>NW_027361921.1:26347500-27089714 GCF_039654945.1 Dendrobates tinctorius
AAAAAAAAAAAAAAAAAAAAAAACTTCAAAAAATTCTTCAAAAAATGCAACTAACAGAGATAATGTTTAAGACAGAGGTATGAAAGTGATTGCTCCCAAGGGCAAAAGGAGCTAAACCTGATAGGAGGCTATACAGGATTTTCATATATATAACACTCTTTTAGAGCTAACGCACAAGCAATATTTAAGCAAATACATAAATAATTTTTTTTTTTTTTTTTTTTTCCCTCCTCTTCCTTTTTCATTAGACCAAGGAGGCACAGTATTGTAAAATTAATTATAAATATAAATATAAAATTGCAATTAGGTATTGCATTAAGTGCAAACAAATCTATAAAAAAATATATTAAAAACCACAAGGCGGGGACTGCATAACTAGGTTGACATTATAAACAAGGGAAACTGACACAAATAGTACAAATAAAATTTTAAATTTAAATAGAACAAAGAGAAATTATCGCAAAAGAACTCAGAAGCCATCTATACACATGAGGGTTTTTTTTTTTTTTTTTTTTTTTTCCCTTTAAGGTTGCAGAGCATGTGAATATAGATATAAACAAAAATTCCACTGTCTAGGTAAAAACCTCAGTTATTTCATTTAGACCCTGTGGTTTCAGACTCCCTAATTTGTAGATCCAATAGGCTTCCTTTCTATTTAGTTTCGTAGATCTGTTCGGTGCACATTTAGGTATATGATCGATAGGGCTAATTTTTAATAATTTCGAATTCTTATCATGTACCAAGGCGTAATGTCTGGATAGCCCATGAGTAAGCAGGCCTTTTTTAATATTATGCCGATGGGAGTTCAGTCTGAGGTGTAGGGGTTGTGTGGTCCTCCCCACATATTGCTTACCACAGGGACATTCAATGACATAAATGACAAAGTCAGAGTTACAATTTAGAACAAAAGGGATCATAAATTTCTCTTTGGTAGAAAATGAAATTATATAATCAGCTTTATGATTTATATTAGAACAGCATAAGCAGTTCCTCGTGCCACATTTAAAGATTCCTTTAGTTGAATTCAGGGTGTAACCGTTAATGGGGCTAGCATGAGCTCTCAGGCGGCTAGGGGCTATTAGATCCTTGATTGTGGGGGCTCTACGGAATGTAACCCCGGGATTCCTAGGAAGGATATTGTTCAGAATGGGATCGTTCAGTAATATATGCCAATTCTTATGAAAAATTCTACGAATTTCATTATGTTCAATGGAGAATTGCGTTATAAAATTCATTGAAAAGTTCTTATCAGTAATAACTTGCTCTTTAGGCTCCAGCAATGCTCTCTGATTTACTTTGATAGAGTTTTTAAAGGCATTCTTAATTAAATGTGAAGGGTATTTTTGGGCAAAAAATCTTTTCTTTAAAATATTGGACTCATCTTTAAAGTCAGTATCCAATGAGCAGTTTTTTCTAATCCGGTGAAATTGATTGTTAGGAATGTTATTCAACCATTTATTGTAGTGCCCACTATTAAAATGAATGTAGCCATTGGTGTCTACTTTTTTAAAAAAAGTGTTTTGCTACATATTCTGTCTTCTTTAATAAAAAGGTTAATATCTAAAAAATTAATTAAAAGACTGCTGTAAGCTGCTGTAAAAGAAAGATCCCAGTCATTACAATTTATTGTCTGAATAAAAGTTTCAACATTGTTAGTGGAGTTGTCCCAGATAAAAAATAAATCATCAATGAATCTTTTATAAAAAATAATATTTTTGCTCCAATTTTCATTCAAAATAAAGGAATTTCCAAAAATCCCCATGAAAAGGTTAGCGAAAGTAGGTGCTACCTTCGAGCCCATTGCGGTCCCCTTAACTTATTGATAAAATATTTTTTCAAAGGTAAAAAAATTATTTTTCAATATAAAATCAATACCTTTTAAAATAAAATCCTTTTGAGCCAAAGAAAGTCTTTTTTAAAATCTGACATTAGACTTTAAATTCCTTTATTTTGAATGAAAATTGGAGCAAAAATATTATTTTTTATAAAAGATTCATTGATGATTTATTTTTTATCTGGGACAACTCCACTAACAATGTTGAAACTTTTATTCAGACAATAAATTGTAATGACTGGGATCTTTCTTTTACAGCAGCTTACAGCAGTCTTTTAATTAATTTTTTAGATATTAACCTTTTTATTAAAGAAGACAGAATATGTAGCAAAACATTTTTTAAAAAAGTAGACACCAATGGCTACATTCATTTTAATAGTGGGCACTACAATAAATGGTTGAATAACATTCCTAACAATCAATTTCACCGGATTAGAAAAAACTGCTCATTGGATACTGACTTTAAAGATGAGTCCAATATTTTAAAGAAAAGATTTTTTGCCCAAAAATACCCTTCACATTTAATTAAGAATGCCTTTAAAAACTCTATCAAAGTAAATCAGAGAGCATTGCTGGAGCCTAAAGAGCAAGTTATTACTGATAAGAACTTTTCAATGAATTTTATAACGCAATTCTCCATTGAACATAATGAAATTCGTAGAATTTTTCATAAGAATTGGCATATATTACTGAACGATCCCATTCTGAACAATATCCTTCCTAGGAATCCCGGGGTTACATTCCGTAGAGCCCCCACAATCAAGGATCTAATAGCCCCTAGCCGCCTGAGAGCTCATGCTAGCCCCATTAACGGTTACACCCTGAATTCAACTAAAGGAATCTTTAAATGTGGCACGAGGAACTGCTTATGCTGTTCTAATATAAATCATAAAGCTGATTATATAATTTCATTTTCTACCAAAGAGAAATTTATGATCCCTTTTGTTCTAAATTGTAACTCTGACTTTGTCATTTATGTCATTGAATGTCCCTGTGGTAAGCAATATGTGGGGAGGACCACACAACCCCTACACCTCAGACTGAACTCCCATCGGCATAATATTAAAAAAGGCCTGCTTACTCATGGGCTATCCAGACATTACGCCTTGGTACATGATAAGAATTCGAAATTATTAAAAATTAGCCCTATCGATCATATACCTAAATGTGCACCGAACAGATCTACGAAACTAAATAGAAAGGAAGCCTATTGGATCTACAAATTAGGGAGTCTGAAACCACAGGGTCTAAATGAAATAACTGAGGTTTTTACCTAGACAGTGGAATTTTTGTTTATATCTATATTCACATGCTCTGCAACCTTAAAGGGAAAAAAAAAAAAAAAAAAAAAAAAAACCCTCATGTGTATAGATGGCTTCTGAGTTCTTTTGCGATAATTTCTCTTTGTTCTATTTAAATTTAAAATTTTATTTGTACTATTTGTGTCAGTTTCCCTTGTTTATAATGTCAACCTAGTTATGCAGTCCCCGCCTTGTGGTTTTTAATATATTTTTTTATAGATTTGTTTGCACTTAATGCAATACCTAATTGCAATTTTATATTTATATTTATAATTAATTTTACAATACTGTGCCTCCTTGGTCTAATGAAAAAGGAAGAGGAGGGAAAAAAAAAAAAAAAAAAAAAATTATTTATGTATTTGCTTAAATATTGCTTGTGCGTTAGCTCTAAAAGAGTGTTATATATATGAAAATCCTGTATAGCCTCCTATCAGGTTTAGCTCCTTTTGCCCTTGGGAGCAATCACTTTCATACCTCTGTCTTAAACATTATCTCTGTTAGTTGCATTTTTTGAAGAATTTTTTGAAGAGTTTTTTTTTTTTTTTTTTTTTTTCTTTAATTAAGCCCGGGTAAGCGCTACTAATTCTACTAGTCTGACATGAAAGAATGACCCCGGCTGATAATAGTATCTCAGCTCCCATGCATATATTGCCTAGTCATAGAGATTAGTGAACAGTGCAAGAATGTTACTGCCACTCCTTCACAGTAAAAAGACTTATGTGTCAGGGGGTGAACACTAAAGCTGCCTGCGATCTTATCTATTAATGAAGCCACCCATTCACTCTGCCGCTTTATCCTGCGTTTTTTCTTTGAGCAGTAGTTGGCTCCTGCACAGCGTCCTGTGTGTTGCTGCATCTGATATTAACCCCCTTTTTTTATGTGCTTCATGTTAAATCTAAAATTTGCCCATGATCTTTGTATTAGTGAAGTAATGAATCCATGCTGTCTGCGTTCTCATTCTGAGCAGCGCTGGCTGCTGTGCAGCTTCTCGTGTGTTGCTACTTTTAGCATCCTTTATTATTTTTTAACCCATTTCCTCTATACTAAAAAATAATTTTATATTTAATTTTTTAGAATTTAACTAAAATTATATATTTTTTATTGGTAATGAATTAAAATTATGTTTTTACTTTTTTCCCCTTTTTGTATTAAGATTGCAATGCTTTCAATGAAAAAAAAGCGGTTTGCTGTTTCCATACGATAGTCCACTTGTAAGGTATCCACCTCTAAACAAGAATAAACTCCCCCTTTCCCCTTTTTTTTTTTTTTTTTTTTGTTTAAATCGTAAATTTGACTTTATTATCTGTTTTGTAAACGAAAATTTAATCAAAAAATCTTTTAAAATACGTATTCTTTTGTAATATATCTTAGGTTAACTGTTAACCATGTGGTGTCATTGAACTTTGACACTGCATCATCTGACTTGTTGGCGCTCATTTTTTTGAAATCCAGCATCCTTACAAACCTATTTATGTCTGTGATACCTGTATGTATTTGTGGTATTTCCTGATGAAGGGGGCATGAGACCCCTGAAACGCGTAGAATAAAACCACTGCAATCATACAGCATTCTCCTGGAATTTGTCTAAAGCGGCAGCGCGGAATATAGCTACAAACTCCCTTTGGATTCATCAAAACCCTATCAAAGGCATAAGCCAACAAGCTGATATGAAAAAGGCCCTGAAGCAGCTAGGCTTCAAAAACTAAATCAGCACTCAGGTATTTTCAGAAGACAGAGCTAAATGAATTCAGCACACCCCAGCAGGGAATGGCAGAAATCCAGAAAAACAAAGCAAAACAAAGTCAAAGCACCAAAGCAAAAGGCCGAGCAGCAAACTAAGCTTTAGAGGAGCAGGAATTCAGACTGGTCTCCAAGGATCCCACAGAGAAATCACCCACAGGGCAGAAGGGCGTCGGCAGCCTTATATCCAGTCAATAACTCCACTCAGTCAGTCATCATCATCAGCCTCAGGTGTTTGATAATCAGGCTCACTACCTTTCTTTACCAGAAGAGGGAGTTCCTCGGGCCTCAGTAATGAAGGGGAAAATGAACTCACAACACTCGACCTTTTATCTCCTTCCTAAAGTCCACAAGGATGCTAAGGTCCAGCCAGCTAGACCCATCATCTCTGGGAGAGGGAACTTCCTTGAAAACTTTAATTGATGGATTGACTATCATCTTCAACCCTTAGTGGAGAGCTTGCCTTCCTTCCTTAAAGACACCGGGGAGCTTCTCAGGAAGGTAGATGGTCTTAATTTCGACATTGACACTGTCCTAGCCACAGCAGACGTTGAGTCACTATATACGAGTATCAAACATCAGGATGGCCTGAGGGCAGTGCGCTTCTTTCTTGAGCACCCTGGATCTTCCTCACATTTTGGTGAACTCATTCTTGATTTTTTAGAATTTTCATTAACTCACAATTTTTTTTGTTTTTAAGGGGTCCTTCTACCTGCAGCTCCAGGGAACCACCATGGGAGCGGCCTTTGCGCTTTCCTATGCTAATTTGTTCCTGGGGCTGTGGGAGAAGGACCTCTTCCTGTCGGATCGCCAGTCATCAATGGACCGGGTCCTTCTTTGGACCCGGTACATTGATGACATTTTCTTGATCTGGCAGGGTTCCCCTATTGATCTTTCCCAATTTCTTTTGGACTTGAACAGCAATGATCATAATATCCAGTTGACATTCATGTATGATAGTGAGAAAGTGGAATTTCTTGACACTTCAGTCAAGAAGGACACTACTGGCATGTTACAAACTGACATTTATCGTAAACCTACGGCCACCAACTCACTCTTGCATGCTACTTCATGTCATCCTGGGCATGTCATCAGAGCGGTAGCTGTGGGACAGTTCCTCTGGCGGCTTTGTTCCTCAGATTCAGATTTTGAGAAACGGGCTGAGAAACTGAGGAGTCGTTTTCTAGAGAGGGTTTACAGCCGGCGTTCTATAAAAAGATCCTACAATAGGGCTAAATTTAGTTCCCATTCGTCCCTTCTCTATGGTAACACACGTGGCACGTCCTCATTTAGTGAGCCTCAGGTCAGATTTGTAACTGGTTATAATTCACAGGCAAATAAGGTACGTAAAGCCCTTCAGAAGTCCTGGTCCATTCCTAAGGGTGGATCCAATTCTGTCCAAAATTGTACCTGAGAGACCTGCATTATCCTTCAGAAGGGCTAGAAATTTGAGGGATTGTCTTACTCGTAGTTTCCATGTTAGTGAGTCCAAGACCACGTTTCTTGACAGCAGGTCTATGGGGCATGGTTGTTATCCATGTGGCCATTACGTCGCTTGCCCAAGCATAGATCGCGCCACCACCTTCTCTGACTCTAATGGTAAGATTTTTAACATCAAGAAATCTATTGCTTGTAATATACGGTATGTCATTTATCACGCTACTTGTCCATGTGGTCTTATTTATGTAGGCCTTACTTCTTGTCAGTTGAAGGTGCGTGTGCACGAACATGTTTTGGGAATTGAGGCGTCAGCTGGCCAGGTGGATGCATCCTCCTTGAAGACAATTCCTCGACACTTCAAACTTTGTCATGACAGCAATGGCAGTTTGGTCAGGTTTAGAGGTATTGATGCCATTGATGTCAATATAAGGGGAGGGAAGCTATCGACCAAATTAGCACGTCTTGATGCTCGGTGGATTTGGACGCTGAAAACTGTGCACCCTCACGGGTTAAATGAGAGCCTTAGCTTTGCCCCTTTCCTAGAATGGGTTTCTTGTGGAGTCCCTTTGCTTTATTGCCTTTAGTTCTTCTTTTTTCTGATTTTATTCTTTTATATTTTTTAGCTGATTATGTTCTATCTGCGGTCATTCGGATGAATCAGTTGCTGTAAAAGTACACCGAAATGAATTTTCTCTCCCTCTGCTGATGTGCCAGAAGATGGTTGTGTCTCACTCGTGTGCTTCCAGATGGATCTGCTGGTGTATATGCACAGTGTAATGAAGCATCCTTTATTCATCAGTGATATGGCAAGGGTGAATGCTGTTCATGATCTACGGACTATATATATATGATATTATGGCGATATGGCGTTTAGTTGATGTTCTAACAACAGCGTCCCGTATTATCTGTACTGTATTCTATATATACCTATGGATTTGCTTAAATTAGGTTATCTTTCTACATTGTAATTGGAATGTCATTGGTTTCCTAGTATATCAAATTTTTATATACATACACATATTAATTTCTCCCCCCTCTTTTGGATTATGCTGTTTCAATTATTGCTGTAAGTAGTTTATTGCCATTTGAGGTGTTGGTATTATTACCTGTTCCTATTATATATGGGGTAGCAATTTTTATAATTTTCGCTATTTATAGGTATGATTACTATTTATGGTAATATTGCCCCCATAGAATATTAATAAATAATTGTGTATATGGTATTCTTAAAAGCATTAATTCCCTCCCTGATATGCTTGTCAGTACTTTCTATATAATAGACGCTACATTCCCCTTCCTTGTGTGCCAATAGTTGTCATCATAGAGTTATGTTAACTTGTGCATATTAGCCAGTTTCCAATATGGTGGTGTTTATTCCAAGTGTGGTACTGCGCCTGTGTGTTTCCCACAGCACTTCCTGTGCTGACGTCGGGAGCCATGGGCGTCTAGTCACGTGGGGCCCCGCGAGACCTGGGCGTCATATCTCCCTATCGTCATGCCGGGAGGAGCGTGGGCATCTCCCAGGCGACGTAACACACCACCGCTGGCACTTGTTCTCTATGCACGCGTTGGCGTGCGCATTACTATGGTTACCCATGATCACTTCCGATCGCGCCATCAGAGGCTCTTCCGGTTTATGCCCGCTATTTAAACAGCCCTTTTTATACTATATATTGAGCCCCCTAACGAAGGTGTTCCGAAACGCGTGTTGGGGCGGACACAGGGACCCGTTGTTTGCCATCTGCCATTGCCATTTTATTCAGTTAATTATATTGTTCACTTGAATCTGTATTTTTGATTGTCACCTGGATTTACTATCATTCAGCCTGTCCACCAGTCTATCATGGGTACTTTATTTATTTCATTTGCTATTACTAACTGTGAGGCTTTTTGTGATAGAGTGCAATATATACTACTGCTATACAACTATAAGAATTATTCAGTGCAGTATCGGATACATGGGCCTTGCGTCCCTATCTGCTGTTTTTTAATACATATTTTTTGCGGCTGTATAGCATGTTTGTACCTTGCCTTCCACTTCAATAAAGCAATTTTTTATATGACTGTCAGTTGTATTTTGGATTCGTCCTCCCCCTGTGTTTTGTACAATATTGCAACTGGTCGACTATAGTCCTTGGGTGTACATGTGGGTGGTATGCTGTTTAAATTTGAATTTGTCTATCACATTAGATTCTTCCATATGTCATATATACCGGGTTGTACTACCTTCGCTATTTTTTACAATTGACATGCAGCCAGCACCACTGTCTTGTGTGGTGTCTGGTGTCACGTCGCTGTCAGGCTCAGGGCCTGCTGTTCCGGCTTTGGCCACTAGGAGGCGCCGGACTGGCATGTCGCTGCCAGACTCAGAGCCTGCTGTTCCGGCTTCAGCCACTAGGAGGCGCCGGACTGGCACGTCGCCGCCAGACTCGGGGCCTGCTGGTCCGGCTTCGGCCACTAGGAGGCGCCGGAATCACACGTCGCCGCCAGACTCGGGGCATGCTGTTCCGGTCTCGGCCTCTAGGAGGGGCCTGACCATCACGTCGCCGTTGGACTCGGGGATGGCTGTTCCTGCCTTGGCCACTGCGAGGCGCCGTGGTTCGCCCCTGGGTGAGGGTGGTGACAGAGAAGAGACTCCTGCGCAGACATCCGGTGGGCGCAGGCTCCGCCCCTCTGTCAGTCATGTAGGGCTTACTGCATCTCCATCTGGCCTGGTCCTGGGGGCGGTCCTAATTACATCATCAGTCCGGGAACCTGTGAGGGATGACCTGATCCCTCAAATACCTTGTGACTGGTCTTGCAAACCGCTGGATATATTCTTGGTTCTCCTGCGTGCTACTGTGTAATTTGCTATAGTTAACTCTGACCTCTGCCTGGATTTCTGACCATTCTATTGCCTGCCATTTTTGTACCTCTGCCTCTCTTCTGATTTTTTGATGCTGACCTTCACTTGGATTCCTGACCCTTCTGCTGCCTGCTGATTCTGTACCTTGCTGCCCTCCTGGTTTTACTGACCTTGGCCTGGACTTCTGACTCTTCTTCTGCCTGCTGATTTCATACCTCTGCTGCCCTCCGGCCTCCAACTCCTGCCTCCTGACCTCGATTACAGGTTTTAGTTTTAACCCCTTGGCGGTCATCCTGTTCTGGTCCACTGCCCCACTAGACAGCTGCCCCCTGGGCCTTGCTACAATTCCATATCCCTGTATAGGGGTTAAGGGTTTCGGGGTTACTCAGGGTGCTGTCCCTACTGCAGCCCAGAATCACAGACGGCCGTCACATCTGGGCTGTGTATTCTTGCCTAAAACCTCCAGGGCAGTTTTTTTGTGCAGTTACGGTTCTGTGTTCACATAATCGCAGCGAATAGTACGTATGCACAGTACTGCACAACTGACACACAGCCAGCACCGCTGTCTTGTGTGGTGTCTGGGCTGCGCATTCTTGCCTTAAACCTCAGGTCAGTTTTTTTGTGTAGTTGCGGTGCTGTGTTCACAGCGAATAGAACGCACGGTACTGCACAACTGACACGCAGCCAGCACCGCTGTCTTGTGTGGTGTCTGGGCTGCGTATTCTTGCCTTAAACCTCAGGGCAATTTTTTAGTGTCAGCACCACTGTCTTGTGTGGTTACTGGGGTGTGTAATCTCACATTAAACCTCAGGGCAATTATTTTCTGCTGCGGTGCTGTTTGTAAAACACAAAGCAGTACTAGGCTGTAGCGCTACCTTCCACAAAGCACTAACTGCTCCTTGTTCCCCAATATCTGCATCTGAACATCTGCAACTATGGCAAAAAAAACAAAATTCCTAAAAAGGCTGTTGTGAAGGGACAGGGACGTGGGGTCGTTGTTGGCCAACAAGGCACAGGGTCTGGGAGATCGACAAAGGTTGATGCATCTAGGTTCCTGGCGAAATTTCCCGGTCTGGAACATAAACGGGCCTGGAAGCTAAAAGAACAAGAGCAGGTACTGTCTTGGAAGGCTGATTAGGCCTTAGCGAAATGTTCTAGCAGCACCCAATCGTCCATGACAAAACAGTCTACTGTCCATACAGATAACGCTGGGTCATCCTATTCTCAACCTGTTCCTAGTTCATCACCCGGTCAGGAGTCACAGGAAACATTTGACCACAACCTTGGTCACTTCGAGGATCTGTTTGATCCATTTCCTTGCATTGCCACTGGCCTCTCACGACGCGTCAGTGAAGAAAAACGTGAGGGGGTATCGTCTGTTGAAGATGTCCAAATATTTGAAACCCCACGTCCAGAAGAAAGCCACTTTCATCCAGGTGATATACCGGGTGAAGAGGTAGAGGCTGATGGTGATGATACACAGTTGCCATCTGGCCAGTCGCCAATATCAACACGGAAGGAAGATGACATGGATGACGAGGTGGTCGATGATGAGACCACCGATCCGACCTTGGCCGTTGGCACGCATAACCAGCACAGCAGCACAGAGGATGAAGGTGGATACGTAGCACCAACAAAGGCACCAAGGGCTACTGGTTTGAGCAGAGTGCAAACTGTGTCAACTGTTGCCAAGACCAATCCCTCTGTGCCCCAAGTGAAGGCAAGGGTGCATTCAATCGCTGTCTGGAAATTTTTCTCCGATAGTCCTTCTGAACCAAATGTTGTCATCTGTAGCATCTACCATAGGAAGCTGAGCAGAGGCCAGGGCAAAGGCAACCAAAGCACCACCAGTATGTGGAAACACATGGCAGTCAAGCACCCTAGTCGGTGGGCTGAGCAACAGGGTACCAAATCAGTGTCTGAGACTGCGGGTCAAACCACTGCCATGTTGCCTGTGATACGAGCTTTCCAATCTGCTGGGCAGGAAGCAGGTGATAATTATACCTCTTGCTCACAAGCTGCGGTTGCACAGACACAGGCCACAGCAAGCTCATCCACTTGTTTGTCCCAGGAAAGCGTCCAATTGTCCGTGCCCCAGATGAATGAAAGGACGCGTAAATACCAAGCCACACACCCACAAGCACAAATGCTGAACACGCACATTGCCAATGTCATGATACCAGTGCTGGGTGACCAGCACTTCTCGGGTTAATGTTTTGATCTCAGTGCAGACGCTTACCTGCACACCTGGGACCTATTATGGTGGCCTCTCATTGGTTCTGGGAAAGCTTCTTATAGCCTCAGGAAGCTCCCATCCCCCGTCAGTTATACTTTCGCTCTTGTCATTGTGTGGTGACCCCTGAGTGTGTTTGTGCTGTATTCTGGTTGCTTGATTCTCTGTGTACGACTCGGTCTGTTCTCTGGATATTGCTTTGGATTCTGCTTGGTACCTTCTATGTCTGTTTGGTTTTGACTTCTGCTTGCCCCTGACTATCCGTTCTGTCTCATCCCTGGTACTTTACTGATATCTCTGTGTAAGACCTCCATTTTGCCTGACTCTGAGTATTTCTGTATAGTGTCCTGCCATATCTGAAAGCAGGACGCTAAGCCCCGCCCCCTTGCAGTCACAGGACCAGAGGTCCTGTGGCTACTTGCTAAACTCAGCGTCCACAGGTCCTGTGTATCTGTACTTTCTGGCTGTACCTGACCCTGGGCCCCCCTACAGTGTGGGTGAGTCCCTGCTCAGCGGAGGCTGCACGCCGGCGCTGACAGGATCCTGACATTATAACTGACCATTAAGTTTTTGGGGGTTTTTTGTGCAGAGAGTTATGGATCCCATACAGTCTCTGGCTGACCAGATGAAAAGTCTGACTCAAATGTTTCAGGGTTTATTTCTGGAGCAGCAAGCTCTGGCTCGTTCTCAGCAGCAAGTTTCTGAGACAGTGCAAGGGGCTTTATCTGCTGGGTCTCCGGGGGCTGGGGCGAGGGATGTTGTTCTGGTGTCCCCGGAACCACCTGTTAAACTGCCTGACTTTTTTTCTGGGAACAAAAAGGAGTTCAGGGTCTTCATGGAGGGGTGCAAACTTTTTTTAGTTTGAGACCACGTTCCTCTGGGGACGAAAACCAGAAGGTTGGGGTCATTATGTCATTATTAAAAGGGTTCCCACAAGCTTGGGCTTTCTCCCTTCCTCCCACTGCCCCTGAGAGACTGTCTGTGAATGCATACTTTGAGGCCCTCGGGCACATTTATGATGAGCCTGACCGAGTGTGATTGGCAGAGGACATGGTGATGAGCGTCTGTCAGGGGAAACACTCTGCTCAGTGGTTTTGTACTGAATTCCGACGCTGGGCCGCAGAGGTCTCTTGGGACAAAGCCACACTCTGAGGACTCTTTCACAGAGGCTTGTCCGAGCGGCTGCAGGATGCCTTGACGTTACATCCCCCACCTAACTATCTCGAAGACGCCATGACCCAGGCTGTCCGGATGGACCGCAGACTGCGGGCCAGAGGGGTGATGCAGGTGGAGACTCCATTGTTCCCCAGTGGAAAAGAGACTGCCCCTGAGCTCACGGATGTAGGCGCCCTCTCCCTGAAGGATATGGAGAGGAAACACCGGAAGGACAAGCAGTTATGCTTTTACTGCAGTAAAAGGGGACATTGGAAAAGGGAATGTCCTGATTGCCCGTCTTCGACCCGGTCGGCGGGAAACGGCTAGGTCTGGGTAGTCAACGGGAAGACTACTCAGATCCTCAGGTACCCTTTTCCTCATTTTCTAAAGTGTTACTTCATGTGCAACTGTTTGTGGACGGTAGTTCTTTTCCCTCTACAGCCTTCGTGGACTGCGGATCATCGATTAATCTCATTGACTCCCAATTGGTCACACACTGCAAGATAGGGACAGTTAGGCTCAAGGTTCCGATCAAGGTGGTGGCCATTGACTCCTCTCCCCTCACTAAAGAGGGAATTCTCCTTTTGTCAGATTCTCATCTGGTACATGTACAAACTGCTCTCCAAAGACTAAGAGAAAATCATCTGTATGCCAAATTGGAGAAATGTGTATTTTGTGTGCAAGAATTGTCTTTTTTGGGATTAATTGCATCCTGTGAGGGTTTTCGCATGGACCCCAAGAAGGTGCAGGCCATTGCGGATTGGGTGCAACCCCGAGATCTTAAGGGTCTTCAGCGCTTCTTGGGGTTCGCCAATTATTACCGCAAATTTAACCGGGGGTTTTCACAGGTGGTCAAACCTCTCACGGATCTAACATGCAAAGGTGCGGATGTGAGAAATTGGTCCTCGCTCGCAAAAGAGGCCTTTGCGACGCTGAAAAAATGTTTTATGTCTGCTCCTGTGTTGGTACAGCCTGATCCGTCCAAACCATTTGTGGTGGAGGTGGATGCCTCCGAGGTGGGGGTGGGGGCAGTGTTGTCCCAAGGGCCTGCCACTCTAACCAACCTCAGGCCATGTGCTTTCTTTTCTAGGAAGTTCTCTGCTGCTGAAAGAAATTATGATGTAGGCAATAGAGAGCTTCTTGCGGTCAAGTTAGCTTTTGAGGAGTGGAGGCACTTTTTGGAGGGGGCCAGTCACCCGGTTACTGTGATCACTGATCACAAAAATTTGTCATACATTGAGTCTGCTAAAAGATTAATGCCCAGACAGGCCCGTTGGTCACTTTTTATTTCTCGTTTCCAGTTTACTATTACATTCCGTCCAGGATCAAAGAATGTCAAGGCTGACGCCTTATCTCGTAGTTTTCACACTGTGTCTGCCCCTGAGCCACCATCCTCCATTCTGCACCCTGGGGTGGTGTTAGCAGGGATCTCGTCTGAATTGGAACGGGAAAATGAGGGGGCCCAGTTCCTGGCTCCTGCGGCCAAGCCAGGGGGCAAGTTGTTTGTCCCAGAGCAACTTCGCCTTAAACTCTTGCAAGAGTTCCACGAATCCAAGTTGTGTGCTCACCCTGGTATATCAGCCACGCGACTGGCAGTGGCTAGGATCTTCTGGTGGCCTACCCTTGGTTCTGATATAAAGAAATTCATTTCTGGTTGTGGTGTCTGCGCTCGTTCTAAAACCTCCCATAGCCGGCCGGCGGGGGAGCTTATGCCCTTGGAAATTCCAGAGAGACCATGGACCCACCTGTCCATGGATTTTATTACCAATATTCCCTCTTCCAGGGGTCATACGGTGGTATGGGTAGTGGTGGACAGATTTTCAAAGCAGGCTCATTTTGTTCCCCTGCCCGCATTACCTTCAGCTGAGACCTTATCCAGATTGTTTGTGCAGCATGTGGTCAGCTTGCATGGGGTACCCCTGATTGTGGTGTCTGTTCGTGGTGTGCAGTTTGTGGCTAAGTTTTGGCGTGCTTTCTGCAAAAAATTAGGGATATCTCTGTCCTTTTCGTTCGCATACCATCCTGAGAGTAATGGTCAGACGGAACGCACTAATCAGTCTCTGGAACAGATCCTCAGATGTCTGACTTCTGCTAGACAGAATGACTGGTGTGATATACTGCCGTTGGCTGAATTTGCCTTCAATAGTTGGGTGAGTCAATCCACTGGTATGTCCCCTTTCTTGATCAACTATGGGTTCAATCCTCATTTCGGTGAGTTTTCTCATCTGGATTCGGGGTGTCCCGGGGCTGAGGACTCTGTTTGGCGGTTAAAATATATGTGGGCAGAAGTCCAGTGGCGTATATCTAGGTCTCAAGGCAGGTATAAGTTTTTCGCGGACAGGAAACGAACACCTGGTCCCATGTTTCAGGTTGGAGAGAAAGTTTGGCTCTCCACGCAAAACATTAAGTTAAAGATTCCGTCAGCCAAGTTGGGCCCCAAATTAATTGGCCCGTACAAGATTGTGGAAAAAATCAATCCAGTGGCGTACAGGCTGTGCCTCTTTCAAGATCCCTAATGTCTTCCATAGATCTCTACTGAAACCTTTTGAAGCAGTCCGGGGAGAATCCGAGTCCACTGCTCCTCCGGTTTCGGTTGAGGGATATGTGGAATATGAAATTGGTCACATCGTAGAATTCTAGGTTGGTACGGCAGTCAGTACAGTACCTAGTTCATTGGAAGGGGTATGGGCCGGAGGACAGGTCATGGGTGCCGGCCCGGTTGATGCATGCGGATTGCCTGGTTCGGGCTTTCCATGCTAGGTACCCGGGCAAGCCTGGGGGTCCAGGGCCCCCCGTTGAGAGGGGGGTACTGTCATGATACCACAAGCACAAATGCTGAACTCACACATTGCCAATGTCATGATTCCAGTGCTGGCTGACCGGCACTTCTGGGGTTAATGTTTTGATCTCAGTGCAGACTCTTACCTGCACACCTGGGACCTATTATGGTGGCCTCTCATTGGTTCTGGGAAAGCTTCTTATGGCCTCAGGAAGCTCCCATCCCCGTCAGTTATACTTTCGCCCTTGGCATTGTGTGGTGACCCCTGAGTGTGTTTGTGCTGTGTTCTGGTTGCTTGATTCTCTGTGTACGACTCGGTCTGTTCTCTAGATATTGCTTTGGATTCTGCTTGGTACCTTCTATGTCTGTTTGGTTTTGACTTCTGCTTGCCCCTGACTATCCGTTCTGTCTCATCCCTGGTACTTTACTGATATATCTGTGTATGACCTCCGTTTTGCCTGACTCTGAGTATTTCTGTATAGCGTCCTGCCATCTCTGAAAGCAGGACGCTATGCCCCGGACCCTTGCAGTCACATGACTGTAGATCCTGTGACTGCTTGCTAAACTCGGCATCCACAGGTCCTGTGTATTTGTACTTTCTGGCTGTACCTGACCCTTGGCCCCCTACAGTGCGGGTGAGTGTCTGCTCAGCGGAGGCTGCACACCGGCGCTGACAGGATCCTTATAGCCAAGTTGCTAGCCGTGGAGATGTTGCCGTTTAGGCTTGTGGGGACACAGTCTTTCTGTGATCTTTTTGCTGTGGCTGCCCCACGATACTCGGTTCCCAGCCGGCACTATTTTTACCTGTGTGCCGTCCCCGCGTTACATCAGCACATCTTAAACAATCTAAAGCGGGCTCTCACCAACGCCATAACCGGGAAGGTCCACCTTACAACAGACACGTGGACAAGTACTTGTGGCCAGGCATGATACATCTCTGTCACGGCACACTGGCTCAACCTGATGAAGGGTGGGACAAAGTCTCAAACTGGACCATCAACACATATCCTACCCATGCCACGAATAGCGGGCCCAACCTCAATCAGGGTTTCCGCCTCATCATATACGTCCAGTGTCCCTCTTCCTCCTCCTCCTCTGCCTCGTCACCCTATGCTGAATTATCCTCCACATCACTCCCAAGTTGGGAGCTGTGCAGCAGCGCATCGGCAAAGCGGAAAAATGCTCTCCTGAAGCAGATCTGCTTAGGTGAAACACCACACACTGCAAATGAGCTGTGGCAAGGAATAAAACAGACCGATCAGTGGCTCTCCCTACTGCAACTCCAACCTGGTCTGGTTGTCTGCGACAATGGGCGTAACCTGGTGGCATCTTTAAAGCTCGGGAAGCTGGTACACGTGTCATGCATGGCTCACGTGCTGAACCTAGTGGTGCAGAAATTTATAAAAACATACCCTGACTTGCTGTACCTACTTGAGAAGATGCGCCATATTTGCACCCATTTCCGCCACTCCTCAACCACTGTTGCTGGTCTTGCAGCACTTCAAAAGCAATTTAATTTGCCAAACCACAGACTCATTTGCCACCTGCCAACACAGTGGAACTCAACACATCATATTTTGGCAAGGGTAAGTGAGCAGCAGAGGGCATTTTCTGAATACCAGCTTAAACATGCCCATCACACTGAGACTCAGCCAAGACACATAACTGTTGAGTGGGTGTGGATCGTTGATACTTGTGAGGTGCTTGATAACTTTGAGTACTGCACCAAGCTTGTGAGCGGTGATCAGGCTATTATCAGCGTAACCTACCCTATGCTATGTCTGCTGAAAAAAATCGCTGCAGAATCAAAAAATAGAATCTTTGCGTGCCCAGCAGCTGGGTATGGAGCAAGATTTCACAATGGGTGATCCTACCCAACCCAGCCAATATCATTAGGTAACATTGGGGGATGAAGATGATGATGAAAATGAGGAGCGAGAGGACTTTTTCAGTGGTACCGAGGGGACACCTCATTCTACAGAGGGGAATCCCAACCCCAGCTTCATGTCTGTCCAGCATGGGTGGGCTGAAGAGGAGGAAGTGGAGGGGGAGAGTCAGTGTGAGGAGAGGATTGGGTATTGTTCCTCCTTCAGGGGTCACAGAACATTTGCCTCTTTGCAGCTTGGCACACATGGCACACTTCATATCTGACTGTCTGTGCCAAGACCCTCGCGCAATCCACATTTTCAATAGCAACCGATACTGGTTGGCCTCCTTTCTAGACCCACGGTACAAGGACAAATTTCCTTCACTACTGTTGCAGTCACGAAGGGGTTTCACAATGGAATCTTTCAAGAAGGCCATTGTCGATCATTTGATGGCAACAGCACCCTCAAACACTACTGCTAGCAGAGATACCAGTTCTGTGCAACAGCATGCATTAATGGTGAGAGATACGCCAAGCAGGTCCAAAAGAGGTGGTGGTATAATTTCCACAAACTGGGCTATCTTCAATAAACCGGCTCATCACCAAAGACTAGCTGGAACAGTAGCAATGTCAAGGAGGGAGAAGTTGAACAAAGATGGTCAACGACTATCTAAGTGACCATACCTGCTTCCTTCCTGATGCTTCTGTAACGTTTAATTACTGGGTATCCAAGCTGCATAGTTGCCCCAACCTCTCCTTCTATGCCTTGGATGTGCTGGCCTGCCCTGCTGCTAGTGTGATGTCAGAGAGCGTTTTCAGTGTCGCTGGGGCAATCATCACAGATACATGCACACGGTTGACTACAGAGAATCCAGACAGGCTGACTCTGACAAAATTTAACAAGGACTGGATTTTTCAACAGTGTTTAATCCCTCCAGATGACAGTATCCCAACCTAAAGTCACCCAACATGTTTTTTTTTTTTAAATTGGTGATCACATCTATCCCTTCCCATACAAGCCCCCTTTTCTTCTTACACATGTTTTCAAAACCTGCTTCTGATACATGTACCTCATGGTCAGTAAGCTAAAAACAATGTGATGTTAATTAATATTTCCCATCGGAGGCACTTGTGAAGAGAGTGAGACCCTTCTTCCTTCATCAACCATGGTATCATGCCCCTTGGGCTAATTTTTGGAGACACTATGGCTATGCCTGGACACTGGGCACGGCCACCTCTATGCTAGAAGTCCTAGCTTCATCATAATTGTTTGGCCCTTCAGACCTGTCTTGCTTCCATCATCAACTATGATACAGCCCCTAGGGCTAATGTTTTGAAGATACTATATATATGCCTACACATTGGGAAGTGGCACAACAATGACAGTAGTCCAAGCTTTATAATTGTGAATCCCTTGTGATGATGATGATGATGATGGGTGGCTTCTTCCTGTGTTAACCATAACACAGCCCCTAGGGCAGATTGCTCTCCTTACACCACTTACACACTTAGTTGTCAGAAGATCGCCTCCATCATCAGTCGCTCTTAGGCACTTCTGATATATCACTGGCACTGCGTAAGTGGCGTACAAGTCCCGCTCTTCCGGCAAAAAACCACAGGACTTCAAATAGTGTTTGTATATTCTAGTGAAGCAGTGGTGTAAAAACAATCGTGCAGCCCCTGACCAGGTGCCCCCATGTTATATACATTTGGTTACAGCATACATTTTTTAACATTTACACATTTTTTAGCCTTTTCCTCAGCCCCCAGACCGCATTGTAGGGTCCAGCAGACAATTACTCGCATTTTCCATTGACTTTCATTGGACTCGCTATTTGTACCGAATACCCGAGTATTAGGGTATACTCGGCACAAGTATAGCGAGTCCAAATACTCCAGTATTCACTCATCCCTAATGATGAGACACAATTTCCAGCAAGTGGTGTTGTTATGTCAGCCAGTAAGGAGGAGAGCGAGTGTGAGGAAGTGGAAGACGAGGTGGTGGTCAATTAATTCGCTCATCCAATTTGGGAAAGTGATATGCAGATCAAGGACCACAGCTCACAGGGGGAGGGACCTCCAGCACCACAACAGACAGTAAGAGGCAGTGGGGTGGCCAGAGACACAAGGCAGGCTAATAATCACCATAGCACTAACATGGGTGAAGTTGTCAAACCAAGGGTTGAGCATTCCCTAGTCTTTGCAACATCTCCCATGCCAACATCAGCAGGGGCAGCTCAACTACCAGCCTGACCACCACCAGCATGTTCAGGCACATGCAAGCAAACCACATGACTACTTGAGCCAAAGGCCAGGGTCCTGAAACAGTGTCTGCAGATGACACTACTGCCTCCTTCCCTGTTCTACAGCCACGACAATCTCTTGTCCATGATTTAGAGAGATTTTGAGAGACCCCATCGCTCTCTTGTGTGACATGCACATAAGGAGCTGTCTTACACCACGTGCCCATACTAGAAACTGCCTGTCTTAATCCTGCTCATTTAGACACTGTTCATAGGTTCTGGTTTTAAATACATTAGATAGGGACTGCTTCAATACGGGTTACCTTGACGAGGTGGAGCAGCTTGGCATACATTTTTTTGCAAAAAAGCGTATCGACTAAATGCCCTGTATTTGTTGTTACCTTTTATCAGCACTTGCTGACTACTGTCATATGTCTTACTGCAAGGTATTTCTGCACATTTGTCATTCTGTGCTTTTTGTTTGTGTTTCGGTCAGTGGGTGGTGTGAACATTGTCCTAAAGACTTGTTCACATTCGTGCATGTCACATGTGTTTTTAATCCATTTTTTTTCGTGCTTATGCATGATTTGAGAGACACCACCCCTCTCTTGTGTGAAATGCACATAAGGAGCTGTCTTACACCACGTGCAAATACTAGAAAGCATCTGTCTTAATCCTACTCATTTAGACACTGTTCATATGTTCAGGTTTTAAATACATTAGATAGGGACTGCTTCAATAAGGGTTACCTTGACGAGGTGGAGCAGCTTGGCATACATTTTTTTGCAAAAAAACGTATCGACTAAATACCCTGTATTTGTTGTTACCTTTCATCAGCACTTGCTGACTACTGTCATATGTCTTACTGCAAGGTATTTCTGCACATTTGTCATTCTGTGCTTTTTGTTTGTGTTTCGGTCAGTGGGTGGTGTGAACATTGTCCAACAGACTTGTTCACATTTGTGCATGTCACATGTGTTTTTAATCCAGTTTTTTTCGTGCTTATTCATGATTTGAGAGACCCCACCCCTCTCTTGTGTGACATGCACATAAGGAGCTGTCTTACACCACGTGCCCATACTAGAAAGCGCCTGTCTTAATCCTGCTCATTTAGACACTGTGCATATGTTCAGGGTTTAAATACATTAGATAGGGACTGCTTCAATAAGGGTTACCTTGATGAGGTGGAGCAGCTTGGCATACATTTTTTGCAAAAACCGTATCGACTAAATACCCTGTATTTGTTGTTACCTTTTATCAGCACCTGCTGACTACTGTCATATGTCTTACTGCAAGGTATTTCTGCACATTTGTCATTCTGTGCAATTTGTTTGTGTTTCGGTCAGTGGGTGGTGTGAACATTGTCCAACAGACTTGTTCACATTTGTGCATGTCACATGTGTTTTTAATCCTGTTTTTTTTCATCCTTATGCATGATTTAAGACCCCACCCCTCTCTTGTGTGACATGCACATAAGGAGCTGTCTTACACCATGTGCCCATAGTAGAAAGTGCCTGCCTTAATCCTGCTCATTTAGACACTGTTCATATGTTCAGGTTTTAAATGCATTAGATAGGGACTGCTTCAATACGGGTTACCTTGACGAGGTGGAGCAGCTTGGCATACATTTTTTTGCAAAAAAAGTATCGACTAAATACCCTGTATTTGTTGTTACCTTTTATCAGCACTTGCTGACTACTGTCATATGTCTTACTGCAAGGTATTTCTGCACATTTGTCATTCTGTGCTTTTTGTCTGTGTTTCGGCCAGTGGGTGGTGTGAACATTGTAAAACAGACTTGTTCACATTTGTACATGTCACATGTGTTTTTAATCCAGTTTTTTTTGTGCTTATGCATGATTTGAGAGACCCCACCCCTCTCTTGTGTGACATGCACATAAGGAGCTGTCTTACACCACGTGCCCATACTAGAAAGCGCCTGTCTTAATCCTGCTCATTTAGACACTGTTCATATGTTCAGGTTTTAAATACATTAGATAGGGACTGCTTCAATAAGGGTTACCTTGACGAGGTGGAGCAGCTTGGCATACATTTTTTTGCAAAAAAACATATCGACTAAATACCCTGTATTTGTTGTTACCTTTCATCAGCACTTGCTGACTACTGTCATATGTCTTACTGCAAGGTATTTCTGCACATTTGTCATTCTGTGCTTTTTGTTTGTGTTTCGGTCAGTGGGTGGTGTGAACATTGTCCAACAGACTTGTTCACATTTGTGCATGTCACATGTGTTTTTAATCCAGTTTTTTTCGTGCTTATTCATGATTTGAGAGACCCCACCCCTCTCTTGTGTGACATGCACATAAGGAGCTGTCTTACACCACGTGCCCATACTAGAAAGCGCCTGTCTTAATCCTGCTCATTTAGACACTGTGCATATGTTCAGGGTTTAAATACATTAGATAGGGACTGCTTCAATAAGGGTTACCTTGATGAGGTGGAGCAGCTTGGCATACATTTTTTGCAAAAACCGTATCGACTAAATACCCTGTATTTGTTGTTACCTTTTATCAGCACCTGCTGACTACTGTCATATGTCTTACTGCAAGGTATTTCTGCACATTTGTCATTCTGTGCAATTTGTTTGTGTTTCGGTCAGTGGGTGGTGTGAACATTGTCCAACAGACTTGTTCACATTTGTGCATGTCACATGTGTTTTTAATCCTGTTTTTTTTCATCCTTATGCATGATTTAAGACCCCACCCCTCTCTTGTGTGACATGCACATAAGGAGCTGTCTTACACCATGTGCCCATAGTAGAAAGTGCCTGCCTTAATCCTGCTCATTTAGACACTGTTCATATGTTCAGGTTTTAAATACATTAGATAGGGACTGCTTCAATACGGGTTACCTTGACGAGGTGGAGCAGCTTGGCATACATTTTTTTGCAAAAAAAGTATCGACTAAATACCCTGTATTTGTTGTTACCTTTTATCAGCACTTGCTGACTACTGTCATATGTCTTACTGCAAGGTATTTCTGCACATTTGTCATTCTGTGCTTTTTGTCTGTGTTTCGGCCAGTGGGTGGTGTGAACATTGTAAAACAGACTTGTTCACATTTGTGCATGTCACATGTGTTTTTAATCCAGTTTTTTTCGTGCTTATGCATGATTTGAGAGACCCCACCCCTCTCTTGTGTGACATGCACATAAGGAGCTGTCTTACACCACGTGCCCATACTAGAAAGCGCCTGTCTTAATCCTGCTCATTTAGACACTGTTCATGTGTTCAGGTTTTAAATACATTAGACAGGGACTCCTTCAATACGGGTTACCTTGACGAAGTGGAGCAGCTTGGCATACATTTTTTTGTAAAAAAAGTATCGACTAAATACCCTGTATTTGTTGTTACCTTTTATCAGCACTTGCTGACTTCTGTCATACGTCTTACTGCAAGGTATTTCTGCACATTTGTCATTCTGTGCTTTTTGTTTGTGTTTCGGTCAGTGGGTGGTGTGAGCATTGTCCAACAGACTTGTTCACATTTGTGCATGCCACATGTGTTTTTAATCCAGTTTTTTCCATGCTTATGCATGATTTGAGAGACCCCACCCCTCTCTTGTGTGACATGCACATAAGGAGCTGTCTTACACCACGTGCCCATACTAGAAAGCGCCTGTCTTAATCCTGCTCATTTAGACACTGTTCATATGTTCAGGTTTTAAATACATTACATAGGGACTGCTTCAATACGGGTTACCTTGATGAGGTGGAGCAGCTTGGCATACTTTTTTTGCAAAAAAACGTATCGACTAAATACCCTGTATTTGTTGTTACCTTTTATCAGCACTTGCTGACTGCTGTCATATGTCTTACTGCAAGGTATTTCTGCACATTTGTCATTCTGTGCTTTTTGCTTGTGTCCATGATTTAGGTGAAGATGCTTCTCACCTTGCACCTGTTGTTGCACACTTGCAACCACCATTAGGAACCACATCCACGTTCTTGTAATCCACGTACTCGGTAATGCTCGGTACTCGCCCGAGCATCGCTTTACTTGTGGTACTCAGCGAACGCCGAGCATTTCTGAGATTATTCGGCAGGAGCTCGAGTCACTGCCCTGCATGTCTGGTGCTCTTTAGAGCGCCAATCAACATGCAGGGATTGTCTGCCCTGCACTGTAATGCTGCAGCCATGTTGGTTGTGCACAGTGATTGTCTGGCCGCACAGTGTCATCAGCTCTATAGTAGACCGGACACCACCGTAATCACAGTCTGCTCTGGACTCAGGTAGTGTAGGGAGAGTTGCTGCTGAGATAGGGAGAGATATGCAATTTTATTAGTTATTGTGGGTACACCATCTGTAATACACAAATCCATCTCAACCAACAGCCCTTCTGAGGACTAATCAAGGTGTATATAGATATCAGTGCTAGGCAGGCAGGCAGTGTATGTGGCAGACTTCATTGCATATAGCAAAGCAGGTCCATTCCAGTACTGTCTGCTGCCTATTACAGATATTTATATACATAGTCCCAGCTTTTGGGGCCAGGAATAATTTTTTTTGGATCTTAATCCTGATTATTTTCTTTAAAACCAATCCAGAGCCCACCATTTTTTTTCTCTATTTACTTGTTAGCACTGCAGAATACAGCCAGAGCCTTTCTATATTACAGCATAAATATCCAACTATTTTAAACAGGGGATTGGCAGTCACATGGATCACATCTCAGTGCGTTGAAAACTCTGCCATTTCTCGCCTACTGTTAAATTTTGTTGTATTGTCTTAGAAAAGACACCAGTTTCCTGAAAAAAAATTGTTACGTACAGGCCAGATATTTTACACTGGGGTTTGTCCACCACATGAATCGCATATCAGTGCACTCAAAATTGTGCCATTTCAGGCCTCAATTTAAATTTTGTTTCAGTGTCTTAGGTAAGTTATCGACACCAGTTTGCTGAAAAAAAGTTGCCTACAGGCCAGATATTTTACACTGGGGTTTGTCCGCCACACAGACCGCACATCAGTGCGCTAAAAATTGTGCCAGCTCAGGCCTCAATTTACATTTTGCTGCAGTGTTTTAGGCAAGTTATTTACACCAGATTACTGGAAAAAAATAGTTACATACAGGCCAGATATTTTACACTGGGGTTTGTCCGCCACACAGATAATATATCTGTGCGCTCAAAATTGTGCTTTTTCAGGCCTAAATTTAAATTTTGTTGCAGTGTCTTAGGCAAGTTTTTGACACCAGTTTTCTGAAAAAAAAATTGTTACCTACAGTATGGGCCATATATTTTCAACAGGGGTTTTCCCTCACATGGATCACATAAGTTTGCTCCAAATTCAGCAATTTGTAGTGAACGTTGAAAATATTGTACTCCATTTAAAATGGGCAAGGCGCGTGGCAAGAGACGGGGAAGTGGATGTGATGGTGATGGTGCATGCAGAGATTGAGGCCGAGGCCGTGGGCAAGCTGAAATTGTGCCACAACAATCACCCACATCTTCTCGCCCAACCTTCCTGTCCCAATTGCTAGGGGACCGCAGCAGCACACCACTATTTTTAGTGTCAAAAGGTTGTTGGTTGGATAGCGGTTAATGCTTCCAGTCACTTTGCTGCTGCCGCCACCACCACCCTGTCTTTCACATGGTCAAGTCTGAGTAGCCGTAAGTCTGGACCGCATATTCCTTACCCTGATCCTCCTTCCTCTCATCATGCCGAATGCCCGGAGACAACTGATCCCACACTTGGACACTTCGAAGAGCTCTTCACTTTTCCATTTATAGATTTGGGCCTCCTGCCCAATCCACTTGAAGCGGGGAAAGACGAGATTGCATGTAGTAATGCCCAAATATTTGAGCAGCCACAGTAACATGAAGGCGATGGTGGGAAAGTGTCACAAAAAGTGGACGACGATATGACACAATTGCCAGAAAGTCAGGAGGACAACCAGAGTGCGGAAGTGGAGGGCGAGGTGGTGGATGATATAGCAACTGTCCCAATCTGGCAGGATGACATGCAGAGTGAGGACAGCAGCACACAGGGGGAGGGAGGCGTAGCACCCCAACAGTCAGGAAGAAGCAGTGTGGTGGCTGCAGACAGAAGGTGGGAAACCGTTCCCTGTAAATCCAAAACAGAAGTTTCCGGTCCAACTGTTTGGTCTTCCCGAGTCTGGTTGTTTTTTTAAAGACTCTGCTGATAATCTCAAACTGGCCATTTGTACCACCTGCCAGGCCAGCATCAGCAAGGCTAGCAAAACTAACAGGCTGACTACCACCAGCATGATCAGCACATGGCAGCAAAGCACCCAACTTTGTGGGCCGAAAAACAGGCTCCTGGAACAGTCTCTGTGGGTGAAACCACTGCTTCTTCCGCTGTTGTGCGTACAAGCTAATTCCCTGTCATGGGGCATGCGAAGATGCCTCCTACCCTGCACCTGTCATTGCACACACTCAACTAGCACCATCATCAAACATCCACGTCCTTTTCCCAGCGCAGCGTTCAGTTGTCCATACCCCAGTCCTTGGAACGCAAGTGCAAATATGCAGCCATTGCCCCACCGGCCACACTACTAAATTCACACATTTCTCGACTGCTTGAAATGTTGCCTTTTAGGTTCGTGGAGAAGAAATCTTTCCGAAACCTGATGGCGGCGGCCGACCCTCGATACTCAGTCCACAGTCGCCACTGTTGTGAGTTCATTTTCCCCTTCACCGTTGAGGTCTGATGAACTCCCTCTTCTGGTGAAGGAGGGTAGTGAGGCTGATTGCCAGGCACCTGGGCAGGATGATGATGACTGGGTGACGGGAGTTACTGACTGGATATAAGGCAGCCGACGCCTTTCTGCCTTGTTGGTGAACTCTCTGAGGGATTTTAGGAGACCAGTCTGATTCCTGCTCCTCAAAAGCTAAGTTTTCAGCTCTACTTTTTGCATTTGTGTTTTGGTTTTGTTTTGCATTGTTTTCCTTTATTTCTGCCATTCCCTGCTGGGGTGAGCTGAATTCCTTTTTGCTTTGTCTTCAGAAAATACCTGAGTGCTGATATAGTCTTTTTGAGGCCTAGCGTCTTCAGGGTTTTTTTCCTATCAGCTGTTGGCTCTTGTTTTGATAGGGTTTTGGTGAATTACAGACAGCAACTTTTCTATCCTGTCCTATCTAGTTAGCTTGGGCCCCATCATTTGCTCAGCCTATCTTTCTATCTGTGTGAGTGTTTTTTCATCTTGCATCACCGTCATTATATGTTGGGGGCTGCCTATTGCTTTGGGGTCTGCTCTGGAGCAGTTTAGATTTCCCTTTCTGTCTTTAGGCTATGTAGTTCTCCGGCTCTGATCGAGGGGTCTAGGGCACCATAGGACCCCCCCACGGCTACTGCTAGTTGTTGTTGATAGGTTCAGGGGTCTGCAATCCGATAGCTGCCAACTTCTCTGGTTTTCTGGACTTAGCTATTATTTCTGTTTTTGCCTCCTACGGTGACTCATTCATAAAAGAATCACCAGCCATACCGCAGATACTAGGGTACTCAATAGTAGGAAAAAATTGTAAAAAAAAAAAAAAGAGTGTATATTTTTTCCTCTATATCTCTGAGGCCATAGGGGGAATTTTTTTTCTCTCTCAATGGAGATAAAGCAATTGTCTGATCGTGTGGAGCAGCTCGCTGTGGAAGTGCGGGGAATTTCCGCCAACCTTGCTCATTCACATGCTGCTGAACCAAAGATCCCTACTCCTGATGTGTTTTTTGGGGATCGGTCTAAATTTTTGAATTTCAAAAATAATTGTAAATTATTTTTTGCCTTGAAGCCTAACTCGTCAGGGAGCTCCGCGCAGCAGGTTAAAATTGTCATCTCTTTGCTGCGTGTCGATCCCCAGAACTGGGCGTTTTCTTTGAAACCAGATGATCCTATTCTGACTAATGTGAACGCATTTTTTCAAGCC
This sequence comes from Dendrobates tinctorius, assembly GCF_039654945.1. Classification (NCBI taxonomy): domain Eukaryota; kingdom Metazoa; phylum Chordata; class Amphibia; order Anura; family Dendrobatidae; genus Dendrobates; species Dendrobates tinctorius. Next base: position 26,374,834 of record NW_027361921.1, read on the forward strand.
TTGGGGTTGTTGTATGACGAACCTAATGCTATTGATCAGGCTGAAAAGACCCTGTTGACATTGAGCCAGGGTCGAGATTCTGCAGAATTGTACTGTCAAAAATTCTGAAAGTGGGCGGTCCTTACTACCTGGAATGATAATGCCTTGGCAGCTCTCTTTCCGAAGGGTTTGTCAGAAGCTGTAAAAGATACTATGGTGGGATTTCCTGTTCCCTCTGGTCTTGACGATTCTATGTCATTAGCCATTCAGGTTGATCAGCGTTTACGTGAACGCAGGACTGCACGAGAGGTGTTGCCACCTGTTGAACAAATGTCTGAACCTATGCAATGTGATAGAGTTTTGTCCAGGGAGCAACGTCAGGAGTTCAGAAGGCGTAATAAGCTGTGTTTTTTGTGTGGAGATGCCTCGCATACTATTTCTGTCTGTCCTAAACGAGAGAAACGTTTTGCACACACGTTTTCTGTGGGTGGTGTTCAACCTAAGTTTCTTCTGGCAATTACTCTGATCTGCTCCCTGTCCACATTTTCCGCTAAGGCTTTTGTGGATTCGGGAGCAGCCCTGAACCTAATGGACTTGGATTTTGCTAAACGCTGTGGATTTCCTATGACACCTCTGCGGATGCCTATCCCTTTAAGGGGGATTGATGCTACTCCTTTGGCGAAAAATAAACCTCAGTTTTGGACCCAGGTGGTAACGCGGGTCGCCCCAGACCATCAAGAAAATTGCAGATTTTTGGTGTTGCATAATTTGCATGATACCATTGTTCTGGGGTTTCCCTGGTTGCAAATTCATAATCCAGTTTTGGATTGGAAATCTGTGTCTGTGGTGAGTTGGGGTTGTCGGTGTGCCCTTAGTGAGGCTCCGGTTTTTTCCACCTCTCCTCAGTCGCATGATGTTCCTGACTATTTGCCGGATTTTTATGATGTATTTAGTGAGAATGAGTCTGCATCTTTGCCTCCTCATAGGAGTTATGACTGTGCAATTGAACTGAGCCCGGGGTGTAAATTTCCAAAGGGTCGGCTCTTCAATTTATCTGTACCCGAGCACGAGGCTATGCGATCCTATATTAAGGAGGCGTTGGAGAAGGGTCATATTAGACCATCCTCTTCACCATTAGGTGCTGGGGTTTTTTTGTGGCCAAAAAGCATGGTTCATCGTGCCCTCAACAAAATTACTATTAAATATCAGTATCCGTTACCCATGATTTTGGATTTATTCCCCAGAGTTAAAGGTGCTTGCTGGTTTACCAAGCTTGACCTCAGGGGGCGTATAATCTTATCCGCATTAAGCATGGGGATGAATGGAAGACGGCGTTTAATACTCTGGAGGGACCTTTTGAGTACCTGGTGAAGCCTTTTGGGCTCACTAATGCCCCTTCTGTCTTCCAGTGCTTCATGAACGATATTTTCTGAGATTTTGTGGATAAATTTTTGATTATCTATCTGGATGATATTTTGATCTTCTCCAAGGATTGGGATTCTCATGTGGAACATGTTCGGACTGTGTTCCGGATCTCGAGGGAGAAATCCCTGTATGTCAAAGGATCGAAATGCCTTTTTGGGGTACAGAGGATTTCTTTTTTGGGATTTATTTTGTCTCCGTCAACTATTGAAATGGACCCGGCCAAGGTAAAGGCCATTTATGATTGGGTTCAGCCCACTTCTTTGAAGGCCCTCCAGAAGTTTTTGGGGTTTGCTAATTTTTATCAGAAATTTATAGCAAAATTTTCTAGTATTGCCAAGCCATTGACTGATCTGACTAAGAAGGGTGCTGATGTGTTGAATTGGTCTCCGGGGCTGTTTCTTCCTTTCAGGAGCTGAAGCGAAGATTCACTTCTGCCTCGGTTTTGCGGCAACCTGATGTCTCACTCCCGTTCCAGGTAGGGGTGGACGCTTCTGAGATTGGTGCAGGAGCTGTTTTGTCCCAAAAGGATCCTGTAACACCTAAAATGAATCCCTGTGCTTTCTTTTCCCGAAAGTTCTCTCCATCTGAACGTAACTATGATGTGGGGAATCGGGAACTGTTAGCCATGAAATGGGCATTTGAGGAGTGGAGACATTGGTTGGAGGGAGCTAAACATCAAGTCGTGGTCCTCACTGACCACAAGAATTTGATTTACCTGGAGTCGGCCAAATGCTTGAACCCTAGACAGGCTAGGTGGGATTTGTTTTTTACACGTTTTGATTTTGTGGTCTCTTTTCTTCCTGGCACTAAGAATGTCAAGGCTGACGCTCTCTCTAGGAGCTTCTTTGCTGATTCTCCAGTGGTGACCAAGCCTGCTACCATCTTAGGCGAAGGGGTAGTTCTTTCTGCCATCTCGCCCGATTTGAGACGTGCTCTGGAAGAGTTCTAGGAGGACAAACCTGAGAGTTGTCCCAGTGGAAAGTTGTATGTTCCTGACCAGTGGAAGAAGAGAGTGATGTCTGAAGTTCATTGCTCTGCATTGGCTGGTCATCCAGGTATTTTTGGTACTAGAGATCTGGTGAGTCGGTCTTTTTGGTGGCCCACCTTGTCTCGTGATGTCAGGAATTTTGTGCAGTCCTGTGGGACTTGCTCCCGGTCTAAACCTTTTTCTCGCTCTAGTGGGTTGTTGATGCCTTTGCCGGTTCCCAGGAGGCCATGGTCCCATATTTCAATGGATTTCATCTCTGCTATGCCTGTCTCTCAGAGAATGACTGTTATTTGGGTGATTTGTGATAGGTTCTCTAAGATGGTTCATCTTGTACCACTCCCTAAATTGCCATCTTCCTCTGAGTTGGTGCCCCTGTTTTTGCAACAGGTGGTTCGCTTGCACGGGATTCCTGAGAACATTGTATCTGACAGAGGAGTTCAGTTTGTGTCTAGATTTTGGAGGACTTTCTGTTCCAAGCTGGGAATTCAGTTGTCCTTCTCCTCTGCTTTTCACCCTCAGACCAATGGGCAGACGGAGAGAACAAACCAGACCTTGGAGTCGTATTTGAGATGTTTTATTTCCGCTGATCAGGATGATTGGGTTTCATTTTTGCCCTTGGCCGAATTTACTTTAAATAATAGAGCTAGTTCTGCCACTTTGATGTCACCTTTTTTTTGTAACTTTGGGTTTCATCCTCGATTTTCTTCAGGGCAGGTGGAGCCTTCTGCCTGCCCAGGTGTTGACACTGTGGTGGAGAGAATGCACCAGATCTGGGACCAAGTGGTGGATAAGTTATCTCTCTCCCAGGAAAAGGCCCAGCGGTTTTCCAACCGACATAGGACCATTGGTCCCCAGTTTAAGATTGGTGATATGGTGTGGTTATCATCAAAAAATATCGCTATGAAGGTGGCTTCTCCTAAGTTTAAGCCTAGATTTATTGGACCTTACAAGATTTTGGAGATTATTAATCCGGTCTCTTTTCGTTTGGCTCTTCCTGTTACATTTAAAATCCATAATGTGTTTCATAAGTCCTTGTTGAAGAGGTTTGTTGAACCAGTAGTTCCTGGGGTAGCACCTCCGGACCCTGTATTGGTTGAAGGTAACATGGAATATGAGGTAGAGAATATACTGGATTCCCGTCTGGCTAGACAGAGACTCCAGTATTTGGTTAAGTGGAAGGGTTATGGTCAGGAGGATAATTCCTTGGTCTCTGCCTCTGATATTCATGCCAAAAGATTGGTGCGTGCCTTTCATCGGGCTCACCCTGATCACCCTGGCGGCGTGGATGAGGGTTCAAGGGGGAGGTACTGTTGTGAGTTCATTTTCCCCTTCACCATTGAGGTCTGATGAACTCCCTCTTCTGGTGAAGGAGGGTAGTGAGTCTGATTGCCAGGCACCTGGGCAGGATGATGATGACTGGGTGACGGGAGTTACTGACTGGATATAAGGCAGCCGACGCCCTTCTGCCTTGCTGGTGAACTCTCTGAGGGATTTTAGGAGACGAGTCTGATTCCTGCTCCTCAAAAGCTAAGTTTTCTGCTCTACTTTTTGCATTTGTGTTTTGGTTTTGTTTTGCATTGTTTTCCTTGATTTCTGCCATCCCCTGCTGGGGTGAGCTGAATTCCTTTTTGCTCTGTCTTCAGAAAATACCTGAGTGCTGATATAGTATTTTTGAGGCCTAGCGTCTTCAGGGTTTTTTTCCTATCAGCTGTTGGCTCTTGTTTTGACAGGGTTTTGGCGGATTACAGACAGCAGCTTTTCTATCCTGTCCTATCTAGTTAGCTTGGGCCCCATCATTTGCTCAGCCTATCTTTCTATCTGTGTGAGTGTTTTTTCATCTTGCTTCACTGTCATTATATGTTGGGGGCTGCCTATTGCTTTGGGGTCTGCTCTGGGGCAGTTTAGATTTCCCTTTCTGTCTTTAGGCTATGTAGTTCTCCGGCTGTGATCGAGGGTTCTAGGGCACCGTAGGAAGCCCCCACGGCTACTGCTAGTTGTTGTTGATAGGTTCAGGGGTCTGCAATCCGATAGCTGCCAACTTCTCTGGTTTTCTGGACTAAGCTAGTATTTCTGTTTTTGCCTCCTACGGTGACTCATTCATAACACGCCACCATTTCTCCCTGTGTGCTGTACCCGCATTACACAAACACGTGTCCCACAACATTAGCCGTGCCCTCAACAATGCAGTTACTGGGAAAGTCCACCTAACCACTGACACGTGGACCTAACAGGGATAATACATCTCACTGATGGCACACTGGGTTAACATAGTGGAAGCCGGGACCTAGTCGGACCTTGGGACGGAACACGTACTCCCGACGCCGAGGATTGCGGGTCCTATGTCATTCAGGGTTGCCCCACGCTGTACAGATTCTACCCTTCCTCCTTCTCCTATTCAGCCACCATCTCCGTAATGACCACATCAGTCAAAAGCTGGAAGCACTGCAGCACTGCTTCAGCCAAGCGGCTACAAGCTGTGCTGAAGCTAATATGCTTAGGTGACAAACCGCACAATGCTGAAGAGTTGTGGACAGCTTTGAAAGAGCAGGCAGATCTGTGGCTGACACCGCTGATCCTACAGCCAGGCATGGTGGCGTGTGAACATGGCTGGAACCTGGTGGTGGCTTTGAGGCGAGGAAAGCTAACACAAAAACCATGCCTGGCCTATGTGCTTAACCTCGTGGTTCAGCGGTTTCTCAAAACCTTCTGGGAGCTGCCTGATCTGCTTGTCAAAGTACACCGCCTGTGTGCCCATTTAAGAAAGTCAACTACAGCTTCCACTGCCCTTGGCATGCTCAGCAGCATTTGCAGCTTCCTGGTCACCGACTGTTGTGTGATGTACCCACATGTTGGAACTGAGGATGTTGGAAAGGATTTATGAGCAGAAGAGGGCAGTTGTTGACTACCAGCATCAACAAGGTCATTGGTATTCAGTTCAGAATCCACACATAAGAACTCAGTAGTGGACATGGATGTCAGACATATGTACCATCCTCCAATACTTTGAGGACTCCACCAAGATGGTGAGTGATGATGACACCATAATTAGCGTCACCATCCCACTTCTCTATGTTCTGAAATGCTCTCTGCTCACAAAGAGGATGCATTGCAGGCAGAGTAAAATGAGATGGAGCAAGGAACCATACAGGTGGATTACACACAGCTCAGTCTCATCTCATCCCAATGTGGATTGGGTGACATGAGGAAGAGAATGAGGAGGAAGAACAATGGTTACTTTCATGTGCTGGAGACGGTACTACAAGCACAACTGTCATACCCTCTGTTGCCGTGGATGGCATGAGGACAGGGAGGAGGAGCATGGAGAAGTCTTGCCTGTTAGCAGTCTGGCACGCATGGCTGAATTTATGTTACGCTGCCTTTCCCGTGACCCTCGCTTTCTCAAAATTTTGGGTGACAGTCATTACTGGTTGGTTACACTTCTAGACCCAAGCTACAAGGAGAACTTTTCAATCTGAAAATGCTGGCAACAGAGGTCACAGTTTGTTGGACAACCAAGGAGTACAGGTGAGAGAGGCACAACCCCAATCCAGGAAAGCAAGAAGAACACTGGCAAAGTTCTTTGAGAGTTTTATCAGACCCTCTCATCGCACTGGCCCTGAGGCATGGGCTACTCTGACAAGGTGTGCAAAGTTTTGGAAGATGCTGAGGGAGTACCTTGCTGACCGTACCAACGTCCTCCGTGATTCCTCTGTACCTTATAGTTATTGGGTATCCAAGCTGGACACGTGGCATGAACTGGCTCTCTACGCCTTGGAGGTCCTGGCCTGCCCTGCTGCTAGTATTTTGTCAGAGCGTGTTTTTACTGCCGCTGGTGGAATTATAACTGAAAAGCGCACCTGCCTAACAACTGAAAATTCTGACAGGTTGACGCTTATAAAAATGAACAAAGGCTGGATTGGGCCAGACTCCTCTACACCACAGAATGATAGCAGCGTAACAAACTGAAATGCAGTGTCTTTTTTCTGAGGTCTATTCCCATGCACCTCTTCACACCCACACATGGATATATGCTTCCTGATTTTAGCTAATTGCTATTGTCCTCCTTCTCATCCTACACCACCAGATCACCATGGTGACCGTGATCCGCGATGCAACACCCACATAATTTTTTAAAGGGTGTTTGTGATGCCTGTACCAAAAAAATGGTTATACAGTATGTTCATGTATACCCCCCAAGGGTAAATATTTGTCACCCCATACACTTAGTGCATGGGCATTACAAGTATTGAAGACCCACTCCTTTCTAATGGGAACATTATTTATGAGGCCCTCCTCCACATCTCGTCAAAGGGGTATTGGTGTGTGCCAAAATTTTTGGCAGCCCTTGCAATCACTGCATAGGCAAACAGTATGGGAGACCCACACTCTTTTGGGCCTCTGCCCTCTGTTGGGTCCCCCAGTATGGAGTGGGCTGCTTTCCCACGGAACCTTCCATCCTCTGGTATCTCTCGACCAGTTCGATCCGTTCATCGGCATTCTGGGGATCGCCCTGGGCAACCCAAGTCTGTATGGGCCTCGGCAGGGAGTGCACAAACTGGTCCATCACCACCCATTCTACCATCAGCTCAGGTGTAGAGGACTCTTGCTGCAGCCATTTCTGGACCAGGTGCAGCAGGTCAAACCTTTGAGAGAACGGTGGTTTGTCCTGATGACACGCCCAGCGGTGAACCCGCTTGGCCCTGAGAGTCATTGCTACCCCCAAGTGTGCAAGAATCTCCGTTTTTAGCTTGCCATACTGTGGTGCCCCTGAGGCTCAGTCGCCACAGAGGTACTGCACCTTCTCCTAAGGTGAAGTGTCCCACCATCCGGGTAAGGTGGGAACTCCTTTCCACACGCCAACACTCACATCCCACACAACAGGGTAGTTCTGCACAACCACATTGCGGCTCCTTGCTCAGAGGGTAGCAGAGCACCTTTGGTGGTTCCCTGCTTGGAACACTGGATGTGCTGGGAGGTGGGTGGAGTTAAGATACACAAAAGAGTGGGAAAGTGTAGGAGGACAGGTCAGTCTGACAGAAGGTCAGTCGGGTAGGAAGTCACTAAGACAGGAGTGAGGATCCCTGGAAGAAGGGATGGAGGAAGGAGTGCTGCAGCTGCTTCAGTGATCTGAGCCAGCTGGCATGGGAAAGGGGAAGGAGAAAGACGTAGAACTGAAACCTAAGCTTTCATAAGAAAGAAAGACAAGTACGGAACGAAGGAGTAGAGAGAACAGAGAGGACGTGGGTTAGAAGAGGAACCCTGCCTATAGGTTCTCAAGCGCAAGGCCGGGGCCCGGTCCCCGAGGCTGTATGGACACTTATGGTTCTGCAGCAGACACCGGTGGAGTAGTTGGCTGTAAATGCACTACTCCCATCTAAGACTTGGGGCACAACAGCAATTGGATAGAGAGCCGGGACTCAGGAGAAGGGAGTCCCCGAAGCAGGCTACAGCTGTCTGCCGTACAAGTAGAGTTCTTGGGAACATATGACAGGAGGAACTCCAGTGTTACTCAGTACTTGGAGATCTTCACACTTTAAGGCGCTATAGAAGAGTCGTTCAGAAAGGTACATGTTGGCGGAGTGTTGGAGGGGAGAATCCTGACTTGCCCGGAGGTTGATTGAGTCTCTGACCCGGAGGACACGGCCCGGAGGCAGGCACCTGTGTGTGTGTACAATGGACTGTGAGTAAAGCTTTACAACTACAAGCCCCGGTGTCCTCCATTAATTTGTGCGCTAACACATTCAGCACCGCTATAGCTGGGTACCATTCTCCACACCGCCTGCACCTCTCCTCTTCCATTGCATCCACGCTGCCCTGGGGCTACAGCTTCACCTGTGGGGAGCTACACCATCTAAGCTGCAACACACCACCAGCCCCTGAGGATCTGCATGCAGTGTCGGCCTAACATCCAACTTGCCAAACACCACAGGTGGCGTCACGAACTATTCTATTAACTACATTCCCCCATTACTTGGGCGCCCAGGGCCACGGACCGGGTCACCGCTGCTGTGACACCTTCCCCTGACACCGGCCAGGTACCGAGTACCCCACAGCCCTGGGAGGGCGACCCACTGGGTATTCAGCATCAACACTGCAATTGACAGCAGGTTCTTCAGCATCAATATTGCAATTCTACACTGTGGGGTCTTCAGCCTCAACACTGCAATTGATTGCAGGTTCTTCAGCTTCAATATTGCAATTCGTCACTGCTGGTCTTCAGCCTCAACACTGCAATTGACTGCAGATTCCTCAGCTTCAATATTGAAATTCTCCACTGCCGGGTCTTCAGCCTCAACTTTGCAGTTGACTGCAGATTCTTCAGCTTCAATACTGCAATTCTCCACTGCTGGGTCTTCAGCCTCAACACTGCAATTGACTGCAAGTAATTCAAGTTCAATATTGCAATTATCCACTGCAGGTTACTTAGCCTCGACACTGCAATTCTCCACTGCCGATTCTTCAACCTCAACACTGCAATTCTCCACTGCCAGTTCTTCAGCCTCAACACTGCAATTGACTGAAGGTTCTTCATGTCATGGTACCAGTGCTGGTGGACCGGCACTTCTGGGGTTAGTGGTTTGATCTCAGTGCAGACTCTTACCTGCGCACCTGGGACTTATTATGGTGGCCTCTCATTGGTTCTGGGAAAGCTTCTTATTGCTGCAGGAAGCTCCCATCCCCCGTCAGTTATACTTTCGCCCTTGGCATTGTGTGGTGACCCCTGAGTGTGTTTGTGCTGTGTTCTGCTTGCTTGATACTCTGTGTACGACTCGGTCTGTTCTCTGGATATTGCTTGTTGGCTTCTGCTTGGTACCTTCTATGTCTGTTTGGTTTTGACCCCTGCTTGGCCCCGACTATCCATTCTGTCTCATCCCTGGTACTTTACTGCTATCTCTATGTATGACCTCCATTTTGCCTGACTCTGAGTATTTCTGTATAGTGTCCTGCCATCTCTGAAAGCAGGACGCTAAGCCTCGCCCCCTTGCAGTCACATGACCGTAGGTCCTTCGCTGCTTGCTAAACATCAGCATCCACAGGTCCTGTGCATCTGTACTTTCTGGCTGTACCTGACCCCGGGCCTCCCTAGAGTGCGTGTGAGTCCCTGCTCAGCGGAGGCTGCACGCCGGCGCTGGCAGGATCCTGACACTTCAGCTTCAATATTGAAATTCTCCACTGCCAGGTCTTCAGCCTCAACTTTGCAATTGACTGCAGGTTCTTCAGCTTCAATATTGCAATTCTCCACTGCTGGGTCTTCAGCCTCAACACTGCAATTGACTGCAAGTAATTCAGCTTCAATATTGCAATTATCCATTGCAGGTTATTTAGCCTCGACACTGCAATTCTCCACTGCCGATTCTTCAACCTCAACACTGCAATTCTCCACTGCCAGTTCTTCAGCCTCAACACTGCAATTCACTGCATTGGCAAACAGTAAGGGAGTACCAACCTCCTAATAATAGGAACATTGCTTTCAGGTGGCCCTCCTGTACGAGACTTCAATGGGGTATTGGGGTGCATCTAAATTTGGTGAAAAAATGGGCATCTCAGACAACAAAAGCAATAAAGAGAGGTGGTGTGTATAACAGGAATCAATTCATACGCATTTTGAGCTTTCAGGCCCTCCTGTATGTGTCTTCAAAGGGTTATTGGGGTGCATCCAAATTTGGGACAGGTGTTGCATTCACTGCATAGGCAAACAGTATTGGAGTACCAACTTCCTATTAATGAGAACATTGCTTTCAGGTGGTCTCCTGTACGTCTCTTCAAAGCTTTAATGGGGTGCGTCTAAATTTTTATCAGCCCTGCCACTCACTACAAAGGCAATAACAGTATAGGAGACCTGCTGTTTAACAATGGGAACAGCAAAGGAATAACCGGCTAATGGATAAATAGTAAAGGCCGCCTGATGGCCCTATAAACATAGACTTTTTGACTATCAGAGTTCCTACTTCATAAATGAAACAGGATGTGTCTGATGATGTGTCACACACCACATGACCAGATAAGATTGTAAAATGTTAAAATGACATTTCCTAGTGAATGCATTTATCTTGCTTGAATGCAATGCTAAAGTTGAAAAATGCATCAGCATTTTTGTTTTTGGTAATTTATTTTGCCTTATATAAATGTCATTACCCTGTAAAGGATGTTCCTTAACATATTAGCATATTAACACATTTCCCAAGAAAATACATTTTGGTTTAGTTTTTGTATGTTCTATTGTGAGTCTGTAAAAGTGGCGTAAGACTCTGACAACATTGTTCACAGCAGTGACCTAGGAGTTAGAAATGCTTCCAGGAGTCTTCCTCATGATGTTTTCATGTCATTTGAGGACTGTTCCCATCGATTTCCGCAATTTATAGTCCCTTTAATGTCCGCAGAGGGGCCACTGTCAAAATGCTCAAGTTTCCCACAGACATACATTGGGCTCGTTGCTTGGAAATGTTGCTGTCTAGGCTTCTGGAGACTGAACCTTTCTGCAACCTCATGGTGGGGCTGTCCCTTGAAACTCAGTCTCCAGCCGCCACTATTCCACTATTTCTCAAAATGTCCCTTACACAAGCACATGTTCGATAACACCAGCCGTACCCTGACCAAGGATGTTACTGGGAAGGTCGACTTAACCACGGACACATAGACAAGTACTTTTGGCCAAGGATGCTCCATTTCCCTTTTGGCTCACTGGGTGAACATTGTGGAAGCTGGGACTCAGTCACACCCTCGGATGGAGCACGTGCTACTGTGGCACCCCTGAGGCTCAGTCGCCACAGAGGTACTGCACCTTCTCCTAAGGTGTGGTGCCCCACCATCCAGGTAAGTTGGAGGCTCCTGACCATGCTCCAACACTCGCACCCCACACAATAGAGTAGTTCAGCAAAACCACATTGCGGCTCCTTGTTAGAGAGAGGCAGAGCACCTTTGGTGGATCCCTGCTTGGAACACTAGACGTGCTGGGAGGTGGGTGGAGTTGAGTGTACATATAAAAGAGTGGGACGGTTCCAGGATTGAGGTACAGTTGAGTTCAGTTGAGTTCAGAGGTTGAGTAGGAGAGGAAGCCACTTGGGAGGAGTGGGGATCCCTGGAAGAGGGATGGAGGAAGGATTGCTGTAGCTGCCTCAGTGACCTGAGCCAGCTGGAACGGGAAAGGAAAGGAAGGAAGGAGAAGGACATTGAACCAAAGCCTGAGCTTCCATAGAAGGGAAAAGACAAGTACGGAACGTAGGAGTAAAAGGGAACATAGAGGACGTGGGTTAGAGGAAGAACCCTGCCTAGAAGTTTTAAGCGCAAGGCCGGGGCCCGGTCCCCGAGGTTGTATGGACGCTAATGGTTCTGCAGCAGACACCGGTGGAGTAGTGGGCTGTAAATGCACAACTCCCATCTAAGACTTGAGAGCACAACAGCAATACGGATAGAGAGCCGGGACTTAGGAGTAGAGAGTCCCCAAAGCAGGCTACAGCTGTCTGCCGTGCAAGTAGAGTTCTTGGGAACATCTGACAGGAGGAACTCCAGTGTAATACAGTACTAGGAGATCTTCACACTAAAGGCGCTATAGAGGAGACGTTCAGAAAAGGCACATAGGTTGGCAGAGTGTGGAAGGGAGCTTTCCATCTTGCCTGGAGGTTGCCTGAGTACCTGACCCAGAGGACATGGCACAGAAGTGGGCACTACAGACTGTGAGTAAAGCTTTTGAACTACATGTCCTGGTGTCCTCCATTCCTTCCTGCATTCGTCCACCTGGCACTGCTACATCCCCTGCGCCAAACACCACACCATCTAAGTGTCTCCATATCTACACTGCCCTGTGACAACAGCCCTGCCTGTGGAGGGCTATAACATCATTGCTGCACCACACCATCTGTCCTGGAGGATCTGTCTGCAGTGTTGGCTTAACACCTCCCTTGCCGAACACCACAGGTGGCGTCATGAACTATTCATCTAAATACATTCCACCATTTACATCTCGCTGTTACTTGGGCGCCCAGGGTCACGGTCTGGGTCACCGCTGCTGTGACACATCCCACTAATACCGGCCCGGTACTGAGTGCCCTGCGGCCCTGGGGGGCGGCCCAACTTGGCGTCATGAACAGGATGATGAGACCCGATGCCATCGGGTTCTGTACGCCTAAGATTTGTTGGACTTAAAACTTTTGAGAGTGCAGAAGACCCAGTTTGATAGACTGTGAAATGAACATTAAAAATGGCCATTGGCGTGGAGTGGAAGGGCGTGACGAGATGGGAGGTCCTAGGAAAAGACCGCGAACAGTCTTGGGCCTCCCCTGCCTGAATTACTATGTGACAACGACATGGCCCACCACCTGAGGGGTTCGTATACTGGCTTGGTATGGAGGAGATGGAAGAAGATGCCGCCCCAAGAAGGAGGGGCAGAAGCCAGTGGCGGGAAAGGGGCTGAGAGAGGAGGGAGAAGAACGCCAGAACGCCATGATGGAAAGAGAAAAAAAGACAGAAGAACGGAGGGAGGAGAAACCACTTGCCCCCAGGCCGCCCCTGCGGAGGCTGCGACTGCTGATACATCCTCTGCAGCATCCGCCACCACGTTACAACCGATATTGCCATTGGATGAGTCCCGTATGGAGGAGATATATGAAGGCTCTGGAGCAGAACGGAGGGCCGGGACCACATCCCCATCTGGACCGGGCGCGGTTGCACCGGCCTCCACCGACGACCTCGGCCAAAACCGGCCTTGCCCCTGCCCGAATCCAACTGCGGTCCACCCCATCAACAACTCCGGGAGTTGCGGCTGCCACTGTCCACTACCAGGTGCCGGGACTGGAACCTCGCCTGGAGGCATAAGGTACGACCACTGTCCCCGTCCTGACCCTAGTCTTGGGAATGTAACCCACAGATTGGAATGGCCCAATTGACCTCCGCCAGCAGCCCCAGGCTGCGGTGCTGCCACCCGAGGTCCCGATGGACACTGAAGAATCGGATAGCGAGGAACCAGCGACAGCGCCGGCTGAGTCACCAGCAGCAGCAGAAGCGCCATCGGAGCTAGCGGATATGCCGTCCCCGCAGGCGGTAGACATTTCCATGGCCCTTTCAACTACCCTGACCAGTCCCTATCTCTCCCTGTGGGAGGCAGAGTACATGCGACTAGCAAGCAACCAGCAACAGGAAGAAGACACCCAAAGTATCACATGTGGTAGCAATACCCAATCAGCAGCTTCCAGAATCCCAGGTGGGGACTAGCACTAGTAACCTACACTAACTCTCGTTACCCAGGAAGATTTATTTGCACCGTTGTGCCTTTTTGTTCTATTTTTGACCATCATGGTTTAGTTTTTGTTTTCCCAGTGTTGCCCTGTGTTGTTGGCAGCCTCTACATTTGAACTGAGCGATCATGAACTTGGAGTGATCCAAAAACTTTTGTTTGTAAATAGTTGCACCTCTTTTGGTGCCCTCTCTTGGTTTTACATATAGACACTTAGGGAAGACTACATATACCTCATTTGGAGCATGAGTCCAATCAAAGGACACTGCAAGAGATCCCGGCTGGGAGCGGTGTCCAGCACTTACAAGAATTGTTGAAAAGTTTTAATGTGAAGTATTTGATAATAATGTATCTTATAAGTGTATTGGTAACTAGGAAATGGCTTTTATATAGAATTAGGAATGTTTTGATACAGAGATGAGAGATTTGAATAAAGAATTGAAAATGTAGATGATGAACCAGGCATCACGGTTGTTACTCAAGAGTTGAAAGAAAGTAGAAAATGTGCACTAGAGAGAGAAAAAGAAATGTGTACTACAGATGGAAAGATGAAGAATACTGAAGTGATAGTGAGTAACAGATAATAGCACTTTGAATTAAGTATTGGATGGAAAATTGCACTTTTTGACTTAAAATTTTAGATAGTTAACTAATAACTGTTTGCAACATTCAAGAATGAGTGCCTCTCACATTGGGAAGTTTAGTATAAGAAATGTTTATTTAGCATTGTAAAAATTTGTATGTTCCTGTACTCTCAACTGTGTTTGCCTTGCAGCCTGCGGGCATGCTGTGTTTAACAGGGGGGTATGTGGTGCCCCTGAGGTTCAGTCACCACAGAGGTACTGCACCTTCTCCTAAGGTGTTCTGCCCACCATCCAGGTAAGTTGGAGGCTCTTGACCATGCTCCAACACTCGCACCCCACACAATAGAATAGTTCAGCAAAACCACATTGCGGCTCCTTGCTTAGAGAGAGGCAGAGCACCTTTGGTGGATCCCTGCTTGGAACACTAGACGTGCTGGGAGGTGGGTGGAGTTGAGTGTACATATAAAAGAGTGGGACGGTTCCAGGATTGAGGTTCAGCTGAGTTCAGTTGAGTTCGGAGGTTGAGTAGGAGAGGAAGCCACTCGGGAGGAGTGGGGATCCCTGGAAGATGGATGGAGGAAGGAGTGCTGCAGCTGCCTCAGTGTGAGCCAGCTGCAATGGGAAAGGAAAGGAAGGAAGGAGAAGGACATTGAACCGAAGCCTGAGCTTCCATAGAAGTAAAAAGACAACTAAATGCACTACTCCCATCCAAGACTTGAGGGCACAACAGCAATAAGGATAGAGAGCCAGGACTTAGGAGTAGAGAGTCCCCGAAGCAGGCTACAGCTGTCTGCCGTGCAAGTAGAGTTCTTGGGAACATCTGACAGGAGGAACTCCAGTGTAACACAGTACTAGGAGATCTTCACACTTAAAGGTGCTATAGAGGAGACGTTCAGAAAAGGCACATAAGTTGGCGGAGTGTGGAAGGGAGCATACCATATTGCTTGGAGGTTGACTGAGTCCCTGACCTGGAGGACACGGCACAGAAGCGGGCACTACAGACTGTGAGTAAAACTTTGGAACCTACATGCCCTGGTGTCCTCCATTCCTTCCTGCGTCCGTCCACCTGGCACGGCTACATCCCCTGCGCTAAACGCCACACCATCTAAGTGTTTCCATATCTACACTGCCCTGGGATAACAGCCCTGCCTGTGGAGGGCTATAATATCATTGCTGCACTACACCATCTGTCCCGGAGGATCTGTCTGCAGTGTCGGCTCAACACCTCCCTTGCCGAACACCACAGGTGGTGTCACAAACTATTCATCTAACTACATTCCACCATTTACATGTCACTATTACTTGGGCGCCCAGGGCCACGGTCCGGGTCACCGCTGCTGTGACACATCCCACTGATACCGGCCCGGTACCGAGTGCCCCGCAGCCCTGGGGGGGCTGCCCACTACCAACACAGAAGATTGCAGGCCCTGGTCCAATCAGGGTTACTTGCTATGAATAGGTCACCGAGGAGGATGGCAGGAATAGGCTAGGCCTCCAGGAAACCAGAAAGGTTGGTAGCTTAGCGGATTGCAGACCCCTAATCCTAATAACACAAATAGCAGTAGCCGTGGCGCGTACCTACAATGCCCTAGACGCATCAGCACAGCCGGAGAACTAACTAAGCTTAAAGCAAGAAAGGTGAAATCTAAACTGCCCCGGAGTAGAACCCCAAAGGAATAGCCCCCAAACTTATTGTCGGTGAGACAAGATGAGGCTCAATCACTGGCAGAAAATAGACTGAGCAAATGATGGGGCCCAAACTGTCTGGATAGGATAGGAAAGGAAAGGCACTCTCTGCAATCATGCAAAAACCCTAAAAATCCAGCACGTCTGATGTACAAAAACACAGAGGTCTCACGACCTCTCCCCCACTATATCAACATTCTGGTGTGAATTGGCAGAAAAGCAAAAGAGACTAATATAACAGGGGACTGAACAAACTGACACAAGCTGTAACATATGTAGCAGGGTCCAGCACTGCCCCAGCAGGGAGCACGCTGAACTCTCACAGCAAAGCAGAAAGAGGTAAAACCAGATCAGATGCAAAGGATTAGCAAATGAACAACTTAACTGAAAAATGCAGGATCAGGCAGGAGACAGCAGACCTCAAAATGCACAGGAAGAAACAAACCACCAGCAGAAACTGAGGGAAGCCTGCTCACTTATATACTCCCAGTTAGTAACCCCTGATTTCTAATCATCGTCGTCAGGTGGCAGACTTCTGTCAACCTGGCCAGCTCCACTACCTGCAGTAACCACCAGAGGGAGCCCCGACTCAGAAGTCAGATCAAGAGAATTCACAACAGTTACCCCCACTTCTGCAGCAGTTCCTGCACCTCCTCCTCCTCCTTACTTTCTATCTCACAAACGTCAACATCAGTCCCAAGCTGGAAGCACTGCAGCACTGCCTCAGCCAAGCAGCAAAAAGCTATGTTGAAGCTAATGTGCTTTGGTGGTAAGCCATAGACCCCATCAGAGTTGTTGAAAAGTCTTACATACCAGACTGATCTGAAGCTTGGTAACCTCACACACGCAACATGCCTGGCCAATGTGCTCAGCTTAGTGGTTCAGCTGTTTCTCAAAACCTACCTAGAACTACTTGAGCTACTTCTGAAAGTGTGTGGCTTGTGTTCCCATTTCCGCTAGTCAGGTAAAGCTGCCGTCACCTTGGCAGTGCTGCAGCAACTTTTGCAACTTCCAGATCACCAACTGGTGTGCGATGCCATCACACGTTACATATGATGGCAAGGCTCTGTAAGCAGTAGAGGGCAATAGTTGAACACTAGCTACACCATGCATGTCGGTATTCCGGTCAGCCTCTGCACATAACAGCTGATGAGTGGGCATGAATGACTGGCATGGACGAAGCATTTCATTGCAAAACGTACATCGTGTGTGGTGGATACCTGGACCTCTGTTTACTTTACTGGTAATGAATGTAATACCTTCTTTATAATATGCAGGATTTGCTTATTAGCTATGAGCATTTTTATCAATTTAATGTAGAACTATTATGACTACAATGGATATTTTCATTGCTGATTTGTACTGAATTCCTTTTTTACTTTCCCCTAGTGAATATATGGTTGAACTTTTGTGGTGGTAACATTTTAGCTATGTTTAGAAGCCCTGATTAACTTCACCAATATGACTCCGACGGGGCCTGCGCAGTAGCATCTGCCGATAGATACTACTGCGCAGGCAAGGCTGGTGCCATTTTGAGAGAGAAATATTTTTTCTGAATAAATTTCACCAAATAAAACCATTAAATTGATATTATACATGCAGTCATGCTATAGCGGAGGTTCTTCCGCCGGCGTCTTCCAGTTGAATGTTAATTGGTTTTCAAAAGATGTGTTCAGTATGTAAAATAGGGGGCAGGTCACTGAGGGACCAGTGATCTGTCAGAAGCCATAGTAATGAATACCTAATCAGAACACCACATAAAGACCCCCCAAATGGCCTGTCCTGAAACACGAGAATCTCATTAACTGAAAATAAATATTAAACAACAACCATAAGACAGACTTCATGAAACCAGGTATAATTTTATCAGTATAATGGCACAGAACTGTCTCTGTCTGTAGGTTACTCAACACAATCCTGCTGCCAGGTTCCCTTTAATTGTACCGTTACACTAAGCGATGCACCAGCGATCCCGACAACGATATGACCTGGTAAGGATCGCTGGTGCGTCACTAAGAGGTCGCTAGTAAGCTGTCAAATAGTCAAATTTACCCAACGATGCAGCAACGATCTCGGCGGGATCGCTGGTGCGTCGCTTAGTGTCACAGAGCAGCAATTCTGACGACTCCCGCTCATCAGTTTCAAACACAGCGATGCGTGCTGGCCAGCGGGACACCAGCGATCAAAAAATATCCCAAGACATTCGAGCACAATCAGCGACATCGCAGCAGGGGCCTGGTCGCTGCTAAGTTTCAAAAGTATCGAGATCGCTGGTGAGGTCGCTGTTGCGTCACAAAATCGGTGACGCATCAGCGATCTTGCTAGCGATCTCGCTTAGTGTGAAGTACCCCTCAGTACTACCGCCACCATTGTCTGCGCTGTAGCATTCAAACAGGCTGCTTACATTACAATGTTTTCAGAAAGTATAAATAGGTTTACACCGTGCTAGAAAGTTCTGTGTATATGCGGGTAAATGATATCAATGTCATTTCCTATAGTATTTCTTTATTACTCATATATACGCCAAAATTATGGTCTTTTCTTTTGGCATGTGTTTTGCCCTGTATGTATTGAAATAGTGTAGCTCCAATTGTACTGAAAACCAATGTTGACTAAAAAGAAAATAAACTTACATTGTGTCAAATGATCCCACCATGAAACATGGTGTAAACTTAGTTTGAGATAAGCCGGTTTTCTTTATGGTTTTCTTGTTTAAATAGAAAAATATTCAGAATTGAGAGTCCTCAGTAGTTGATACCTTTTAATGGCTAACTGAAAAGATGGTAACACATTGCAAGCTTTCGATACAAAGCTATATATATTTCGGTACAAAGATATACATCTTTCTTGTTTAAATATAACTTTTAAAAAGTTGATTAGACAAACATAATGGACATTTTGTAACTAGGCCAGCCAGACCTTTCTCTCTTTAGATTGCAAGGTCACTTTCTAAAGATTTTGCTGATTTAAACAGTTCTATAAACCCTACATGAAAGGCAACCAATTAAAGTACAGTCACACTGTATCACACAAAAAGGATGACATATATTGCACCTTTTATCTGAATGTTTTGAGAACAGTTCATTTGTATGGAGAATGCAGATCAGCTTTATGACATGTCTTATATAAAGTTTCAGAGTCACTCTATATAGGGTGTGAAAGATAAAAAACTCCTAAATCTTCATCATGGGCAAGGTAAAACGAGTCTAGTACTCAAACTATAAGTATAAACAATGTACAGAATTAAAGGCTCATGGTTGTTGTTTTAAAATTTGGAATCATACTTTATAGTTTTCAACTATGTATACCTATTATAACTTTTATTGCTCTTTATTAATGTTTTCAACTATTGTTTTTCAACAGATCATTTTTTATGAAGACAGGAACTTTAAAGGAAAGTCACATGAATGTTCAGGAGACAATGCAGATTTGCACACTTATTTTGCTCGTTGTAACTCAATTTTGGTAGAAAATGGATGCTGGGTAATCTACGAGCGTTCTAATTACATGGGCCATCAGTATTACCTTAAAAGTGGGGAATATCCTGACTACCAGAGTTGGCTGGGCTTGAATGACTCTATTAGGTCTTGCCATTCAATTCCAAATGTAAGTCTTTGATTTATGCTAAAAAAAAATAATGATTTTTTTCTTATGTACTGCAGTTCCACAATGTAAGCAACATACATTATATCATCATTTTATGTAATCCACCTCTAGGAAATCTGACAACTTATTATATGTGCTAGAATGAATTTTCTTTGATACACTTACTGTTAGTACTGTGTATAAATACTACATTTCAATATTGATGGTGTGAATTGCTGTTTGTAGTGTTAATCTACAGAGCAGATATCTTATTGTTGGTCATTGCTGAGTCATAGGCCCACGAGATCTTACTCATTCTTTCCTTTTTACAGCACCACGGATCTTATAGAATCAGGTTGTATGAGAGAGAAGACTTCCGTGGTCAGATGAAGGAGTATGTTAACGACTGTTCAAATATTTATGAAAATTTCCATACAAATAACATTTTGTCCTGTAGTGTTGTTGATGGTTACTGGATTTTTTTTGAAGAACCTGGTTTTAAGGGAAATCAGTATTTCCTTACACCTGGTGAATACAGAAGATATGCCAGTTGGGGATCTACAAATTCTAAAGTTGGTTCACTGAAGAAAATTGCAGATTTTCATTAAATATATTACAAATCATCTAGCTCATCAAAAGCAAATAAAATAATTTCACCTCATTAATTTCATGTTTCTTTTATATATATGTAAATTGTCATATCAGAGATGAAATAGACTTGTACTCTACTGCCACCTATAGGAAGTAGCAATCCTGAAATCATTATTGACCCTTTATAGAGCCTTGCTACATCAGTTAGGATGAGTTTCAGGGTGTTTGCCCCTCATTAATACAAAGCATAACATCTTATTTCGATGGATGAGTCCACATTAGTTCCACATTAGTGAAGTAATTGGACATTGTTATGCTTATACCAGAATTGTAAATTGGTACAGAAAGTTTTTTTATGATGTCAGAACAAGAGTTTAGCGAAACTGGTTGGTCAAATTCAAAAATAGCAGACTTTTGCTAAAGTCGGGTTTCGCCGAGCGCCAAAGTCGCGTCTTAAAAAATGCTTCCAGCGCCTTTTCTTAGCCAATGATGGAGGACGCACACTGTGGGCAACACGATGACATGCACAGCGGCCACCACCATCTTAGAGAAGGGCATTGAAGTGATTGGCTGGCTTTCTGTGGCGTCACAGTGGGTATAAAAGGCCGCGACCGCCATCTTACTTCTGCCGATCTTAGAATAGGGAGAGGTGCTGCTGCTGCTGATTCTGAATAGGGAGAGTGTTAGGCAGGGAAGAAGAAAAAAAAACTGCTTCTGCTGATAGCGATTTTCACTGTACAGTTAGTGTGCAGAGAAAGGGGTGGATTTTTGTTGTGTGCAGCAGCGCTGGTGGTGATTAGGCTGCCTTTTAAGGCTACTTGCTAGCTGCATTGCTGTGTGCACACTGCTGTTCAAACTGCTTTTTTCAAAGCACTCCAACTTTAATTTATATTTTGTTCTGGTGAGTTACTGAGGGTTCATTTTTTCACACACCGTATAGCGGTGTACGCTCCTCACACACTAACGTGTACCGGCTGGTATCATGGACAAATAGAAGCTATCTGGGTGTGACTCTGGAAAAACAAGCTGAGAAGATTTTCCATTTTTCCAGACCTACACTGTATAGAGGTGTTCGCTTTTCAAACAGTGAAGCTATCTGGATGTGACTCTGGAAAAACAAGCTGAGGAGATTTTCCATTTTTCCAGACCTACACCATATAGAGCTGTCCGCTTTTTAAACAGTGAAGCTATCTGGGTGTGATTCTGGAAAAACAAGCCGAGGAGATTTTCCATTTTTCCAGACCTACACCTTATAGAGCTGTCTGCTTTTCAAACAGTTTCCTAGACAGACTAGACAGACAGCGTGTGTCAGTCCGTATAAAAATAAACGGAGATTGACAATTTTCCATACACACACCGTATAGCGGTGTACGCTCCTCACACACTACCGTATACCGGCTGGTTTCACGAAAAATAGAAGCCATCTGGGTGTGACTCTGGAAAAACAAGCCGAGGAGATTTTCCAGACCTACACCTTAGACAGTTGTCCGCTTTTCAAACAGTTTCATATATCTGCTGTTTGATGACGGTCAAAACTAGACAGCGACAGCGTGTGTCAGTCCGTATAAAAATAGATGGAGATTGACAATTTTCCATACACACACCGTATAGAGCTGTCCAATTCTCAAACAGTATTGTATATCTGCCGTTCGCACTACAGTCACATCTATACAGAGTCAGCGTGTGTGTGTGTGTGGCACTCCATAAATACATATACGGAGATTGATAGTTACAAAAAAACGTATACAGCTCTACACTTCTGATACAGATCCGTATATCTGCTTGTTGGATTACGGTCAAATACATACTGTGAGAGCGTCTGTGACTAACAAAATATATCCGTAGATTTAATTTTTTTAATACACCTTACACAGGTGAACGCTCCTCATACAGTACCATCTCTCTGCTGGTATTTTTGGTACATTTTCCCAAACACGAGGAAGTATGGTGGAAGAGGCCGCGGACATGGGTAGGGGGGCGCAGCTGGTACTGATGGTGGTTGTGCATCGGATGGTTCTGGCAAAAGCACAATAGCAGCTAAGGCAGGAGGTGTTGAGCCTGCGTCATCATCTGGCCCAAGAAGGCCTGTAAGGTTCCCTTTTCTCGGAGCAGGAAAACTGGTTTTAAAGCCGGAGCATTAGGAACAGGTTTTGGCGTACATTGCAGAAACAGCCACCAGCTCTATTGCCTCCTCTTCTGAATGTTCGAAACCTGCAAGCACGGAGTCATCAATGCAGGGTTCTGGTCAGGAAAAACACCTTTCCTTGTGTCATTCACCCCCACCAAAAGTTAAGGATGCGGCAGCCCACACTTCAGATTACTCTATGGAGCTCTTTTCACATACCATGCTTGGGTTATCCTGTCAAATCATGAATTCCCCAGTCCAAGATGAATCTGACATGGAGTGCACTGATGCACAGCCACTGCTAGATGATTCTGCTGGTACATTGACCCAGAGCACTACATTGCCCTTGCAGTCTGTTGAGCCAGAATCTGACCCTGATGAAACTCAGGTGCCCCTTCCCGCATACTATACCACCTTACACGTGACACAGAGGAAGGTAAAGAGGAAGGTGAAGATGACTTTGAAGAGGAGGTGATGGATGACCCAGTTCTTGACCCGGATTGGCATCCATTGAGGGAGGAGGGTGGCGCTGGCAGTAGTTCAGATAAGGAGAAGGATCCGCAGCAGGCATTGACATCGCTGCAGCGGTTATCTGGCAGGCCGTAGCTGTCCAAAAACGTGGAGCAAAAACTAAAAGAGTTGCAGGACAGCTTGGCCAGACGGTCAACTTAGCACAGCATGCAAGGCCAGAAAATGTATACCATAGTAGGAAGAGTGCAGTGTGGCACTTCTTTGTCCAAAATCCTACAGATGAGGCAAAGGTTACCTGTAAGAAGTGCGGAAGGACCTTTAGCCGAGGTGAACAACTCAGAAATTTGAATACCAGTTGCATGCTTAGACATTTAATCAACATGCACTTGCAAGCATGGACGGACTACAAAACCTCAGGTAGCACATGTGCAACTGCTCCGACTGAAGGTAGCCAGCAACGCTCCATCGCTTCCCCCACTGTAAGACCACCGTCACCGTTAAGCACACCACCAGCACTAAATGTGGAGTTGTCGTCGCAAGGCCAAAGCAGTCAGGGAATCACAATGGTTTTTGTTGTGAGTTCATTCTCTGGTTCACCAGTTGTGAGTTCTTCTTCCAGACTCCCTCTGGTGGTAACAGGAGGTAGTGAGGCTGATTAGATCGGTGGAGATCTGCTACCTGAGAATGAGGATGACGATTGGACCTCAGGAGTCTCAGATTGGATTTAAGACAGCTGACGCTATTCAGTTGCTGGTGATTCCTTCTGGCTTGTCAGCTCTTGGTTTTCAGCTCTGATCCAGTCATCTAAAGCTAAGTTTTTCTGCTAGTGTTCACACTTGATTTTGTTGGTCTATTCAGTTTGGCTGGGGGCTGTGCTGAATTTCCACTCTTATTTATCAGTATTTTGCCAATTTGCTTTTTGTCCCTTACTAGTTTGGCCTCTTTTTGCTCTGTCTCAGAATATTTCAGAGTGCTGATATAGTGGGAGAAGTCTAGTGACTTCAGGGTTAATTTTGCTATCAGAAGTGTTGGACATTATTTTTGTAGGGTTTTTGGCAGATTGCAGACAGTGTCTTTCCCTTTCCTTTCCTTTCTAGTTAGTTTGGGCCCCATCGTTTGCTCAGCCTATTTTCCTGCCTGTGTTTGTGCTTTCATCTTGTTTCACCGTCAATACATGTGTGGGGGCTATCTATTCCTTTGGGGTCTGCTCTGGGGCAGTTAGTGTTCCCCTTTTCATGCTTCAGGCTTATTTAGTCCTCTGGCTGTGACGAAGCGTCTAGGAACATCGTAGGTACGCTCCACGGCTGCTGCTAGTTGTGTGGTAGGATCAGGGATCTGCAATCTGCATAGTTATAAACAGCACTAGGATATCCACTTCCTAAATTGTTTAACCAGCCAATGGATAGAATAGTTAAAATATACCTTTTATTAGAATAATATACAATAAAATAAAGTGCAAGGTGCTCAAGTTACATCAAACACAACAAAGAAGAACACACAAATGAAAAAAGCTAGTGGATGCAGTATTGCCCATCATTACTAAGCATCCCGAGTATCCAAATGTTCATTGGGTGCTTAGAGTAAATCAAATACGGCCAACCTCATTCAAAGACATAGAGTACATAATTCTCAAGATAATCTCTATGCTTAACACATCATAACATTAGCCATCTCTTATTGAGAGTAGGTGTCATGCCATCAGTATACTCCCAAGTTAGGCATAACCATACCCCTCTCCTGATCAGGAGTACCATATAATACAAGGCACAATACTGCTACACAGCATTAATAAGAACCACACAGCCTCAATTGCCGCATTTGCTACGGGTTCTATAACACACAAATAATGTATCAGATAGAAACGTATCGTGTGTCATAATAAAGATATATACTCCCGCATACCCTCCATATACCTTAGTACCGGATCTAAATCCACCAGGTATGCATAAATATCTTAGATAAACCGTCTCTTATAAATGTGAGACCAATATTATGACACCAAAATATTTAGTAAAACACGGAACAATCTCACCCAAATAGCAGGGGCATTCTCTGATTGATTGCCATCCCCGTGACTGGTGAGCGCGATACCCCTATCTTCCGACGCGTTTCGTCTAATCTCATCAAGGGAGTCAACTGGGGTTCATCTGAATGGTGTATCACGCATAGCCGTTATGTACTTCATCCGACATTATGTGTACATACACTCATGCATACCTCCTTTTAAATGTTAGCGCCGTGGCGTCTCGGGAAGTCGACACTTCCGGTCCCTGATCCACCTCACATCCTGTGTTTGGGTCGCGCGCATCATCAGCGTGCTCGCTCTATGGAGCGCGTCACACGTTGAGAGCGCGTCTCCCACCAACTGGGCATGCGCACATAGCGCTGCCCTCTCCAAAGGGAAAATGATATTCTATATATTATAATGGCGCTAGTTACTTGCGGCATCAGACAGCCCATGCCCTGCACTACATATGCGCCTATCATTATCATCCATACAGCAGCAACATGTAATCTCATGCTGATTATAGGAATCCCTTTAGAGTTTTTATTCTTAGGGATATTCCCTTAACTCATTCGGAGTATCCCCTACTTAAATCATGTACAGAGATTCATATGTAAGAGATTAATTCCACATTTGATCGGGGGTTTCAGTTAGTGCAGCTACAGAATCAAAAAACTCCTACAAAAATATATATCAATTGTAGGAAAACTGTCAGTTATAAAAATTATTGCTATGACAGTACCGACTCACTTTAACCAGATGGGCCTTACAACCACCGAAAAGTGAGCGAAGTGCCACTAAATTCTCCCTATAACAGCTCCTAGGCTACCTCCTCCCTACCTACAGCGGAGATTGGCACCCTAAGACCTGCGCAAATGGCGTCCCCACTCAACGTCGGCTGTCCCTCACTGCTGACCCTATTAGTCCCTTTGCTAAATGAAAGATATAAAGGATAGTTGATCATTAAGGCCCTTTGGATATGTAGTTTGCAACCAGAAGATCCATTTTGTCTCTTTGAAGGAGTTTTTTGATTCTGTAGCTGCACTAACTGAAACCCCCGATCAAATGTGGAATTAATCTCTTACATATGAATCTCTGTACATGATTTAAGTAGGGGATACTCCGAATGAGTTAAGGGAATATCCCTAAGAATAAAAACTCTAAAGGGATTCCTATAATCAGCATGAGATTACATGTTGCTGCTGTATGGATGATAAAGATAGGCGCATATGTAGTGCAGGGCATGGGCTGTCTGATGCCGCAAGTAACTAGCGCCATTATAATATATAGAATATAATTTTCCCTTTGGAGAGGGCAGCGCTATGTGCGCATGCCCAGTTGGTGGGAGACGCGCTCTCAACGTGTGACGCGCTCCATAGAGCGAGCACGCTGATGATGCGCGCGACCCAAACACAGGATGTGAGGTGGATCAGGGACCGGAAGTGTCGGCTTCCCGAGACGCCATGGCGCTAACATTTAAAAGGAGGTATGCATGAGTGTATGTACACATAATGTCGGATGAAGTACATAACGGCTATGCGTGATACACCATTCAGATGAACCCCAGTTGACTCCCCTGATGAGATTAGACGAAACGCGTCGGAAGATAGGGGTATCGCGCTCACCAGTCACGGGGATGGCAATCAATCAGAGAATGCCCCTGCTATTTGGGTGAGATTGTTCCGTGTTTTACTAAATATTTTGGTGTCATAATATTGGTCTCACATTTATAAGAGACGGTTTATCTAAGATATTTATGCATACCTGGTGGATTTAGATCCGGTACTAAGGTATATGGAGGGTATGCGGGAGTATATATCTTTATTATGACACACGATATGTTTCTATCTGATACATTATTTGTGTGTTATAGAACCCATAGCAAATGCGGCAATTGAGGCTGTGTGGTTCTTATTAATGCTGTGTAGCAGTAGTGTGCCTTGTATTATATGGTACTCCTGATCAGGAGAGGGGTATGGTTATGCCTAACTTGGGAGTATACTGATGGCATGACACCTACTCTCAATAAGAGATGGCTAATGTTATGATGTGTTAAGCATAGAGATTATCTTGAGAATTATGTACTCTATGTCTTTGAATGAGGTTGGCCGTATTTGATTTACTCTAAGCACCCAATGAACATTTGGATACTCGGGATGCTTAGTAATGATGGGCAATACTGCATCCACTAGCTTTTTTCATTTGTGTGTTCTTCTTTGTTGTGTTTGATGTAACTTGAGCACCTTGCACTTTATTTTATTGTATATTGTTCTAATAAAAGGTATATTTTAACTATTCTATCCATTGGCTGGTTAAACACTCTGCATAGTTACCAACCTCTCTGGTTTTCTGTGACTTAGCTTGTTTTGCTTTTTTCTCCTCGGTGACTCATTCATAACAGAATCCCCAGCCATACCGCAGATTCTAGGGTACTCAAAAGCAGGAAAAAGTTGTTAAAAAAAAAAGTGTCAGAATTTTTTTTTTTTTATATTTTTTCCTCTTTTTCTCTGGGGCTGTAGGAGAATTTTTTTCTTTTTTCTAATGGAGATTAAGCAATTGTCTGATCGTGTGGAGTAGCTTGCTGCTGAAGTGCAGGGAATTTCCACCTACCTCATTCAGTCACATACTGCTGAACCTAAGATCCCTACTCCTGATGTGTTTTCTGGGGATCGGTCTAAATTTCTGAATTTTAAGAATAATTGTAAATTATTTTTGGGCTTGAAGCCTAACTCATCGGGGAGCTCTGTGCAGCAGGTTAAAATTGTCATCTCCTTGCTGCGCGGCGATCCCCAGGATTGGGCTTTTTCTCTGACACCTGAAAATCCTATTCTGACTAATGTGGATGCATTTTTTCAAGCCTTGGGGTTGTTGTATGATGAACCTAATGCTGTTGATCAAGCTGAGAGAACACTGTTGGCATTAAACCAGGGTCAGGATTCTGCAGAGTTATACTGTTAAAAATTCCGAAAATGGGCGGTCCTTACTACATGGAATGATAGTGCATTGGCAGCTCTCTTTCGGAAGGGTTTATCAGAGACCGTAAAAGATGTTATGGTGGGATTTCCTGTTCCCTCTAGTCTGGATGATTCTATGTCATTAGTAGTGTTGAGCGATACCGTTCGATACCCAAAAATATCGTATCGGATGGTATCGCCCGATACGAAAAAAATCGGGTATCGCCGATTCCGATACCGGAAGTACCATTCAAGTCAATGGGACTTCCGGTATCGGAATTAAAAAAAGGCCTTTATTTCCTTGTTGGCTAATTCTACATAATTGAAAACAAATAAGAATCATGTAGAATGTATTGTGGGAGGTGGAGGAGACATTAAAAGCATAGTGGTTTATTCAAATCACATGGCATAGCATTAATTCCAATTTTTTTTTTCAAGACGTTCGGAGTTAAAAAGATATTGACTATGTTTTTTATATTTAGTCAGATATGTATGTTTCGCAACTGCCATGCTCTTCACCTTCTTTTGTACTTCTCCCACACTTTCTCCTTCATGATCCGCAGCAGTAGCATTTTTTTCATCAACTTTTTCTTCACCTTATTCATCTTCTTCTTCTTCACCTTCTTCCCATTAATTTTTTTTTTCCATTCTTCATATTCTTCTTATTCAGCTATTATTAATTTTCATATGCTATTTCTTCATCTTCTTCCTATTCTTCTTTTTCTTCATTTTCTTATGGTGACAGGCATTCCTGTAGTACTTATCTATAAAAGTTATAAGATTACACCTTACGTCCTGCCTGTCACAAAAGATTTACAACAGGATTTGTCCGCGTTCAGTTTGACCTGCAGCAGCAGGCATTTTCCAGGGGCACCACAAGGAGGAACGGACTCACCCCATATACTGCTTAGTCTTCTTCTGCTTATAATTTTGATTTCTTCTATGCTGATTTTTTGTCTTATGCTTAATGTTCTTCTGCTTTCTGTTCTTCTGCTTTTGCTTCTTCTGCTTCTTGTTCTTCTGTCTTTTGTTCTGTATCTTGGTGGTTGTCTTCATGTTCTTTGTCCTCTTGGTCTTATTATTTAGGGTCACATTTCTGGTCTTCTTTGGTGTGGTCTTCAGGGTCGTCATCATCAGGGTCATCGTCATGGAGATCAATAAGGATTACAAAAGACAATTTCAAAAAGCTTGATCTTGGAAATGTAGCAGAAGGTACAAGAAGGCTGAGAAACTGGCGAGAACCAGCAGACAGTGCTGGCACCCGGATGGGTAGCAGAAGGAACAAGAGCCAATGGCACTACCGAGGACCAACTGACGGTGCTGGACAACGGTTACTAAGCAGAAGGTACCTGTGCTAAAAAAACACTACCAAGGACCAGCTGACGGTGCTGGACCTCGGATACCGAGATGGAGGCACCTAGGCCAAAGGCTGTGGCGAGAACCAGCAGACAGTGCTGGCACCCGGATGGGTAGCAGAAGGAACAAGAGCCAATGGCACTACCGAGGACCAACTGACGGTGCTGGACCACGGTTACTAAGCAGAAGGTACCTGTGCTAAAAAGCACTACCAAGGACCAGCTGACGGTGCTGGACCTCGGATACCGAGATGGAGGCACCTAGGCCAAAGGCTGTGGCGAGAACCAGCAGACAGTGCTGGCACCCGGATGGGTAGCAGAAGGAACAAGAGCCAATGGCACTACCGAGGACCAACTGACGGTGCTGGACCACGGATACTAAGCAAAAGGTACCTGTGCTAAAAAGCACTACCAAGGACCAGCTGACGGTGCTGGACCTCGGATACCGAGATGGAGGCACCTAGGCCAAAGGCTGTGGTGAGAACCAGCAGACAGTGCTGGCACCCGGATGGGTAGCAGAAGGAACAAGAGCCAATGGCACTACCGAGGAACAGCTGACGGTGCTGGACCACGGTTACTAGGCAGGAGGTACCTGTGCTAGAAAGCACTACCAAGGACCAGCTGACGGTGCTGGACCTCGGATACCGAGATGGAGGCACCTAGGCCAAAGGCTCTGGCGAGAACCAGCAGACAGTGCTGGAACCCGGGTGGGTAGCAGAAGGTACCCATTCAAAGCAAAGTAGCCAGGCCGCAAGCCGGCCGCAGTTACCGAAACCCACAGTCCTACAGGGGGTCCATGTCCCATTGGCACTACGGATCCAGCCTTCAGTGCCAGTTCCCGCAGCCCACATAGGAGTCACCTAAACTGCAGGCACCGTAGAGTCGGCTAACCCGGCCGCAAGACGACAGGACAACGGATTGGTGGAATAGTGACCTTGACACTACCCGGAAACAGCAGGCGTGCTGGAACCAGGCTGGGCAACAGGGAGTCCCCGTGCAAAAGACACTGCCGAGAACCAGCTGACGGTGCTGGAACCCAGATGGGTAGCAAAAGCTAAAGAGCCAATGGCACTACCGAGGAACAGCTGACGGTGCTGGACCACGGTTACTAGGCAGGAGGTACCTGTGCTAGAAAGCACTACCAAGGACCAGCTGACGGTGCTGGACCTTGGATACCGAGATGGAGGCACCTAGGCCAAAGGCTCTGGCAAGAACCAGCAGACAGTGCTGGAACCCGAGTGGGTAGCAGAAGGTACCCATTCAAAGCAAAGTAGCCAGGCCGCAAGCCGGCCGCAGTTACCGAAACCCACAGTCCTACAGGGGGTCCATGTCCCATTGGCACTACGGATCCAGCCTTCAGTGCCAGTTCCCGCAGCCCACATAGGAGTCACCTAAACTGCAGGCACCGTAGAGTCGGCTAACCCGGCCGCAAGACGACAGGACAACGGATTGGTGGCATAGTGACCTTGACACTACCCGGAAACAGCAGGCGTGCTGGAACCAGGCTGGGCAACAGGGAGTCCCCGTGCCAAAGACACTGCCGAGCACCAACTGGCGTTGTTGGAGCCCACGGACAATCATGGTGTAGGCCGAGGCCTACTAGGTGGTAGTTTTAGATTGTTTGTAGGCTACAACAGACTGTCAACGTGCTCCAATTAGGCATCTGTCTCCACTCTGTTTCCAGGATTTCACGTGACCAACAACACCGCCAGTTTATGCGTACAGCTGCCGTCTGCCCAATCCACACGTGTTGCTGTGTTACTGGGATTCTGTAATGTCAGCAGATCCCCTGATGTGTGTCTGCCACTGTCTCCTGTTCTGTCCACATTCCCACCGCTTGCAGTGGGAAGGTGGACAGCGCAGGAGACAGTGGCGGACACATATTGGGGGATCTGCTGACGTTACAGAACCCCAGTAACACAGGAACACGTGTGGAATGCATGGACGGCAACTGTGAGCAGAAACTGGTGGTGTTGGAGGTCAGGGGAAATACTAGAGACAGAGTGGAGACAGAGGCCAAATCAGAGAATGTTTAAATCTGAAGTAGTTACAATTTGGAGGCAGCAGCAGTTTGCCCTCCACACAGCAGGGGATCAGCTGACGTTACTGAACCCCACTTTCACATGAATGAGTGTTTTTTTCTGTGTGGACAGCACTTCCGAGCACCAACTGGCGTTGTTGGAGCCCAGGGACAATCATGGTGCAGGCCGAGGCCTACTAGGAGCCAGGTGTAAAGCTGAGGTATTTTGACTTTGGAGGGAGCAGGACACTTTGCCCTCCACACAGCAGGGGATCAGCTGACGTTACTGACCCCCACTTTCACATGAACGAGTGTGTTTTTCTGTGTGGACAGCACTTCCGAGCACCAACTAGCGTTGTTGGAACCCAGGGACAATCATGGTGCAAGCCGAGGCCTACTAGGAGCGAGGTGTAAAGCAGAGGTATTTTGACTTTGGAGGGAGCAGGACACTTTGCCCTCCACACAGCAGGGGATCAGCTGACGTTACTAACCCCCACTTTCACATGAACGAGTGTGTTTTTCTGTGTGGACAGCACTTCTGAGCACCAACTAGCGTTGTTGGAGCCCAGGGAGAACCAGGGTGCAGGCCGAGGCCTACTTGGTGGCAGTTTTACATTGTTTGTAGGCTACAACAGGCTGTCAACGTGCTCCAATTAGGCATCTGTCTCCACTCTGTTTCCAGGATTTCACGTGACCAACAACACCGCCAGTTTATGCGTACAGCAGCCGTCTGCCCAATCTACACGTGTTGCTGTGTTACTGGGATTCTGTAATGTCCCCTGATGTGTGTCTGCCACTGTCTCCTGCTCTGTCCACATTCCCACCACTTGCAGTGGGAAGGTGGACAGCGCAGGAGACAGAGGCGGACACACATTGGGGGATCTGCTGACGTAACAGAACCCCAGTAACACAGGAACACGTGTGGAATGCGTGGACGGCAACTGTGAGCAGGAACTGGCGGTGTTGGAGGTCAGGGGAAATACTAGAGACAGAGTGGAGACAGAGGCCAAATCAGAGAATGTTTAAATCTGAAGTAGCTAAAATTTGGAGGCAGCAGCAGTTTGCCCGCCACACAGCAGGGGATCAGCTGACGTTACCGAACCCCACTTACACATGAGCGAGTGTTTTGTCTGTGCGGACAGCACTTCCGAGCACCAACTGGCGTTGTCGGTGCCCAGGGAAAATGAGGCAGTAGGCCGAGGCCTACTTGGAGCCAGGTGTAAATCTGAGGTTGTTTGACTGTGGAGGGAGCAGGACACTTTGCCATACACACAGCAGGGGATCAGCTGACGTTACCGAACCCCACTTACACATGAGCGAGTGTTTTATCTGAGCACCAACTGGCGGTGTCGGAGCCCAGGGAAAATCAGGTAGTAGGCCGAGGCCTACTTGGTGGCAGTTTGCGATTGTTTCTAGACTACTACTAACTGTCAACGTACTCCAATTAGGCCTGTCTTCAATCTGTTTCGAGTATTTCCTCTGGCTTCCAACAACGCCAGTTGCTGCTCTGAAATGCCGTCTGCACAACCCACACTTGTTCCTGTGTTACTGGGGTTCTGTAACAGCAGCTTCTCCCTAGAGGTGAGTCAGGCAATGTCTCCTGTTCTGTCCACATTTCCACTACAAGTAGTGGGAATGTAGACAAAGCAGGAGACATTGCCGTGCTCAACTCTGGAGATGAGCAGATGTTACAGGACCCAGGTACCACAGGAACAAGTGTGGATTGTGCAGACGTCACTTGAGAGCAGAAACAGGCGGTGTTGTAGGCCGGAGGAAATACTCAAAACAGAGTGGAGACAGAGGGCAAATCAGAGAACATATTAAATCAGAGGTAGTCAGAAGTTGTAGGCAGCAGGAGAGTTTGCCGTACACACAGCAGGGGATCAGCTGACGTTACCGAACCCCACTTACACATGAGCGAGTGTTTTGTCTGTGCGGACAGCACTTCCGAGCACCAACTGGCGTTGTCGGAGCCCAGGGAAAATGAGGTAGTAGGCCGAGGCCTACTTGGAGCCAGGTGTAAATCTGAGGTTGTTTGACTGTGGAGGGAGCAGGACACTTTGCCATACACACAGCAGGGGATCAGCTGACGTTACCGAACCCCACTTACACATGAGCGAGTGTTTTGTCTGTGCGGACAGCACTTCCGAGCACCAACTGGCGTTGTCGGAGTCCAGGGAAAATGAGGTAGTAGGCCGAGGCCTACTTGGAGCCAGGTGTAAATCTGAGGTTGTTTGACTGTGGAGGGAGCAGGACACTTTGCCATACACACAGCAGGGGATCAGCTGACGTTACCAAACCCCACTTACACATGAGCGAGTGTTTTGTCTGTGCGGACAGCACTTCTGAGCACCAACTGGCGGTGTTGGAGCCCAGGGAAAATCAGGTAGTAGGCCGAGGCCTACTTGGTGGCAGTTTGCGATTGTTTCTAGACTACTACTAACTGTCAACGTACTCCAATTAGGCCTCTGTCTTCACTCTGTTTCGAGTATTTCCTCTGGCTTCCAACCACGCCAGTTGCTGCTCTGAAATGCCGTCTGCACAACCCACACTTGTTCCTGTGTTACTGGGGTTCTGTAACAGCAGCTTCTCCCTAGAGGTGAGTCAGGCAATGTCTCCTGCTCTGTCCACATTTCCACTACAAGTAGTGGGAATGTAGACAAAGCAGGAGACATTGCCGTGCTCAACTCTGGAGATGAGCAGATGTTACAGGACCCAGGTACCACAGGAACAAGTGTGGATTGTGCAGACGTCACTTGAGAGCAGAAACAGGCGGTGTTGTAGGCCGGAGGAAATACTCAAAACAGAGTGGAGACAGAGGGCAAATCAGAGAACATATTAAATCAGAGGTAGTCAGAAGTTGTAGGCAGCAGGAGAGTTTGCCATACACACAGCCAGGAGATCAGCTGACGTTACCGAACCCCACTTACACATGAGCGAGTGTTTTGTCTGTGCGGACAGCACTTCTGAGCAATAACGGGCGTTGCTGGCGTTTCTATGACCAGGAAATAAAGTTCAGGTCATAGAAACATGAACACAACAGGAGACCTGGATCCTGTTGCCAGCCAATTATTTATTCTGGAAGAGGACTGGCAAATTCAGGTGAGATCCAGGCCTTGTTCATTTTCACAAAAGTAAGCCGGTCAACATTATCGGCGGATAGTCGCGTGCGACGGTCTGTTACCACACCACCTGCAGCACTAAAGACACGTTCCGATAATACACTGGCAGCAGGGCAAGCCAGCACCTCCAATGCATACTGGCTAAGCTCTGGTCATGTATCCAGCTTAGAGACCCAATACTTGAACGGGGAAGAGCCGTCTGGGAGAACACTAACAGGGCACGACAAGTAGTCTGTCACCATCTGACGGAAACGTTGCCTCCTGCTGACTGGAGCCGTCTGTGATGGTGTAGCCGTTTGTGGCGGTCCCACAAAACTTTTCCACATTTGGGCCATACTGGCCTTGCCTTGTCCTGTGGCACTGCCTCTGCTACCTCTTTGTGCAGAGCTTCCTCCACTGCCTCTACCTACATGGCTGGTTTGAAAAGCACTACCAGCAACACTTGTGGGGGGAATGGAGAACATGATGGCCTGCACAAGTGTTTC
This sequence comes from Dendrobates tinctorius, assembly GCF_039654945.1. NCBI lineage: Eukaryota > Metazoa > Chordata > Amphibia > Anura > Dendrobatidae > Dendrobates > Dendrobates tinctorius. The sequence continues at coordinate 26,409,439 of NW_027361921.1, forward strand.
TTGGTACTCCCGCATTTTTCGCTCCCGGTTCAACTGTGGTATGAGGCTTTGTAAGTTGTCCCGGTAGCGAGGATCTAGGAGGGTGTACACCCAATAATCAGCCATGTGGAGAATGTTGGCGATGCGGCGGTCATTTAACAAGCACTGCAGCATGAAATCAACCATGTGCTGCAGACTGCCAACTGGACCGGAAACGCTGTCCCCAGCTTGAGGCAGCATCTCTGCCTGCTCAGCATCACCCCACCCTCGCTGTACACACTGACTACTAGAGCTTTGTGTACCTCCCTCCTCTGGAGAGATGTGTTCCTCCTCCTCCATTGACTCCTCGTCATCCTCCTCACTAAGTGTCCCCTGCCTGGGCCTTTGTGTGGAAGCACGTTGCGCAGACTTGCCAGAAGCAGATGGCATTTCTGACTGCTCATCCTCGACCTCTTCAAAAACCTCCTCACTTAGTGCTTGTAAGGTTTTTTGAAGCAGACAGATGAGGGGGACAGTCATGCTGATTAGTGCATCATCTGCACTGGCAATCCGCGTGGAGTCATCGAAGGCACGCAAAACTTGGCAGATGTCCCTCATAGTGGCCCACTCAGTGGTGGTGAAGTGTGTCCGGCGCACAGTGCGACTTGTTTGCGCCTGATGCAGCTGGTACTCCATTACTGCTGCCTGCTGCTCACACAACCGCTCCAACATATGTAACGTTGAATTCCACCTGGTGGGGAGGTCACATATGATGCGATTTTCTGGCAGGCGGAATCGGCGTTGCAGAGATGCAATGCGCGATCTTGCCATGCTGGAACGCCGCAAGTGAGCACACTCTAGGCGAACCTTGTGCAGCAGTGAATCAAGATCCGGATAGTCCCTCAGAAAGCTCTGCACGACCAAATTGAGCACGTGTGCCAGACATGGTATGTGAGTGAGGTTGTCTAGGCCCAGAGCTGCCACTAGATTTCGGCCATTGTCACTCACTACCAAACCTGGCTGGAGATTCGCTGGCACAAACCACACATCGCTCTCCTGCTTGATGGCATTCCAGAGCTCCTGTGCTGTGTGGCTCCGATTCCCCAAAGAAATTAATTTAAGGACGGCCTGTTGACGTTTGGCCACACCTGTGCTCATATCTGGCCTAACAGGCTCACGCAGTGCTGATTCCGAGGAACTAGAGTAGGAGGAGGACTCAATATGTACAGACTGCATTCCTGCAATCCTTGGAGTTGTCAGAATACGTACAGAGCCACTCTCCAGATCTGTACCTGGCTCCACAACATTGACCCAATGGGCAGTGAGGGAAAGGTATCGTCCCTGTCCATGGCTACTGGTCCACGCATCGGTGGTCAGGTGGACCTTGCTACTGACGGCATTTAGTAGCGCATTTTTAATTTTTCCCTCCACATGCTTTTGCAGGGCAGGGACAGCTTGCCTGCTGAAATAAAAGCAGCTGGGCACATTGTATTGTGGAACTGCCAATGACATAAAGTTCCGGAATGTGTCAGTCTCCACCAGCCTGAATGACAGCATCTCAAGGGCCAGTAGTTTGGCAATGCCGGCATTCAGAGCCAGTGCTCGGGGATGGTTTGCCAAGTATGGCCGCTTTTTCTCCCATGCCTGTGCTACCGATTGCTGGTGAGTGGCCTGGGAGGGTGCTGATGACTGCAAACGTGGTTCAGTGGGTGGAATTTCACTGGGTCTCTGGACAACAGTGGCAGTGGTTCTTCCATGGCGTTCCAGTGAGGAAGCCGGACCAGCTGTGTGTGAGCTGGAGGAAGAGGCCCCAACACGAGCTGAAGAGGTGGTAGGTGCTGCTGAAGGTTGGCCTACATCTTCAGTGTGTCTGTGTAACTCCACCTCGTGCTTGGTACGCACATGTTTCCACATATTTGTGGTATTGAGGTTGGTCACATTTTTGCCTCGTTTCACTTTCTGATGACACAGCTTGCATTTGAGAAAGCAAATGTCATCTGCAACTGTGTCAAAAAAAGACCACGCACTGCAAGTCCTGGGAGCGCCCGTTTTGTGTTTTGGAAGAGGATTGCTCCTCACGGGTGCCAAAGTGGAGGCTACAGGCAACCAAGTCTGCCCCCGCCCTCTCCCTCCTCTTTTGGCCGTTCGGGGAATCTCTTCCTCAGAGCTGCTCCCACCACCTTCCTGTGGCTGACGCCATGATGGGTCAAGGACCTCATCATCTCCACTCCCCTCTTCAAGCACCGGCTGGTCCTGGGTTGTCTCGCCAGCACCGTACGCACCAGAAATTGGCAACTGAGTCTCATCATCATCTGATGCATACTGAGGTGTGCTGACCAAAGGCACTGGCCCACCCGCCTCTTCAGATTCAGAGGGACAAAGCAGTTGCGCATCACTGCATACTCCCTCTTCTTCTCTCTCTAGAATGCTGCTTGGCTGGCCACCTCTTTCCAAGCCAACAGATTCTGAGAACAGAAGTAAAGATTGAGATGGCTCCTGTCCAGGGCTCTCAGACTGCCTGGGCAATTTGGCAGGTGGTGAAGAGACAGATGGTTGCTCTTCAGTGCTCTGGCCTTGGGAGGATGCGGAAGTCATTGAAGTGGATGCGTTAGCTGCCATCCATCCGACAACGGCTTCAATTTGTTTGTCACGCAGCAGTGGGGTACGGCGAGGTCCTACAAAGCTGTGCATGAAGGACTGTTGCCTGGTAAAAGTGGAGGATGCCGGGTCACTGGTGGCCGCAGCAGATACCGAATCCCCACCTCCTCTCCCTGCTGAATCCCCCCGTCCTCTCCCTGCTGAAACTCCACGGCCACGACCACGTGCCTTACTCCCTGCCTTCTTCATCTTGGTAGACTGATAAAGATAGGCAGAAAAGTAAAAAAGGGGTGGCTTAGTGTTCTTATTCCTGAACACCTGCTAACCAGTATAAGAAACACTAATTTGGCTAAGAGTGTGTGTACTACACTTTAATATGATCTAATGTGGCCTAGACAACTGTAAAGTGGAGTGTTTGGTGAACTTTATTTCCTTTTTTTTTTTTGGGTGGGGGGAAAGGAAAGGATGTGACCAAAGTTTGAAAGCTATAGTATCACAAACTTTTTGGAGCGATTACAATGCAGGAAGCTAACCTACAATGCAATTGATGAGGCTCCACAAAATAGGGTGATACTAGCCTGGCTGGCCCTGAAGGGCACAAGCCAGCAAAAAGGCTCCTCTATCTAATCCTATATAGTGTTTGCAACCAACCAATGACAATGGATTCGGTTGGAAGCACACTAATATAGGAGCAAAAATCTGGCTAAATTTGCTGCAAAAAAAGGACTATGTATGAGGCAGTGACGCACGCAGCGGACTACAGCTAGCGGTGGCTGTAGAACACACTGCAACGTGAGCTGCACTCACACACAGAGAGACCTATCAGACAGCCAAAAACAGTGCAGAGAAATGGGCTATAGCACTGAAAGGCTGCTGAAAGGCTCCGCTGTCCACTCCTTTAGTGTTTGCAACCAACGTATATGGATACGTATGGAAGCACACTATACAGGAGAAAAAAAAAGCAGCAATAAAAGAAAAATGTGTATGAGGCAGAGACACATGCTGGCCGGCCTACAAGCAGACGTGCCTCCAGGACACACTACACAGCGTGGGTCTGCACTCACACAGCCCTTGCAGACAGCTGTGAAAACAGCGCTGCTAGGGAAAAGCAAGCTACAGTGGTGGTTTATGTAGCCTGGGTTAAGCACTATACGTTTTGTGGAATCGCTATTTCTAACTGTCCCTCACAGTCTTCAACAGCAGCCTGTCCCTAACTGAATTCACAGCAGAGTGACCAGAAATGGCAGCTGCAGTGCTTTTTATAGTGCATCATGACATCATTTCAGCAGCCAATCACAGCCATGCCAGTAGTTAACATGCCTACATGCCTAACAGGATATGCCCACACTTCTGAGGATCCCCATTGGCTGAATCAAATCGAGCGGGCTCCTAGCATTATGGGAACTTCCAATTCCGGTATTCGATATGAAAAAAGTATCGGAACTAAGTATCGGAATTCCGATACCTGATACTTGCGGTATCGGAATGCTCAACACTAGTCATTAGCCATTCAAGTTGATCTGCATTTACGTAAACGTAAAACTACATGGGAGGCGCTGCCACCTTTTGAACAAACCGATCTCCACCGATCAAATCAGCCTCACTACCTCCTGAGGATGACGATTGGGCCTCAGGAGTCTCAGATTTGATTTAAGACAGCCGATGCCCTATTCAGTTGCTGGTGATTAGTTCTGGCTTGTCAGCTCTTGGTTTTCAGTCCTGTTCCAGTCATCTAAAGCTAAGTTTTTCTGCTAATGTTCACACTAGATTTTGTTGGTCTATTCAGCTTTTTGTGTGGTCAGCCAGCCCCGGCTGGGGGCTGTGCTGAATTTCCACTCTTATTTATCAGTATTTTGCCAATTTGCTTTTTGTCCCTTACTAGTTTGGCCTCTTTTTGCTCTGTCTCAGAATATTTCAGAGTGCTGATATAGTGGGAGAAGTCTAGTGACTTCAGGGTTAATTTTGCTATCAGAAGTGTTGGACATTATTTTTGTAGGGTTTTTGGCATATTGCAGACAGTGTCTTTCCCTTTCCTTTCCTTTCTAGTTAGTTTGGGCCCCATCGTTTGCTCAGCCTATTGTCCTGAGTGTGTTTGTGCTTTCATCTTGTTTCACCGTCAATACATGTGTGGGGGCTATCTATTCCTTTGGGGTCTGCTCTGGGGCAGTTAGTTTTCCCCTTTTCATGCTTCAGGCTTATTTAGGCCTCTGGCTGTGACAAAGCATCTAGTAACATCGTAGGTACGCTCCACGGCTGCTGCTAGTTGTGTGGTAGGATCAGGGATCTGCAATCTGCATAGTTACCAACCTCTCTGGTTTTCTGTAACTTAGCTTGTTTTGCTTTTTTCTCCTCGGTGACCCATTCATAACAGGTTTTGCAACACAACACTGAATCCAGGCCATCACCAACCCCCTCTCACTCCGTCTGGTCCACCGCTACTTCCCCCATATGCAGCTCTCCAGTCTAGCTCACTCTACCAGACACTCTGAGTAGGACAAGAAAGTACTCATCCTCTTATCCGCACACACTGTGTTTGAACGCCTACATTTCCAAACTAATCTCATTAGAGGTGATGCCCTACTGTTTGGTTGAAAGCGAAGCTTTCCACGAGCTCATGGCTTACGCTGTCCCACGCTATGACCTACCCAGTTGGCACTTCTTTTCTCGAAAAGCCATCCCTGCCCTCCACCGAAATGTGAAAGACCGCTTTGTCCATGCACTAAAAACAGTCGGTGAGTGGAAAGGTGCACCTTACAACAGATGCATGGACCAGTAGGCATGGCCATGACTGTTGCGTGTCCATCATTGTGCACTGGGTTAATGTAGTGGATGCAGGCTCCACTGGGGACCGCGGCGGAGGAACAGTGCTGCCTAGCCCGCAGTACAGGAAACAGTTGGCTGTAGGCTTTCGACCCTCCTCCTCCTCCTCCATCAGCGAAAGCTTGTCCACAGAGCGCAGTGGCACGAGCACTCCAGCTGGCAGTGTTGCACTCGAGGTGTCCCACTATCGAACAGCTAGTGGTAAGCGTCAGCAGGCTGTGTTAAAGATGATGTCTTTGGCTGACAACAGACACACCGCAGAGGTACTGGATGACTACTTGCAGTGACAAACTGAGTCATGGCTGGGCAGTCTACATCTTGAGGCAGGCAAGGTAGTCAGTGATAACGGCCATAATTTTGTGGTAGCCATAGGCCGTGCAAAACTTCCACACATACCTTGCCTGGCTCACACTTTGAACCTGGTGGTGCAGTGCTTCCTTAATATTTATCCAGAGTTAACATCCCTGTGACATAAGGTGCGAAGACTGTGCTCGCACATCCATCACTCAAATGTCCACTACACTCATATGCAGAAGCTGCAGCGATTGCTCCACCTCCCAAAGCACCGCCTAATCATAGACATTGCAACAAGGTGGAACTCCATCCTGCACATGGTTGAGAGGCTGTGCGAACAGAGGCAGTCTGTAATGCATTTGTGGGAGGATACACGGGCAGGCAGTTTGAGGGAAGACATGGAATTGTCGGGTGTGCAGTGGTCAAAGCTGAAAGACCTCTGTAAAGTCCTTCAGTGTTTTGAGGAATGCACATGGCTGTTAAGCGCAGACAATGCCATCATAAGCATGAGCATCCCACTTATGCGTCTGCTCATGCAAAGTTTGATGCACATTAAAGGGCACCTTTCACCCCTCCAGGCGTTTTTAAGTAAAAGAGCCACCTTGTGCAGCACTAATGCTGCATTCTGGCAAGGTGGCTCTTTTGCTTAGCGTCCCTTCCACCGCAGAAATAATCATTTTTTAAAATTGGTCAAACATACCTGAAGTTTGTCAGGGGAGCGGGTCATTCTCCCCATGACAGAGACGCCTCACATCCGTCAGTCATGTCCTGCTTTTGAATTTGGTGCCACCTCCTCAGAGTTCATTTCTTATTCTTGTGCCTGCCTGTAATATTCTGACGTCACCACAGGTCCTGCCTCACCACTGCCCTGCTCAGCTCCGCCCCTACTGGTCACATGGTGCTGACGTTATCACAGGTCCTGCTTGCACCACTGCTATGCTGAGCTCCGCCCCTCCTGGTCACATGGTGCAATGTCATCACAGGTCATTCTGCACCACTGCTATGCTGAGCTCTGTGCCTCCTGGTCACATGGTGCTGATGTCATCACAGGTCCTGCTTGCACCACTACTCTGCTGAGCTCAGGAGCGAGAAAAAGAAATGGCCTGAGGAGGCGGCGCCAAATTCAAAAGCAGGACATGACTGACGTATGTGAGGCGTCTCTGACAGAGGGGGAAAGATCTGCCCCCCTGACAAACTTCAGGTATGTCTGAACAATTTTAAAAACGATTATTTCAGCGGTGGAAGGGATAAAAGAGCCACCTTGACAGAATGCAGCATTATTGCTGCACAAGGTGGCTCTTTTACTTAAAAACGCCTGCGAGGGGTGACAGGTTCCCTTTAAGGATCAGGCGTCTGCAGCGGAGGAGGACCCCTTCCTTTTTGGTATCGTATATGCACACTAATATATTGGTCACATATATATGTCCATTTCCTTGCATATTTATTGGCGCATATTAGATATCTTTTGTAATCTTTGTGGTGTATTTTATACATTTATCAATCATTTTGCCTTACATGTACTGGCCAGCTATCTCTTTGATATAGTGCCCTCTGTGAAAACTCTGTGTGGTTCACCACAATCTTTATATTAAGGTGTGGTATTGTCTTGGGTGTCTTTGCATAACTAAATGCAATTTTAATTGTTTTTATGCGTGTTTTGTGCTTTTTCATATATGTGCCTGTGTTTGATCACTAATAAAATTTATATATTTTTACATATTACTATATATATTCTTTGTATAACTGAGGTGATCCCCTTGTATGGGTATAACCTTTCCTCTTCTTTGTTTTGCCTAGTTGTTTACATACCCTGTTGAACCCTGTTGTTCTTTTTATTCATGTTCTTAGATTGAAAGTGGTGCCCTCCGCTTCCTCTTACACATAAATGTGGAAAACCTGTTCATAGAGGTTGCAAGTAGTCTTCCAAGAACATTCTTAGATTTGTGTTTTTCCACACAACAGTTCCTGTAAGCGTACACTTTACTGTTTTTAATACTATGCTCCTTTTTGCTGCATTTTCAGCAGCATGTCTTGGTAGTACATACGTTCTACTGAGTTCTCTAAAGAAAATTTCTAGTTCAAATGTTGAAAACTATTTTCGGATAACAGATCCTGACTTAAGAGGACAATAGCAGATTACATGCCAGTCCAAATGCTGTTCTCATTCGCCATGTCGGAAGAAATGCTCATTATAGTGTTAAATTGTTTTAGGAAAATGGTGTCATTTTTGCCCAAGATGCGTGGATTCCTCTTGGACTCTGTCACCCTCATCTCTTCCCGCTGTATATGGCAGTTATCCACAAAGGAAATAAAGCATCTTAGTTTACTGCTTTCTCCATTTCCCAGGGTCACTTCCATTTGAGGCAAATCTAACGTAAAACATAGCAGCAATAAATTACTGGAAACTCAGCATTTCAGACTTGGAAAATTCTTGTTTCAGTACCATATTCTGACCTAACAAAAATAAACTCATGTCCTCCTTCAGCTTGAGGATAACTGTCAGCCTCATTCATTGCTTCAATGAGGGAATACTCTGTCCAGAGAAGAGCATTGAAGGGAAGTTTGGAAAGTCATGTTTGGTCTTGTACTGCTCCAGGTAGAGTTTTTGTGGAGTCATGGTGTTTTTCTTGAATAAGTACAGGGAGATCTTTAGCTTTTTAGCTAACATCACTGGAATGAAGATCCTCTATAAAGCTTCATGGTGTTAGGGAGTCTTTTGGTGGTTTCTTTGTGGGGACAAGCTGCAGAAATAGAGCAATGTAGAGTGATTATTAGACATTGATTGGTCTTTATCCAATAATGGATGAAATGGTTTGGAATGGTTGTATCCAATAACAGCACCTCATTGAAGCTGAATCAATGATATTTAAGAGCTAAGTATAAGGGGTACCCAATTTACATCATCTGACAAGCCAGTGTGGACTAGTAAAGAACTCCATTCACCCTGAGAGAACCATCACTAATCATTATAGTTTCTCCTCTGCCAGGCAAGTATCTATAGATAGCACTATTTCAGAATTTTTAATTGATACAAAGTATGACACTGGTTTGTTGGGTAAGATGTCTCTGATGCAGCTGTTGGAAGAGTTTTGTACTCCTTGATATTATTTTGTGTATATTACTTATATGAGGTGTCATAAATAATTATCCAAAAGAACAGTTATGTTAGTTATTTTCTTGAAAGTAGAAAGCTCTTTAATGCCATATATACTTTACTAAGTCAAAAAAATTTTCATTAATGACTAGAAATAACCAAGGAAATACAAGTCAGTACTGTAGCTTGCCTGTCATAATTCTCAGTTGCTGAAAAATTTTCCGTGTTTTATCTTCATTCTTCCATTACAGTATAGCGGATCTTTCAGAATGTAACTCTATGAAAGAAATAATTTTGGGGGCAAAATGCCGGAAGCAATGGATGATTGTCCTTCAGTTTCTGATAGTTTTGACCACCATGACATCCAGTCATGCAATGTACAGTATTTCATGGATATTGGATTTTCTATGAGTTTCCACATTATAAGGGTAGTCAATATTGCCTAAGACCAGGAGAGTACAGACAATTTACTGATTGGTGTGCTCTGAATGCTAGGGTTATGAGAAAATGGAAAATGGTCTTAGGAGCGCAGGAAAGAGACTCAGACAAGAGATGGGTTTAAACCACAACGCATTTCGACGAAGGATCCGTCTTCATCAGGTGGAATGCTAGGGTTGGCTGCTTCAAGCAAATATCTGAATTTTAATTCAATAAAGTAGTTTTCAAATGTATCTTTTTTTCTTTACTTGTCGGACATTGTGTTATAATTTTTTCTAAATCATTTCATGTATAATAACATATGTGAGCATGTAGAGGGGGAAAATAGTAACGAGAATGTATATCTTATCCAGATTTCTAACTTAGGTGAGATAAAAAGATTTTGGCCTCAGATCATGAAGTCTATTTTTTCCTTGCCAGTCTTGATGAAGAGTACACCGATAGGTGCCTCCTAGTGTTGAGCGACTTTTGGTTTTTTAGGGTCGAATTTCGTTTCATGAAACCCGACTTTTCCAAAAGTCGCGTCGAGCAAAATCGGCCGACTATAGGGAAAAGTCGGGGTCGTCCCGAAACACGAAACCCAATGTAAGTCAATGGAGAATTAAAGTCGGAAGTGAGAGGAGGATAGGAAACACACCAACAGTGCCCATTTGAATGCCAAAAGCATAAATTCTTGTTACTGAAGCTTGTCAACCTTAATTAACTTCATAATATAAGTTACGCACTGAAAAATGGGGGTTATTTGGCTACAGTTGTGGGGGGGAGGGCTGGCTCCAGGTTTTCGTGGGCCCAGGGCCAAAGAGCTCCCCTTTAACACATACCACAACTTATCATGCTCCGATACGGCAGAGAAATAGCGGTATAGTACAATGAAAAATACCTCACTTCTTACATCTCATGACTGATATCCATTTTAAATTCTCCAATACCTCCAAAAACGGACAGTATATAACTCCATACAGTATTATGGCCAGCGCTTAGTGCGCTATACAGAGTAATGAGGGCGACCATATATTTCTCCATACGGAATCATTATTCCCATATAATGTTTCAAACCGTATATGATGAGCTCCACATAATGCTACAGTATATGTTGGTCCCAATGGATGAAGCTCCACTGTCTTATGGGCCCAAATAATGCTCCATATATAATGGGCCCCATTTCTACTTCTCTAGTGTATAATGGGCCCTGTAAATGCTGCTCCAGTGTCTGATGTCCACCTTTGGAATGCTCCAGTGTATGGTGGGCCCCATATATCATTCACCAGAGTATAGTGCTCCCCAAAAATTGCTGTCCCAACATTGAAAACAATTACATAAGTCTCATTGCTAGGGAATCCCTGCACTACTCTGAACTCCTTGTCGTCCCCATCTTCCATCTCACTACACTTGGCTGTTTAGGCCCTCCCACCGGCAGAGACACTTTTGCGTACTATGCGGTGCCCTGTGCCAGTGCCATCGCCCATGAGTATGCCCCCCCACCTGCTCAAGGAACCTGCACTTTCATCTGCACCTTCCTCTTTGTCACAGTGTAAGGTGGTATAGTATGCGGGAAGGGGAACCTGAGTTTCCTCTGGGTCAGATTCTGGCTGTGTAGAGTGCGAGGGGAATGTAGTGGTCTGGGTCAATGTACCAGCAGTATCATCCAGCAGTGGCTGGGCCTCAGTGCACTTGTGGCATCCCCAAGAGTACGGTCGCCACTGTGGCATTGCCTTCCTCCTAGGGAGTGTGTTGTCAAGCTTGGGAGCAACGAAGGATCTCTCCAGCAGTGAAACCAACACACAACACATTTCCCAGTCAGGGCCAGCAGGGAGACCTCTGAACCTGACTGCTGAGGAGCTGCTCTCTGTGGTCGGGAGGAGGTAAGTTAGGGCACTCTGTGCAGGGAAGGGGAAGTGTGTGGACATCAGAAGGGGAGCTGGAGGATGAGCAGAGTTAAGGCTCACTCCTAGCTGGTGCGCATGGTCCGGATTCCAGTCTCCGAGTTTGTAGGGACACTGACGTTCCTGCAGCAGAAACCGGGGGAAGTAGCAGCTGTAAATGCTCTGTACCCAACTAAGGCTCGGAGGCCCCAGCATCGACGTATGCGAGGCAGAAGGAAAAGGCTACAGCTGTCTGCCATACAAGTAAAGTCTGAGGAACATCTGTTAGACAGGAGGCGTTTCAGTGAACCACGGTCCTGTGAGTGCTTCCCCCACAAGCGCTAGAAAGGAGACGTTCAGGAAGGTACATGTTGGCGGAGTGTTGGAAGGGAGCTTTCCATTCTGGTCCCGGAGGTTGGCAGAGGTCCTGACCTGGAGGACACAGCACGGAGGCAGGCATCTGTGTAACCTGCAGACTGTGAGTAAAGCTTTGGAACTGCACGCTCTGGTGTCCTACAGTTATTCCAGCACCGCTACATCTGGGTACCAGCACCTACATCGCCTGTGCCTTTCCCCCATCACTACATCTACACTTCCCTGGGACTCCAGCTCCACCTGTGGGGAGCTTCACCATCTTTGCTGCACAACACCATCAGTTCCAGAGGATCTGCATGCAGCGTCGGCCTAACATCTATGTTGCCGAACACCACAGGTGGCGTCAAACTATCTATATAAACTCTTTACCATTATACCACGCCATTTACATGGGCACCCAGGGCCACCGTCCGGGTCACCGCTGCTGTGACACATCCCACTGACACCGGCCCGGTACCGAGTACCCCACAGCCCTGGGAGGGCGACACATATGCTGACTGCTGATCGGGCGGCGTTATTCCCACGAACCTCCAAACAGCGTCCCTGAAGGCAAAGTTTTTGGTTTCCGGGGGCAGTATGATTGCAAAGCTGAACCTTAAAGGAATGTCAAAAAGGGCACCACCAGGAGTGGAGCCTGTGGCTTAATTGGACTGCACCCGGGAAACCACTACCATACAATCTACAGAAAAGATGGACAGATTGCAAGCTTTGTCGATTCTGTGTGTGGTGAGGTATGTCCATTTGTAGTTGTTCTACCGATTTCTCAGCTTTATTCCGTTAACGACCGAGACTCCGGCATGGCCCCGCGGTACGCGTCAAGCTTACTAGAGGGATACCCGAGGCTGTGGCACGTGAGATCGAGCAATAACAGGTCTAGCATTTCAGTACATGTCCGGGGCTGCATGCACGCTACACTGAAAGGACCAGCTTTTGTCGCTTACAGGTGCAGATAACCTGCTCAACTCCGTTAGTGATGGGGATCTGGGATTCAGATTATTCCCCGCGAACGATGATTTCCCAGTAAGCTCAGGTCAACCGCAATTCCGGAGTTAGGCCTAACCGTCATTCCTGAAAAAATTACTTGTCCAAACCACAGGTGCTGTAGCTTGCTTAACAGCTCGGCAGCCATTCTCAGGCCCAGTATGGATTCAACAACATTGTAGAAAGTTGATAAAGGGTACAGTTTCACCGGATAACATGTATATATGTAGCCTAGTTTACACATTAAAAATATATGTCTATAGATCAGGAGGCAGACTCAGATGTTCTCAGGCCCAGTATGGATTTGACCAGATTGTACAAAGTTGAGAAAGGGTACTTTATCACTGGATAGCAGGTATATATAGCATAGTTTAAGCATGTAAAATCTCCGTGTTCTCAGTATGGATTACACAGCAATCTAAAAAGTGGAAAAAAGGAAATGCATTTGAGGCGTACACAACTATATACTTTTGGTGTTATTTTTAAATCTTCATATATATTTCTGTCTCAGTAATACAGTCCAGCCTCTCCGCAAAAGGAAATGAGATGCATACAATTAGTGACATAAAGGCTATTGATTGCAGAAATCTAGGAATTATTATTCACGGGAAAAACTTCCGTCACAATTCTCATAGGCGATGCTGACCCTCAATTAATTTGTGTGTTGAGACAGTGAAAACATTTTTTTGTGAATAAAGTCTTGCTGTATCGCACTTCCGTTGATTCCATCACTGTTACTCATCTCAATCCAATTTTTATCACAGGGAGCGATGTAAACATGGTGCTCACTGGCTATCATGATCTGTCACGTAACTTTGGAGTGCAAAAGACAGAAGCCACAGGCCGTAGGCGATTCTATTTGATTGGCATGAGAGGGCACATTTTGAAATGTGCGCCGGAATGTCACACGTTTGTGAGTAGGAAAACTGTGAAAGCTGATGATAAACCACCACTGCATGTAATTGCGAGTCGACGTCCATAAGAAATGGAAGCCACTGATCATCTGGAGCTAGAGCCCGGCCAGCAGGACAGGGCATAGCTACATCTTAACCATCATCTTTCAGTTCAATCAATTTGTAGTGGCAGTCCCAGTGAAGGATTTGACAGCACAGACTACACAGCGGAGGAGCAGGGAGAGGTAAACATTGCAAATGCTGGGGCCCTGCCCAAGCAAGGGGGCACACTCGTGGGCGTCGGTACTGGCACTGGGCCCCTCATAGTATGGCGGTGTGTCTGACGGCGGGTGTGCACCACCACTGTCAGAGACACTTGATTGCACTATGAGGGACCCTATGCCAGTGCCCGTGCCCAAGAGTCGGCCTACCCACCTGTCCAGGGCAACGGCACTCGCACGGTTTTGTGCGCTAGGTGGTAACCCCGGCCATGGGGGGGCCGCCCACTTAGGGAGGTTTACAAAGTGGCATATGTAGATGTGGGTCATTCAGCTGCTGCAAAAGGCGAAATAGGTCAAGTTCGCGGAATAGGAGGAGGACCAAAGCAAGCCATTTTTCTGGCAACCTATGTATCAAGGGAAGGTGGGACAAAATCCTTGGAAACCCATGCATGGTTCATTTTAATGAAGGTTAGATCATCCACATTTTTGGTTGACAGACGGGTCCTTTTTTCTGTCAGGATTGATCCAGCTGCACTGAAGACTCTTTCCGATAGCACACTTGCAGCTGGGCAAGCGAGCTCCTGTAAGGCATATTGTGCCAATTCAGGCCAGGTGTCCAGTTTAGCGGCCCAATAGTCAAAGGGGAATGACCTGTGCAGGAGAACATCAATATGGGAGGAAAAGTAGTTGTTAACCATAGTTGACAACTGTTGTCTCCTGTCACTTTCCATCGATGCTGTATTAACAGTTGTGTGAGCGGTCCGTGAAAAATCAGTCCACAACATTGTCATGAAACCCCTGTCTCCATCGCCACTTCTGCTGTGTGCACCACGAACACCTCTGCCAAGCTGCCCCCGGCCCGTACGGCTCGTGTGAGAACCATCACCGCTGCTGTGTGCTGGGAATGCCTCAACCAACTGGTTAACCAGAGTTGCTTGTTTATTAGCCAATATTAGGTCAAGGTTCTCCTGTGGCATGATGTTTTGCAATTTGCCTTTATAGCGTGGATCCAGGATGCTGGCCAACCAGTAGTCGTCATCGTTCATCATTTTGGCAATGCGTGGGTCCCTTTTTAGGTTCTGCAAGGCATAATCTGACATGTGGGCCAATGTTCCCGGTGTCAATGATGCACTGCGAGTGCTGGTTGGAGGAGCACTTTCTGGCAAATCCACATCCCTCCAGTCACGCACAAACCCTGTACCAGACCTTGCCACGCCAACATTTTCACTTGCCCCACGAGATGCATCCTCCTCCCCTAAGTAATCATCCCCATCTTCATCCTCCTTCTCCTCTTCTTCCTCCACCTCGTCTAGGAGAGGTCCCTGAGCAGACAATGGCTGAATGTCATCAAGGATTCCCTCCACCTCTTCCTCCTCGTCAACATTGGCTGCAGACGCCTGCTCCTTAAGGTGCGTCAAAGTTTGCATGAGCAGACGCATAAGTGGGATGCTCATGCTTAGGATGGCGTCGTCTGCGCTTACAGCCGGGTGCATTCCTCAAAACACTGAAGGACTTTACAGAGGTCTTTCAGCTTCGACCACTGCACACCTGTCAACTCCATGTCTGCTCTCAAAGTGCCTGGCCGTGTATCCTCCCACAAATGCATTATGGCCTGCCTCTGCTCGCACAGCCGCTCAACCATGTGCAGGGTGGAGTTCCACCTTGTTGCAATGTCGATAATGAGGCGGTGGTTGGGAAGGTGGAGCAATCGCTGCAGCTTCTGCATACGAATGGAGTGTACAGGCGACCGGCGGATGTGCGCGCACAGTCTTCGCACCTTCTGGAGCAGGGCTGTTAACTCCGGATAATTATTGAGGAAGCACTGCTCCACCAGGTTCAAGGTGTGAGCCAAGCAAGGTATGTGGCTGAGTTTTGAAAGGGCTATGGCTGCCACAAAATTACGGCCGTTATCACTAACTACCTTGCCTGCCTCAAGATGTACACTGCCCAACCATGACTCAGTTTGTCACTGAAAGTACTCGGCCAGCACCTCGGCGGTGTGTCTGTCGCCCAAACACATCATCTGCAACCCAGCCTGCTGACGCTTTCCACTAGCTGCTCGATAGGGGGACACCTCGTGTGCAACAGTGGCAGCTTCAGATGGAGTGCTCGTACGACTGCGCTCTGTGGATGAGCTTTCGCTTCTGGAGGAGGAGGAGGAGGAGGGTCGAACGCCTACAGCCAACTGTTTCCTATACCGTGGGCTAGGCAGCACTGTCCCACCACCGCTGTCCCCTGTGGACCCTGCATCTACCACATACATTAACCCAGTGCGCAGTGATGGACACGTAACGGTCCTGGCCATGCCGACTGGACCATGCATCAGTTGTGAGGTGCACCTTTCCACTCACTGACTGCTTGAGTGCATGGACAATGCGGTCTTTCACATGATGGTGGAGGGCTGGGTTTTCCACCAACCGATAGGGCATAATCTCTAACGAGATTAGTTTGGCAATGTGGGCGTTCAAACCCAGTGTACGCGGATGAGAGTACTTTCTTGACCTACTCATAGTGTCTGAGAGGGTGAGCTGGACTTGAGAGCTGCATATGGTGGAAGTAGCGGTGGACAGGGCAGACTGAGAGAGGGTTGATGATGGTGATGGAGTTGGTGTTCTTTCTGATGGCCTAGATTCAGTCTTTCGTTGATATAACAGTGGGATTCCCTGACTGCTGTGGCCTTGCAACGACACCTCATCATTTGCTGCTGTGCTAACCGGTGGGCTTACAGTGGGGGAAACAATGTAGCGTTGCTGACTACCTTCTTTGTGATCAGTTGCACATGTGGTACTTGAGGTTTGGTGTTGTGTCCACGCTTGCAAGTGCATGCTGGTTAAATGTCTAAGCATGCAACTGGTATTCAAATTTTTCAGATTTTTCCCTCGGCTAAAGGTCTTTGCGCACTTCTTACAGATAACCTTGGCCTGATCATGAGGATTTTGTTCAAAAAAGTGCCACACTGCACTCTTCCTACTTTGGCAGACATTTTGCGGCCTAGCACGCTGTGATATTTTGACCCTCTGGACAAGCTGTCCAGCAACTCTTTTGATTTTTGGAACCTGTCTTTGGAGTGCTCCGGGCCTGCCAGATAACAGCTGTTGCGATGTCGATGTCTGCTGTGGATGCTCCTCCTCCTCATCTGAGCTATTGTAAGCAGCACCCTCTTCCCCCAATGGATGCCAATCTGGGTCAACAACTGGGTCATCCATCACCTCCTCTTCAATGTCATGTGCACCTTCCTCTGTGTCACCGTGTATGGTGGTATAGTGTGCGGGAAGGGGCACCTGAGTCTCATCAGGGTCAGAATCTGGCTCTGTACACTGCGAGGACAATGTAGTGCTCTGAGTGAATGTACCAGCAGAATCATCTATCAGTGGCTGTGCATCAGTGCACTCCATGTCAGATTCATCTTGGCCTGGGTAATTCACCATTTCACTTGATAATCCAGGCATGGTATGTGAAAACAGCTCCATGGAGTAATCAGTAGTATGGCCTGCGTCATCCTTCAATCTTGGTTGGGGTGAAGGACTCAAGGAAAGGTGTGGTTCATGAACATGAGCCTCCAATGATGACTCAGTGCTTTTATTTTTTTCAACTTCAGAAGAGGAGGCGATAGAGCTGGAGGCTGAGTCAGCAATGTAAGACAAATCTTTTTCCTGAAGCTCTGGCTTAAAAATCGGTTTGCCAACTCCTAGAAAACTAAGCATTCGAGGCCTTGTGGAGCCAGATGATGACGCAGGCTCAACACCTCCTGCATTCGGTCCTATTTTGCTTTTGCCACTACCATCAGATCCACCACCAACACCATCATTACCAGCTGCCAACCCCTGCCCAATTCCATGGCCTCTTCCACCAGCCTTCCTCATTTTTGGTAGAAATGTAGACAAAATCCAACAAACTATATAGTAATGTAAAACAAGGTACAAGGTGTCTATAGGACAGGGGAGATTTTCAATTTCTGCACACACTTGTGGACACTGGACACTTTTGGATTGTGTGAGGCCCACTGAATATCACAGCGCTATGTCACAGGCTCGATGTCGCAGGTGTGAAAAATGTCACTAGAGGATAACGGAGATTTTGAATTTCTGCACACACTTGTGGACACTGGACACTTTTGGATTGTGTGAGGCCCACTGAATATCACAGCGCTATGTCACAGGCTCGATGTCGCAGGTGTGAAAAATGTCACTAGAGGATAACGGAGATTTTGAATTTCTGCACACACTTGTGGACACTGGACACTTTTGGATTGTGTGAGGCCCACTGAATATCACAGCGCTATGTCACAGGCAGAAATTGGCTAGTGTCTGACAAAATACAAGGTGTATATAGAATTGGGCAGAATAGGAATCTCCCTAGAGTGTAGGTCTGTAAGAACAGAACAAGTCCTCGACTTATCCTTACAGAGCGACACACAGATAGCTTCACTGTGGCCGTGATAACAGCCGTTACATGGTACTGAGAGAGGAGCGTGCACGTACACAGCTGTCCGGTGTGCATAAAATTGTCAAGCTCCGTGTTTTTTAAGTATACGGACTGACACACACTGTCTCTCTATAGTTTTGAATGTGATCAAACAGCAAATATATTTAACTGTTTGAAAACTAGACAAAACTAGAAGGTGCAGGTCTATAAGAACGGAACATGTCCTCGACTTATCCTTACAGAGCAACACACAGATAGCTTCACTGTGGCCGTGATAACAGCCGTTACACGGTACTGAGAGAGGAGCGTGCACGTACAAGGCTGTCCGGTGTACGTAAAATTGTCAAGCTCCGTGTTTTTTAAGTATACGGACTGACACACACTGTCTCTCTATAGTTTTGAACGTGATCAAACAGCAAATATATTTAACTGTTTGAAAGCTAGACAAAACTAGAAGGTGCAGGTCTGTAAGAACGGAACATGTCCTCGACTTATTCTTACAGAGTGACACACAGATAGCTTCACTGTGGCTGTGATAACAGCCGTTACACGGTACTGTGTGAGGAGTGTGCAACGCTGTATGGTGTGAAAAAATGCACGCTCAGTACCTCACCAGGACAAAAAAAAAAAATTGGGATTGCTTTTAAAAAAGCAGTTTGCAGAGCAGTGGGTAAACAGCAATGCACCCGTCAGGAAGCCTTAGAAGGCAGCCTAACAACCAACACCGCTGATCCAGCAAAATATAGCCTCCACTTATAGCCTCCAGGCAAAATCGCTAGCAGCAGAAGCAGTTTTTGGTGTCTTCTTCCCTGCCTAACGCTCTCCCTACAAAATCAGCAGCAACAGCAGATCTCCCTATTCTGAGATCAGCATGAGTAACATGGCGGTCGGCGTGCACGCCCTTTTATACCCCCTGTGATGCCCACCAAAGCAAGCCAATCACTTGCATGCCCTTCTGAAAGATGGTGGTGACCCCTGCCTATGTCATCACGTTGCCCACAGTGTCCGTGGATCCTGATTGGCTGAAAAAGAGCACAAAACAAACTTTTGAAACGCGACTTTGGCGCTTAAGTCGCCGACCTCATCCTAGGGTCGGGTCTCGTTTCATGAAACCCGACTTTGCCAAAAGTCGGCGACTTTTGAAATTTTTTGACCTGTTTCGCTCAACTCTAGTGCCTCCTAATGAATTTGGCCTTTTAAATTGCCCATTTTCAGTTAATATCATTCCGGATTCCCATAAACTTGTGGATATGGCTAAAATTTACTTTGACTGTTTTAAGCAACTTTGTACCAGTAATCTGGAATAAATAATGATGAGCAAACTTGCTCGGATAAGGAGGTATCCGAGTATGCTTGTGTGCTTGAAACAAGGGGGCACGAGGTGGTATTCATGGGCAAGTCCACTAGGTCACATCAATAGGTAAAGAGTGGTGCACTCCAAATATGAAAGGAGATGCCCGAATGAAAAAGAGCAATACTATAAAACGGTAAACTTCGGCAATGAATCACAGAGAAGTTCTGTTGCAAAATAATGTCCAATTTTAATTTACAGCCGACAAAATGAAGTACACACACAATGAAAAAATCCAACTTTTCAACATAATTGTCTTTATCAAGGATATCTGTGAGGGAATGTCCATTGGCGTATTAATGAAAGAGACTATGCTGAATGCTGTGTCGGGTTGCAATGGATAAGTGCAATATCTGCAATAATTGTCTGTGGTGTATACCCGGGCTCTGGTGTGGAGTGCAGCCGCATGGGACATACTTGGATATTCCAACATGACAACGATCTAAATCACAAGGCTAGTCAACCTGTCTTTGGTACAGCAGAACAAAGAGAAAGTTCCGGAGTTGCCATCTCAGTCTCCTGACCTCAATATCATTGAGCCCCTCTGGGGAGATCTCAAGTGTGCAATTCATGCTAGACAGCCAAGGAATTTACAGGAACTGGAGGCTTTTTGCCAAAAAGAGTAGGCAGCTTTATCATCTGAGAAAATAAAGAACCTCATCTATAACTACCACAAAAGACTTCAAGCTGTCATTGATGTAAGAGGGGGCAATACACGGTATTAAGAAATGGGGTATGTAAACTTTTGATCAGGGTCATTTGGATATTTTGGGTTGTCATTATGATTTAAAATAGAAAACACAGTAGTATATTCTCTGAAAAAAGGCCAAGAAAGCAAAAATTCTGCCAGGATATGTAAACTTATGAGCAAAACTGTATAATAAGGAGGAGCGCAATGAAAGAAAACATTGAACAGCACCCTGACCAATCTTACACAATGATTGAGTGCTCATCTGCAAGTTTTTTCTCAGCTCAGATCTGACTGAGAAAAAAACCTCAGCATTTTGTGACTGCCTGCATTGTCTGCGAGAATTGAATCGCACATGCCAATTCAAATCAATAGGTGCGAGAAAAGAATCAAATTTTTATGCATCCATCTCAAGGGAAACACTTCATCAGCCAAGCACTGCAAACTTTCACCTGAACAGCCAGAATAAAATTTCTAGAATAGATATACAGTGGGGAAAAAAAGTATTTAGTCAGTCAGCAATAGTGCAAGTTCCACCACTTAAAAAGATGAGAGGCGTCTGTAATTTACATCATAGGTAGACCTCAACTATGGGAGACAAACTGAGAAAAAAAAATCCAGAAAATCACATTGTCTGTTTTTTTTTCATTTTATTTGCATATTATGGTGGAAAATAAGTATTTGGTCAGAAACAAAATTTCATCTCAATACTTTGTGATATATCCTTTGTTGGCAATGACAGAGGTCAAACGTTTTCTGTAAGTCTTCACAAGGTTGCCACACACTGTTGTTGGTATGTTGGCCCATTCCTCCATGCAGATCTCCTCTAGAGCAGTGATGTTTTTGGCTTTTCACTTGGCAACACGGACTTTCAACTCCCTCCAAAGGTTTTCTATAGGGTTGAGATCTGGAGACTGGCTAGGCCACTCCAGGACCTTGAAATGCTTCTTACAAAGCCACTCCTTCGTTGCCCTGGCGGTGTGCTTTGGATCATTGTCATGTTGAAAGACCCAGCCACGTTTCATCTTCAATGCCCTTGCTGATGGAAGGAGGTTTGCACTCAAAATCTCACGATACATGGCCCCATTCATTCTTTCATGTACCCGGATCAGTCGTCCTGGCCCCTTTGCAGAGAAACAGCCCCAAAGCATGATGTTTCCACCACCATGCTTTACAGTAGGTATGGTGTTTGATGGATGCAACTCAGTATTCTTTTTCCTCCAAACACGACAAGTTGTGTTTCTACCAAACAGTTCCAGTTTGGTTTCATCAGACCATAGGACATTCTCCCAATACTCCTCTGGATCATCCAAATGCTCTCTAGCAAACTTCAGACGGGCCCGGACATGTACAGGCTTAAGCAGTGGGACACGTCTGGCACTGCAGGATCTGAGTCCATGGTGGCGTAGTGTGTTACTTATGGTAGGCCTTGTTACATTGGTCCCAGCTCTCTGCAGTTCATTGACTAGGTCCCCCCGCGTGGTTCTGGGATTTTTGCTCACCGTTCTTGTGATCATTCTGACCCCACGGGGTGGGATTTTGCGTGGAGCACCAGATCGAGGGAGATTATCAGTGGTCTTGTATGTCTTCCATTTTCTAATTATTGCTCCCACAGTTGATTTCTTCACTCCAAGCTGGTTGGCTATTGCAGATTCAGTTTTCCCAGCCTGGTGCAGGGCTACAATTTTGTTTCTGGTGTCCTTTGACAGCTCTTTGGTCTTCACCATAGTGGAGTTTGGAGTCAGACTGTTTGAGGGTGTGCACAGGTGTCTTTTTATACTGATAACAAGTTTAAACAGGTGCCATTACTACAGGTAATGAGTGGAGGAAAGAGGAGACTCTTAAAGAAGAAGTTACAGGTCTGTGAGAGCCAGAAATCTTGATTGCTTGTTTCTGACCAAATACTTATTTTCCACCATAATATGCAAATAAAATGAAAAAAAACAGACAATGTGATTTTCTGGATTTTTTTTTCTCAGTTTGTCTCCCATAGTTGAGGTCTACCTATTATGTAAATTACAGACGCCTCTCATCTTTTTAAGTGGTGGAACTTGCACTATTGCTGACTGACTAAATACTTTTTTTCCCCACTGTATAAATAAATAAATAAATAGAATAGATAGAAAGCTGTCAGTGAGATATATAATTAGTGCACTGCATCTGTAACTTACTGTGCATGTACTTAGAATAAAAAAATTAAATTTTATGGGGTCCCCCTTATTTTTAATCAGCTACGGGAAAGCAGACAGCTGTGAGCTGGTGTTATTATTCTGGGAAGAGGCCAATATCCATGCATCTTCCCAGCCTATTAATATCAGCTGTCTGCTTAGCCTCTACTGGTTATTAAAAAGTCTGAACCCCCAAAAAATGATGTGGTCCCCCCATAATTGTAATTACCTTCAAATATTAAGCAGACAAGTGCAGGTTGATATTAATAGGCTGGGAAGAGGCCATTGATATTAGCTCCTTCTCAGAATAATAACACCAGCTATCAGACACCCCAGAAATGACACATCTGCTATACGCGCCAATTCTGTCCATTGGCCTTGGCTTTTCCCGAATGACCTGGAGCGATGGCAATCAGGGTAATGTTTTAGGGTTGATGTCAGCTGTGTAATGTTTGCTCACATAAAGCTCTTGGGTTAGTAATGGAGAGGTGTCTATCAGACACCCTCATTACTACCCCATAGTCAAAAGAAAGAAACACTTACAGAAAAGTCCTTTATTTGAAAAAAGCACTCACCAAAAATTATCATATTTTAACCACTTAATCCCATATGACGTACTATCCCGTCCATGTGCCCTGGGACTTAATTTCCAGGGACGGGATAGTACGTCATAGCGATCACCGGCGCCCACGTGGTGAGCGCCGCTGATCGTGGCTGGGTGTCAGCTGATTATCACAGCTGACACCCAGCACTATGTGTCAGGGGTGGTCACGGACCACCCCCGACCCGTTAACCCCTTGCACACCGCGATCAAACATGATCGCGGTGTACCGGGGGTTAAAGGGAAGCATCGGCAGGGAGGGGGCTCCCTCCGTGCTTCCCTGAGCCCCCCACGGCAGCACAATGTGCAGCGCTGCTGCGGGGAGCTCATTCCCTGCAGGCCCCCGAATCCAAGATGGTGACGGGGACTTTCGGGGGCCTGCAGGGAGCCTGCTTCCTCAGTGCCTGCAAAGCGCAGGGGGTGGTCTAGTTTCCAAAATGGGGTCACTTGTGGGGAGTTTCAATAGTTTAGGTACATCAGGGGCTCTCCAAACACACATGACACCGGCAGACCATTCTATCATTTCATTGCACTATACCGCTATTTCTCTGCCATATCAGAGGATCATGAATTGTGGCATGTGTTAAAAGAGCCCAGTGACACTCTCTGGCCCAGGGCCCACGAAAATCTGAAGCCAGCCCTACCCCCCCACAACTTTAGCCAAATAACCCCCAGTTTTCAATGCCTAACTATTATTATAAAGTAAATTATGGTTGACAAGCTTAAGTAATAAGAATTGATGTTTTTGGCATTAAAATGGGCACTGTAGGTGTGTTTCCTGTCCTCCACTCCCTGCCGACCTTGGTTCCCCATTGACTTGCTTTGGGTTTCGTGTTTCAGTCGGCCTTCGACTTTTCACGATAATCGGACGATTTCGTTCGACCCGACTTTTGAGAAAGTCGGGTTTCATGAAACCCGACTCGATGCGAAAAAAGGCAAAGTCGCTCATCTCTAATTGGCACTTATTACAAACAGCACATCCAGATATCCCAGAATTTTACCAGCCTTTTCTACCATGTTTTAAACGAGCACAAAATTTAAGAGACACCTTGTTAGGGCAGATATCGGCCCAAAGAAGCCCGTACCGCAGCAACGTTTTCTACACAATCCAAAAACAGGCACATTTCCATGCCTTATTTGCAACCAATGTTACAATGTCTTTAAGGGCAATAACATCTACCATCCCAGATCTGGAAAGAGTTTTAAAATTCATGATTTTGTGTTATTGAACATGTGCCCTTCCCTCGGAGGGGTGGTAATCGTATCCAACTCTTGAAAAGAAGAGAGACCTTTTGGATACATGAATTACAAACTTTAGCACCAAAAGGTCTCAATAAAGCGTATGACTTATTGTCTTTCATATGATGGGTCTGTGACTATATATCTTCACAATTTTGTGATTGTTACAAACATTTAGATGGAAACTAGTTTTGTCAATGAGTCATGTTGCATTGCAGGATCAATAACGTATTGTCTTAATTTTTCAGAGTCGTCAATTCTGAACTACACGCAATTGTCACTGATTGTTCTTGTTCCTCCCTCGGACTTCCCCTCCCTGCCTCCTTCAAGCTAATTTTTTACATATCATAATATCTAAACTATTTTCTATTTTTACATTCAATTGTGTCTCTCTTTATCTAGAACACTAATAGATATATTCCACCTCACTCTATTGCAGGAAGCTACAATGCAATCCCCTTCAATACTGGACTAATTATTGAATGACACATTGGTAAAATTTTCATACCGTCCTTAATGATTACTTCACTACAAACATATACCTAGTCCATTTCTTTTATACATAGCCCTCACTCAATCTAAATGCTATATGAACATCCCCTCATTTTCCTCCTCTTACAACCTCCCTCCCTGTGCAACAATCTGGATAGCACGGACGTTCTTTTACACATGGTGAGATGACGTGCACTCCAGCGCCACCTCCCATAACACGCCCCTGCATTCCTCTATCCCTGACCGCTCGTTTACATGGACGGCAACGTCACTTCCGGTGACGCGGTCCAGTCAGTCCAGGGGAGTCCCGCCCACCGCCTATTTAGAAACCACACCATAAGCCATGGGCACCCGGGTCTCAAGCGGTGGATACCGCGTTCTCCAGGGCACACTACGCCGCCACCCACCAACGGTAAGCCAATCTCATTTCAGTACATCCAGACATGGGAGTATTTTATAGCGAGTCTTAACCCTTCATGCACCATATATCTTTTCAAACAGCTACATCACACAGCGTGGCAAACTTGATTCTATGCAGTATGAAGTCTTAAGTGACTCCAGGCCTGACACTAAGTGAGTAGATTCATTGGGGGCATGATGACTATTCATTTCTGAGCATATTGAGTGAAATTTCCTCATCTTCTTCATGACTTACAGACTTCTCATATAGAATTTCTTACGGAATTATTACCTGTCAGTCCAGCTACAAATCATTACCGGTTGGCATTTATAATACTTCATCTGCACTCATTACATTATCAAGGTGCACTTATATTGAAGCTTTCCATTGTGGTCATACCCTTCTTTTATTTTCATTCTTATCCTTTTTATTTTTTAAGATAAATGCAAGATTAATCATTAACACGGATCATACTATCCACACCATTATTACAGTGGTGGCTTGATATTGAGTGAGTAGTGTCAGATCAATGATTAATTCACGTTATCTCATCCACACAATTGGGCACAATCATCATATATATATTTTTGTCACTCCAGATACATTGCAAATCTTTCCAACAGAGCAGTCTGGGTAGGTTATAAACCTCCTTTTTTCCTTTTCTTCTTTTCTTTTTTCATTTTTTCCTTTTTCATTCCCTTATACCTCAACCCATCCCTCCTATCACTATTGAACTTTTGTAAATTTGTTTTGGTATCCACTGGATGTTTTATCTAGATTGACTGTACAGTATTGTAAACAGCATCTCTCAGAATCGTCCACTGTTCCTAAACGCCGGTCTCCTCTGCCTGCAATATATATAACAATCTGCCATCAAGGTCATTGACAAATTCCCCTGCAATTCTTTTATTTTGCAGCTTATAGACATTCAGCCCCTTTTTAGCTTTCTGCCCTTGGGATCTCCTCGCAGGCAGGATGAGGAGCCTGCACTTAGACGCAATGAGGCAATGGTCAGTCCAGCAGTCTGCAAAATACATGGCCTTTGTCACTCTAAAGTCCATCTCATCCCTTTTCCTGGCAATGATGTAATCAATGAGATGCCAATGCCTCGAGCGTGGGTGTATCCATGTTGTCTTCTTGCGTGTGGGTAAATGGAATAGGGTGTTGGTGATGACAAGGTTATGTGTGACACACATCTTGAGGAGCAGCAGGCCATTACTGTTACACTTGCCAGTGCCGTGTCTCCCAATGACCCCTTCCCAGTTTTGATGGTCTGTTCCCACTCTGGCATTAAAGTCTCCAAGTATAATGAGCTTGTCTGCCTGTGGGATTGCTGAAATAAATGTGTCAAGTTCATCTTAGAACTTATCTTTAATATCATTCAGGTTAGTCATAGTGGGAGAATAGGCACTGATAAGAGTTGCATTTTTCTTGTTTGTAAGTGGGAGCTGAAATGTCATCAGAAGGTCGTTAATGCCCTCCAGAAGCCTGGAAAGTTTATGAAAAAGATGAGTTTTGATAGCAAATCCCACGCCTGCTACTCATTTTTCAGTGCTGCCTCGATCAGTCCGGAAAACGTATATCCACCACTCTACTCTGTCAGTTGACCCTTGTCTGCCAGGCGTGTTTCGCTGAGAGCTGCTATATCAATATTGTAATGAGCTAGCTCCCTAGCAACCAATGCCATTCTTCTCTCTGGTCTGTCTGCCTTAGTATTATCGAGCATAGTTCTCACATTCCATGTGCCAAGGTTGAGTACCATCATTTTCTTTTTCTTTATTGCTTGTCGACCGCTGTATGGGAAATCCACCAGCTGCGGTAGGCTGGCCAGGTTAAATGAAGCAGACTATGTGTGAGGCACCTTTTTTAGCCCCGTCCTCAATTGAGGTGTGTAGAGTGATCCTAAACATGACTGCTCAGACACTCAAGAGGCTGCAGAATTCCACTGCTGCTTTGGTCCAGTGGGGAGTGACCAAATGGCCTGGGCCGCCTCCGTCCAGGTTCATGACTACAGCTTCCAGTGATTCCACCCCTGCTGCTTTGCCACTCTCCCATCGCCACAGGACTTTAGATACGCAGTTGTTGAAGTCATGACTTGTGCATGACTTGGATTAAAGTAAGGAAGAGTTGCGTGAGTCGTCAACCTCACTTTCTCGCCCGTACCTATCGAGCCCCAGTGGCGAAAGCTAGACGATTCAACTTGAGATAGATCAGGGTGCAGTGGATGGCCAGCAGTATCCTATATGTGCCTCTCTGCACCCTCGGCGCTCCACAACACTGTGCTGGGAATCGCTTGTCTGTCCATTGAATCTTGAATGGTTTCTTCCACACAGTCTGCCATATCCAGTCTTCGCATGTATGAGAAGGCAAACTCTTGAAAATCACTGTAGGTCTCAAGAAACCCAACAACTACCGTCACCTGATTTAGCCATCTGCCAAGGCGGTGTTCCGGGGTGTACCCACTGCCGCATGCTAGCAGCTACTTGGAGGTACAAGTGAGAGTTAAGCATCAGATGAGGACCAAAGATGGAAAAGCTGTCCAGAAAGGATACGGCAAGCCCTCCACCAGAGGAGCTACCTCTTTCTAGATACCCCTCCACATCAGGTGGCAAGACAATGTCCCAGACACTCTTATGGAATAAAATTCTTGGACTTATGTGTGTTGCTAGACAGAATATCAAATCCAGATCACGTAGATAAATTAACCTTTTATTTCCCAACGCGTTTCGAAGTCCATAACACTTTTTCCTCAGGGGATGACATATATGAGTAGATAGAGCTGTTTCCAGTTTTATACATCCACATTTTGAAAATTGGCGCCAATGATAACATGTGATACAGCGCAAAAGTCAAAGTTCAAACAGATCAAATGTCATGAAAATATCAGAATAATTTATCTTTAGTTGATAAAACCAATTGTTATTTTATTCATTTTACAGAGAAAGCTATTAAAAAACAGAAAAAAGAAAAAAAGAAAGGAATGATAAAAATATAAAAAGTGAACTCACGCTGCAGAAAAAGCAAGGAGAAGGACCCAAAGTCCAACACCCATACCATCACACCAGACAAGAATATGTTCTGGAGGAGAAAAAGAAAAGAAAAAGAAAAAAAAGAAAAAGAAAAAAAGGGGAATTGAAAATATATATGAATGTATATATATGTGTATATAAAAGATTAAAATTACGAGTATCAAGAATACATGTTGATAAAATACTTATAAAATTCTTTGTGAATAAAGGAATAGATCTTTTTAAAGAATTTATGTGTCCGTCAATTTATTTCTTTCCTCTGAAATCAGAATAACAGCTCTTCCCAGCAATCCGGGGGTTACTTTTAGGAGGGCACCTACCATCAAAAACCTGGTAGCTCCTAGTCATTTGAGAACTGAAAACAAACCTACTACAATGACCAGTGGTCCTGTAAGGGGGATTTATAAATGCGGTAAGAAAAATTGTTTATGCTGTAATAATATAACGCATAAAGAAAAATTCTTTAAATCAACTATTACTAATGAATGTTTTCCTGTTAAAGATTATCTCAATTGCACTACAGAATTTGTTATTTATTTGATTGAGTGCGAATGTAAAAAACAATACGTTAGCAGAACCACACAGCCATTACATCTGAGGGTTAATTCTCATAGGTATAATATCAAAAGCAGCTTCTTACAGCATGGTTTGTCCAGACACTTTTCTATAAAACATTATAAAAGTCTGTATGGACTAAAAATAAGCCCAATTGAACATATTCCCAGTGATCATCCAGATAGAATTGGGCAATTGAACAGAAAAGAGATTTTCTGGATATATAGATTAAATACTCTGAAACCCAATGGATTAAACAAAATCTCGGAAGTTTTTCTTTAAAATACAATCTAATGGATATCTTTCGTTCACAATAATTTTTTAATATACCTTCATATTGTGTTTTAAAGTTTTTTATCACATTTTTACTTTTAGTGTAATTTTTTGGGTGCGACTTTTTATTATACAAAATGTATTCTATTTTGATCTTTTATCAACAAAATGGTGTGTATTGATTTTACTGGTGATTTTGTTGTGTGTATTTTTTATGATGTGTTTTCAAATTCTTCTTGTGGCTGAGAACATCAATTGTTTCATAGAATCATAGAATCATAGAATTGTAGAGTTGGAAGGGACCTCCTGAGCCATCTGGTCCAACCCCCTGCTCAAAGCAGGATTCGCTAAATCATCCCAGTCAGTTGTCTGTCCAGCATCTGTTTGAAGACTTCCATTGAAGGAGAACTCACCACTTCTCGTGGCAGCTTGTTCCACTCATTGATCACTCTAACTGTCAAAAAGTTTTTTCTAATATCTAATCTGTGTCTCCTCCCATTCAGTTTCATCCCATTGCCTCTAGTCTTTCCTTGTGCAAATGAGAATAAAGTTGATCCTTCTACAATGTGACAGCCCTTTAGATATTTGTAGATGGCTATTGAGTCTCCTCTCAGTCTTCTCATTTGCAAACTAAACATTCCCAAATCCTGCAACCTTTCCTCATAAGACAGGGTTTGCAGACCGGTCACCATTCTGGTCGCTCTTTTCTGAACTTGCTCCAGTTTGTTGATGTCTTTTTTAAAATGTGGTGCCCAAAACTGGACACAATATTCCAGATGAGGTCTGACCAAAGAGGAGTAGAGGGAAATAATGACTTCACGTGATCTAGACTGTATGCTTCTGTTAATACATCCTAGAATTGCATTTGCCTTTTTTGCTGCTGCATCACACTGTTGACTCATATTCAGTCTGTGATCTATTAGTATACCCAAGTCTTTTTCACATGTGCTGTTGCTTAGCCCTATTCCTCCCATTCTGTATATGCTTTTTTCATTTTTATTGCCCAAACGTAGTACTTTGCATTTTTCCCTATTAAAAACCATTCTGTTAGTTGCTGCCCACTTCTCCAGTTTCTTTTTTCTTCCTTTTTTGTCGAACACGCGAAGCGATCCAGGTCATTCTTGTGAATGCTGAATCGGTTCCCTGTGGGTCCTGTTCCCACACCAAGAGCTAGCTGTTTTTCTGATTTCAGAGGAAAGAAATAAATTGATGGACACAAATTCTTTAAAAAGATCTATTCCTTTATTCACAAAGAATTTTATAAGTATTTTATCAACATATATTCTTGATACTCGTAATTTTAATCTTTTTATATATACACATATATATACATTCATTATGGGACATAAAAGGTTAATTTATCTACGTGATCTGGATTTGATATTCTGTCTAGCAGCGCACATAAGTCCAAGAATTTTATTCCATAAGAGATTTACGTGGCGGTCACTGTGTGGACCGTTGGACGTGCAGCAGGCTGACAAAATGATCCTATATGCTCAGCTCTCTCCTGGAAAGGGTGAGTATATCTCTTTATTATCCTTCCTAAGTCACCCGGATAAGACCCTATTGCGCTCTGTTTTCCTATAGTTTGAATCATTTGGAATTTCTCCGGCGGTCCCTGGAAAGTACGGCCGGTGCATAGGTACTTTGAGCAGCAGAGGGTTCGTTACTTTGTAGCAAGATGGAATATTTTCAGAACAGACTTTCGAGGGAACGACTTATCCTGCAAACCATTGGTAACATTGGATCTTCGACACATAATGAAGAAAACACCGATCTCTTTAAAGAGGAGGAAACAAAGAACTTTCAGAAGATTTTTTTGAACTTTAAGGAGGCTATGAAAGAAGAATTACACTACAGCTTGGACGCCCGCTTTCTGTCTATCTATTTAGAGGAGAACATTTGCCCTCATGGACTGAGGTTAGTTTTTGACTCTCCTTTTTCCAATCATCTGGACTTCACACATGAATGGGACAATAATTTAAATAATTGCATGCATAGAATGATTTTATTACTATATAAAAAAGAACCAAACTTGCGGAACTAGCAGCAATTAAAGTGATGAATTTATCTAAAGAATTAATTCCGTTTCATAATCACCCTGAATATAAGAAAATTAATTCTAATGTTATAACACATGTTATGCAAATTGAACACGAGACAATTTTAAAAAAGTCAAAGAAACTACAAAGAGGCAGAGAGGATTATAGGAAAATGAACAATGCTAATAAAAATAATAAGGAAATCAATAAGGAGATTACAAATAGACTGGACACCACTACAGTAGTAGAAAGTAATAGTGATAATATAAATAAAAATAGTGCTCCCAAAAAATGTGATAAAACTAATTCTGACCAACAAATTATACCCCCAGTTGACAACAGTAATAAGATACCCCTGACAAGGGATAAGGAAATTATTTTGGAAAATAATATTTTTTTCTAAACCACCTTCTATAAAAACCACTAAAATGACAGCACCAATAATTGAAGCTATGAAACACCTGGAAAGTATAAAAGAACAAATGAAACTTCTTAATGAGGATAAAACTAATAAAAACCTCATTGATACTGTAAATCCTGTTATTGACACCAATAAGATTATCACACCTATCCCTGTTGAAATTTCATCACCTGCACTCATGGAGTTCCCTGAATGCACACAAAATTCACTATTGGATTTCTCCATTTATGATAACAACATTTCAAATACCGCAAATGGAGATATGATTTTAATTGATAATTCCAACACGGATAACACAGCCACCGTTCCTTTTTTACCGCGAGCACTAAAAAACACAAATAAAAAACTTCTTCTCACTAAAAAGTGGAAAAGAAAAGGCCCTATAGAGGAAGCAGAGGGGGGAGAAAAAAAGAAGGGGAAAGTAAAGGAATAAAAAATAAGAGCAATTATCCCTCAGATAATGGAAACAATATTTTTAATTTATCATCTCATGTCCTCACAATGGAAGAAAAAAATGTGTTTTCCAAAGGATTAACTTTCTGTCCCACACTTAAAACTAATGATTTTGATCTTTTTTTGGATTTACAAGTGTTCATTAGAAAATTAACATTAAAATGGAACTTTCTAATGAAAGAAATGAATTTGGTTCCGTGTCAAAATAATAATGCTGATAATAATTTGAAAAATATTGAAAATACAGCTCAAGTGGAATTTAATTTAGATGTACCTGTCAAAACCAATTTTTATCTGGTCGAAAATAGAGGTCATCATTTGAATGTATTTAACGATGTAGTTCAAAAGAAATTCAAAGAAATGTCTTTTAGGCTAGTTTCACACTTGCTTTTTTTTGCAGCGCGTTTTTCCCGCAAAAAAACGCATTGAAAAAGCGCATACAAAAGCATACAACTGCTGCGTTTTTTTCAAGCATTTTTATGAGCATGCATGAAAAAAACGCAGCGTTTTTATGCGTTTGTATGCGTTTTTAGTGCGTTTTTACCGCGTTTGCGTTTTTTTCCAACATTAGGTGGCCCCTCACACTAACCCAAACCATGACTTTACTAACTCTAACCCTGACCCTAACCCTAACCCTAACCCTGACCCTAACCCTAACCCTAACCCTAACCCTGACCCTAACCCTTAACCAAACCATACTTAACCCTAACCCAAACCCTAAACCTTAACTAACCCTAAGCCTGACCCTAAACCTAACCCTGACCCTAACCCTAACCCTAACCCTGACCCTAACCCTAACCCTAACCCTAACCCTGACCCTAACCCTAACCCTAACCCTGACCCTAACCCTAACCCTAACCCTGACCCTGACCCTAACCCTAACCCTAACCCTGACGCTGACCCTAACCCTAACCCTTAACCAAACCATACCCTGATCCTAACCCTAACCCTAACCCTAACCCTGACCCTAACCCTAACCCTAACCCTGACCCTAACCCTAACCCTAACCCTGACCCTAACCCTGACCCTAACCCTAACCCTAACCCTGACCCTGACCCTAACCCTTAACCAAACCATACCCTGATCCTAACCCTAACCCTAACCCTAACCCTGACCCTAACCCTAACCCTAACCCTGACCCTAACCCTAACCCTAACCCTAACCCTGACCCTGACCCTAACCCTAACCCTTAACCAAACCATACCCTGATCCTAACCCTAACCCTAACCCTGACCCTAAACCTAACCCTGACCCTAACCCTAACCCTAACCCTGACCCTAACCCTAACCCTGACCCTAACCCTAACCCTGACCCTAACCCTAACCCTAACCCTGACCCTAACCCTAACCCTAACCCTGACCCTAACCCTAACCCTAACCCTAACCCTGACCCTAACCCTGACCCTAACCCTAACCCTGACCCTGACCCTAACCCTAACCCTTAACCAAACCATACCCTGATCCTAAACCTAACCCTAACCCTGACCCTAACCCTAACCCTGACCCTAACCCTAACCCTAACCCTGACCCTGACCCTAACCCTAACCCTTAACCAAACCATACCCTGATCCTAACCCTAACCCTAACCCTAACCCTAACCCTGACCCTAACCCTAACCCTAACCCTTA
Source organism: Dendrobates tinctorius (assembly GCF_039654945.1). Taxonomy (NCBI): domain Eukaryota; kingdom Metazoa; phylum Chordata; class Amphibia; order Anura; family Dendrobatidae; genus Dendrobates; species Dendrobates tinctorius. Next base: position 26,442,737 of record NW_027361921.1, read on the forward strand.
ACCAAACCATACCCTGATCCTAACCCTAACCCTGACCCTGACCCTAACCCTAACCCTAACCCTAAACCCCCTTAACTAACCCTAACTCTAACCCAAACCCCTAAATTCCATTGTCTAAACTAATGGTAAAAAAAAAAAGCATGTGCAAAAAAACGCATACATAAGCATGCCAATGCGCACATATGCTCACCATAGACTTATAATGGGTGTCTTGCTGTAAAAAAACGCATTGCGCGCATGCGTTTTTTTGAGGCAAGTCGGACGCTCAAAAAATGCAACAGGTTGCATTTTGTGCGCCCGAGCGCATACCGCAAAAAAACGCATGCGCGGTAAAACGCGTACAAACGCATGTGTATGCGCACATAAGCGCATCCCATGCAAAGTATAGGAAAAAAAAACGCATGCGCTATTTAGCGCTAAAATACCGCGAAAAAAAAACGCAAATGTGAAACCAGCCTTACTAATTTCAAACATTTAACAAAAAATGAGAAAACAGCACTGAAGTCATTAAAATCTCACACTGACATTGTAATCCGCTCAGCGGATAAGGGAGGTGGAATAGTGATACAAGATAGGAAGGATTATTGCAATGAAGCGTATAAAATTTTATCTGATGAAAAATATTATGAAAAAACTTCATTTGATGTTATCCCGAACATCAAAGTTAATTGTGATAAATTAATTCTGGAAGGCAAAAATATGAACATTTTTGATAAAAATGAACTAAAATTTCTTAATATACAAAATCCACGTACTCCTTTTTTCTATCATCTACCCAAAATACATAAAAATTTGGAAACCCCCCCAGGGAGACCAATTATATTGGGTATTGGTTCAATAACTAGTAATCTATCTCATTTTATTGACAGAATTATGGTCCCACATGTTCCAACATTAAAAAGCTTCATCAGAGATTCAACTCATTCAATTCAATTTTTACAATATATTGAATGGAAACCGCACTATTTGTTTTTAAGTATGGATGTATCTTCATTATATTCTAAAATATCACATAATCTGGGTCTTGCTTGTTTTAACAAAATTCTATTAAGGGACAATGGACTATCAAAAAATCAAAAAAACTTTCTTTTAAAGGATATGGAATTCATTTTAAAGAATAATTATTTTACTTTTGAGGGATGTTTATATCAGTGACTTGGGACTGCGATGGGTTCCAAAGTCGCACCCACTTATGCTAATATTTTTATGGGAGTTTTTGAAGAATTTTATATTTTTAACTCTAAGTGGTGTAATAATATAATTACTTACAAAAGATATATCGATGACTTATTTTTTATATGGGACAATACTGATAATAACATTGATGAATTAATTTATGATATGAACAATAATAATCGGGGTTTATCCTTTTCCTCTATATATGATAAAAATAATATTAATTTTCTGGACATAACCATTTTTATTAAGGATAATGGAATTTTGACTAAAACCTTTTTTAAGAATGTAGATATTAATAGCTTTATACCCTTTAATAGTGGGCACTACGGAAAATGGTTAAGAAATATTCCGGACTACCAATTTAGGAGAATTAGGAAAAATTGCTCTGATTTAGAGGATTTTAAATTTCAAGCAGAGATCCTAAAAAATAGATTCATAGATAAAAAGTACCCTGAGAATTTAATTAAGAATGCCTATAATAAATGTGTGAATGTATCACAGGATTCCCTTATCAATGGACCCGCCGCACCGGGCGCCGCACGCGTACCTCAAAGCCCTTGCTCGCCCTGACCCTAAACCCTCACTAGGGTATTGGTCGGTGCGGAAACTAATCCCACCACTGCACTAATAACACACATGACGGAAAGAGACAATACAGGGGGACACCACTTAGCTTTATGCTCTGTGCTTATGCTCCTGCAACAGAGCCCTCCACTTGCGTGCGTCTTCTCCTCCACCCGGATCCATCACCATAACAGGATCCTTCACCATAGTGCAGCCTTGGAGCAGAGTCCACCACCAGTTGCTGCTGCTTAGTAACAGAGTCCCAAGGATGAGTTCAGCTTCTGCCACGAAGTCAAGCATGCTTGAGTCCAGCTCAGCAGCCAAGTCCCACATGGTGAGTGCCACTCTCCATAGTAGCCACTCCACCAGTCCATGCAGACACTTCCTGCTGACACCATCACTGCGACCCCACCACGCCATGCCAGCCCTTCGTCCAGACACCATAGCTGACACACGTCCCCCCTGGCTAAGCTGCACAGGACTCTTCCTCAGCTCCATCCTTCCACCAGGCTCTCACCAACTCAGAATCAATGAATGAATCAATATCACCAGCAGTGATTGCACACCCTGAGACCCATTTATAGAGCCCCACACCTGATTCCTAATTACGTGCACATTAAACTGAAACCTAAGGTGTGATACCACTAACCACCACCGGGGACAGTCAAGTCACTTTGGCAACTTGCCAAAAGGAAAAAAAGTTCACTCTGTGCTTTTAAAACTGTCAGATCAAATTCAGATCATGACAGTACCCCCTCCTTAATGAGGGGCCTCTGGACCCTCAAGACCACCCCTCATTAGGGAAACACCTACAGCGGGGATGCCCAGACCCTGAGTTCACCCCACCATGACCTGACACTTCAGGTTTATGACAAACACACCGCTGGCATTGGCAATATATGTTCATTTTGGAGGCACCACTCGTCTCCACAGCGCCGACCGGGGAAAGGAGTTTATGTATATGAATGTTTGTTTGTTATGAGCTGATCAGGCTCCACAACACACTTCCACAAGATGTTTTTTGGTGGCACCCATACACGCTCGTTCACACACAGGTCCGGACCTGAACGTTTATTGCACACATTCGTTAGTCATAAAATTGGTGAACTCATTCTGGACCTGATAACAGAGGCGTCCCCCTGTGTCACCACACTCACACCCCCGCTATTCACCAAGGGAAACCACCCTCCAACCCTTTCACCATGAGGTCTGCACCTCCCAGGGTTGGTTAATGGCGAGGGTTGAGATTTGTCCCTACTCCCCCGCAGCGCACCTGCTGCACACACCTGGAGGAGAAGGGGACAGGAATATGGATGAAATATACACTCACTGGTCGCCTTCCTCCAAACGACCAGGAGGCGCGGCTTCTTCGGTGGTATAGAAGATTTGGCGTGAGCCCCGCGGACTATACACCAGTCTGCTCACTACAGGGAAGTACCCCTTCACCTCGGGGAACCCCAGACAGCACCATGGGGATCACCAACTCCACCCACCTGTCTGGTTACGTCCACCTGTATGAACAAGTCCCGCTCCCCAGCAGCGACTCAAGGGGGCTTTTGCCAGACCCGCAATTTGCCAAAGCCGTCATTTTGATTTCCTGGTTACCTGAGCAGAGGCCCCAGACCCTGATAACTGCTGCTGCAGCGGCACTAACACACCTTGCCGCTCCCCACTCACCTCAGTGAGGCCCGGCAGCAATTACTCACAGATCTCCACATGGCCAAAGCTCACCAGAAAAAAAAATGTAGGGCTGGTGATAATGTCACGGTCACCGTGTGTCTGGACGCAGCGGTTACCGCAAGGCGAACCCATAACACACGTGACCCTGGATACAGCGCCTCCAGTGGCGAATTTAAATAATAATACATGCAGATGGATACACCGCCTCCACCTGGCGAATTTAGGTATTACACGTTAATATAAATTCTGGAAACTCCGCCTCCAGTACGGTGAATTTAAATAATAAGGGGGACCTGGGAAACATTAACAATGGTGGGCCCTGCGATAGGGAAAAGGGAAGTGGAGACCTCCTGAGCTCCCCTGAGCCAGTGTCCCTGCACTCCTAACGTTCCCTATGCCGGTTCCGCACCGGGCGCCGCACGCGTACCTCAAAGCCCTTGCTCGCCCTAACCCTAAACCCTCACTAGGGAATTGGTCGGTGCGGAAACTAATCCCACCACTGCACTAATAACACACATGAGGGAAAGAGACAATACAGGGGGACACCACTTAGCTTTATGCTCTGTGCTTATGCTCCTGCAACAGAGCCCTCCACCTGCGTGCGTCTTCTCCTCCACCCGGATCCATCACCATAATAGGATCCTTCACCATAGTGCAGCCTTGGAGCAGAGTCCACCACCAGTTGCTGCTGCTTAGTAACAGAGTCCCAAGGATGAGTTCAGTTTCTGCCACGAAGTCAAGCATGCTTGAGTCCAGCTCAGCAGCCAAGTCCCACATGGTGAGTGCCACTCTCCATAGTAGCCACTCCACCAGTCCATGCAGACACTTCCTGCTGACACCATCACTGCGACCCCACCACGCCATGCCAGCCCTTCGTCCAGACACCATAGCTGACACACGTCCCCCCTGCCTAAGCTGCACAGGACTCTTCCTCAGCTCCATCCTTCCACCAGGCTCTCACCAACTCAGAATCAATGAATGAATCAATATCACCAGCAGTGATTGCACACCCTGAGACTCATTTATAGAGCCCCACACCTGATTCCTAATTACGTGCACATTAAACTGAAACCTAAGGTGTGATACCACTAACCACCACCGGGGACAGTCAAGTCACTTTGGCAACTTGCCAAAAGGGAAAAAAGTTCACTCTGTGCTTTTAAAACTGTCAGATCAAATTCAGATCATGACAGAATGATCCCATTCTACAAAAATTCTTTCCCAGCAATCCGGGGGTTACTTTTAGGAGGGCAACTACCATTAAAAACCTGGTAGCCCCTAGTAGTTTGAGAACTGAAAACAAACCTAATACAATGACCAGTGGTCCTGTAAGGGGGATTTATAAATGCGGTAAGAAAAATTGTTTATGCTGTAATGTTATAACGCATAAAGAAAAATTCTTAAATCAACTATTACTAATGAATGTTTTCCTGTTAAAGATTATCTCAATTGCACTACAGAATTTGTCATTTATTTGATTGAGTGCGAATGTAAAAAACAATACGTTGGCAGAACCACATAGCCATTACATCTGAGGGTTAATTCTCATAGGTATAATATCAAAAGAGGCTTCTTACAGCATGGTTTGTACAGACACTTTTCTATAAAACATAATAAAAGTCTGTATGGACTAAAAATAAGCCCAATTGAACATATTCCCAGTGATCATCCAGATAGAATAGGGCAATTAAACAGAAAAGAGATTTTCTGGATATATAGATTAAATACTCTGAAACCCAATGGATTAAACGAAATCTCGGAAGTTTTTCTTTAAAATACAATCTAATGGATATCTTTCGTTCACAATAATTTTTTAATATACCTTCATATTGTGTTTTAAAATTTTTTTATCACATTTTTACTTTCAGTGTAATTTTTTGGGTGCGACTTTTTATTATACAAAATGTATTCTATTTTGATCTTTTATCAACAAAATGGTGTGTATTGATTTTACTGGTGATTTCCCTGTGTGTATTTCTTATGATGTGTTTTCAAATTCTTCTTGTGGTTGAGAACATCAATTGTTTCTTTCTTCTTCCTTTTTAGTCGAACAAGGGAAGTGATCCAGGTCATTCTTGTGAATGCTGAATCGGTTCCCTGTGGGTCCTGTTCCCTCACCAAGAGCTAGCTGTTTTTCTGATTTCAGAGGAAAGAAATAAATTGACGGACACATAAACTCTTTAAAAAGATCTATTCCTTTATTCACAAAGAATTTTATAAGTATTTTATCAACATATATTCTTGATACTCGTAATTTAAATCTTTTTATATATACACATATATATACATTCATATATATTTTCAATTCCCCTTTTTTTCTTTTTCTTTTTTTTCTTTTTCTTTTCTTTTTCTCCTCCAGGACATATTCTTGTCTGGTGTGATGGTATGGGTTTTGGACTTTGGGTCCTTCTCCTTGCTTTTTCTGCAGCGTGAGTTCATTTTTTATATTTTTATCATTCCTTTCTTTTTTCTTTTTTCTGTTTTTTAATAGCTTTCTCTGTAAAATGAATAAAAGAACAATTGGTTTTATCAACTAAAGATAAATTATTCTGATATTTTCATGACATTTGATCTGTTTGAACTTTGACTTTTGCGCTGTATCACATGTTATCATTGGCGCCAATTTTCAAAATGTGGATGTATAAAACTGGAAACAGCTCTATCTACTCATATATGTCATCCCCTGAGGAAGAAGTGTTATGGACTTCCAAACGCGTTGGGAAATAAAAGGTTAATTTATCTACGTGATCTGGATTTGATATTCTGTCTAGCAGCGCACATAAGTCCAAGAATTTTATTCCATGAGATTTACGTGGCGGTCACTGTGTGGACCGCTGGACGTGCAGCAGGCTGACAAATTGATCCTATATGCTCAGCTCTCTCCTGGAAAGGGTGAGTATATCTCTTTATTATCCTTCCTACGTCACCCGGATAAGACCCTATTGCGCTCTGTTTTCCTATAGTTTGAATCAATGTCCCAGACACAGCAATTCTGGAACAAACTGAGCTCTGCAGCGCTTACACTCTCCTGCTGAAAGTCCAAGCCAGGTGCACTGGACATGTGGTCTGAATGCCTGGCTGCAGATAAAACATTTGTGAGTTTCTCTTAGATTGCTCTTATATTTAGGGAAATCCTTTGTCTTTAATGCTGTTTCTGCTCTGGATTCATTACTACTGCTTACATGTTGCATTTTTCTCTTGAATTTATTCACAAGTTTGCTTTTAACATACTCTAGTGTCAGCTCATTATCTGACCGTGCATCTAGTGCTGTCACAAATGTGTCATAACTTTCTGTAGGACCACTTAATATAAGTGCAGCAACTTGAAAATCTTTAATTTTTTCTCCAATACCCCTGAGGCGCTCCACAATCTCTAGGGTGTTTCTTATATAGCTCTGCATCACTTAGCTTAGACTGATACAGATTTCTCTTGAGATAAAGCTTATTGCTGAGATTTGATCCTTCATGCACTTTCTGTAACTCATCCCACATCTTCTTTGCAATTGCACACTTATATATGCACAATCTGATTATCATATACACTTAGGGAGATTGTGCTTTGTGCTTTCTGATCTTTCTGTAGCCAATCATCTGGTAATGGATGAGGCACTTGTTCCTGAGTATATTTCCATGTACCTTCTCTTATGAGCAGCATCTTCACCTTGAATTTCTTTGACTTGTAGTTGTGGTTAGTGAGGCTTGGGACTGAGAACTTGACAGGATTGCTGCTAGTGGACATCTCTGTTGCTCTGTGTTGCTTTTGCTTTGGGCTTCTGTTGCTGTGTTACTCTTGGGTTCTGTGTCACTCTGGGACCATAACCTGTTGGCAGCAGATTAGTCAGGATACTCTCCAAGCATGTGACAGCAGAACTTGTTTAGTCAGGAACAAACAGGAACAATATATGATAAGCTTAATAGATCAGGAATAACTCATTTGTGTGTCTCTATCTGTGCAGCATCTACAGCAGACTCCTGCTCTCATGCACAGACACAGGAAAAAACAGGAAATACAGAAATACCGTCACATGCTCTCCCAGTGTGAACATTTGGGAGTTTTTTTGTGTTCTAACTTTATAAACAGCAAACAAATCTAGCAACTAAACACTCATAGACAGGAATGGAGTTGTTGCACCAAACATAATTCCAACAATAATTTTTTTTTGCACCCATAGACTTGAATTTGTGAGTCTCGTACGATTTAAGGAAGAAACTGCAATTTTTTTCATATGCAGATTCGGTCAGTGAAAATAATCACTCATATGCACTGCAGCACTACAGAAACAATGTGGACAAGTGATGGCGTAATCGCGCTCAGACAAGAGGCCAGTACACATTGAGCTAAGAGTCCACGTGAGTACAAGAGTCCGGCAGCCTGAGACCAAGACAGGGTCAAGACGAGCGCGGACTGGTGTACAAAAAGAGGGTCACCGGCTAAGGCTGAGCACTGAGCAGAGGCTGTGGAGAAGGGATAGAATTCATATCTGAGCAGCACATCTTCCCAGCACAACATTAACCCCTTTACTCTCAAGGGTGGTTTGCATGTTAATGACTGGGCCAATTTTTACAATTCTGACCATTGTCCATTTATGAGGTAATAACTCTGGAACGTTTCCATGGATCCCGGTGATTCTGACACTGTTTTCTCGTGACATATTGTACTTCATGTTAGTGGTAAAATTTGATTCATATAACTTGTGTTTATTTGTGAAAAAAACAGAAATTTGGCGAAAATTTTGAAAATTTCACAATTTTCCAACTTTGAATTTTTATGCCCTTAAATCCCAGAGATATGGCATGCAAAAAACTTAATAAATAACATTTCCCACATGTTTACTTTACATCAGCACAATTTTGGAGCCAAAATTTTTTTTTGTTAGGAAGTTATAAGGGTTAAAAGTTGACCAGTGATTACTCATTTTTACAACACCATTTTATTTTTATGGACCACATCACATTTGAAGTCACTTTGAGGGGTCTATATGATGGAAAATACCCCAAAGTGACACCATTCTAAAAACTGCACCCCTCAAGGTGCTCAAAACCACATTGAAAAAGTTTATTAACCCTTCAGGTGCTTCACAGGAATTTTTTGAATGTTTAAAAAAATGAACATTTAACTTTTTTTCACAAAAAATTACTTCTGGTCCAATTTTTTTATTTTATCAAGGGTATCAGGAGATATTGGACTGCAAAAGTTATTGTGAAATTTGTCCAGAGTACGCTGATACCTGATATGTGGGGGGGGGACCACTGTTACGGCGCATGGCAGAGCTCGGAAGGGAACAAGCACCGTTTGACGTTTTCAACGCAAAATTGGCTGGAATTGAGATCGGGCGCCATGTCACGTTTGGAGAGCCCCTGATGTGCCTAAAGAGTGGAAATTCCCCACAAGTGACCCCATTTTGGAAACTAGACCCCCAAGGAGCTTATCTAGATGTGTGGTGAGAACATTTAACCACCAAGGGCTTCACAGAAGTTTATAACGTACAGCCGTACAATTAAAAAATCATATTTTTTCCACAAAAATGATCTTTTCACCCCCAATTTTTATTTTCCCAAGGGAAACAGGACAACAAATGTTATTGTGAAATTTGTCCTGAGTACGCTGATACCCCATATGTGGGGGTAAACCACTGTTTGGGCGCATGGCAGAGCTCATAAGGGAAGCAGCACCATTTGACTTTTTTGGCTGGAGTTGAGATCAGACACCATGTTGCGTTTGGAGAGCCTCTGATGTGCCCAAACAGTGGAAACCCCCCAATTCTTACTCCAACCCCAACCCCAACACACCCCTAACCCTAATCTCAGCCCTAGACCTAACCCTTACCCTAGCCCTAACCTTAGCCCTAGCCTTAACCCTAATGGGAAAAAGGAAATAAATACTTTTTTTAACTTTATTATTTTTCCCTAACTAAAGGGGGTGATAAAGGAGGGTTTGATTTACTATTTATGGCTGGTTTTTATGTTTGGCAGCTGTCATACGCTAAAAGACGCTTTTTATTGTAAAAATAGTTTTTGCATCACCACATTTTGAGAGCTATAATTTTTCCATATTTTGACCCACCGAGTCATGTGAGGTCTTATTTTTTGCGGGACGAGTTGATGTTTTTACTGGTATCATTTTTGGGCATGTCAGGGGTGGGATTCAGCGGGTTCTCCCCGGTTCGGTGGAACCGGTTGTTAAAAAAGCAGCCGGTTCCCCGAACCGGGGAGATCCAGAGCCGTGATCCGGTCCTGCAGGCAAGGAGGGAGGCGGAGCAGGGAGAGGAGGACTATCTTGCTCAGCGTCTGCAGCGCTGGATACCGCGCGGCACGGGCCGGCGCATTGATAAAACGCACAGCCACAGCTCTGTCTGCTGCTGAGTCCTGGACAGACAGAGCACAACACAGCACACCCGGCGGTGGCCCCCTCTGCCCGCGGCATGCACAGTGCACACTGATTCATTTCTGGTGCTGAGGCAGGTGCATTGCGTAAAGTTATTATTGGCAAGTAACTCTGGAGGAGCTCGCTGGAGGAGTTACTGCCGCCGCTGCCCAGTGAGCTGCCTGAGCCTGCCCTCAGCCCTGCCCCTGGTGGACACTAGTCTGTGTGTGTATGGTACACAACACAGGCCAACACCAGGTCAGTTGTTTTGTTACTCTGTATATGCATTGCTGCTGCCTATTAGGGACCTGTGTGCCTCCCTATTGGGGGCCTGTGTGTGCTGTGCTGCCTACTAGGGACCTGTGCAGTGGGCCTGCCTAATGGGGACCTGTGCTGTCTATTGGGGACCTGTGCTGCCTATTGGGGACCAATGCTGCCTATTGGGGACCTGTGCTGCCTATAGGGAACAATGCTGCCTATTGGGGACCTGTACTGCCTATTAGGGATCTGTGCCTGCCTATTGGGGACCTGTGCTGCCTATTGGGGACCTGTGCTGCCTATAGGGACCCGTGCTGTCTATTGGGGACCTGTGCTGTTTATTGGGGACCAATGCTGCCTATTAGGGACCTGTGCTGCCTATAGGGAACAATGCTGCCTATTGGGGACCTGTACTGCCTATTGGGACCTGTGATGCCTATTGGGGACCTGTGCTGCCTATTGGGGACCAATGCTGCCTATTGGGGACCAATACTCCCTATTTGGGAACAATGCTGCCTATTGGGGACCTGTGCTGCCTATTGGGGACCTGTGCTGCCTTTTGGGGATCTGTGCTGCCTTTTGGGGACTTGTGCTGCCTATTGGGGACGTGTGCTGCCTATAGGGAACAATGCTGCCTATTGGGGAACAATGCTGCCTATTGAGGACCTGTGCTGCCTATTTGGGAACAATGCTGCCTATTGGGGACCAATGCTGCCTATTGGGGACCTGTGCTGCCTATTGGGGACCAATGCTGCCTATTGGGGACCTGTGCTGCCTTTTGGGGACCTGTGCTGCCTATTGGGGACCTGTAATGCCTATTGGGACCTGTTGTGAGTTCATTTTCCCCTTCAACGTTGAGGTCTGATGAACTCCCTCTTCTGGTGAAGGAAGGTAGTGAGGCTGATTATGAAGCACCTGGGCAGGATGATGATGACTGGGTGACGGGAATTACTGACTGGATATAAGGCAGCCGACGCCCTTCTGCCTTGCTGGTGATCTCTCTGAGGGATTCTAGGAGACCAGTCTGATTCCTGCTCCTCAAAAGCTAAGTTTTCTGCTCTACTTTTTGCATTTGTGTTTTGGTTTTGTTTTTGCATTGTTTTCCTTGATTTCTGCCATTCCCTGCTGGGGTGAGCTGAATTCCTTTTTGCTCTGTCTTCAGAAAATACCTGAGCACTGATAAAGTCTTTTTGAAGCCTAGCGTCTTCAGGGCTTTTTTCCCTATCAGCAGTTGGCTCTTGTTTTGATAGGGTTTTGGCGGATTACAGACAGCAGCTTTTCTATCCTGTCCTATCTAGTTAGCTTGGGCCCCATCATTTGCTCAGCCTATCTTTCTATCTGTGTGAGTGTTTTTTCATCTTGCTTCACCGTCATTATATGTTGGGGGCTGCCTATTGCTTTGGGGTCTGCTCTGGGGCAGTTTAGATTTCCCTTTCTGTCTTTAGGCTATGTAGTTCTCCGGCTGTGATCGAGGGGTCTAGGGCACCGTAGGAACCTCCCACGGCCACTGCTAGTTGTTGTTGATAGGTTCAGGGGTCTGCAATCCGATAGCTGCAAACTTCTCTGGTTTTCTGGACTTAGCAAGTATTTCTGTTTTTGCCTCCTATGGTGACTCATTCATAACAGAATCACCAGCCATACCGCAGATCCTAGGGTACTCAATAGCAGGAAAGAATTGTAAAAAAAAAAAAAAAAGTGTGTATATTTTTTCTCTATATCTCTGAGGCCGTAGGGGGAATTTTTTTTTTCTCTCAAAGGAGATAAAGCAATTGTCTGATCGTGTGGAGCAGCTCGCTGCGGAAGTGCGGGGAATTTCCGCCTACCTTGCTCATTCACATGCTGCTGAACCAAAGATCCTGATGTGTTTTTTGGGGATCGGTCTAAATTTTTGAATTTCAAAAATAATTGTAAATTATTTTTTGCCTTGAAGCCTAACTCGTCAGGGAGCTCCGCGCAGCAGGTTAAAATTGTCATCTCTTTGCTGCGTGGCGATCCCCAGGATTGGGCGTTTTCTTTGAAACCAGATGATCCTATTCTGACTAATGTGAATGCATTTTTTCAAGCCTTGGGCCTGTTGTATGACGAACCTAATGCTATTGATCAGGCTGAAAAGACCCTGTTGGCATTGAGCCAGGGTCGAGATTCTGCAGAATTGTACTGTTAAAAATTCCGAAAGTGGGTGGTCCTTACTACCTGGAATGATAATGCCTTGGCAGCTCTCTTTCGGAAGGGTTTGTCAGAAGCTGTAAAAGATACTATGGTGGGATTTCCTGTTCCCTCTGGTCTGGACGATTCTATGTCATTAGCCAATCAGGTTGATCGGCTTTTACGTGAACGCAGGACTGCACGAGAGGTGTTGCCACCTGCTGAACAGATGTCTGAACCTATGCAATGTGATAGAGTTTTGTCCAAGGAGCAACGTCAGGAGTTCAGAAGGCGTAATAAGCTGTGTTTTTTGTGTGGAGATGCCTCGCATATTATTTCTGTCTGTCCTAAACGAGAGAAACGTTTTGCACACACGTTTTCTGTGGGTGGTGTTCAACCTAAGTTTCTTCTGGCAATTACTCTGATCTGCTTTTCCAATCTCTGCTCTGAATCCACTCCTGTGTCTCCATTCAATGTCAGCAAGCAGTTAATCCTGAATGCTATCTCTGTGTTTTCAACTCTGCAAGCTTCTATATGGTAACCAGCTTTTCCAATCTCTGCTCTGAATCCACTCCTGTGTCTCCATTCAATGTCAGCAAGCAGTTAATCCTGAATGCTATCTCTGTGTTTTCAACTCTGCAAGCTTCTATATGGTATATAGTTTTTTCAACTTACTCTGCTTGTCCCCTTATGTTGTGAGGTCAAGAAACTTTTCAAAGTGCTTTATGATCCATGTAGTGCTGGACATGTGTTTATTTGACCACAACATTTTATTGGGTCCTGGTGTCTCAATTTAGTGTGATTGATTAACGAGAAGAGAGAGAGCCCAAAAAAAAAAAAAAAAAGTTCTAAGTCTTATCCTCCTATATATTCAGACATAGCTTGGGGATAGCATTTATGCAGGGGGCATTTATGCACACTTTATCCAAGTACAGTTTATCAAAGTACTGGCAGTTATAACATGGCAGTTAGACAGGGCTGGAGACAGGTAAGACATTTATATACATCTACTCCCTGTACATTAGGAGTACAACAAATATATACCATATGCATTTGTGTAATTTTAATCCTGGCCGCTGCATTCACACACATCCACCGCCCTGGCATTAACTCTCTACACTCCATCCACATTGGCCCCTCGCTTCTTTCCTCTCCTATGTATAGCACTCATGCTCTTTTCACGTTGTTAAACTGCACAGATCCAGTCAGTCCCACCATTCAACATCAGAGACGCTCTCACAAATCACTTAACCATCTGCTCACTCTTTCTATCCTCCTTCTCCTAGTCGCAGGAGACATTGCTCCCAACCCTGGTCCCCCATGTTATAGAAAGTCAAACCTCCCGACTGCTACACTCAGAAACCCCTCTAATCTTATTAATATTCCCTGCATGCCATCTGTCTCTCTTAATTGTGCACTTTGGAATTCTCGCTCAGTGTGTAACAAACTCTCCTTCATTCATGACTTTTTCCTTTCTAATTCTCTTAACCTCCTGGCTCTTACTGAAACCTGGATCCAGCAGTCAGACACTACCGCTGCTGCTGCTCTTTCATACGGGGGGCTTCACTTCTCTCATACCCCAAGATCAGACAATAGAGCTGGTGGAGGCGTTGGTCTGCTCCTATCACCAAAATGTACCTTTCAGGTTATCCCTCAAGTACCCTCACTTGTCTTCCCTTCTTTTGAGGTCCATGCCGTCAGACTCTACACCCCCTTCTCCATGCGAGTGGCGGTGGTGTATCGTCCTCCCGACCCCTCCCATCAGTTCCTGGATCATTTTGCCACTTGGCTTCCACATTTTCTCTCCTGTGACATCCCTACCCTCATCATGGGAGATTTCAACATCCCCATTGCTCTTCCCCTCTCACCATCTGCTACTCACCTTTTATCTCTAACCTCCTCATTTGGCCTTTCGCAGCTTACTAATTCTCCAACGCATGAAGACGGAAACTCCCTCCACTTGGTCTTCTCTCGGCTTTGTGCAGTGGATGATTTTGCAAACTCCCCTCTCCCGCTCTCTGACCACAATCTTCTTTCATTCTCTATCAAGAACTGCCATGCTGCTCAGGTCACCCCCACTGTCCATACTTATAGAAACATACAGGCCATTAACACCCAGAAACTTATGAAGAACTTGCAGTCTTCATTGGCCCCTATCTCCTCCCTCTCCTGTCCTGATTCTGCATTGAAGCATTACAATGAAACACTTCAAAGTGCCCTGGATGAATTTGCACCCCCTATAAATAGAACACCACAACGCAGACGGCGACAACCCTGGCACACGGTGCAAACACGTTTCCTGCAGCGGTGCTCCAGGTGCGCCGAACGTCTGTGGAGAAAATCCAATCTACCCGAAGATTTCATCCATTTTAAGTTTATGCTTAGAACATACAACACTGCCCTTCACCTCTCCAAACAAACCTATTTCAACACCCTCATCACCTCACTGTCCAATAACCCAAAACGTCTCTTTGACACTTTTCATTCTCTACTCAATCCAAGAGTACAGGCCCCAACCACGGAGCTCCGAGCTGACGATCTGGCCAATTACTTCAAAGAAAAAATTGACCAGATCCGACAGGAAATTATCTCCCAATCACCTCATACCATGCACTGTCCTCCCTCCCCCACTGCATCGAACTCACTCTCTGATTTTGAACCAGTCACAGAAGAAGTAAGCAGGCTCCTTGCATCTTCTCGCCCAACTACTTGCACCAGTGACCCATTTCTGTCACAGCTCCTTCAGTCCCTTTCCCCTGCTGTCACCCCTCACCTAAAATATTTAACCTCTCTCTCTCTTCTGGTATTTTTCCCTTCTCATTTAAGCATGCCATCATACATCCACTACTTAAAAAACCATCCCTCGACCAAAACTGTGCCGCTAACTATAGACCTGTCTCTAATCTTCCCTTCATCTCTAAACTCCTGGAACGCCTGGTCCACTCCCGTCTTATCCGCTATCTCTCAGAAAACTCTCTTCTCGACCCTCTCCAATCCGGTTTCCGCTCTTTACACTCCACTGAAACTGCCCTCACTAAAGTCTCTAATGATCTGCTAACAGCTAAATCAAATGGTCACTACTCCATGCTAATTCTCTTGGATCTCTCTGCAGCATTCAACACTGTGGATCATCAGCTCCTCCTCACTATGCTCCGTTCCATTGGCCTCAAGGATACCGTTCACTCCTGGTTCTCCTCCTATCTCTCCGACCGCTCCTTTACTGTATCTTTTGCCAGTTCCTCCTCCTCTCATCTTCCCCTTACTGTTGGGGTCCCCCAAGGATCGGTTCTAGGTCCCCTCCTCTTCTCCTTGTACACTGCCCCTATTGGTCAAACAATCAGTAGATTTGATTTCCAGTACCATCTCTATGCTGATGACACCCAATTATACGCTTCTTCTCCTGACATCACGCCAGCCTTTCTAGAAAACACCGGCGATTGTCTAAACGCTGTGTCTAATATCATGTCCTCACTATATCTGAAACTGAACCTGTCAAAGACTGAACTCCTGGTGTTTCCTCCCTCTACTAATGTACCTATACCCGACATTGCCATTTCTGTGTGTGGTTCCACTATTACTCCCCAGCAACAGGCCCGCTGTCTTGGGGTCATACTTGATTCCGAGCTTTCCTTTGCCCCCCACATTCGATCACTGGCTCGCTCTTGTCATCTGCACCTCAAAAACATTTCTAGAATTCGACCTTTTCTTACCTTTGACTCTGCAAAAACTCTTACTGTTTCTCTTATTCATTCTCGTCTCGACTATTGTAACTCTCTTCTAATCGGTCTCCCTCTTACCAAACTCTCCCCCCTCCAATCTGTCTTGAATGCTGCAGCCAGGATCATATTCCTCACCAATCGTTACACCGATGCCTCTACCTTGTGCCAGTCATTACACTGGCTACCCATCCACTCCAGAATTCAGTATAAACTTATTACCCTCACTCACAAAGCCCTCCATGGCTCAGCACCACCCTACATCTCCTCCCTTGTTTCAGTATACCACCCTACCCGCGCCCTCCGTTCTGCTGATGACCTGAGATTAGCATCCTCAATAGTCAGAACCTCCCACTCCCGTCTCCAAGACTTTACACGTGCCGCGCCAATTCTTTGGAATGCACTTCCCAGGTCAATACGATTAGTCCCCAATCCCCACAATTTTATGCATGTCCTGAAAATGCATTTATTCAGACTGGCCTACCACCCCAACACATTAACCTAATCTATCCCTGTGTGGCAGAGCCAAAAGTTTTACCATAACCAGGTTCCCCGCATCATGTTCCCACATGCTTTATGCCTCCATTAGCCCTCTGTGTCTGTACTGTTACACACTTAACATTATGACTGGTCCATACAATCAGGGTAACTGTTACCACCCACCTTTCGTGTCTCCCTCTTTCCTCATAGACTGTAAGCTTGCGAGCAGGGCCCTCTTTCCTCTTGGTATTTGTTATAATCTACTGTATGTGATTATTGTTATGCTGTAATGTCTATTGTCTGTACAAATCCCCTCTGAAATGTAAAGTGCTGCGGAATATGTCAGCGCTATAAAAATAAAATTTATTATTATTATCTGCTCCCTGTCCACATTTTCCGCCAAGGCTTTTGTGGATTCGGAAGCAGCCCTGAACCTAATGGACTTGGATTTTGCTAAACGTTGTGGATTTCCTATGACACCTCTGCAGAGGCCTATCCCTTTGAGGGGGATTGATGCTACTCCTTTGGCGAAAAATAAACCTCAGTTTTTGACCCAGGTGGTAATGCGGGTCGCCCCAGACCATCAAGAAAATTGCAGATTTTTTCGTGTTGCATAATTTGCACGATACCATTGTTCTGGTGTTTCCCTGGTTACAAATTCATAATCCAGTTTTGGATTGGAAATCTGTGTCTGTGGTGAGTTGGGGTTGTCGGTGTGCCCTTAGTGAGGCTCCGTTTTTTTCCACCTCTCCTCAGTCGCATGATGTTCCTGACTATTTGGCGGATTTTTATGACGTATTTAGTCAGAAGGAGTCTGCGTCTTTGCCTCCTCATAGGAGTTATGACTGTGCAATTGAACTGAGCCCGGGGTGTAAATTTCCCAAGGGTCGGCTCTTCAATTTATCTGTACCTGAGCACGAGGCTATGCGATCCTATATTAAGGAGGCATTGGAGAAGGGTCATATTAGACCATCCTCTTCACCCTTATTTTTTTTTTTTTTTTTTGTGGCCAAAAAGGATGGTTCATTAAGGCCTTGTATTGATTATCGTGCCCTCAACAAAATTACTATTAAATATCAGTATCCGTTACCCATGATTTTGGATCTATTCCCCAGAGTTAAAGGTGCTTGCTGGTTTGCCAAGCTTGACCTCCGGGGGGCGTATAATCTTGTCCGCATTAAGCATGGGGATGAATGGAAGACGGCGTTTAATACTCCGGAGGGACATTTTGAGTACCTGGTGATGCCTTTTGGGCTCACTAATGCCCCTTCTGTCTTCCAGTGCTTCATGAATGATATTTTCCGAGACTTTGTGGATAAATTTTTGATTATCTATCTGGATGATATTTTGATCTTCTCCAAGGATTGGGATTCTCATGTGGAACATGTTCGGACTGTGTTCCGGATCTTGAGGGAGAATTCCCTGTATGTCAAAGGATCGAAATGCCTTTTTGGGGAACAGAGGATTTCTTTTTTGGGATTTATTTTGTCTCCGTCAACTACTGGAATGGACGCGGCCAAGGTACAGGCCATTTATGATTGGGTTCAGCCCACTTCTTTGAAGGCCTTCCAGAAGTTTTTGGGTTTTGCTAATTTTTATCGGAAATTTATAGCAAAATTTTCTAGTATTGCCAAGCCATTGACTGATCTGACTAAGAAGGGTGCTGATGTGTTGAATTGGTCTCCGGAGGCCGTTTCTTCCTTTCAGGAGCTGAAGCGAAGATTCACTTCTGCCCCGGTTTTGCTGCAACCTGATGTCTCACTCCCGTTCCAGGTAGAGGTGGACGCTTCTGAATTGGTGCAGGAGCTGTTTTGTCCCAAAAGGATCCTGTAACATCTAAAATGAATCCCTGTGCTTTCTTTTCCAGAAAGTTCTCTCCATCTGAACGTAACTATGATGTGGGGAATCGGGAACTGTTAGCCATGAAATGGGCATTTGAGGAGTGGAGACATTGGTTGGAGGGAGCTAAACATCAAGTCGTGGTCCTGACTGACCACAAGAATTTGATTTACCTGGAGTCGGCCAAACGCTTGAACCCTAGACAGGCTAGGTGGGCCTTGTTTTTTACACGTTTTGATTTTGTGGTCTCTTTTCTTCCTGGCACTAAGAATGTAAAGGCTGACGCTCTCTCTAGGAGCTTCTTTGCTGATTCTCCTGTGGTGACCAAGCCTGCTACAATCTTAGGTGAAGGGGTAGTTCTTTCTGCCATCTCGCCCGATTTGAGACATGCTCTGGAAGAGTTCCAGGAGGACAAACCTGAGCGTTGTCCCAGTGGAAAGTTGTATGTTCCTGACCAGTGGAAGAAGAGAGTGATGTCTGAAATTCATTGCTCTGCATTGGCTGGTCATCCAGGTATTTTTGGTACTAGAGATCTGGTGAGTCGGTCTTTTTGGTGGCCCGCCTTGTCTCGTGATGTCAGGAATTTTGTGCAGTCCTGTGGGACTTGCTCCCGGTCTAAACCTTGTTCTCGCTCTAGTGGGTTGTTGATGCCTTTGCCGGTTCCCAGGAGGCCATGGACCCATATTTCAATGGATTTCATCTCTGATATGCCTGTCTCTCAGAGAATGACTGTTATTTGGGTGATTTGTGATAGGTTCTCTAAGATGGTTGATCTTGTACCACTCCCAAAGTTGCCATCTTCCTCTGAGTTGGTGCCACTGTTTTTGCAACAGGTGGTTCGCTTGCACGGGATTCCTGAGAACATTGTATCTGACAGAGGAGTTCAGTTTGTGTCTAGATTTTGTAGGACTTTCTGTTCCAAGCTGGGAATTCAGTTGTCCTTCTCCTCTGCTTTTCACCCTCAGACCAATGGGCAGATGGTGAGAACAAACCAGATCTTGGAGTCATATTTGAGATGTTTTATTTCCGCTGATCAGGATGATTGGGTTTCATTTTTTCCCTTGGCCAAATTTGCTTTTAATAATAGAGCTAGTTCTGCCATTTTGATGTCACCTTTTTTTTGTAACTTTGGGTTTCATCCTCGATTTTCTTCAGGGCAGGTGGAGCCTTCTGCCTGCCCAGGTGTTGACACTGTGGTGGAGAGAATGCACCAGATCTGGGACCAAGTGGTGGATAAGTTATCTCTCTCCCAGGAAAAGGCCCAGCGGTTTTCGAACCGACATAGGACCATTGGTCCCCAGTTTAAGGTTGGTGATATGGTTTGGTTATCATCAAAAAATATCGCTATGAAGGTGGCTTCTCCTAAGTTTAAGCCTAGATTTATTGGACCTTACAAGATTTTGGAGATTATTAATCTGGTCTCTTTTCATTTGGCTCTTCCTGTTACATTTAAAATCCATAATGTGTTTCATAAGTCCTTGTTGAAGAGGTTTGTTGAACCAGTAGTTCCTGGGGTGGCACCTCCGAACCCTGTATTGGTTGAAGGTAACATGGAATATGAGGTAGAGAAGATACTGGATTCCCATCTGGCTAGACGGAGACTCCAGTATTTGGTTAAGTGGAAGGGTTATGGTCAGGAGGATAACTCCTGGGTCTCTGCCTCTGATATTCATGCCAAAAGATTGGTGCGTGCCTTTCGTCGGGCTCACCCTGATCACCCTGGTGGCGTGGATGAGGGTTCAGTGACCCCTCCTCAAGGGGGAGGTACTGTTGTGAGTTCATTTTCCCCTTCACCATTGAGGTCTGATGAACTCCCTCTTCTGGTGAAGGGAGGTAGTGAGGTTGATTACCAAGCACCTGGGCAGGATGATGATGACTGGGTGATGGGAATTACTGACTGGATATATGGCAGCCGACGCCCTTCTGCCTTGCTGGTGATCTCTCTGAGGGATTCTAGGAGACCAGTCTGATTCCTGCTCCTCAAAAGCTAAGTTTTCTGCTCTACTTTTTGCATTTGTGTTTTGGTTTTGTTTTTGCATTGTTTTCCTTGATTTCTGCCATTCCCTGCTGGGGTGAGCTGAATTCCTTTTTGCTCTGTCTTCAGAAAATACCTGAGTACTGATATAGTCTTTTTGAAGCCTAGCGTCTTCAGGGCTTTTTTCCCTATCAGCAGTTGGCTCTTGTTTTGATAGGGTTTTGGCAGATTACAGACAGCAGCTTTTCTATCCTGTCCTATCTAGTTAGCTTGGGCCCCATCATTTGCTCAGCCTATCTTTCTATCTGTGTGAGTGTTTTTTCATCTTGCTGCACCGTCATTATATGTTGGGGGCTGCCTATTGCTTTGGGGTCTGCTCTGGGGCAGTTTAGATTTCCCTTTCTGTCTTTAGGCTATGTAGTCTCTGGCTGTGATCGAGGGGTCTAGGGCACCGTAGGAACCCCCCACGGCCACTGCTAGTTGTTGTTGATAGGTTCAGGGGTCTGCAATCCGATAGCTGCCAACTTATCTGGTTTTCTGGACTTCGCTAGTATTTCTGTTTTTGCCTCCTACGGTAACTCATTCATAACAGGAACCTGTGCTGCCTATAGGGAACAATGCTGCCTATTGGGGACCAATGCTGCCTATTGGAGACCTGTGCCTGCCTATTGGGGACCTGTGCTGCCTATTTGGGACAATGTGGCCTATTGAGGACCAATGCTGCCTATTGGGGACCTGTGCCTGCCTATTGGCGACCTGTGCTGCCTATTTGGGAACAATGCTGCCTATTTGGGACCTATGCTGCCTATTGGGGACCTGTGCTGCCTATTGGGAACCTGTGCTGCCTTTTTGAGACCTGTGCACTGTTCTCATCTCATTACAATTTATTTTTTTTTCAACTGTTTGACTGCGCCCCTACTTGTATATGTTTGAGGAAAAGGTGCATGTAAATGGGTGTGGCTTAATAATGGGTGTGGATTAAAATGGGTGTGGCTTAAAATGGGTGTGGCTTTCCTACACACAAGTACAGAACCTGTTGTTAAAAATTTGAATCCCACCACTGGGGCACGTGACATATTTTGATCGCTTTTTATTCTGATTTTTGGGGCGCAGAATGAACAAAAACCAGCATTTCATGAATTTCTTTTGGGGGGTGCGTTTACACCATTTCGCATGTGGTAAAATTGATAAACCAGTTTTATTCTTCGGGTCAGTACGATTACAGCGACACCTCAATTATGTTTTTTTTATGTTCTAGCGCTTTTATACAATAAAAACAATTTTATGTAAAAAATAATTATTTTTGCATCACTTTATTCTGCAAGCTATAACTTTTTTACTTTTTCGCTGATGATGCTGTGTGGCACCTTGTTTTTTGCGGGACAAGATAACGTTTTCAGTGGTATTATGGTTAATTATGTCTGTCTTTTTGATCGCGCGTTATTGCACTTTTTGATCAGCGGTAAGATGATAAAGCATTGTTTTTTGCTTTGTTTTTTTAAGGGGTTCACTAAAGGGGTTAACTAGTGGGACAGTTTTATAGGGCGGGTCGTTACGTACACGGCGATACTAAATATGTATACTTTTATTGTTTTTTATTTAGAAAAAAATAATTTATTAGAGAATATATATATATTTTTTTTTTATTTATTTTGGGATTTTTAAAAATTATTTTTGCAAGCGTTTTTTTTATTTTACTTTATTATATTGTCTCAGGGGGGACATCACTGTCATTTGTCAGATTGCTGATCTGACACTTAGAACAGCGCTGTGTCAGATCAGCGATCTGACAGACGCTGCTGCAGGCAGTGAGGAAGTCGCCTCCCTGCAGGACCCTGAAGGCCCCGCGGCCATATTGGATCTGGGGGCGCGCAGGGAGGAGGACTCTTGGAGTGACGCAGCACATTGCGTCGCTCCAGGGGTCGCAGGGAAGCACGGAGGGAGCCTCCTCCCTGCGCGCTTCTCTCCTATGCCCCCGGTACACTGCGATTATATTTGATCGCAGTGTGCCAGGGGTTAATGTGTCGGGGGCGGTCCGTGACTGCCCCTGACACATAGTGCCGGGTGTCAGCTATGATAATCAGCTGACACTCGACCGCGATCAGCGGCGCTCCCCCCTGGGGGCGCCGCTGATCGCTATGGCGTAATATTCCGTCCTTGGTTCTTAGGTCCCAGGTCACATGGACAGAATATTACGCCCAATGTAGGAAAGGGGTTAAAGGTTCATCAACTAGGACAGAGTGTGTGCTGAATGTGACGTACTGCCCGGTGCTTCTAATCTGTGCCTGAAGATATTGATATTGCTAAATCTTCTTGTAATCTGTGCCTGAAGACATCTATTCTGCAAGTAAACGTTTCCGTTATAAAAAGCATTGGACATGTCATTGTCTGTCTCTTTGCCGCCCTGGGAAGGAGAAGTGAACGTGGAATGGAGGTAATCAACTTTATTTTTTCATGTACAAGGTGCCAGGGTGCTCACTGACTGTTGCTAAGTGAACTCTCCCATGACTACAACCCTGTGCCACCTTGCTAGAATTATACAGAGTGTGCAGATTGTTTGCTATAATTGCTAAGGTCTAATAATGGCCCCTAATTCTGACCTATTAGGCCTCCCACATATGGAATCCTATTTGGCACTGCATCCACTGAGTACTATAAATTGTCCCACAAAATGCCAAGCCCTAACAAGGCTTTGCTGACACAAATATAAAAATGCTTTTTTTTCTTAAGGCCGGGGTCACACTGGCGATTAAAACGGACGAATGCAATGCGATAAAAAATCGCATTGCATTCGAACCAATGTTACTCTATGGTGCTGCTCAGATCATGCGATTTTTTATCGGATCCGATCGTTGGACCGAGACAATCGCAGCATGCTGCGATTGTCACCGATTTTCGGATCGGATTCAACAATGCAAGTCTATGGAGGCGATAAAAAAACGCATGGAAAATGCACCACACGTGTGACTTGCGATTAAAACAGGAAACAGGAAAGAGCATGAGGCATGGCCAGCAAGCTTGGGTATGCAAATTACTCAAGCAGCATAAAAAAAAAAAACAGGAAGAACGCCTCCACGGAGTCCTCCATCATGTCCACACCAGTGAATGTGGAAATGCTGATAGTTCTGGTCCAGGAGAGGCCAGAACTATGGGACCAGAGAGATCCCCACTATGCTGACCGCAGACGCAGGGAGGCAGCGTGGACAAGAATCTGTGGCCAGATGTTCCCTGGATATGCGGCAAGACCTCGTGAGGAGCATGACCAAATTAGTAAGTGAAAGAATGTGTTCACATAATCAAATCCCCTAATCTAATTTGCACAATGTAAGGCCCAATAAGTGATTGCTCAGATATCAGTAATGAATGACTTTGTTTTTTTTTTTGTAAGATATTTACAATATCTACATTCCAAATCCCTGACTGGTGGCAGCATGAATATTTTGCGTGCAAAAATATTGATTTATGTATCTAATTGTTCTGCCACAAAATGCATTGATCTTCTATTTTTTTGGGGCCGTATCTTAGCCACTATATAACTATTGTTTTTGTAATAAAAACAGCATAGATGCTCGCATTAATACCACAGTATTTTTTAAATTTGGTTAGCAAATATGTTGTTTTGAGGGCCCTTTGTAGTAGGCCTCAACCTTTTTTTTTGTTGGGTTGATTGATGTGGAGTCAACAGGAATATAAATCATATCATTTGTAAAATGTGGGCCTAAGCATTGGGTAACCCTTGATTCCAAAGCTATATGTGTGTTGTAACTAAATCCTGTGTTTTTGTTAACATTGTAGTGACTGATGTGACAAGGCGTTGGCGCAGCTGCAGGGACACATATAGGAGGGAGAGACAGCTGAGGTCCCGTAGTGGAGCGGCCGGAGCCACAAAGAGGAAATACCTCTATTACGACGCCTACATTTCCTGGCTCCTGTGATGGAGCTGAGACCGTAAGTACATGGTTTAATGTAGTACTCTGTATATTCTGGAAGCCAAATTTACTTGATGTTATTTTTCCCATTGTAGCACCGAGTCAAACCTCACAGAGAGGGAGACGAGTTCCGACTCTGATGTCCAAAATGATTCTGAGTCGGATGTTGCTGCAGGCTCAGGCCCATCTTCTGGACTTCCCAGAGCAACACCAGCACCACCACCAAGATCACCACCACCACCAGAATCAGTTAGTTAGCCAGCCAGCACAGCCTGATGACCGGGGCAACAGTAGCAGCCCCACCATGCCACTGGAGACCTCGCCACAGCCTTCTGCCCTACCACGACGAGGCAGGCGCAGGAGAGAAGGAGCAGCTTCGGGAACAAGGATGCAGGTTGACCGTGGTGTATTGGACTACTTGTCGACAGCTGCTCATGATGATGGGGAGGAGGCATATGGCCGCAGTCTGGCACAGTATTTGAGGGCAATTCCCCGTGGGTACAGGCTGCGTATGAGAGGGGCTCTCCAAATCGTCTTGGATGCCAGCACACCACCCAATAATCCCTGCAGTGTCTTTCAGTTCCTTGAAAGGTGGCAGCTGTCAGAGGAGAATCAGATTGATAGGCTGGTTGGACTTGATGTGAGTAGTCAACCATCCTTGGAACCTGTTCCTCCTCCTCCTCCTCCACGGGTGGCAACACCTCCGCCTCAGCCTGCACACATCCCCAATGTGGCTCCACAGGTCCAATATATGGGCCAGGGCGCACATGCCCAATAAGGCCACTTTAACATACCCAATGTTGGTGGTTGGCCCCAACATGGGTATGTTAGACATGGACATATTGGGGGATATGGGCAATTTGGGCAGCCCTACCAGGACTACTCACAACAATTACAAAATTACCCCTACCAAAACCCACAAATAGATCCTGGCAGGATGCAACAGATGGCACAGCCACCTGCCAGTGCACAGGGGGACAGAGATGTGGGCCAGCAACCAAGGCCAAATCTCCAAACAGGTCCCCCACCTTCACCACCCCCAACCTACCATGACTTGTAGGTTTTCATTTTTACCTTGTTGTTAGGTTTGGACTATTGTCCATGATGTTTTTTGTTTGCCTTGAAATGTTGAATCCTAATGTGCTGATAACATTAGGCCAAAGCCAACTACTATATGTTACCGCAATAACCCAAAAAACAAGTAATAAACTTGTTTTCATTCACTATGTGTGTCTGTTCATGTACGTACATGTTCTGTAATGTGTTACATAGATATAGTAACAAGTACTATTGAAACAAAAATTTAACACAAAGGTAAAGGCCAAAATCTTTATGAGAACACAACACTAAAAAACCACTACATAGATAAGGCATCATCTTGCCATGCAGTTGCACCCTGAGGTGTCACAAAATAATTTGTCAACACATCACGGACTTTGAGTCCGGAAATTGGACGACGGGGTGGGTTTACATGTGTCCTAGGCCTAGACACATTAGCAGAGTCCACTTCAGCATCATCATATGAGGGGCAGTCATGTATCCTTGTGAAGTTATGTAGGACAACACAGGCTTTAATAACTTCATTGACATTAGCTTCACTCAGCTGAATTGCCGACTGTAGGACCCTCCATTTGGCGGTAAGAATGCCAAAGGCACATTCCACCAGTCGCCGAGCACGTGATAGTCGATAGTTAAATATTCTACGCCGGTGGTCAAGGGTTCGTCGTGGATATGGCCTCATGACATGTCTGCTCAATGGGAATGCCTCATCTGCTACAATAACATAAGGCACCGGTTCCAGATTTGAGTTGGGAAGCTGACGTGGTGGTGGTAGGTCAAGCTCATTATTACGCAGCCGCCGACCCATAATGGAAGAATTGAAGACTCTGGAGTCTCCAGTTCTTCCATAGGCCCCAATATCTACAATTATAAACCTGTATTGAGTGTCAACCAAAGCCAACAATACTACAGAAAAATATTGTTTATAATTATAGAATTGGGACCCTGAGTTCGGCGGCTTACGCACACGGATGTGCTTCCCATCTAGGGCTCCAATGCATTGTGGAAACTGGCACGTGTCCGCAAATCCACGGGAGATACACAACCAGTCAGGCATTTTGGGCTCCGGCATTACCATATAATAGAGTCTGGTCCAGATTTCGGAGCATGTAGACCGTACTATGCCAGAGATTGTTGATTTTCCTATTAAAAATTCTAAATGCAGACCAGCATATGAAAGTCCAGTTGAAAGGAAGCTAAAAAAAAAAGGAAAAAAAAACATTAGGACATTGCCAAAAAAAAAAAAAAAAAACTTTTTCAAACACATTTAAAGTCAAGGAAGTCTAAAGTAGGCATGATGAAGATTACATTACATGCCATGGCTTGGTTATGAAAGCCACAAGCATAAAATTGTTGTTGTGAAATGTTTGGGAAATAAATTAAGATAATAGGGCAATACGAAATATGATTAAAGGTGTGTAAAATAAATATGCAGCTTCACACATCATCAACATATTGGTTTGAAACATACCGTAAGGTGAGGAGTAGACGCTCCTCAGCAGAAATAGCTTTGCGCATCCTCGTGTCCTGAAACGTGATCCCAGGGCGCACAATCTCAAGCAAAATATCAAATGTGAACACATTCTTTCACTTACTAATTTGGTCACGCTCCTCACGAGGTCTTGCCGCATATCCAGGGAACATCTGGCCACAGATTCTTGTCCACGCTGCCTCCCTGCGTCTGCGGTCAGCATAGTGGGGATCTCTCTGGTCCCATAGTTCTGGCCTCTCCAGGACCAGAACTATCAGCATTTCCACATTCACTGGTGTGGACATGATGGAGGACTCCGTGGAGGCGTTCTTCCTGGGGTTTTTTTATGCTGCTTGAGTAATTTGCATACCCAAGCTTCCTGGCCATGCCTCATGCTCTTTCCTGTTTCCCAGGAGAAGTCTTGCGATGTAATCGCAAGTCACACATGTGGTGCGTTTTCCATGCGTTTTTTTATCGCCTCCATAGACTTGCATTGTTAAATCTGATCCGAAAATCGGTGACAATCGCAGCATGATGCGATTGTCTCGGTCCAACGATCGGATCCGATAAAAAATCGCATGATCTGAGCAGCACCATAGAGCAACATTGGTTCGAATGCAATGCGATTTTTTTATCGCATTGCATTCGTCCGTTTTAATCGCCAGTGTGACCCCAGCCTAAGATGCACTTTTTTCCCCCAAAGTGTGTAGGCCGCAGGTGTGTCCGGGTGTCTCCGGGTGACGGGCAGTGCTATGAGTGTCTCTGATGCCCAGCAGTGTTTCCGATGCCCAGCGGTGTATCCAAGATCACCATGTGCGCATGCGCCGCCCCCTGCAGCGGCCATATTACCAGAGTCCATCACACAGAGGGAATCGTGAAAGTGCCCCGGAGCTCTGGCCTGTTGCAAAATGTCGGCAGAGCCCCGGGCAGTGTCAGAGCAGCACAAGCACCCCTGGCAGCAGCACAAGCCCCCCTGGCAGCAGCACACGCCCCCCTTGCAGTAGCACACACCCCCCTGGCACCAGCACACGCCCCCCTGGCAGAAGCAGAAGCCCCCGGCAGCAGCACAAGCCCCCTGTTAGCAGCACAAGACCCTAAGCAGCAGCACAAGCCCCTCTGGCAGCAGCACAAGCCCCCCCAGCAGCACAAGACCCCGGGCTGCAGCACAAGCCCCTTAGGCCTGTTTCACACATCCGTTTTTTCCCTTCAGTCAAAATCCGCCAAATTTAAAAAAAAAACGGATCAGCCAAAAAAGGGGTGGATCCGTTTTTCCCCCATAGACTTACATTATTGGCGGATCCTGACTGACAGTCATCCGTCCCACCCATTTTTTTACGGATCCGCCAAGATTTTAGCGGCTCCCGGACGGATGAAACGGACCCTGCAACGTTTTTTTGCTTTGACGGTCCGATAATTTCAGCATTAACCCATAAATGCCGCTCCGGGAGCCGATAAAATCTCTCTCTCCAACTCACCCGTCACTCCCACGATCTCGCGCTGCACCGGCTCACAGAATGTTCAGTTGCCATATCAATTAGAGTGCATGGTGAGTGAGAATGAGAGAAACAGGAATTGCTGCTTTCTAACAATTCACCAAAATAAAATTAGTTATAGTTATGCAATACATTACTGTACTTTTCGCTTTGTAAGACGCACTTTTTTCCCCCAAACTTGGGGGGAAAATGGGCGTGCGTCTTACAAAGCGTACATGCCTTACCGGGTGTAGGCTGCAGGTGTGTCTGGGTGTCTCCGGGTGTCGGGCAGTGCTATGGGTGTCTCTGATGCCCAGCAGTGTTTCCAATGCCCAGCGGTGTCTCCGAGATCACCATGTGCGCATGCGCCGCCCCCTGCAGCGGCCATATTACCAGAGTCCATCACACAGAGGGAACCGTGAAAGTGCCCCGGAGCTCTGGCCTGTTGCAAAATGTCGGCAGAGCCCCGGGCAGTGTCAGAGCAGCACAAGCCCCCCTGGCAGCAGCACAAGCCCCCCTGGCAGCAGCACAAGCCCCCCTGGCAGAAGCAGAAGCCCCCCGGCAGCAGCACAAGCCCCCTGGCAGCAGCACAAGACCCACAGCAGCAGCACAAGCCCCTCTGGCAGCAGCACAAGCCCCCCAGCAGCACAAGACCCCGGGCAGCAGCACAAGCCCCTTAGGCCTGTTTCACACATCTGTTTTTTCCCTTCAGTCAAAATCCGCCAAATTTAAAAAAAACAGATCAGCCAAAAAAGGGGCGGATCCGTGTTTTTCCCCCATAGACTTACATTATTGGCGGATCCTGACTGACGGTCATCCGTCCCACCCGTTTTTTTACAGATCCGGCAAGATTTTAGCGGCTCCCGGGCGGTTGAAACGGAACCTGCAACATTTTTTTGCTTTGATGGTCTGCTAATTTCAGCATTAACCCATAAATGCCACTCCGGGAGCCGATAAAATCTCTCTCTCTTCCAACTCACCCGTCCCTCCCGCGATCTCGCGTTCCACCGGCTCCCGCGATCTCGCGCTCATCCGGCTCCCTCGATATCGCGCTCCATTGGCTCCTGCGATATCGCGCTGCTCCCGCTCCCGCGATGTCCCTCTCCCGGTCGCGCTCCACCTCACGCGATCTGCATGAAATTTGCGATCGCCGCGGTCGCTTTAAATTTGGCTACATCGCTTCTCCCACGGATTCTTCATCCTACGTGCTCGGCTGACATCTGTCAGTCTCGGATCCGCTGATTTCAACCTTTGGCGGATTTCAACTGACCGCCGATGACGGAGGTATGAAACAGGCCTTAGCAGCAGTACAAGGTTCCCCAGCACCAGCGCAAGACCCCCACAGCAGTTCGCTGCACATCGGGGCACACCCTCATCCCTGCCTGCGGCCTGCAGCATCACCCCACTTCTGCCTCCTCCAGCAGCGACCCTGGGACCCCGCTTCACCACAGCAAGCACACCCGGTAAGCAATAAGACGCATAGATTATAAGAAGCACCACCATTTTATTAAAAAATATTTTTTTCTTATTTTTGTCCTCAAAATTTAGGGTGCATCTTATAATCCGGAGCGTCTTATAAAGCAAAAAATGTTGTTATCCAAAATGGGGTCACTGTAAATACAATTTGTCCTTAAAAACATCCCTGTCCTGATATGGGTATATTAATTGGGAAGGTTTACAACAAATTGGTAAAAAAGGAGATTGTCAGTTGTTGGCGACAACAAGCAATTAATTTAATTCTTTCATTCAGAGAACTTCTGGAATATGAAAGTGACCTAACTTTGTCATTGACACTGCACATATCCTTCTACGAGCTTAAATACTTAAATATTCACACAATGTAAGAAACCGATCATAAAACCTACCTTTTCCATTCTGATGTTCATGTGTTGTCTGCATTCATGTGGCCTTGCAGCAGGCTTATATATGTTGGGCAGACTGCCAGACAGCATGTACCAAACAAGATGTTCTGCACACTAAGGATAATGTATATTATCTGACAGTGTTTACTGCTTCTGGTATTCCTGCTTTTTTGTTTCTCCACAATTTGTAGTCCAGTACTGCTGGTGTAGGTATAGTTTGCATAAAAAGTATTTTTCCAGTAAATCTCAACAATGGCAGAGACAAATAGCATTACATACAGTAGAAGATCATTGCATAGAATTATGTCCAGTGAACCCTTGTTAAAAGGTGCTGATTTTGCCTTTAAGGAAAAGAACATTCTTTTTATGCATCCTCATTGTGTTCCAGATTTCATAAATGATCAAATCTTTTGAAAGACAAATTTGCCTGGTCTGACAAATTAAAAAAAAAATTCAAGTTTGCAGTGCTATGATTGCCCTGAAAATTTATTCTTTCTTAACTTCTCAGTGGTATAAAATTCTGGGAGGCACTTATGGTGTCAATATGATCACTGCACCCCTAGATGAATTCTGTCACTGACCCCAGTGCAGGTTTTGACCTGCACGTCAGGGGTTAATGTCTTGAGCTCAGTGCAGGCTTTGACCTGCACACCTGGGGTTAATTATTGTGGCCTCTCTTTGGTTCAGGCAGAGCTTTTTATTCCCTGAGATACTCCAATCCCTATCAGTTATACTTTCGCCCTTGGCATTGTGTGGTGACCCCTGAGTGTGTTTGTGCTATGTTCTGGTTGCTTGATTTTCTGTGTACGACTCGGTCTGTTCTCTGGATATTGCTTTGGATTCTGCTTGGTACCTTCAATGTCTGTTTGGTTTTGACTTCTGCTTGGCCCTGACTATCCGTTCTGTCTCATCCCTGGTACTTTACTGATATCTCTGTGTATGACCTCCTTTTTGCCTGACTCTGAGTATTTCTGTATAGTGTTCTGCCATCTCTGAAAGCAGGACGCTAAGCCCTGCCCCCTTGCAGTCACATGACCGCAGGCCCTGTGACTGCTTGCTAAACTTCAGCATCCACAGGTCCTGTGTATCTGCACTTTCTGGCTGTACCTGAGCCCGGGCCCCCCTCCAGTGCAGGTGAGTCCCTGCTCAGCAGAGGCTGCACGCCGGCGCTGACAGGATCCTGACAAATTTATTGGGGAGTGTAGTTTGTAAAATGAGTTCACATATAGTGGGTTTCTGTTGTTCTGGCACCTCAGGGGCTCTGCCAATGTGAGATGATACCCTCAAACCATTCCAGCAAAATCTGAACTTCATTATTGCACCTCTTCCCTTCTGAGTTTTGCACTGTGACTCAAAAGTGGTATTCCACTACATATGTGTCAAAAGGCACTCATTACCTTTCGTGCTCTGTCATGTGCCTAAACAGTAGTTTACCCATACATATGGTGTATCAGCATACTGAGGACAAATTGCACAACTTTTGGGGTACAATATCTTCTGTTACCCTTGATAAAATAAAATAATTGGGGGCGGAAATATCATTTTTTTGGAAAACAATCTGAATTTTTATTTTTACGGCTCCAAGTTATAAACTTCTATGAAGCACTTGGGGGTTTAAAGTGTTCACCACACATCTAAATAAGTTCCTTGGAGGGTCTAGTTTCCAAAGTGGTGTCACTTGTGGGGGTTTCCACTGATTAAGCACATCAGGGGCTCTCCAAACTTGACATAGTGTCCGATCTCAATTCTCGCCAATTTTGCGTTGGAAAAAGTCAAATGGTGCTGCTTCCCTTCCAAGCTCTGCCATGCACACAAACAGTGGTTTACCCCCACATATGGGTTATCTGCATACTTAGGACAAATCGCACAACATCTTTTGGGGTCCTGTTTCTCCTGTTCAAAATTTTCGCCAAATTTCCATTTTTTCACAAATAAATAGAAGTCATATCAAAGTAATTTTACACTATGTCACAATAGAACAGTCTCTAAATCACTGGGAACCAATGAAGCATTCCAGAATTATTATCTCATAATTGGACAATGGTCAGAATTGTAAAAATTGGCCCAGTCATTACCATGCAAACCACACTCGGAGGTAAAGGGGTTAAGCTCTGATCAAACTCTTAACGGAGTGTGATCAAAGTGTTGTTACTATTGATGAGTGAGCACTAAAATGCTTGGGTACTCGTTGCTCGGGTCGAGCAAATTGGAATACTCGGGTATTCGACCCGAGCAATGAGCCCAATGTTAGTCTATGGGAAATCCGAGCTTTTTTGCAGCGACCCCCACCGGAGGTTTTTCTATGGTATCAAAACATTGGAAATGTATGGGAACAGTGCACAAATGACATGGGAACATCATGGGGAAGGCCCCTGGATGCCTTTCTGAATCCTAGGTCACTGCTGTGACCAATGCTGTCAGAGTGTGACGCCACTTTTACAGGCGCACAGCAAAACATACAAAAACTAAACCAAAATGGATTTTACAAGGAAATATGTTAAGGGACATCCTTTCCATGGTAATAATTTACATGTAAGGCAAAATAAATAACCCCCCCACCAAAAAAAAATGTTCCATTTTGGCTATGTTCACACGTAGCGCTTTTGATGCATTTTTCAAAGTTACCATTGCTTTCAACCAATACAAATGCATTTACTGGGAAATGTAATTGCAGCATTTAACAATCTCAGCTGGCCATGTGATGTGTAACACATCATCAGACACATCTTGCTTCATTTATGAAGGAGTGAGTCTTAAATTCACAAAGCCTATTTTAATAGAGGCATCAGTCGGCATTACTATTCTTAAAGGGCCATTTATGCATTGAGTGGGTGGACTGCCAAAAATTAGGACCTACCCCATACCCCTTTTATGACATGTACAGGAGGGCCACCTGAAAAAATGTTCCCATTATAAGAAATTGGGTCTTCCATAGTGTTTTCCTATGTATTGAATGCAAGGGCTGCCTTGCCCCAAAGTTACACGCACCCCAATAACCCTTGGAACAGACATCCTGGATGGCCACATGAAACAATAGTTCCCATTATTTTTCATTTGGTATTGACATACTGTTAGCCTATGCATTGAATGCCAGTGCTTTCAGATGGGAAAATTGCTAATAATTCAGAAACAAGGGCCCTCTGATACAGCACCATTTTAACAGACCTGTCTGCCTCTGGAAGAAGAGATTGAAAGTTCCCCTTGTAGCATGGGTCTGGAAGTGTCACCAACCAGTAATGAGTAGTGTTGAGCCTTCCGATACTGCAAATATCGGGTATCGGCCGATATTCGCTGTATCGGAATTCCGATACCGAGTACCGATATTTTTTCAATATCGGATACCGGTATCAGAAGTCCCCATAATGCGATGAGCCACTGTTGTGGCTGGCTGCTGAAATGATGTCATCATGATGCGCGGTCTGTGCGCATCATGATGCGCTGTCTGTGCCGACTGCGGGGGGTCTGTACGGGCCACTCGGGGGCCTGTACCGGCTGTCGGTGGTCTGTGCCGGCTGCCGGGGGCCTGTGCCGGCTACCGGTGGTCTGTACGGGCCTCTCGGGGGCCTGTGCCGGCTGTCGGTGGTCTGTGCCGGCTGCCGGGGGCCTGTGCCGGCTGCCGGTGGTCTGTACGGGCCTCTCGGGGGCCTGTGCCGGCTGTCGGTGGTCTGTGCCAGCTGCCGGGGGCCTGTGCCGGCTGCCGGTGGTCTGTATGGGCCTCTCGGGGGCCTGTGCCGGCTGTCGGTGGTGTGTGCCGGCTGCCGGGGGCTTGTGCCGGCTGCCGGTGGTCTGTACGGGCCTCTAGGGGGCCTGTGCCGGCTGTCGGTGGTATGTGTCGGCTGCCGGGGGCCTGTGCCGGCTGCCGGTGGTCTGTGCGGGCCTGCCGGGAGTCTTGTGTGTGTGCAGGCATCGTCCGATGGGACTACAAGTCCCATCGGGCGATGCCTGCTACAATGACAGTGATTGACACATTAGCCAATGATGGGACAGTAGTAGTCCCATCATCCGGCTAATGTGTTGAATGTAAAAAAAAAAGCATACTACATACATACTACATACATACTACATTCATACAACATACATACTGTACATACTACATGCTACATACATGCTACATATATACTACATTCATACAACATACATACTACATACATGCTACATATCTACTACATTCATACAACATAAATACATACTATATACATGCTACATATATACTACATTCATACAACATACATATATACTACATACTACATACATGCTACATATATACTACATTCATACAACATACATATATACTACATACATGCTACACATATACTACATTCATACAACATACATATATACTACATACTACATACATGCTACATATATACTACAGTTATACAACATACATATATACTAAATACATGCTACATATGTACTACATTCAAACATACATATATACTACATACATGCTACATATATACTACATTCATACAATATACATATATACTACATACATGCTACATATATACTACATTCATACAACATACATATATACTACATACTATATACATGCTCCATATATACTACATTCATACAACATACATATATACTATATACTACATACATGCTACATATATACTACATTCATACAACATACATATATACTACATACATGCTACATATATGCTACATTCATACCACATACATATATACTACATACATTGTACATATATGCTACATTCATACAACATACATATATACTACATACATGCTACATATATACTACATTCATGCAACATACATACACTCACTGGCCACTTTATTAGGTACACCTGTCCAACTGTGTGTTAAGACTTAATTTCTAATCAGCCAATCACATGGCGGCAACTCAGTGCATTTAGGCATGTAGACATGGTCAAGACAATCTCCTGCAGTTCAAACCGAGCATCAGTATAGGGAAGAAAGGTGATTTGAGTGCCTTTGAACGTGGCATGATTGTTGGTGCCTGAAGGGCTGGTCTGAGTATTTCAGAAACTGCTGATCTACTGGGATTTTCACGCACAACCATCTCTAGGGTTTACAGAGAATGGTCCGAAAAAGAAAAAAAATCCAGTGAGCGGCAGTTCTGTGGCCGGAAATGCCTTGTTGATGCCAGAGGTCAGAGGAGAATGGGCATACTGGTTCGAGCTGATAGAAAGGCAACAGTGACTCAAATTGCCACCCGTTACAACCAAGGTAGGCAGAAGAGCATCTCTGAACGCACAGTGCGTCGAACTTTGAGGCAGATGGGCTACAGCAGCAGAAGACCACACTGGGTACCACTCCTCTCAGCTAAGAACAGGCATCTGATGGCTACTTTCAGCAGGATAATGCGCCATGTCATAAAGCTCAAATCATCTCAGATTGGTTTCTTGAACATGACAATGAGTTCACTGTACTCAAATGGCCTCCTCAGTCACCAGATCTCAATCCAATAGAGCATCTTTGGGATGTGGTGGAACGGGAGATTCGCATCAGGGATGTGCAGCCGACAAATCTGTACCAACTGTGTGATGCCATCATGTCAATATGGTCCAAAATCTCTGAGGAATGCTTCCAGCACCTTGTTGAATCTCTGCCACGAAGAATTGAGGCAGTTCTGAAGGCAAAAGGGGGTCCAACCCGTTACTAGCATGGTGTACCTAATAAAGTGGCCAGTGAGTGTATATGCTACATACATACTACATACTACATACATACTACAAACATACTACATACAATACATTCATACATTCATACAATACATACATATAGACATACAGTACATATAACATAGAGTACGTACTCACCATCACTTGTCACTTTAATCCCCGAAACCAGTGTCATTTATGAAAGAAATTAGAAAATAACAAACAAGCGATATACTCCCTGATCCACAGAAATCCACGAGGGTCCCACGCCGATTTCCCGTGGAGAACAGCAGCATTAGCTGATGCGACCGTTCTCTAGGGGGCTCCAGGAATCCAATGACGGAAGGTAGGTATCCTTCCGCACTGTATTCCTCCGCCACTGTAAAAAAATAGTCCCTAGTCTCACTTTATGGCAAAAACTGTGTGGGAACTTTCTCACACAGCTTTTGCCATAAAGTGAGACTAGGGACTATTTTTTTACAGTGGCGGAGGAATACAGTGCGGAAGGATACCTACCTTCCGTCATTGGATTATTGAAGCTCCTAGAGAGCGGTCGCATCAGCTGATGCTGCTGTTCTCCACGGGAAATCAGCGTGGGACCCTCGTGGATTTCTGTGGATCAGGGAGTGTATGGCTTGTTTGTTATTTTCTAATTTCTTTCATAGATGACACTGGCTTCGGGGATCAAAGTGACAAGTGATGGTGAGTATGTACTCTATGTTATATGTACTGTACGTCTATATATATGTATTGTAATGAATGTATGAATGTATTGTATGTAGTATGTGTGTAGTATATATGTATGTTGTATGAATGTAGTATATATGTAGCATGTATGTAGTATATATGTATGTTGTAGGAATGTAGTATATATGTAGCATGTATGTAGTATATATGTATGTTGTATGAATGTAGTATATATGTAGCATGTATGTAGTATGTACTATGCATGTGTGTTGTATGAATGTAGTATATATGTAGCATGTATGTAGTATATATGTATGTTGTATGAATGTAGTATATATGTAGTATGTATGTAGTATATATGTATGTTTTATGAATGTAGTATATATGTAGCATGTATGTACTATGTAGTATATATGTATGTTGTAGGAATGTAGTATATATGTAGCATGTATGAAGTATGTAGTATATATGTATGTTGTATGAATGTAGTATATATGTAGCATGTATGTAGTATGTACTATGCATGGGTGTTGTATGAATGTAGTATATATGTAGCATGTATGTAGTATATATGTATGTTGTATGAATGTAGTATATATGTAGTATGTATGTAGTATATATGTATGTTTTATGAATGTAGTATATATGTAGCATGTATGTAGTATGTAGTATATATGTATGTTGTAGGAATGTAGTATATATGTAGCATGTATGTAGTATATATGTATGTTGAATGAATGTAGTATATATGTAGCATGTATGTAGTATGTATGTATGTTGTATGAATGTTGTATATATGTAGTATGTATGTAGTATGTATGTATGCTGCATATACGTAGTATGTATGTAGTATGTATTTTTTTTTGTTTTTTTACATTCAACACAATAGCCGGATGATGGGACTACTACTGTCCCATCATTGCCAAATGTGTCAATCACTGTCAGTGTAGCAGGCATCACCCGATGGGACTTGTAGTCCCATCGGACGATGCCTGCACACACACAAGACCCCCAGCAGGCCCGCACAGACCACCAACAGCCGGCACAGGCCCCCGAGAGGCCCGTACAGACCACCGGCAGCCAGCACAGACCCCCGGCAGCTGGTCACAGACCACCGACAGCCGGCACAGGCCCCCGAGAGGCCCGTACAGACCACCGGCAGCCGGCACAGACCACCGACAGCCGGAACAGGCCCCCGAGAGGCCCGTACAGACCTCCGACAGCGGCACAGGCCCCCGGCAGCCGGCACAGACCACCAACAGCTGGCACAGGCCCCCGAGAGGCCCGTACAGACCACCGACAGCTGGCACAGGCCCCCGGCAGCCGGCATAGACCACTGACAGCCGACACAGGCCCCCGAGAGGCCTGTACAGACCACCGGCAGCCGGCACAGGCCCCCGGCAGGCCCGTACAGACCACCAACAGCCCGCACAGACCCCGCCCGCACACACAGACACACACAGTGTCCTCCCATGCACCGCCCACACTCTTCCCCCCTCCCGAAATGGTTTTTTTTATTCCGATATTTCTGTCCCATTGAATTTAATGGGACTTCCGGTATCGGAATCAGCAATACCTGATACTTTTTTGTGTATCGGGCCGATCCATTCCGATCCGATACTTTTGAATATCGGATGGTATCGATCAACCCTAGTAATGAGTGTCACCATAAATTTTCATAATGTGAGGGTCACGGGAAAGGAAGTGCCTCATAAAGTCAGTCCTGCGTGCCAGACTGGTAACAGGCTAGCCTTCCGTGTCCTCACCAACAGAAAGAATGTCCATGGTATCCTCCTCCCTGTCCTTAGTCCATCTACGCTCAACAGACTGTATGACAGTTGTGCTTGTAGTACCGTCTATAGCGCATGAAAGTAGCTCCTGTTCTTCCTCCTCCTCTTCCTGTTTGTCAACCTATTTATGTTGACATGACATGAGGATGGGCTGTGTGTAATCACCCTGTGTGGTTCCTTGCTCCATATCGTCGTGCTCCGCCTGCAATGCATCCTCTTTCATTGTGAGCTGAGAGCTCTTCAGAATGCAGAGAAGCACGATGGTGACGCTAATTATGGCGTCATCGCCACTCACCATCTGTTTCAAGGGAAACAGTCCATCTTTATCAGGGTTGTGTCTCTAAAGTGTGACGCCATCTTATATAGTGACGCTTATCCTAACCCATCATGTGGAACAGCTGGTGTGCTATGGGAACTTTTATGTGTAATTGTGAAATGCAAAAGAGAAAAAAATGGGGCTTAAAGCCCTAGCCAGCTCA
The DNA here is from genome assembly GCF_039654945.1 of Dendrobates tinctorius. Taxonomy (NCBI): domain Eukaryota; kingdom Metazoa; phylum Chordata; class Amphibia; order Anura; family Dendrobatidae; genus Dendrobates; species Dendrobates tinctorius. Next base: position 26,481,337 of record NW_027361921.1, read on the forward strand.
CCAACCACTGCCAGAGCACGGACTCTTGTCTGGACTTGGCGTATCTTGACTGAAGAGAAGAAAAGGATGTTCCAGCTCCTAAAATAATTCCTTTTATTTATAACAAGTTAAAACATTGTACATGGATTTTCTTCTCATATAGAGGTGGATGTGCTAACAGGCACTATGCAACCAGCTACGTGTTTCGATCCTGAGTGGATCTTTGTCACAGCTGAAGATTAATTGCTCTGCACAGATCTTATCTATATCTAATCGTCTTATCATGTCTGTCTATCTGTCTGTAACCAAAATCCCACGGTCCTCACCGGTCACAGCCGCCAGGCCACGACCAATCAGTGACAGGAGCAGCTGTTTGTAATGGTAAGCTGCACCTGCCGCTGATTGGTCGCGACTGCCAGTGGCAGGTGCACTCGGGCGCAGCACTCAATCAGGCGCAGCGCATCTGTAAAAAATAGAATTAAAATAAAAAAAGGTTATACTCACCTTCCGACGGCCCGAGATCGCCTTTCCACGCGCCCGGCCTCGAGGTCCCAGTAATGCCTTGCGCCTTAGACCAGTGATGATGTCACTCTCACGAGAGGGTGACATCATCAGCGGTGTTTCACGCAAAGCATTACTGGGAACGAGAGGCCGGGCGTGTGGAAAGGAAATCGCGGGCCGTCGGAAGGTAAGTATATAACTATTTTTTATTTTAACAGAGACCATGCATACCAGGAAAGGAGGGTGACGGGACCACGCATACAAGGAAATGGGGGTGAGGGTGACCATACATACCAGCAAAGGGGGTGAGGGGACCATGCATACAAGCAATGGGGGTGAGGGTGACCATACATACCAGCAAAGGGGGTGAGGGGACCATGCATACAAGCAATGGGGGGGAGGGGGACCATACCTACCAGCAAAAGGGGGGTGAGGGGGACCAAACATACCAGCAATGGGGGGAGGGGGACCATGCATACCAGCAATGGGGGGGAGGGGGACCATGCATACCAGCAAAGGGGGGAGGGGGACCATGCATACCAGCAATAGGGGGAGGGGGACCATGCATACCAGCAAAAGGGGGGTGAGGGTGACCATGAATACCAGAAATAGGGGGGTGAGGGTGACCATGCATACCAGGTTAGGGGAGTGAGGGTGACCATGTATACCAGGAAAGGGAAGTGGGGGGACCATGCATAACAGGAAAGGAGGATGAGGGGGACCATGCATACCAGGAAAGGGGGGTGACGGGACCATGCATACCAGGAAAGGGGGATGAGGGGGACCATGCATACCAGGAAAGGGGGGTGAGGGGGGCCATGCATACCAGGAAAGGGGGGTGAGGGGGACCATGCATACCAGCAATGGGGGAAGGGGGACCATGCATACCAGCAATGGGGGGAGTGGGACCATGCATACCAGCAAAAGGGGGTGAGGGGGACCATGCATACCAGCAAAGGGGGGAGGGGGACCATGCATACCAGCCATGGGGGGAGGGGGACCATGCATACCAGCAAAAGGGGGGTGAGAGTGACCATGCATACCAAAATATGGGGGTGAGGGTGACCATGCATACCAGGATAGGGGAGTGAGGGTGACCATGTATACCAGGAAAGGGAGGTGGGGGGACCATGCATATCAGGAAAGGGGGTGAGGGTGACTATGAATACAAGGATAGGGGGTGAGGGTGACCATGTATACCAGGAAAGAGAGGTGAGGGGACCATGCATACCAGGAAGGGGGGTGAGGGGGACCATGCATACAAGGAAAGTGGTCTGAGGGGACCATGCATACCAGGAATGGGGGGTGAGGGGGACCATGCACACCAGGAAAGGGGGGGTGAGGGGATCATGCATACCAGGAAAGGAGGATGAGGGGGACCATGCATACCAGGAAAGGGGGGTGATGGGACCATGCATACCAGGAAAGGGGGGTGAGGGGGACCATGCATACCAGGAAAGGGGGTGAGGGGACCATGCTTACCAGGAAAGATGGGTGAGAGGACCATGCATTCCAGGATTGGAGGGTGAGGGGACCATGCTTACCAGGATTGGGGGGTGAGGGGTACCATGCATATCAGGATTGGGGGGTGAGAGGACCATGCATATCAGGATTGGGGGGTGAGGGGACCAAGCATATTATGATTGGGGCGTGAGGGGAACATGCATACCAGGAAAGGGGGGTGAGGGGGACCAGGCATACCAGGAAAGGGGGGTGAGGGGACCATGCTTACCAGGAAAGAGGGGTGAGAGGACCATGCATACCAAGATTGGAGGGTGAGAGGACCATGCATTCCAGGATTGGAGGGTGAGGGGACCATGCTTACAAGGATTGGGGGGTGAGGGGACCATGCATATCAGGATTGGGGGGTGAGGGGACCATGCATATCTGGATTGGGAGGAGGGGCCATGCATACCAGGATAGGGAGGGAGGGGTACCATGCATATCAGGATTGGGGGGTGAGAGGACCATGCATATCAGGATTGGGGGGGCATTATTGAATTATTATTAAAACTTCATAAATAAACTACATACATATTCTAGAATACCCGATGCGTTAGAATCGGGCCACCGTCTAGTAAGAAATAAGGACCAATGAGGTTATTCAACTAGATCCAATGATTCCCCTTTGTAAGGTCCTACATAGTCGTCATTGCTACAAATAATTAAAGAACTGTGACTTTCTGACTAAATATAGAAAACATAAAATTAAAACTAAATATAACAAAATATATACATAAAATATACACAATATAAATACACATAAGAATAACCATTAATAATGATACATAGAGATGAGTGACTTTGCCTTTTTTTGGGTCGAGTCAGGTTTCATGAAACCCGACGTTCTCAAAAGTCGGGTAGGAGGAAATCGGCCGATTATCGTGAAAAGTCAAAGGCCGACTGAAACACAAAACCCAATGCAAGTCAATGGGGAACCAAGGTCGGCAGGGAGTGGAGGACAGGAAACCCACCTACAGTGCCCATTTTAATGCCAAAAACATCAATTCTTATTACTTAAGCTTGTCAACCTTAATTTACTTTATAATAATAGTTAGGCACTGAAAACTGGGGGTTATTTGGCTAAAGTTGTGGGGGGTAGGGCTGGCTCCAGATTTTCGTGGGCCATGGGCCAAAGAGTGTCAATGGGCTCCTTTAACACATGCCACAATTCATGATCCTCTGATACGGCAGAGAAATAGCGGTATAGTACAATGAAAAATACTTCACTTCTTACATCTCATGACTGATATCCATTTTAAATTCTCCAATAGCTCCAAAAACGGACAGTATATTACTCCATACAGTATTATGGCCACTGCATAGTGTGCTATACAAAGTAATGAGGCCCATATATTTCTCCATACAGAATCATTGGTCCTCTATAATGTTTGAAACAGTATATGATGAGCTCCACATAATACACCAGCAGAGACACTTTTGTGCTCCCACCAGCAGAGACACTTTTGTGTACTATGAGGGGCCCTGTGCCAGTGCCGTCACCCATGAGTATGCCCCCCACCTGCTCAAGGAACCTGCACTTTCATCTGCACCTTCCTCTTTATCATCGTGTAAGGTGGTATAGTATGTGGGAAGAGGATCCTGAGTTTCATCAGGGTCAGATTCTGGCTGTGTAGAGTGCGAGGGGAATGTAGTGGTCAGGGTCAATGTACCAGCAGAATCATCTAGCAGTGGCTGGGCATCAGTGCACTTGTGGCGCCCCCAGGAGTACGGTCACCACAGTGGCATTACCTTCCTCCTAGGGAGTGTGATGTCATGCTTGGCAGCAACGAAGGATCTCTCTAGCAGTTAAACCTGCAGAGAGAGAATTCCAAATTTGCTTCCAGGCTGACCAACTCCTTCTCCATCTGTACTCTGGGTCCTGGACGGCACTTACCAAGTACATGTAAAGGAACTGCACGACTGTGTCTGTCATCTTTCTCCTGCACCTGGCTCACGGCTCTGCTGCATCCTGCACTGCACATATCTACCAACTCTTTCATCTGCCCTGTGACTATGGCCCTACCTGTGCAGGGCTTCTACATCTTAGCTGCACCACAACATGTGTCCCAGAGAAGCGACACTGCAGCGCGGGTCAATCTGATCAGAAACCACAGGTGGCATCACATATCATTCACCTATAAACGTTATTCACCCCTTTGCATGGATGCCCAGGGCCACGGAATGGATCATCATCACCACCAATGTGACACATCCCTCTGAGACACTGGCCCGGTACCGATTAACCCCACTGCCCTTGCTAGCCACCCACACTCCATGTCAGATTCATCTTGGACTGGGGAATTCACGATTTGACTTGATAACCCAGGCATGGTTTGTTAGAATGAGCTACATGGACTAATGTGAAATGTGGCCTGCTGCATCATTCACTTTTGGTGGGGGTGAAGGACACAAGGAAAGGGGTACTTCCTGACCAGGAGCCAGCACTTGACGACTTAGTGCTTGCATTTTTTGAAACTTCAGAAGAGGAGGGCATATTTGCTGGAGTCTGTTTCGGCAATGTAAGCCAAAACCAGTTCCTGATCCTCCGGTTTTAAAAGCGGTTAACCTACTGTCAGAAAAGGTAGCCTTCCAGGCATTCCGGAGCCAGACCATGAAGCAGGCTCAACACCTCCTGCCTTAGCTGCTATTGGGCTTTTGCCACTACCAGCAGATGCACCACCACCATCAGTACCAGCTGGCCCCCCCACGCCCACGTCCGCGGCCTCTTCCACCAAACTTCAAAATGTTGCAGAAAATGAACCCAAAATAACATCAGATATATGGTACTGTATCAAAAGCGTACAGCTCTTTAAAGTCAAAGGATGATTGTCAATCTCCCTATATATACCATCAGTCACACAGAGATGCTCACAGGCTCAGTATGGATTAGACAAGAATATAAAAAGTAGAAAAAGTGTACAGTATCATCAGATAGCAGGTATATATAGTATAGTTTAAACATTCTAAATCTCCATAGATATTTCAGGAGGCAGACACAGACGTTCTTAGGCTCAGTATGGATTACAACACAAAATAAAAAGCCGTAAAACGGTAATGGATCTGAAGAGTACAGCTGTACACAGTGTAGGGGTCATTGGTGTCAATCTCAGTATTTATTTCCACAGTCAGAAAATAACTCTCACTTGGTCAGTTTGGATTAGACCAGAATATAAAAAGCAGTAAATGGGTAATGTATCACAAGCATAGAGCTGTATACACTAGTGTTGGGGTAATTTTTAAATGTACATCTAAATTTCAGGAGTAACCCACAGACTGTCACACGTTCAAGATGGATCACACCACAATATAACAAGAAGATCCGCAAGAAATAATCACACATGTGGGACAATGTTCCAGGTGTCAATGATACACTTAGAGTGGTGGGTGGAGGAGGACTTCTACAGTATCACCAGATACCAGGTATATATTAGTTCTCTAAAGTCTAGAAAAATAACTGAAAAACAACTGGTAACCCATGACACTATTTTAATTGTTATCACCGGTCTACGTGGTTGGATAATTCTGCCAGTGGTCAGTTCCAAATTCCCCTTTTCTTTCTTGAATAATGTCTAAATATGTCAAGGTCAAATATCTATCCGGCCAAAATGTACTAACAGGATATGGTTCCACGAATTGTTAAATTGACATAAGGAAAATGCCAAAAAACCCCACATGTGTTCTCGTCACCTTCCATTAAATAATATCTCATAACTCATGATATAGTTGCCATATCGTTATATAACTATCATTCTTGCCAATTATTGTGTAACCTCTCCTCCATTTTTGTCAATTGTTACACAATGTTACGGAATTGTCCATATTTGTTCATTTCCTCTTCTGGTTTGCTATAAAAGATCAAGCCCCCACCTTAATAAAGGATGAGATTTACTTGATAGACAAGCAACCTGTGTCTCTCGCTTTATTTCTCTCAATCCTAGGTACCTAGGCAAAAGCTCCTCCTGAGCTATACCCAAGGAGACATAGAAATCCCTTCTCCGACAACTTGGAGGCCCCAGCGAGATATAATATTCCCCTTCGACTTTCATCTCAGACTGAACAATTGACCGCCTCTATCCTGAACAGAAAACCAGATCCCGGGTAAGTGAGTAGATTTGTTACTCACACTGTTTTCTCTCCGGGAAAAGAGACTTTCTGGAGTCAGTCTGTGGGGATTTCTAACGGGAAAAGCCCTCGGGTATAAAAGGTATATATTATTTGTTATCTCTTGCTTGATTGTCTGTTTGTTTAAGCGCTGTTAACAATTGTTTTGTTTCAGGATGAAGTGCGATGATTTTCCATTTGTTTTGTCTGTATCTATAACAAAAGTTCCTGTCTTTCTGTTTGTAATGATGTCAAAGTTTGTTAATATTGACAGTATTGCAATCAAATTGTCTTGATCCTGCTTTGCTATACTTGGTTTATGTTTGTTCTAACTTTTCTTCTTTTTTTTGTTGATGCCTTGTCAGATGTTAATTGATAAGTAGTACTGATAATGCCGTGAACTGTTCTGATTATACTACGGTCCTCATATTGTTATATCTGTGTTGTGGGGCACTAAGCTGCGCTGTTGATGTATGGAGACTCATTATTCAAAGCAGTGAGTAAGATAAAACTCTCTGGTTAGTTGCTACTTGGAAAAAAACTTATAGGAAGGTCCCGGGTGGGAGTTTGTAGTGAAGAGGGAAACTCACGTGAAGACAATCTATGGGAATGTAAATGTTTTTGTATGCAACCCGGTACTCAGATAGGACGCTAATTAGGATATAGTGAACCAAGCAAGAGTTTCTTCAAATAGATGTGATTTATGTTGTTGTCCATTGGCACTAGAGCATTTTTGATAAGATGCGGGGAGCGAGAGCGTGCAGAAGTACTGCGTGTATGGATGTGATTGAAATGTCAGACAAATGCTTACCATGTGTGTACCATATGCTGTGTGAAAAGGGTCTGTGTTCAGTTCACCAGTATAGGCGCAGAGTATATTCTTGTCATATGCATTGTTTAAAAGCTGGGTAGATGTATTGGATTCTAGATGGTATATGCCAAGGTGGCAAGATAATATCACGCACGAATATTGTCTTATTGAACCCAGAGTGGATTCAGGAATAAACCTTGCATATTCAGAGTCTAGTAAGGGCTCAGATCCAGGTATGAGGAGTATATAGCGCTTGTGTTTGGAACTGTGTTGTTGACAGTAATCTGTCTAATTGTTTGGGAGAGTATGTATCAGCATTAGAACAGAACAGAGAACTGCAGTTCAGGTTATTGCTTTGATAGTAGGATTGCTGGCTATTGTAGTTAGACCAGTGGTATCCCGCTATTACATAACAGGGCTGAAGACAGGGGTCGCTACCCTTGACAGCTGTTATGGGTGCTAGGCACACCAGGTCAGGACAGACTACGGATCTGAGATATAAGATAAAGGACCTGGTGCATCTTGGGCAGGATTATAAAGCAGTTAACAATACCGCTGACAATTCTTGAAAAGGCAGAAGTGCCAAGGAATGGATGTTTGGATGCTGAGAGATATGATAAGTGTTTAAGTAAGGAGCATGCTGTATGGATTGGAAAATGTGATTATGGTGTGCAAGTTGCAATGTGGATCAGAACTTCTGAATGATATGGTCTGTTTTAATACTAAGTGTGATGAAGTTAGAATGAGAGAATGTATGTCAGGCAATCTGCAATGTCTCCACACACAGGCAGCCCCCCCTTCACAAGATCAGTCTTTGTTTCCACAGCTCCCTCCACCCCTGTAGTAGTGGAGGGGATGAGACCGGTCCCCCCCTTAAGCAGCCCAAAGAGCGAAGTTATGTGCTGACAGGAGATTTCTTCTGTGTCTGCAGCCTTAACATCTGTATAATTCTTTACTTGCCCGGTTCGTGTAGCATCATCTCCACCCCATCTCTGGTAGACCCTGGTGATATACCATCAGCCAGGGGTCCCATAGGTGCCAAACACTGGGGGAGGGGTAATCCCCATGTCTCCGCAGATGCAAACTAGCTGACTTGTATATGATGCTTCTCCTCTATACTTATTACCCTTGGGTTGCCACAGGGGTTCACAGACAGTTTCTCCACTCCGGTAAGGAATAGCCCCAAGCAATTCCTACGGAGGGGAGAAATGAGGAAACATTTTACATTACACTTGCAGACAACCCTTACACCTCATAACTATGATTTGAAAAAACTCAGAGAAGCTAGATTTGTAAAAATATGTTACTGATAGGATTGAAGAAGATCTGAGAACAGAAGTAATGAAAATACGGCCAGAATGTATATACAATCCCTTCCCATGTTTAGGGGATAGAGGACCAGATTACCAATAGGAAAGTAAAGAAGCAGCAGAAGGCAACTCCTGTTATGGTGAATATACCTCCGGATGCATTTAATAATGCTGTGAAAACTGTGGTGCAGGTGGCAGGTATACATCACAGGGGAACAGTAGAGAGAGAAGAAAAGGAAAGATGGGATAACAGACCCAGAGAAGTGTAAACAAGAATAGCGGTTCCCCCACAGGATGGTGCAATCACTAATCACATAATTAAAACCTCCTCTTAGGAAACAATTAAAATGCCTGATTGATAGGGGGTAAGCCATACTATATTATATAAGAAAAGGATATGCCACAATGATTCATGACAGGGAAAATGGTACAGGGATTAGGAGCAGGTGGAATAGTACATCCCTTGTATGAAACAGAACCCATGAATGTGTGAACAGCACGTACCACATACTTGTGTGCCTAATTGCTAGTCTCAGATAAATGTCCTATAGTCTTGATAGGTGCTGATATCCTGAGTACTTTGAATGCAGTTTTTTTTATTAAGTTTGGAAGAAAGGTATTATTGTTACAGGCCCGTTGTCTGAAGCAACCCTCTCACAATGATGTTGCTAATTTAGCTAGATGGTGAGAACCTAAAACTGACCAAGATGAGGACATTTGACAAATGTTCGATCAGGTACCACCTGCAGTAAGGGTAAAGGATAAGACAGATGTTGGTTTAGGATAGTACCAGTATTCATTAGATTGAAGCCAGGAACTGTACCCGTGCGTATTAGATGATATCCCCTGAGCAGAGAGAAAACAGGTAATGTATGTCTAATGGAAACAGCATCCTTGTTAATATTTTGGTAGCATGAAGGATGTAAGGTGTCAAGAGGTAACTGCCAATAGCAAAGGAAAAAGTTGTTTTCTTAAGTCATTGCATTTCACTTCAGCTGAAACACTTAACACCAGCAGAAAAAAGAAAAAGCCATAAGCCAAGCAATGGCGCTCACTTACATCTGCCACTGAGTATATTCCTGGGGCTGACCAGCTACTGTAGAGAATGGATTCCCTCTGCATCACAAACGATACAGCCTCTCTTCAATGTGTTATCATTGTGGTACAACAGGGGACAGCCATACCCACTGACCCTGGAAGCAAAAGAGGGGTTCAAGAACCTGAAGGAAGCCATTCTCTCAGCCTCGGCTCTAGGAATCCTAAATTATGACCTCCCCTTCCATTTGTACTGTCATGAATGGGGGACATGCTAAGGGTATACTGTATTTTTAACATGGCTACTTGCCAATGTGCAAGAGACACCAATCCCTAACGTAGATCAAGAGTTTTATGTAGATGTGTCACAGGTTTACCAAAATGAAGTACCTTATACAGGTTATTTATTCAATAGTTGATCAACATAAGGTGGTACAAAGTAAAGCTTTGCCTTCTAGGATGTCTACTTGAGAAGCTGAATTGAAAGCACTCGCTGAGGTGTGTGTAATCGCTGAACGTTTGACAGAAAAATACTTTTACAGATAGCCGCTATGCATTTGGCATCTGCCATGATTATGGTCCCATATGGAAGAGCAGAAAGTTGGTTGGTTCCTCTGGTAAGCCCATTAAAAAAGCAGAATTGGTGGCTCAGCTTCTAAGAGCATTGGAGCTGCCTAAAAACGTTGCTATAGTGAAAGTGCAAGCTCACACTAAAGAGCGCACTAAGGAAGCCGAAGGTAATAACCAAGCTGATATTGCAGCCAAGGCTGCTGCTTTGTTCCCTCTTCCCGCAGGAACATACACTGTACAGGTGTCGGGGGAGGTGGATCTTCAATTACTCCAGAGCCTGCAAGAACAGGCCTCTGCACCAGAAAAGGAAGAATGGCAAAGGCACGCAGGTGCGAAGGAAGAAGATGGATTGTGGAGGGCGGACGGTAAGTATTGCTTGCCCAGGGCATTGTTCCCTATGGTGTGCTCCCTCTCCCACAGACTAACACACCAATCCAAGGATGGAATGGTAAGCCAGGTAAAAGCAAGTTGGGTCGCACTAGGGTTCCATTATGCTGCTGCAAAATTCGTACAGGGATGTGTAATCTGTGCATGCCATAATCTCTCAGAAAACTCTGTTCTCGACCCTCTCCAATCCGGTTTCCGCTCTTTACACTCCACTGAAACTGCCCTCACTAAAGTCTCTAATGATCTGCTAACAGCTAAATCAAATGGTCATTACTCCATGCTAATTCTCTTGGATCTCTCTGCAGCATTCGACACTGTGGATCATCAGCTCCTCCTCACTATGCTCCATTCCATTGGCCTCAAGGACACCGTTCTCTCCTGGTTCTCCTCCTATCTCTCCGACCGCTCCTTTACTGTTTCTTTTGCCGGTTCCTCCTCCTCTCGCCTTCCCCTTTCTGTTGGGGTTCCTCAAGGATCGGTTCTAGGCCCCCTCTTCTCCTTGTACACTGCCCCTATTGGTCAAACAATCAGTAGATTTGGTTTCCAGTACCATCTCTATGCTGATGACACCCAATTATACGCTTCTTCTCCTGACATCACGCTAGCCTTTCTAGAAAACACTGGCGATTGTCTAAACGCTGTGTCTAATATCATGTCCTCACTATATCTGAAACTGAACCTGTCAAAGACTGAACTCCTGGTGTTTCCTCCCGCTACTAATGTACCTATACCCGACATTGCTATTTCTGTGTGTGGTTCCACTATTACTCCCCAGCAACATGCCCGCTGTCTTGGGGTCATACTTGATTCCGAGCTTTCATTTGCCCCCCACATACGATCACTGGCTCGCTCTTGTCATCTGCACCTCAAAAACATTTCTAGAATTCGACCTTTTCTTACTTTTGACTCTGCAAAAACTCTTACTGTTTCTCTTATTCATTCTCGTCTCGACTATTGTAACTCTCTTCTAATCGGTCTCCCTCTTACCAAACTCTCCCCTCTCCAATCTGTCTTGAATGCTGCAGCCAGGATCATATTCCTCACCAATCGTTACACCGATGCCTCTACCTTGTGCCAGTCATTACACTGGCTACCCATCCACTCCAGAATTCAGTATAAACTTTTTACCCTTACCCACAAAGCCCTCCATGGCTCAGCACCACTCTACATCTCCTCCCTTGTTTCAGTATACCACCCTACCCGCGCCCTCCGTTCTGCTGATGACCTGAGGTTGGTATCCTCAATAGTCAGAACCTCCCACTCCCGTCTCCAAGACTTTACACGTGCCGCGCCAATTCTTTGGAATGCACTTCCCAGGTCAATACGATTAGTCCCCAATCCCCACAATTTTAAGCGTGTCCTGAAAACGTATTTATTCAGACTGGCCTATCGCCTCAACACATTAACCTAATCTATCCCTGTGTGGCAGAGCCAAAAGTTTTACCATAACCAGGTTCCCAGCATCATGTTCCCACATGCTTTATGCATCCATTAGCCCTCTGTGTCTGTACTGTTACACACTTAACATTATGGCTGGTCCATACAATCAGAGCAACTGTTACCACCCACCTTCCGTGTCTACCTCTTTCCTCATAGACTGTAAGCTTGCGAGCAGGGCCCTCACTCCTCTTGTTATTTGTTATAATCTACTGTATGTGATTATTGTTATGCTGTAATGTCTATTGTCTGTACAAATCCCCTCTGAAATGTAAAGTGCTGCGGAATATGTCGGCGCTATAAAAATAAAATTTATTTATTAATTTATTATAATGTGTTAAAAACGGTGAAGGTGCCACCAAAGTGCACCCCCAGGCCATTGTACCCTTTTCAGCGACTGCAGATTGATTTCATTCAGCTTCCAAGAGTAGGTAACTATGAATACGTGCTGGTATGTGTGGATCTTTTCTCCAATTGGCCAGAGGCATGGCCCAAGGCTTATGCAAATGCACGAACTGTGGTTAAAAAGCTAATGTTAGAAGTTGTTTGCGGATTTGGAGTGCCAGAGGTAATTGAAAGTGACTGAGGTAGTCCTTTCACGTCACAGGTGTGCCAAGGAATCACCCGAGTCTTAGGGATGGAGCAATCATTTCACACTCCTTATCATCCTCAGAGCAGTGGCAGGGTGGAAGGGTTAAACGATACACTGAAATTGAAAATTCAAAAAACAATGGCAGAAACAGGTAAACCATGGACTGAGTGTCTTCCCATTGCATTGTACACTGTTAGGGTAACTCCCAACAAAAATACAAGTTTGAGTCCAAATGAGGTATTGTTTGGGAGCCCTCCCAAGACAGGATTGTACTTTCCCCAGCAGATGCAGGCCTCTCATTCAAATATGACGGCCTATGTGGGTGCATTGCAACAGGTATTGCAGCAAATTCATTCTCATGTTTTCAGTTCCCTTCCAGATCCATCCTCCTTATCGGGCTCGTATGACCTTAAGCCTGGTGACTGGGTGGTGACGCGAAAGCACCTGAGGAAAAGTCTAGATCCTCACTTTGAGGGATCCTATCGAGTCCAGCTGATCACGCCCACATCTGTTAAGCTGGAAGGAAAGTCTGCCTGGATTCACGCATCTCACTGCAAGAGATTTCACAAGAACTAAAGGAGAATGGAATTTGGGAAGTACTATCCATTCTTGCTTCTCATTGTGATTGTATCTATTCAATGTAAAAAAAAAATAATGATGTCTTTGAACCATGGGATAGTGATGGGTCAAAACAGTGGGCTAATAAATTTGTTCAGTACCATAATTACATTGCCCAGCCCCGAAATCTGTCCAATTGTTGGATTTGTTCACATGCCCCAATTGCTGCAAAAACTATGCAATATTTTGTAGCTCCATTGAGAGAGAGAGGCAGTTCACATAGATGAAGAGACCAGAGAAGGTCAGTATGGAGATGGAGCTGCTGAGATGTCTATAAGTATAAATACTGACCCAGAATGCCAGTCATTACGATATAATAGGGCAGTCACTACAGATTTAGACGACTCTTGGTGTCTTTACACTGCCACTACCCAGTTAGTTTCAATAACAATAGCTTTTCTTAATGAATGTCATGATCTGAATTTGATCTGACAGTTTTAAATTGCACAGGGTGAACTTTTTTCACTTTGGCAAGTGCCAAGTGACTTGACTGTCCCCGGTGGTGGTTAGTGGTATCGCACTTTAGGTTTAATGTGCACGTAATTATGAATCAGGTGTGGGGCTCTATAAGTGAGTCTCAGGGTGTGCAATCACGGCTGGTGATACTGACTGATTGATTCATTCTGAGTTTGTGAAGCCTGGGTGAACATGGAGCTGAAGAGGAGTCCTGCGCAGTCAGCCAGAGGAGACGAGTGGCAGCTAATGGTGTCTGCAGGAATTGCTGGCATGGTGTGGAGGAGTCGCAGTTTATGGTGTTGGCGGGAAGTGTGTGCATGGCTTTGTGGAGTGGCGACTATGGAGAGAGTTGCACTCGGCATGCTCGACTTGGTGGCCGAGAGCTGGACTCAAGCATGCTTAGAATTTTGGCAGAGGCTGACTCATCCTTGGGACTCTGTTATTGGACTGCTGCAACTGGAGATGGACTCTGCTCTAAGGCTGCACTATGGTGTAGGATCCAGGATGGTGATGGATCCGGGTGGAGGAGAAGACGCACGCAGGTGGTGGGGCTCTGTTGCAGGAGCAAAAGCACAGAGCCTAAAGCTAAGTGGTGTTTCCCCTGTATTGTTGTCTTTCCACATGTGTGTTGTTAGTGCAGTGGTGGGATTAGTCTCCGCACCGACCAATTCCCTAGTGAGGGTTTAGGGTCAGAGCGAGCAAGGGTTTAAGGTTCGCGTGTGGCGGCAGGTGCGGAGCCTGTATAGGGAACGTAAGGAGTGCAGGGACACTGGCTCAGGGGAGCTTAGGAGGTCTCCACTCCCCTATTCCCTATCGCAGGGCCCACCATTGTTAATGTTTCCCAGGTTCCCCCTTATTATTTAAATTCGCCACTGGAGGCGCTGTATCCAGGGTCACGTGTGTTATGGGTCCGCCTTGCGGTAACCGCTGTGTCCAGAGACACGTGACCGTGACAATGAATTTCAGTTTATAAACATAGTATGTGGGAGCAATGCATATAGGTGGATTCCTAAATGAGATGAAGGTGCATGTACACTGGCTAGTTTAGAGCCAGCCACCTTGGTATGGAATGAGAATGACTTTCCTTATAAAAATTTCCCTAGCCACATGATAGCAAAACATAGTGCACCCTCTCCATAGTCACCCAGACATTTAATGCACACTCCATGGTATCTTAAAACTGGGATGGTCCTCACTGGACCTCTGGGAGTTATGTTCGGAACTCTGCTCAGATGATAGAATTGGGTGATATATTTGATAATGTGACAGAGTATTTACATTGACACCATCAATGTAGAATCTGCTTATACTGTATGAGACAGCTCATTGTTATAACTAACCAACACTCTATGGTTCTTGACTATCTTACAGCATCTCAAGGGGGATTCTGTCAGGTAGTGGGACCCGCATGCTGTCACTATATAGATCCATCAGGACTGATGAGAGTCACTCATGACATAGAACAAGCTAGGCTAATAAAGGAAGGAATACGGAAGGTTAATTCCCTGGAAGACCTGCCCCTCCCTGAATGGCTCGCATGGCTAAATCCTTTGAATCTATTTAAAGGGATAGGCAGATTGATATCAGGAATAATTCATTTTCTAATTCAAGCAGTTTTTGTGATATTGGTTATTGCAGTAATGATAAGAATATTTGCTTTACTCATAAAGAAAATTCTTGGCTCTAATTGTAAATGTTTTCCAGGTAAACGTAGTGCTAAAATTGATACCGAATCAGAGATCAAGCAAACTCAAGTGATGACTACCTTCATAACCACTGTTCAGCGTGAATGTATATTCTGCAACAAGCAAACTTCAGTGGACCTGGCTGATTGTATGCATTGTGGAAAACCACTGGTTTGAACAAAGCCAAAGACAAGAATTTTACAAAGAACTACAACAATGAAGATTTACATGCATTATGGACTTTAAATGATTAACACTTACTAATGAATAAAGATTTAAAAATACACATATACTAATATATCAAAATATACTGTATGTTACAATGTATTACAGTAATTATGAATTTACTACACACAAAACAGACATAACTCCCCTCAATAAAATCTGTATTCCTTTGAGATAGGGCAATAAGTAAAAGAGAAGTAGGGAAAGGAGGTCTGATTTACAGGTATAATCTAAATGGTTACACAGCAGGACTGGTATCCCATGATATACATAGGACAAGCCATGTATTTTGTGAAGTAGGGTTATCTTGCAGGCCTCGGATAAAGGCAAGGGTAGACAGAGGTAGGTAGACAGATAATAAAAAGAGGGGAGTTGTCAAAGAAATGGTTAATCTTACTTCTCTAAAGTCTAGAAAAATAACTGAAAAACAACTGGTAACCCATGACACTATTTTAATTGTTATCATCTGTCTACGTGGTTGGATAATTCTGCCAGTGGTCAGTTCCAAATTCCCCTTTTCTTCCTTGAATAATGTCTAAATATGTCAAGGCCAAATATCTATCTGGCCAAAATGTACTAACAGGATATGGTTCCACGAATTGTTAAATTGACATAAGGGAAATGCCAAAAACCCCCACATGTGTTCTCGTCACCTTCAATTAAATAATATCTCATAACTCATGATATAGTTGCCATATCGTTATATAACTATCATTCTTGCCAATTATTATGTAAGCTCTCCTTCATTTTTGTCAATTGTTACACAATGTTACGGAATTGTCCATATTTGTTCATTTCCTCTTCTGGTTTGCTATAAAAGATCAAGCCCCCACCTTAATAAAGGATGAGATTTACTTGATAGACAAGCAACCTGTGTCTCTCGTTTTATTTCTCCC
Organism: Dendrobates tinctorius; assembly: GCF_039654945.1. Taxonomy (NCBI): domain Eukaryota; kingdom Metazoa; phylum Chordata; class Amphibia; order Anura; family Dendrobatidae; genus Dendrobates; species Dendrobates tinctorius. The sequence continues at coordinate 26,497,443 of NW_027361921.1, forward strand.
AATCCTAGATACCTAGGCAAAAGCTCCTCCTGAGCTATACCCGAGGAGACATAGAAATCCCTTGTCCGACAACATAGTTTAAACATTAGAAATGTATGTCTATATATTCAGGAGTAGTGTTGAGCCACCCCGCTAGTGTTCCAGTTCATTTTGGTTCATCGAACACGAGGCAAGTTCGTCGAATGTTTGTTTAACGTTCGACGAACAACGTCGAACACCATTGAAAACAATGGCAGGCAAACACAAACACATAGAAAACAATTACAAAACACCTTAAAAGGTGTCCCAAATCAGACAAAATGCTCAGAATACAAAATAACCATATGGAAAACGGCAACTACATATAGACAAGAGGTGGAGCAGTAAAAGGAGGAGGAGACACAGATATAGGCATAACAGAAGCCGCGGAGACACCATCACATGTTTCTCAACGCAAGCAATGACCAGCCAGGTCTTTGCCCGGGAAGGAACAACCATGGGAAGGGCAGTCTCCAATGAAGAAAACCACCTATGCCAAAACATGGTATCCATCCACATACAGCTGTTTTGGGGTATTGCCCCTCATCAGTGTGGAGTAGGAAACTGGCTGGTAGGAGCAATGCCTAGTAAAAAGACTATGAAAAGGAGGATGAATGAACTCATGGAGATCAACATCCGACACTGCGGAGACACCATCACGTGTTTTTCAACGCAGTGATTCTAGAGCACTGCCCCCATCCCTTATGGGAAATATGTAAAACATGCAAAACAGAAGCCGCGGAGACACCATCACATGTTTCTCAACGCAAGCAATGACCAGCCAGGTCTTTGCCCGGGAAGGAACAACCACGGGAAGGGCAGTCTCCAATGAAGGAAACCACCTATGCCAAAACATGGTATCCATCCACATACAGCTGTTTCGGGGTATTGCCCCTCATCAGTGTGGAGTAGGAAACTGGCTGGTAGGAGCAATGCCTAGTAAAAAGACTATGAAAAGGAGGATGAATGAACTCATGGAGATCAACATCCGACACTGCGGAGACACCATCACGTGTTTCTCAACGCATTGATTCTAGAGCACTGCCCCCATCCCTTATGGGAAATATGTAAAACATGCAAAATCGAAGCCGCAGAGACACCATCACATGTTTCTCAACGCAAGCAATGACCAGCCAGGTCTTTGCCCGGGAAGGAACAACCACGGGAAGGGCAGTCTCCAATGAAGGAAACCACCTATGCCAAAACATGGTATCCATCCACATACAGCTGTTTCGGGGTATGTGGATGGATACCATGTTTTGGCATAGGTGGTTTCCTTCATTGGAGACTGCCCTTCCCGTGGTTGTTCCTTCCCGGGCAAAGACCTGGCTGGTCATTGCTTGCGTTGAGAAACATGTGATGGTGTCTCCGCGGCTTCTGTTTTGCATGTTTTACATATTTCCCATAAGGGATGGGGGCAGTGCTCTAGAATCACTGCGTTGAGAAAAACGTGATGGTGTCTCCGCAGTGTCGGATGTTGATCTCCATGAATTCATTCATCCTCCTTTTCATAGTCTTTTTACTAGGCATTGCTCCTACCAGCCAGTTTCCTACTCCACACTGATGAGGGGCAATACCCCGAAACAGCTGTATGTGTATGGATACCATGTTTTGGCATAGGTGGTTTCCTTCATTGGAGACTGCCCTTCCCGTGGTTGTTCCTTCCCGGGCAAAGACCTGGCTGGTCATTGCTTGTGTTGAGAAACATGTGATGGTGTCTCCGCGGCTTCTGTTTTGCATGTTTTACATATTTCCCATAAGGGATGGGGGCAGTGCTCTAGAATCAATGCGTTGAGAAACACGTGATGGTGTCTCCGCAGTGTCGGATGTTGATCTCCATGAGTTCATTCATCCTCCTTTTCATAGTCTTTTTACTAGGCATTGCTCCTACCAGCCAGTTTCCTACTCCACACTGATGAGGGACAATACCCCGAAACAGCTGTATGTGGATGGATACCATGTTTTGGCATAGGTGGTTTCCTTCATTGGAGACTGCCCTTCCCATGGTTGTTCCTTCCCGGGCAAAGACCTGGCTGGTCATTGCTTGCGTTGAGAAACAAGTGATGGTGTCTCCACGGCTTCTGTTTTGCATGTTTTACATATTTCCCATAAGGGATGGGGGCAGTGCTCTAGAATCACTGCGTTGAGAAACACGTGAAGGTGTCTCCGCAGTGTCGGATGTTGATCTCCATGAGTTCATTCATCCTCCTTTTCATAGTCTTTTTACTAGGCATTGCTCCTACCAGCCAGTTTCCTACTCCACACTGATGAGGGGCAATACCCCAAAACAGCTGTATGTGGATGGATACCATGTTTTGGCATAGGTGGTTTCCTTCATTGGAGACTGCCCTTCCCGTGGTTGTTCCTTCCCGGGCAAAGACCTGGCTGGTCATTGCTTGCGTTGAGAAACATGTGATGGTGTCTCCGCGGCTTCTGTTTTGCATGTTTTACAGATATAGGCATGTCATGCCCTTATGAAGTCAAGAAAGGCTGGGATAAAAATGTAAAATGCCAAAAAACAGTAAAAATCTGAAATCGAAGATGATCATATACTGTCGGACTGCCCATCATAAATTAGGCCAACTGCCGATCAGGCGGCATTGTTCCCATGAACCTCCGAACAGCATCCATGAAGGCAAAGTGTTTGGTTTCTGGGGGCAGTATGGTTGCAAAGCTGAACCTTAAAGGAATGTGCAGAAGGGCACCATCAGGAGTGGAGCCTGCGGCTTAATTCTTCTCCACCCGGGAAACCTCAACCATGCCAGCTACAGAAAAGATTGACAGATTGCAAGCTTTGTCGATTCTGTGGGTGGTGGTGGATGTCCATTTTTATTTGTGCTAGCGATTTGTCAGCTTAATTCCGTTAACGAAGGAGACTTCGGCATGCCCCAGCGGTACGCGTCAAGCTTACTAGAGGGACACGCGAGGCTCTGGCATGCGAGATCGATCAATAACAGGTCTGTCATGCCCTTACATGTCCGGGGCTGCATGCGCGCTACACTGAAAGGTCCAGCGTGTGTCACTTACAGGTGCAGATAACCCGCTGAACCCCGTTAGTGATGGGGATCTGGGATTCCAATTCTTCACCGTGAACGAGGATTTCCCAGTAAGTGCAGGTCAACCGGAATTCCAGAATTAGGCCTAACCGGCATTCCAGAAAGAATGAAAAAATTTAGTTTCCAAACCACAGGTGCTGTAGCTTGCTTAACAGCTGGGCTCCTATGCTGAGTAGCACGCAGTTCTTACATAAACATAGCTTGGTTCCGGGTGGGCAACTCTGCTGAGTAGCAGACAGTGCTTACATAAACAGGCGGCATAGCTAGGTTCACAGGTTGGCTCCTCTGCTGAGCAGTAGACACCGGTACTAGTCCCAAAGTATTCACTGGGCTAAATGGAGTTAAAAAATGGTTCTTACATAAACAGGCGGCACAGCTTGGTTCACGGGTGGGCTCCTCTGATGAGTAGCAGACACAGTTACTAGGCCCAAAGTATTAACTGTGCTAAATGCAGTCAAAAACTGGTTCTTTCATAAACAGGCGACATAGCTAGGTTCACTCGTGGGCTCCTCTGCTGAGTAGCAGACAGCGCTACAAGGCCCAAAAGGATTTTCTGCACAAGATGTGGTAAAAAATTATTAGAAACACACACGGTGTAGCTCCTTGATGGGTGTACTACACCGCTTGCTACCACACACCGCTACTATGCCATGAAACAGTCTATTAACATTGAAAACCATTATTAATGTGAAAATGAAGTTACGCTTTTGGTGAACAAACCGTTCTCGAACTGAACCTCGAGCAGTCGAATTTTAAGCAAAGTGTTTGAGTTCGACGAACGGCTCGAACACCGCCCAAAATAGCTGGAATTTTAATTTGGCGAACAGGTCGACTCGAACATGGCTCATCTCTAATTAGGAGGCAGACTCACACGTTCTCAGGCCCAGTATGGATTCGACAAGATTGTAGAAAGTTGAGAAAGGGTACAGTATCACCGGATAACAGGTATATATGTAGCATAGTTTACACATGAAAAACCTATGTCTATATATCAGGAGGCAGACTCAGAGGGTCTCAGGCCCAGTATGGATTTGACATGATTGTACAAAGTTGAGAAAGGGTACAGTGTCACCAGATAACAGGTATATATAGCATAGTTTAAACATTAAAAATCTGCGTGTATATTTCCGGAGTCCGACAAAGACACTCACAGCCTCAGTATGGATTAGACAAGAATCTAAAAAGTAGAAAAGGATTATGTATTCGAAGCGTACACCAGTATACACTGTTGGGGTATTTTTCAATCTTCATATATATTTCAGTCTCAGTAAGACAGTCCAGACTCTCCGCAAGAGGAAACGAGATGGCTACAAGTACAGACGGAAAGTCGACTGATTGCAGAAATTTTGGAATTAATAATCACAGTAAAATCTCCCGGGAGAATTCTCAGAGGTGATGCTATCCCTCAATTACTTTGTCTGTGGAGACAGCGAAAACAGTTCTTGTGAAGAAAGGTTTGCTGTATCGCAGTACCGTGGAACCCATCACCGTTACTCATCTCCATTAAATTGTGATCACAGGGAGAGATGTAGACATTGTCCTAACTGCCTATCATTATCTGTCAGGTAACTTTGGAGTGCAAAACACACAAGCCACAGGCCGTAGGCGATTCTATTGGATTGGCATGAGAGGACACATTTAAAAATGTGGGCAGGAATGTCACACGTCAGTGAGTCGGAAAACCGTGAAAGCTGATGATAAACCACCACTGCATCTCATTGTGAGTCGACATCCATAACAAATGGAAACCATTGATCATCTGAAGATAGAGCCCAGCAGGACAGGGCATAGCTACGTCTTAACCATCATCTAGCATTTCACCAAATTTGTATTGGCAGTCCCAGTGAAGTATTTAACAGGCCAGACTACAGAGTGGTGGAGCAGGGAGAGGTAAGTATTGCAAGTGCTGGTGCCCTGAGCAAGCAGGGGAGGCCCACTCATGGGCGGCGGTACCGGCACAGGGCCCCTCATAGTACGCCGGTGTGTCTGACGGTGGGAGTGCACCCCCACCGTCAGAGACACTTGATTCTACTATGAGGGACCTTGTGCCAGTGCCGTTGCCAAAGAGTGTGCCCACCCACCTGTCCAGGGCAACGGCACTCGCACGGGTGCATGTACCAGGTGGTGACTCCGGCCCTGTGGTGGGAGGCAGCCCAGTTAGGGAGGTGGAAAAAATGGCATATGTTGATGTTGGACATTCAGCAGCTGCAAATGGAGTAATTGGAGAAGTCCGCGGAAGAGGAGGACAAAAGCAAGCCATTTTTCTGGCAACCTATGTGTCAGCAGGGGAGGGTGGGACAAAATCATTTAAAACCCATGCATGGTTCATGTTAATGAAGCTTAGATCATCAACATTTTGGGTCGACAGATGGGTCCTTTTTTCTGTCAGGATTGATCCAGCAGCACTGAAGACTCGTTCAGATAACACACTAGCAGCAGGGCAAGCGAGCTCCTGTAAGGCATATTGTGCCAATTCAGGCAAGGTGTCAAATTTACTGACCCAATTGTCAAAGGGGAATGACCGGTGAGGGAGAACATCGATATGGGAGGTGAAGTAGTTTGTTACCATAGTTGACAACTACTGTCTCTTTCGATCGATGCAGTATTACCAGTCGTGTGAGCGGTACTTGAAAAATCAGTCCGCAACATGGTCATGAAACCCCTGTGTCCAAAGCCACTTCGGCTGTGTGCACCACGAACACCTTTTCCATGTTGCCCCCTATGGCTCGTTCGAAAAACATCACCGCCGCCGTGTGCTGGGAATGCCTCAAACAAATGGTTTACCAGAGTTGCTTGTTTGTTAGCCAATATTAGCTCTAGGTTCTTTTGTGGCATAATGTTTTGGAATTTGCCTTTATAGCGTGGATCCGGGATGCTGGCCAACCAGTAGTCGTCATCGTTCATCATTTTGGCAATGCGGGGGTCCCTTTTTAGGATCTGCAAGGCATAATCAGACATGTGGGCCAATGTTCCAGGTGTCAATGATGCACTGCGAGTGCTGGGTGGAGGAGCACTTTCTGGCAAATCAACATCCCTCCAGTCATGCACAAACACTGTACCTTACCTGACCTTGCCACGCCAACATTTTTTCTTGCCCCCTGAGAAGCATCCTCCTCCCCAAAATAATGATCCCCATCATCCTCCTCCTCCTCTTCCTCTTCTTCCTCCACCTCGTCCACGAGACTTCCCTAAGCAGACAATGGCTGACTGTCATCAAGGCTTCCCTCCTCCTCTTCCTCCTCGGCTGCAGACGACTGCTCCTTAATGTGCCTCAAAGTTTGCATGAGCAGACGCATAACTGGGATGCTCATGCTTATGATGGCGTTGTCTGTGCTTACCAGCCTTGTGCATTCCTCAGAACACTGAAGGACATTACAGAGGTCTTTCAGCTTCGACCACTGCACACCAGACAACTCCATGTCTGCCTGCAAACTGCCTGCCCGTGTATCCTCCCTCAAATGAATTACAGCCTGCCTCTGTTCGCACAGCCTCTGAACCATGTGCAGGGTGGAGTTTCACCTTGCTGCAACGTCGATAATTAGGCGGTGCTTGGGAAGGTGGAGCAATCGCTGCAGCTTCTGCATACGACTGGAGTGTATGGGCGACCGGCGGATGTGCAAGCACAGTCTTCGTACCTTATGGAGCAGGGGTGTTAACTCCGGATAATTATTCAGGAAGCACTGCACCACCAGGAGCAAGGTGTGAGCCAGGCAAGGTATGTGTCTGAGTTTTGAAAGGGCTATGGCTGTCACAAAATTCCGGCTGTTATCACTAACTACCTTGCCTGCCTCAAGATGTAGACTGCCCAGCCATGACTCAGTTTGTCGCTGCAAGTAGTCGGCCAGTACCTCCGCGGTATGTACAGTGGGGAAAAAAAGTATTTAGTCAGTCAGCAATAGTGCAAGTTCCACCACTTAAAAAGATGAGAGGCGTCTGTAATTTACATCATAGGTAGACCTCAACTATGAGAGACAAACTGAGAAAAAAAAATCCAGAAAATCACATTGTCTGTTTTTTTTTCATTTTATTTGCATATTATGGTGGAAAATAAGTATTTGGTCAGACACAAAATTTCATCTCAATACTTTGTGATATATCCTTTGTTGGCAATGACAGAGGTCAAACGTTTTCTGTAAGTCTTCACAAGGTTGCCACACACTGTTGTTGGTATGTTGGCCCATTCCTCCATGCAGATCTCCTCTAGAGCAGTGATGTTTTTGGCTTTTCGCTTGGCAACACGGATTTTCAACTCCCTCCAAAGGTTTTCTATAGGGTTGAGATCTGGAGACTGGCTAGGCCACTCCAGGACCTTGAAATGCTTCTTACGAAGCCACTCCTTCGTTGCCCTGGCGGTGTGCTTTGGATCATTGTCATGTTAAAAGACCCAGCCATGTTTCATCTTCAATGCCCTTGCTGATGGAAGGAGGTTTGCACTCAAAATCTCACGATACATGGCCCCATTCATTCTTTCATGTACCCGGATCAGTCGCCCTGGCCCCTTTGCAGAGAAACAGCCCCAAAGCATGATGTTTCCACCACCATGCTTTACAGTATGTATGGTGTTTGATGGATGCAACTCAGTATTCTTTTTCCTCCAAACACGACAAGTTGTGTTTCTACCAAACAGTTCCAGTTTGGTTTCATCAGACCATAGGACATTCTCCCAAACTCCTCTGGATCATCCAAATGCTCTCTAGCAAACTTCAGACGGGCCTGGACATGTACAGGCTTAAGCAGTGGGACACGTCTGGCACTGCAGGATCTGAGTCCATGGTGGCGTAGTGTGTTACTTATGGTAGGCCTTGTTACATTGGTCCCAGCTCTCTGCAGTTCATTGACTAGGTCCCCCCGCGTGGTTCTGGGATTTTTGCTCACCGTTCTTGTGATCATTCTGACCCCACGGGGTGGGATTTTGCGTGGAGCACCAGATCGAGGGAGATTATCAGTGGTCTTGTATGTCTTCCATTTTCTAATTATTGCTCCCACAGTTGATTTCTTCACTCCAAGCTGGTTGGCTATTGCAGATTCAGTCTTCCCAGCCTGGTGCAGGGCTACAATTTTGTTTCTGGTGTCCTTTGACAGCTCTTTGGTCTTCACCATAGTGGAGTTTGGAGTCAGACTGTTTGAGGTTGTGCACAGGTGTCTTTTTATACTGATAACAAGTTTAAACAGGTGCCATTACTACAGGTAATGAGTGGAGGAAAGAGGAGACTCTTAAAGAAGAAGTTACAGGTCTGTGAGAGCCAGAAATCTTGATTGTTTGTTTCTGACCAAATACTTATTTTCCACCACAATATGCAAATAAAATGAAAAAAAAAACAGACAATGTGATTTTCTGGATTTTTTTTTCTCAGTTTGTCTCCCATAGTTGAGGTCTACCTATGATGTAAATTACAGACGCCTCTCATCTTTTTAAGTGGTGGAACTTGCACTATTGCTAACTGACTAAATACTTTTTTTCCCCACTGTATGTTGTCGCCCAAACAAATCAACTTCAACACAACCTGCTGACGCTTACCACTAGCTGTTCTATAGTGGGACACCTCGTGTGCAACACTGGCAGCTGCGGATGGAGAGCTCGTGTGACTGCGCTCTGTGGACGAGCTTTCGCTTCTGGAGGAGGGTCGAACACCTACAGCAAACTGTTTCCTATACCGTGGACTAGGCAGCACTGTCCAACCGCCACTGTCCCTTGTGGACCCTGCATCCACCACATTAACCCAGTGCACAGTGATGGACACGCAACGGCCCTGGCCATGCCTACTGGACCATGCATCTGTTGTGAAATGCACCTTTCCACTCAATGATTGCTTGAGTGCATGGACGATGCGGTTTTTCACATGCACGTGGAGGGCTGGGATGGCTTTTCGTGAAAAGAAGTGCCGACTGGGTAGGTCATAGCGTGGTACTGCGTAGGCCATCAGCTCGCGGAAAGCTTTGCTTTCAACCAACTGGTAGGGCATCATCTCTAACGAGATTAGTTTGGCAATGTGGGCGTTCAAAGCCAGTGTACGCGGATGAGAGGATGAGTACTTGTCCTACTCAGAGTCTCTGGTAGGGTGAGCTGGACTTGAGAGCTGCATATGGTGGAACTAGTGGTGGACATGGCGGACTGAGAGAGGGTTGGTGATGGTGATGGTGTTGGTGGTGTTGCTGATGGCCTAGATTCAGTCTTTCGTAGCAATAACATTGTGATTCCATGACTGCTTTGCCCTTGCGACGACACCTCGACATTTGGTGCTGGTGATGTGCTAACCGTGTTAATTTCTATGGATTCTGCCACACTAGGGTGTGGCCCGTCTTAATTGTCTGTGGCCGAATTGGACCTTTGGCAGAGATTATACGTGCACGGAGAAAAGAATACACAAGACAAGGTGTATCATGTCAATATGATTCTTCTCTATCCTTAATCCAAGGTGTACAGTTTTTATAACAGAAATCACGCTCTCTCATTGTGTTACATCATGTTTGCATTTCCAAATTACTGTTTACGCCAAATAGTAAATTAGTATTGATCTCGTGGGATCTCATATGTTCCCATATCGCTACATAATCATTATGTACATAATTATCGTCTTCTAGCCCGATCCACCCTAGTCCACCCTAGTCCACCCAGTATTACATGAAGCCTAGTTGGGTTATACAATACAGAAACAATTCTCAGAAAATCGGAAGTATCTTAAAGTTACATGATCCCAATATTCAGCAAAGCGTCTATATAGTGGTACAGTTTTGATTCTTGTATATATTCATATGCCATATATTTTCCCCATAACAGTCCCTCCTTTGGAAATATGCTAAATCAAAATCCTAATCTCGTCGAACCTATCGATCTGTCCTCCCGGCCTACCTATCTCAACAATGCTGGAACCTAGCTAACTAATCTTCACCGTATATACGAGACGACCCATCTCTAGCAGATGGACCCCCTCCTAACGGACTTTGCACAGGAGGAAGTCAGATCCTGGACTTTCCCTCGTTGGTTTGCTTCAGGCAGGCATATTCCAGAGGTGGATATGGCATTATTCTCATGAGTTCATAGGAGTATCTTTCATATAGGGGATCTTCAAAATCGGCATGCATGGTCATCACTGTGGTTTCCATAGTTTTCATCATTTTCTTAAGGCATGGAGCTATGCAGCATAGAATTAAGGAAAATATCATCAAAGGACATAAAATAACTATTGTAAACTTAATGGGTCAATAATTGCCTTTATGGCATCCCCAGTGTATTTTATAAACCGTTGTTGATTATTGTATAAATAGTTTACCCGCTTTGCATTCTTATTTACGGGGATGGTGGGTTTAAACACAACTATTGTCTCGCTCTCGACTTTGAATTTGCCAGGTGCTCCCTGTGTTCCCCCACTGGTATCTGTGCTTCTTAGCCAAAATTTACCTTTTTTTGTCACCATTTTCCCTCCCAAGTTTAGTACTTGAGCCTAGTACATATAACCCTTGCTCATTCTCTGAGGGGTTCTCAATAGTAAGGTACAGAACTATGCATCCCTCCTTGGGGCAGTGAGCGGCAGTGACAGGGAGTATTGAATCTGGAAGGCCACTCTGACCCTTAAAATGGGCTTTGGACAGGGTCATGTGACTTAATAGGCTTATTCCCCATTTGTCCCTTCGCTGTAGGGCCTGGACTGGTTGATATCTCCAGTCACTTTCACCAGTGTGCCACCCAACAAGTGACTAATCCTCCCAGTTTGAACCTTCCCCTATTTCAGCAGTAGTGACACAGATGAATTGTGTATTTAACCCAATATGAAACTGTGCCATGGGGCCTGGACATTCTTATTGTGAGACAGTAGTCAAATTGATAAGTTACTTTTGGGGTGGAGACATTACACCAGAAAGTCAGTATGCCCTTCTCATGAGCGACTACCCTTGGTGACTGACTACCCCTTGAGCTAGGAAAAGGATAAGTGCCAGATGGATGAAGAGTGGCAGCCGCTACTGGACTCTGGATCCGGCATCTCCTTGCAGTGGGAAGCGAGGACCCATGGACTGCTGCGATAGTTGACAGGATTTGGAACAGGCTGTTGTCTCTAGGTTCAAGGGTACGTCTGTTGAACCTCTTGGTGATGAGGACTCAGTCACCGGGCAGGATCTGGTGGGGTCCTATGTCCTCAGGATCTGGGATGGATGAAAAGACTCGAAAATGCATTTTAGTCACATGTTTTTAAACTTAGTCTACATGTAGGCAATTATAAAGAACAAAATATAATCCTAAACTGTGAATATTTACAAGTAGGATCTTATAGGGCTGAGTTTTCTTGGACCTGCTATTATGTGTGTGTATTTGTGCGTGTATGTGACCCAAGGGAAAGACTAAACTCTTATGCTATGACTCCCCTGTTTCCTGTATAGCATCAAGTATGTAGAGTTTTGTTCGAGGCCTTAAATTTTCCTTGTTCATCCTTAGGCGTATTTCATCCTGTATAACTTCATCTTAGGTCCATTTCTTCTTTTCTTCCTTGGATACTTGTTTCTGGAGTGTCAGAACATCTTTTTCCAGGGTTATCCCTTTTCCTCTGTTTCCGTGTCAACCGGTATTACTGCTGCTTCTTTTGCTGTTACTTGAGCTAGTCTGTTGCCCACTGCTTCCCTTGAAGTGTCTCCAGTGTGTGCTTTTACTTTTACCACCGCAACTCTTCCTGGCATCAACAAGGACTCCATTAATTCTTGTATGGCTTTGTGATGTCTGACCGGCGTTCCGTTAGCCGTGATGAAGTCTCTTTCCCTCCAGATTGATCTTGATAGCTTCATGTTGAGTGGACCTCTCGTATGCTTCTGTCAAGGCCCGCAATCCTGCCTTTTGGATATAGGCAGTGGTTTTCCTCGCAGCATGTAACTTCTGTAGCTACTGCTATACCAGTGTGCAAACTGCCTTCTTGGTCTGCATACCTTGGTCTATACAGAAAGTGAGTCAGGTCAGGATCTTCCAGGTGTTCTCTTGCCTCATGACAGCAAGACAATCACGTTCAGCCATTTCAGAGTCGACTACCTCTTCCACTAATGTGTCAGAGATGTGGTTTTCATCCTCCATCTTCCTCCCCCCTATGGCAGAGGTAGAAGAGTAGCTGGACAGCACATCTGGAGATAGTGACGTTGTCCGGGAGCAGAGTAGGGCATTGCAGACAGGTGCTTTGGGCCAGGATCATCAACTGGTGATCCATAAAAATATCAGAAGCTTTATCCAGCACAGGTGGGTTGCAAACACAGTTCTCATGCAGGTTTGGACTTCACGAGCCACTTGGTCAAGTCTTGGAGAGGAGACGCCAGGAGGGCATTGTCTTCCTCCATGAAGCTGTGTTAGGACTCCATTTACATGGTCAGGCTTCTTCATGACAAACAGACAAAACAGTTCGGTATAGCCTGGCAGTCTTAGTGCTGTGAAAATGTGATTGCAATTTAGCATATAAAACACATTGATGCCTTCTTTGGTTAACCTTAAAATAGTTATAAAAAGGTTGCATGTGTAGAAGAGGAGTATTGTCTTGGCTGTCTTCAGTCAGGGTCAGAGGTCATCCATATGTATTGTAAAAAAAAAGTGGCTGTGGGATGTATCCTCTTCCAAGGCTCCAGGATGGGGTCATGGCTCGGGTCAACATAGAGAGGCTATACTGTGCCCCTTGAGGCATCATAGTCCAAATATATTGCTGGCACCATATGTAAAAACAAACAGGCACTGGCTTGCAGCATGTAGAAATAAACTGAAGAAAGCATTGGCCAGGTCAATCACCGTGAACCATAGAAAAATAAATAGAATTGATAAAAACAAAACATAGTGTGTGGGTTTCGCACCATAGATGTGTTCAGTACTATAACTTCATTGACAGCACACAAGTCATGTATCATGTATAACTTAATAAAAATAATTACAAATTATGAAATGGAGGGTGAATATTGCAATTTCCTTGGCAGCAAAGCTACTGGCTTTGGCCCCACCTTTACAAACTGGATTTTCAGCCTGCCAATATTGAGTCTGGGATCAGCGCCATTAGTTCAATGCCCACATGATCTACAGATGTGTCCTGTAAAAAAGAAAAGATTGCATACTTCTTCAGCAAGTAGATCAATATCCCTGATTACTCTTCTGATTGCATCGGGTCCCACCAGAAATTTGGGCGGAGTATCCTCAACCTCTGTCTGGGTGAGAGATGTTGTTTCTCTATTGTATTTTTGTGAGGGGCGGGCTGTAAGAGTATACGTACTTTCATGGGTTGTGGAATCAGTATGCCAATACCCTATTAAAATCTGGAGCTCGATGTTGGTGGGTGTCAACCTTCTTCCAACTGGGAACTAATTTGCATTTCAAATCTGAGATCCAGAAACTTTTTGCTACATTGGTGGAAGAAATTGTCCACAGGTTCTCCTTTTCCCTGCATGACATCCTGGAGAATGGGGGTCTGGCAAGCTGCTTACTAGCGTATCTGTCTCCTGGTATTTCCAGGAGTCCTTGTGTGGAGTAGATAAGTGTACAAAAGAATGAGCTTTGAGGCTTAAAAGATGATGATGATAATTATGTCCCCCCATATAACGATAAATACTGTAGATTATCAGTCTGAGCTATTTATTTCCTGTCTTCTCCTGTTCTGTTTAATTATATACCTCCATGTCATATTCATCTTTTTCTTCATTATTCTTTTCATAAACTACATTAATTAATAAAACTATAATGGATGCTGGACAGGATGTAACATAAGGCGTGCCGTCTATATAAAAAGTTGGGCAGAGGGTAAGACTATGGTGAAGACCAAAGAGCTGTCAAAGGACACCAGAAACAAAATTGTAGCCCTGCACCAGGCTGGGAAGACTGAATCTGCAATAGCCAACCAGCTTGGAGTGAAGAAATCAACTGTGGGAGCAATAATTAGAAAATGGAAGACATACAAGACCACTGATAATCTCCCTCGATCTGGTGCTCCACGCAAAATCCCACCCCGTGGGGTCAGAATGATCACAAGAACGGTGAGCAAAAATCCCAGAACCACGCGGGGGGACCTAGTCAATGAACTGCAGAGAGCTGGGACCAATGTAACAAGGCCTACCATAAGTGACACACTACGCCACCATGGACTCAGATCCTGCAGTGCCAGACGTGTCCCACTGCTTAAGCCTGTACATGTCCGGGCCCGTCTGAAGTTTGCTAGAGAGCATTTGGATGATCCAGAGGAGTTTTGGGAGAATGTCCTATGGTCTGATGAAACCAAACTGGAACTGTTTGGTAGAAACACAACTTGTCGTGTTTGGAGGAAAAAGAATACTGAGTTGCATCCATCAAACACCATACCTACTTAAAGCATGGTGGTGGAAACATCATGCTTTGGGGCTGTTTCTCTGCAAAGGGGCCAGGACGACTGATCCGGGTACATGAAAGAATGAATGGGGCCATGTATCGTGAGATTTTGAGTGCAAACCTCCTTCCATCAGCAAGGGCATTGAAGATGAAACGTGGCTGGGTCTTACAACATGACAATGATCCAAAGCACACTGCCAGGGCAACGAAGGAGTGGCTTCGTAAGAAGCATTTCAAGGTCCTGGAGTGGCCTAGCCAGTCTCCAGATCTCAACCCTATAGAAAACCTTTGGAGGGAGTTGAAAGTCCGTGTTGCCAAGCGAAAAGCCAAAAACATCACTGCTCTAGAGGAGATCTGCATGGAGGAATGGGCCAACATACCAACAACAGTGTGTGGCAACCTTGTGAAGACTTACAGAAAACGTTTGACCTCTGTCATTGCCAACAAAGGATATATCACAAAGTATTGAGATGAAATTTTGTTTCTGACCAAATACTCATTTACCACCATAATATGCAAATAAAATGAAAAAAAAACAGACAATGTGATTTTCTGGATTTTTTTTTCTCAGTTTGTCTCCCATAGTTGAGGTCTACCTATGATGTAAATTACAGACGCCTCTCATCTTTTTAAGCGGTGGAACTTGCACTATTGCTGACTGACTAAATACTTTTTTGCCCCACTGTATATATATATACATATAAAAAATGCATTCAAAAATTTTAACCACATGCTAGTACGCCTCCTGCCGGCAAATCATACACACTACAAAAGACAATGAATTTGAAACTGGTACTGACATCAAATACTGCGAATCCTTGACACCAAAACAATTCACAATTTACCTATCCATATGCCAGCCTGATTTGTAGAGATGAAAAATCTACATCTGGGCAAACCATACTTTTCAAGGAAAGAGCAATCACTCAGTCACATCAACACGGTAATTGAAATTAGTATAATTACCCTTCCACCCGTATAACTTATGAACCTATGCTGCAGCTAAACCACCATCACCTTAGCCAGGTGATGTCCAGTGGGAACCCCGCAAGAAGTCACCAACCACTTAGAGGTTGGAAAATCACTCAGAGTAATTAGGCCCCTACTCCCACTTGCCCACTGGGAGAGACACAGTTCAGACTTCTGTGATCATCGGTCAAGCCGAGAGCAGGACCGAAACCAGAGTGACAGTGAATTTGCTCAGTACGTCTCCCTATCTATATTTTTTCCTTTTCAGGCTGGCTGAGGTAACAATCACGTATGCAAACAACCAAAACAGCAAAGCAGAGAGGCAAAGCAGATAAGGCAGACAATTATGGAAATCATGACCAGGGTGGGTTTTTGGTGCTAGGACTTGTCGTAAGGAGATGGACTCTGAGCTTCTGTCAGAGTGTTAGCACAGAGGAGGAGGTAGATTTGCGTGGGCGTGGTGCCCCACAAATGGCACATGTGTCCCTCCAATCTGGGTTCTGATTTTGGCAGACTGTACATGTCCACCCCTCTGGAGAATACGGAGGTGGTTTGTGCGGTGCAGGTGCGGCTGCCAAAGCCGGAGTCATTTTATCAAGAGGTGGCTTATACATGTATTCACCAGTGGCACAATCACATTCTTCAACCCACATTTGTCTCTTAATTTCTCTGGAACTTCTATACCATGCTTCTGCATCCCTCCAAATATTTTATCACGTAACAATCCTTTCTTGGTAATTAACATGTTTTTCCATTCTGTCTCATCAAGTCTCCCTCCTCGGGTTGTAGACCCTGTAAGTTTCATTTTTAACATACTGTTTGCCTTCTCTTTGTGCCACTACCTCTTGAGCAGAAAAATAATTAGTCTTAGACTCACTATGACCCATGTTTATAACTTAATTTTCAACCACTGTATTTTAGCAAAAATCTCATAAACTTAAGATAAGATAAGAAAAGATAATATAATCCTTTAATCGTCCCACCATGGGGAATTTCAGAGCATTACAGCAGCAAGGCAGGAACAAGTACAGATACAGATGCATAAAGGCATTACATTGACAGTAGGTAGGTACATATACGGGGAAAAAAAAATGTAACCGGACTGTCACAACTTTGGATCTATCAGTTCACTGTTTGGGTCGTTCTCCATTTTGGATAGTGCTGGTTATACAGCCTAACTGCAGCAGGAAGGAAGGACTTTCGATAGCGCTCCCTCTCATATTTAGGATGAAGTAGCCGGTCACTGACAGTACTGCACATCTTTGTCACGGTCTCATGCATGGGATGGGAATCATTCTGCACCATGTAGCTCACCTTGGCCAGTATCCTCCTGTCGCCTACTTCCTGAACTGGGTCAAGGGGGCATCCCAGGACAGAGCTGGCCCTTCTAATCAGTTTGTCCAGCCTATTCCTATCCCTGGTTTATATGCCACTACCCCAGCACGCCACACCAAAGAAGATGACTGATGCCACACCAGAGTTGAAGAAGGATGCAAGGAGTGCCCCTCTAACTCCGAAGGCCCCTCTAACTCTAACTCCGAACATTTAGATTGCCGTAATTATAGAAAGGCATGAAGGGTTACTGTATATGTGTGTATACTATAAAACAACTTATTACACTCTGTATAATATAATTTTATACCCTCCGGGCTGAATACAGATAATTTAGCGTGATTGTTAAACACTTTGAATTCAGGAAATGCAGCTGAAGTAGCAGTCTAACCAGTATAACCAGTATGGCAGTATACTCAGTATGAGAGCTGCCAACAGGCGTGTCTCAACAATGTATCAATTCTACAAAACATAAAAACTATTATGAATAGCAATAGAATAATCAATGTATTGCTTATCCCTTTTACTGTTTCTTTTGCTTCCAAGGCAACTAGGGCTGGGTTTTTTGTCACTTCAGGTGTAGCAAATAGTGGTAATCACCTCTAGATAGGTGGTTGATATTTCAGCAGAGTGGGGAAAAATAGTAATCACCTCTTTCCTTAAAAATATGTATATGTCGTGTCATTCACGTCACCGGGCCCAGTTTATACCGTGGGCGTATGGCCGGACGTGAGCACCTATATGTGTGTGTATATATATATATACCTATAACTTCTTCGACCGTCTAAGTTCGGAACCAGGGTGATAACCCAGTGGAAACACCCCCTTTGTACTCTGCTCTGTTATGTTTCTAGTAGCCCTAGTGCAGTATGAAATAGTTTTTTAACAGATACTAGACAGATTCTAGACACACCTTCCGAATTGGTTAGACCGGACAATACACACAGACAATTAAGGAATTATATATCTGACCGGGTCCGTAGGCTCAGGACTTTCAAACGTGGTCAGTTTAAGGGTTCAGAGAAGACAGCCAACTATCTCCTCCCAGCCGGACATGAATACAGAAGGGTAGGTAAGATGATATATTTTCTCACCAGGTCTCGAGCTGCAGCCTCATCCTGCTGGAAAGACATCCATCCAGGGGGAGATTTTGTTGCGGCTGTGATCGTCTGGTATCATCCTGAGCCCCACTGTTTGAGCGCCAACTGTTAATATGATTCTTCTCTATCTTTAATCCAAGGTGTACAGTTTTTATAACAGAAATCGCGCTCTCTCATTGTGTTACATCATGTTTGCATTTCCAAATTACTGTTTACCCCAAATAGTAAATTAGTATTGATCTCGTGGGATCTCATATGTTCCCATATCGCTACATAATCATTATGTACATAATTATCGTCTTCTAGCCCGATCCACCCTAGTCCACCCAGTATTACATGAAGCCTAGTTGGGTTATACAATACAGAAACAATTCTCAGAAAATCAGAAGTATCTTAAAGTTACATGATCCCAATATTCAGCAAAGCGTCTATATAGTGGTACAGTTTTGATTCTTGTATATATTCATATGCCATATATTTTCCCCTTAACAACCGGTGGGCTTACAGTGGGGGAAGCGATGTAGTGTTGCTGACTACCTTCATTCGGAGCAGGTGCACATGTGGTACGTGAGGTTTGGTAGTCCATCAACGCTTGCAATTGCATGGTGGTTAAATGTCTAAGCATGCAACTGATATTCAAATTTCTCAGATTTTTCCCTTGGCTAAAGGTCTTTGCACACTTCTTACAGATAACTTTTGCCTGATCATTAGGATTTTGTTCAAAAAAGTGTCACACTGCACTCTTCCTACTATGGAAGACATGTTGAGACCTTGCACGCTGTGCTAATTTAACCATCTGGCCAAGCTGTCCTGCAACTCTTTTGGTTTTTGTAACACGTTTTTGGACTGCTACGGTCCTGCCAGATAACAGCTGTTGAGATGTCGATGCCTGCTGTGGATCCTCCTCCTCTTCTTCTGAGCTATTGGCAGCGGCACCCTCTTCCACAAATGGATGCCAATCTGGGTCAACAACTGGGTCATCCATCACCTCCTCTTCAATTTCATGTGCACCTTCCTCTGTGTCACCGTGTAAGGTGGTATAGTATGTGGGGAGGGGCACCTGAGTTCCATCAGGGTCTGATTCTGCCTCAGTACACTGCGAGGACAATGTAGTGCTCTGAGTGAATATACCGGCAGAAAAATCTAGCAGTGGCTGTGCATCAATGCACTCCATGTCAGATTCATCTTGGACTGGGGAATTCACGATTTGACTTGCTAACCCAGGCATGGTATGTGAAAAGAGCTTCATGTTGCAATCGGTAGTGTGGCCTGCCACATCCTTCACTTTTGGTAGGGGTGAAGGACATAAGGAAAGGTGTTGTTCCTGACCAGGAACCTCCACTGACAACTCAGTGCTTTTATTTTTTGAAACTTCAGAAGAGGAGGCGAGAGAGCTGGAGGCTGTGTCAGCAATGTAAGCCAAAACTTGTTCCTGAAGCTCCAGCTTTAAAGTGGTTTACCTACTCCCAGAAAAGAGAGTCTTTGAGGCCTTTTGAGCCAGACGATGACGCAGGCTCAACACCTCCTGCCTTAGGTGCTATTGTGCTTTTGCCACTACCAACACATGCAACACCACCACCACCACCATCGGGACCAGCTGGCAACCCCCGCCCACTTCCATGGCGTCTTCCACCATGCTTCCTCATTTTTTTGAAAATGTACCCAAAATACCACCAGCTATATGGTACTGTAAAACAAGGTAGCAGGTGTATCTACTATTGGTGAGAATTTGAATCTCACTATAGATTTGAGGACTCAGAACTATTGTCTCAGGCCCAGGAGAGATTACACCTCAATGTAACAGGCAGAAATTGTATGGTGTATGACAAGGTGGAGGGTGCCTATAGAATTGGTGAGCATTTGAATCTCACTATAGATTTGAGAACGCAGAACTATTGTCTCAGGCACATGAGAGATTACACCTCAATGTAACAGGCTGAAATTGGATGGTGCATGACAAGGTGGAGAGTGTCTATAG
This sequence comes from Dendrobates tinctorius, assembly GCF_039654945.1. Taxonomy (NCBI): domain Eukaryota; kingdom Metazoa; phylum Chordata; class Amphibia; order Anura; family Dendrobatidae; genus Dendrobates; species Dendrobates tinctorius. The sequence goes on from NW_027361921.1 coordinate 26,517,201, forward strand.
GATTGGTGAGAATTTGGATCTCACAAGAGATTTGAGGACGCTGAACTATTGTCTCAGGCACAGGAGAGATTACACCTCAATGTAACAGGCTGAAATTGGATGGTGTATGACAAGGTGGATGGTGTCTATAGGTTTTGTGAGAATTTGGATCTCTCTGGAGATTTGAGGACGCTGAACTATTGTTTCAGGCACAGGAGAGATTACACCTCAATGTAACAGGCTGAAATTGGATGGTGTATAACAAGTAGGAGGATGTCTATAGGATTGGTGAGAATTTGAATCAAACTATAGATTTGACGACGCAGAACTATTGTCTCAGGCACAGGAGAGATTACACCTCAATGTAACAGGCTGAAATTGGATGTTGTATGACAAGGTGGAGGGTGACTATAGGATTGCTGAGAATTTGTATCTCACTAGAGATTTGAGGACACTGAATTATTGTCTCTGGCACAGGAGAGATTACACCTCAATGTAACAGGCTGAAATTGTATGGTATTCACCAAATTGCCCAAACAATTAGCAACATCCCTATACTGGAAAATGTGCCACAAATTAACAATAAATACCTTTTGTGGTGACATATATTCCTTAAACCAAAGAAGGTTCCACACCATGGCACATAAAAAGTTTATTTATTAACAATGCAATTAAATAATTAAAAAGAAGGTGCTAGACCATAAAGAGAGACAACAAAGTCATAGAAGCATCACTTTACAGAACATTTCATTATGCAAATACATTCTCATATGTTGAGTATCGCTGGGAGGGATTAACATGATTTTTGCTTTCTTTAATGCTCATCGGCTGACTATCCTGAGACATGTCCCGCTATATGGGGGTATCACACCCTCCTGAATTCCCTCAGTAAGATGCCCATACTAAGCCCAACATAACCCAATACCATACAATAAACATGAGTGTGAGTGTAGTAGCATACCCAGTGCTGATGATGCTTCCTGAAATGTCCCTCATGCCCCGACGTGCATTTCGCTGTGCTTCATCAAGGAGTCGTGTCTAGGCAGGGGGCTAACCCACTTAAATATAAATTCAGTTCCCATGATTAGTCAGTGTTATCAAGTGGCACCTGATTTAAAAACATATATCGCTCTTCAAGTACATATCGCGCTTGCGCGCATACAAATCAGAAGCCAGCCCACATGAATTTGCCACCGTAAACAACTACTGCGCCTGCACACACGAAGATCCTGTGCTCAACCTAGGTCTGGCAATGTGATTCCCTTCGGCTAATGAGAGTACAATCAATAGTCACATGGTCCATGCCGGATAGGTCCTATTCCCATATATACTCAGATCAGCCCATTGCGCCTGCGTATTAAAGCATCCTACATCTATCTGAGCCATGCATACTGAGCACATATTCGGATTTCATTATTGTCCGGATGAATATTCCAATATGCACTTAAAACAGCCCATTGCGCCTGCGTACACAATAATCCTATATCTATCTAAACCAGGCATAATCGGCGCATGCTCGGGATTCAGTGAGATACGTCAGCCAATGGGAAAAATACCCAGCGGTCATGTGGTCCATGTGCAGCCAGGTACTGGAAGTGTCCCAGTTGCCATGGAAACACCACAGACATGCCGCACATTCTTCAAGACAGCTCAAAATCCCGGCATGCGCACCGCCTCAATCAACAACCTGATTCCTATTGATGAAAGTGCTTCTTTATAAAAATATATATAACACCCACATCATGATATAAATCACACATCACAAATGGACTCAATATTAGGGAATATCATAAGGTGCTTTTAACAAATCTACCTTCATGGAGCACCATGGCAAACTCCATATAACCCAATACAACTGGTGATATGTTAAATATATTACAACCCACCCTGTTATTTTATATTTAAATTCGGCCCCATGCCACAGGTTTTGCCAATAGAAAATTTAGAATGGAGTCAAATAACCAAAATTCCTATGTGACCTTCCCCAAAAGTAGACCACAGACGCCCCAGATACAATGAATTTAAATAGACCCACCAAATCACCTATTTCCATATAATATGTGATAAATATATTGTCATGGGGTAGAAATATCACATTACCAACCCGAAGCCCTAATCCATGTAATAAAAAATGGAATGGAATCCCTGTAAACATCCATAATTTTAAATATATATTACCAAAATATTGTCAATGAGACATAAAAACAGATACTGTATAATATATTATATTATTGTCCCACTCTAAAATTCAAACAATTAATTGGTCTTGTCCTTCAAACGTCAATAAAGGTAGAATTGATAAATCCCCTTTAAGGCCAAATCTTCATCCATGGATGGACCAGGGAATCCTCTCTTGGCGCCCACTAATGGAAAGAATCAGTGTATGTACTCAAAGCAGAATACTGAAAAAAATTTAAAAAAATATGTTAAAATCAAGAATAATAATAAAAGAAAAAGAAATACAAACCCCCCTACCTACTATCAGCTTCATAGCTAATATTCAAAGAAAAGCATTGAACCCAAATCTTTCATTCAGGCCCTGAGGTGCTAGTGTCCCAAGCCTGAAAATCCACTGGCATTCTCTCTTTGCAAGCCTATTTTGTAGGTCTCCTCCTATGGAGCCCAAATCCACTAAATCAATGTCTTTGATAGTCAGCAGATTGGAATTGCAACTATGATGTTTCCTGAAATGCCTAGGTAAGGTTTTCAAAGAAGTCTCATCTTTGGTTATCTTTGCCTTATCTATAACCAAGCATTGCTCGCGCACCCTCACCTTAAGTTCACGTGTGGTCATGCCTATATAGACTTTACCGCAAGGGCACTCGGCGTGATAAATCACACCCTTTGAGGAGCAAGTAATGTGAGCCCTAATATCAAACCTCCTAGACCTGTCAAAATTGAAAAAGAAGGAAGCCTTTCTCATATTGGCACACCCTTTACACAACCCACACGGAAAAAAGCCCTCACGTTGGAAATTCCTTCGTGACTTTTCCCTCCCTTTAGGATCATAAGTACTGTGAACCAAGATGTCACGTAAGTTTAGGGCCCTCTTAGCTACAAACGATGGAGAGGAAAGCAGACATTTTTTAAGAACTGAGTCTGTGAAAAGGATCTTCCAATGCTTTACCACACTCCGCTGTAATTCATCCCATCTGTTGTTGAAATTCGTAATGAATCTCACCTGGTGTTCTGTCTTCTCTTGAGTTACCACAGGTAAGTTCTTGTGCAAAAGATGATCCCTTGGTGTATCCCTAGCTCTTCTATATCCTCTTTGGATCACTCGTCGGCCATAACCCCGGTCCTGGAAACGTTCCTTTAAAATCTTTGCCTGTTCCTCAAATTGGGATTCTTCTGAGCAGATACGCCTGGCTGGTAGGAATTGACCGATGGGAATGCCTGAAATCGTGGATCTAGGATGAGCCGATGAATCATGTAACACCGAATTAACAGATGTGGGTTTTCTATAGATGGTAGTGGAGAGACGTCCGTTCGGAAGAGCTGCAATTGACAAGTCAAGAAAGTCGATCTTACGTCCATATTTATAGGTCAATCTATAGATCTATAGATCTATAAGATCCTGTGGTAACTCAAGAGAAGACAGAACACCAGGTGAGATTCATTACGAATTTCAACAACAGATGGGATGAATTAAAGCGGAGTGCGGTAAAGCATTGGAAGATCCATTTCACAGACCCAGTTCTTAAAAAATGTCTGCCTTCCTCTCCATCTTTTGCAGCTAAGAGGGCCCCAAACTTACGTGACATCTTGGTTCACAGTACTTATGATCCTAAAGGGAGGGAAAAGTCACGAAAGAATTTCCAACGTGAGGGCTTTTTTCCGTGTGGGTTGTGTAAAGGGTGTGCCAATATGAGAAAGGCTTCCTTCTTTTTCAATTTTGACAGGTCTAGGAGGTTTGATATTAGGGCTCACATTACTTGCTCCTCAAAGGGTGTGATTTATCACGCCGAGTGCCCTTGCGGTAAAGTCTATATAGGCATGACCACACGTGAACTTAAGGTGAGGGTGCGCGAGCAATGCTTGGTTATAGATAAGGCAAAGATAACCAAAGATGAGACTTCTTTGAAAACCTTACCTAGGCATTTCAGGAAACATCATAGTTGCAATTCCAATCTGCTGACTATCAAAAACATTGATTTAGTGGATTTGGGCTCCATAGGAGGAGACCTACAAAATAGGCTTGCAAAGAGAGAATGCCAGTGGATTTTCAGGCTTGGGACACTAGCACCTCAGGGCCTGAATGAAAGATTTGGGTTCAATGCTTTTCTTTGAATATTAGCTATGAAGTTGATAGTAGGTAGGGGGGTTTGTATTTCTTTTTCTTTTATTATTATTCTTGATTTTAACATATTTTTTTACATTTTTTTCAGTATTCTGCTTTGAGTACATACACTGATTCTTTCCATTAGTGGCCGCCAAGAGAGGATTCCCTGGTCCATGCATGGATGAAAATTTGGCCTTAAAAGGGGATTTATCAATTCTACCTTCATTGACGTTTGAAGGACAAGACCAATTAATTGTTTGAATTTTAGAGTGGGACAATAATGTAATATATTATATCTGTTTTTATGTCTCATTGACAATATTTTGGTAATATATATTTAAAATTATGGATGTTTACAGGGATTCCATTCCATTTTTTACATGGATTAGGGCTTAGGGTTGGTAATGTGATATTTCTACCCCATGACAATATATTTATCACATACTATATGGAAATGGGTGATTTGGTGGGTCTATTTAAATTCATTGTATCTGGGGTGTCTGTGGTCTACTTTTGGGGAAGGTCACATAGGAAATTTGGTTATTTGACTCCATTCTAAATTTTCTATTGGCAAAACCCGTGGCATGGGGCCAAATTTAAATATAAAATAACAGGGTGGGTTGTAATATATTTAACATATCACCAGTTGTATTGGGTTATATGGAGTTTGCCATTGTGCTCCATGAAGATAGATTTGTTAAAAGCACCTTATGATATTCCCTAATAATGAGTCCATTTGTGATATGTGATTTATATCATGATGTGGGTGTTATGGGAGTTGGAAGTTTCGCCCCCAGCAGTTCGCCCCCAGCAGTTCGCCCCCAGGTACACTTCGCCCCCGAACATTTCACCCCCAGCATTTCGCCCCCAGGTTGTTTCGCCCCTGCACATTTCGCCCCCGCACATTTCGCCCCCAGCAGTTCGCCCCCGCACATTTCGCCCCCGCACATTTCGCCCCCAGCAGTTCGCCCCCGGATGTTTCGCCCCCGGATGTTTCGCCCCCGGATGTTTCGCCCCCAGCAGTTCGCCCCCGGATGTTTCGCCCCCAGCAGTTTGCCCCCGGATGTTTCGCCCCCAGCAGTTCGCCCCCGGATGTTTCGTCCCCGGATGTTTCGCCCCCAGCAGTTCGCCCCCGGATGTTTCGCCCCCCCCAGTTCGCCCCCGCATGTTTCGCCCTCAGCAGTTCGCCCCCGGATGTTTCGCCCCCAGCAGTTCGCCCACAGCAGTTCGCCCCCGCATGTTTCGCCCCCAGCGGTTCGCCCCCAGCAGGTCACCCCCGGATGTTTCGCCCCCGGATGTTTCGCCCCCAGCAGTTCACCCCCGGATATTTCGCTCCCAACAGTTCAACCCCAGCAGTTCGCCCCCGGATGTTTCGCCCCCAGCAGTTCGCCCCCAGATGTTTTGTCCCTGGATGTTTCGCCCCCAGCAGTTCGCCCCCAGCAGTTCGCCCCCGGATGTTTCACCCCCAGCAGTTCACCCCCGGATATTTCGCTCGCAACAGTTCGCCCCCGGATGTTTCACCCCCAGCAGTTTGCCCCCAGCAGTTCGCCCCCGCATGTTTCGCCCCCAGAAGTTCGCCCCCAGCAGTTCGCCCCCAGATGTTTCGCCCCCAGATGTTTCGCCCCCGGATGTTTCGGCCCCAGCAGTTCGCCCCCAGCAGTTCGCCCCCGGATGTTTCGCCCCCAGCAGTTCGCCCCCGGATGTTTCGCCCCCGGATGTTTTGCCCCCAGCAGTTCGCCCCCAGCAGTTCGTCCCCGGATGTTTCGCCCCGAGCAGTTCGCCCCTGGATGTTTCGCCCCTGGATGTTTCGCCCCCAGCAGTTCACCCCCGGATGTTCACCCCCGGATGTTTCGCCCCCAGCAGTTCGCCCCCGGATGTTTCGCCCCCAGCAGTTCGCCCCCGGATGTTTCACCCCCGGATGTTTCGCCCCCTGTCAGTTCGCCCCCAGCAGTTCATCCCTGGATGTTTTGCCTCTAGCAATTTGCTCCTAGATCTTTCGCATCTGGGAAAAACCTGCCTGAACTGAACATTAGCAGGTTTGCTTATCACTAATAATACACCATATGAGTCTAAGATATACAATTCTGATCAAATTAGTTTTTTTTATTCTCAAACTTTGTTTTCTAGATGAGTAATTTTACAAACAGACAGGAAAATAGTAGGATTTCATTGGTTACTAAGGAGGTCGTGCCCCCTTGGGAGCAGAACGGATCCTGGCTCCCTATGATACATTCAGGGCTGCTTGTTCACAGCCCTCTGCAAAGCTCCCCTTCACCCTCCGCTCATGTGCTCTGTCCTGGACAAGAGGAGGGCTCCCCCCTGCCTGTGTAAAGCCGTTACAGGACGGAACACATAGGGGGGGGCTTTGCAGAGGGCTGTAAACCAGCAGCCCTTTATACATCATAGGGAATATATTGTTAGCTGCATGCTCCTGTGCAGCCACACCCTCTAGAATCCATCCACAAGTACTGCTACTAAGGAGAAACAACCTCCTTAGCAACCACTGAAATCCTGCAGCACATGGAGCTTTAACTTGGATGAGACTTTTCACACAGAAGTGAAGCTGCTGGAAGGTCTCCTTTGGAAATGAATATCATGGGCACAGGTACTATAACATAACATGTTTTTTGCAGAGTTATGCTTTAACTGTATATATCAAAACTGTTTTAACAAGAGACATAAAAAGGTATAGAGGGGAAGGATTAGAGAAAAAGAGAAAATACAAATTGCAGGATATAATGCTTGAATTATTTTACAGCTAAAAACACTGCTCTCAAAACATACAATATGTGACCATGAACTAAAAATCAAAGCTGTAGGCAATGCCTCTCAGATAATCCATCAAGCTTCTATTATCGAAATCTTGCACGATACGTTTAACCCTTGCTGAAATTGCAGCATACTTTTTGTTTCTTGCAGCGATGGGATTTCCTGCTATTATCTGAATAATTTCAAAACTATGGAGCTCTTGCTGATGTTTCAGACAGTTAATGAACCGGTATATATTTTGGAAAAGACTACCACATGTTTCTCGAAAGCTACGGTGCCATCCTTCGACATCATTATTTGTTCGCTGTTGATCATTCAATGTTCGTTCATACACATTCCAGAATTGAACTGGAAACAAAGGTGCTTGACGTCCTCTGCGATTCATTCGACCGATATAGCTGTCTTCAAAATAGTTGGCAATAGGTATTGCTTCTTGTGGAAAGTCAGGATCTTCCACCAATTCTTCAAATGATTGCACAACATTCTGTGGTGGTAGAAAGGCCAGGGCAGGTATCATGCGTATCCAACGGGCAAATTCATGGTCACCTTGGTATTGCATCTTGAGTCCTTCATTTTGAACTTTACGCCAAACCGACTGTGAAAGGTGGAAAAAGCAACCAGTCTTCACAAGGTTGGGGAGTTCACTTTCAAATGTCTGTATTGCAGCTAGTTCAAAATCCAACATCAGGTTGTCTGGCTGCAGTCCAGGCTGCAAGTTCTTCAGCTCTTGCAGCAACCTCTGGTATGTAGAACGGCTCTTGTCTGTCAGCAAGGTGTACACTACAGGAACAACAAGGCCGCTGTGGACTACATGGATTGTGTAAAGTTGCTTAAACAAGGCTGGTGTAGTGAAAAACATGCCATCAGCAAACCACTCTTTACTTTGTGCCAGTAGATGGAGATTGTCTCTTGTTCCAAATATCAACATACGGCTGTGTCAATTTCCTAATTTAAAATGAAAGTATTAGTAGAGGAAATAACAGAAAAAGTGTAACAAGCAGCAGACAGAGTTTTGGGATAAATTCACAAAAAAAATATCCTAATCAGAAGACTCTGTTCATATCTCACATTAAATACTCACATTTTGCTCCAGATTTTCTGATTTCATAATAAAAAAACTGAAGCAAAATCTAGTGTGAAGGGGCCAACCAATAGTTTTTTACAACATATATTGTCCCAGTGGAAAATTATATATTTTTGTTTAAAATTAAAATTACTTCCAAACTTGAAATAGGTCACATTTTTAGGGTACCTTTAGACCCTTCAACTAGACGGCCGTTCAGCACGGCCGATCGCCACTATGCTGAACGGGCGTCTAGTTGACAGCCGCATCCAGACGCGGCATGCGGCTGGACGTCTGAATGAACGACTGGGCGGTCCGCCCGCCTGAATGGGGCATTCCATTCAGGCGGATGGGCACGCTAGCCGTCGGGTGGGCAGCGCGGACGTTCGTGACGTCCGCGCTGCCTATGCTGTCTCATTGAGAGGATTGTGCAGGACACAAAAAAACGCCAGTAAAATCACCAGTGTGCTTTTGGCCTAAGGCATAACTGAATGGTCCATTAGGCTGGGGTCATATGCAGCATTAATGTGTAAATCCCATCCACATGCTGATGAAAAAATTTTGTTTACAAAAAAAAAACATGCAGTGCAGCATGTCAATGTATGCTGCCATTATACAAACAAAATTCCAGCCATTCAGACAAGGGGCTGAAATCCTGCACTAAAACCTGCACCTAAATCCATAGAGTTAAGTGAAGATTTTGATACAGAATTAGGGTACCACAATAGTTGCCACAATTGCAGGCACAAATAGATTCCTGTGGGATCTCCAATTGCTACCGCAATTACAGCCGCTGCGGAGATGCCGCTCCACAATCCCCTTCCTTCAGTGGGCACGAGGCCTCAGGCTTTATCCAGACAAGCTGGATTTACAGGCGTATTCCGTGCTGTGTTTCCTGCCTGAAACCCGCCCTTTCATGTCTATGGTGCGGGTTACGGGCGGATTCCGGCCGGGGCCGGAAAACGCCCCACCGGAAAATAGCTTCAAAGCTATTTTCCGGCGGATCCCGGAAGGAATGGGAATGGGCAAGAGGGAAACCTCCCAAAAAATGCCTGCAAACCACACCAAATATGCTCGGTTTAGGCCATAGCAGGGCATGGCCACGCCCATAGCAGAGCTTGGCCACGTCCCCTATTTGCAGAAGCGTTTTGCCAAAGCGCTTGCAAAGTGCTTAAAAAGTGCTTGGAAGCAGCAGGCAAAACGCATCTGCAAATCATGGCGTATCTCACCTGAGCTCCGGAGTTCAGCCCGACCTGTCCACGGATCTGCAGGACTGAACTACGAGAGCCGAGGAATCAGCCGGCGATGGCAGTTCAGTCCGTGCATGCCGCAGACAGGCGAGGCTGAACTCCGGGGCAGCATCCAGGACAGGTATGGCCAGTACAATGCTGCATATTTGGAATTAGTGTTGGCCGGTCCGATCACTGAAGATCGTAATTTATTACGATTTTCAGGCTGATCGTTATTTTAAATTACGATCCGATTTGTAGCCAGATCATGATGATGATCTGAATTAGAAATCGGAATCCTCCGTAATCTGAAAACACTGTCCGGGCATACACTCCCGAACAGTGTGCGCATATATATATATATATATACACACACACACACACTATACAGGTGTACAGCGTGTGTGCATATTTAGCTTTAGTAAATGGCTCCAGGCTGCGCTGTTAAAAAATAAACAAACCCAGCTACTCACCTCTTTCTCCAGTGTCCAGTACTGGCTCCGGCTCCTAGCCCAGCAGTGCAGGGAATCCCGAAATCCAGGCGGCGCATCGCCACCTCTGTGCCTGCCGTACTATAACTACAGTGGAGAGTGATCCCAGGACCGCTCACTAGACGGTCCTGGGAAAGCACCACATCACGTCACAGAACAGCCCGGCACATGTGCAGAGGTGGTGATGCACAACCCAGAATGCATAGCATTGGGATTTCGGAATTCCCTGCACCGCCGGAGACAGCGCTGGACACCGGAGAGAGAGTTGAATAACTGGGTTTGTTTATTTTTTAACAGCGCAGCTTGGGGCCATTATATATATGCAAGAAAGCTGGAAGAAGAGTGGCTCAACTGAGATTGTTGCTGAGGACTCAGTGTGCTGCTAGAGCAGGGGTTGGCTTCCGCCCGTACTTAACATGCATCCATGAAGAAAGACCTCCGCGCTCCTGAAGTCCTATACAAATCCTTTATTGCATTTCAAAGTTCCAAAAGTGCCAGACCACCATCACCCACCCACATATATGCATATATATACACACACACTGTTCGGGCGTACAGTGTGCATATATATATATATATATATATATATATATCTACATCTAGCTCTGGAGATTTGATCTGAATTAATTCCAATCTTTCGGTATGATCAGCCCGATCTGATCCTATCTTTCCAGTGATCGGCCAACACTAGTTGGAATCAGTAGGCCTCACTATATTATATTACCCTCAAAGTTTCCCTTGAAGGCAAAAATCACATAGTATTTTATATCAGCACCTTATAGTGTAGCATTTTTCACATTTGTGCAAAATAAACTTTGCAATAATTATGCATAATGGAATTGTTTTAATACAATGTTAAATGGTTAAGTAGCTTACCAGAGTCATGCAGAAGGAACTGCTGCTGGACACCATCAATACTGATCTCCTGGAACTCGAGGGGGATAACAAGTTGATCAAGGGTTTGAGGTAACCTTGGGATATTGCCAAGTTGCCTTGCTAATCGTATTGTCCTCTTCAGTGATGCTTTCCTTGGGAGAAGTGCTGCAACATTAGAATGGGCTCCTGAAACGACGTCTGTGAGAATCTGTTGTGGTGTCTCCTGTGTTGTCCTTGCCCTGGTCACAGCCTCATTAACAAGTCGGATTGCTTCAGGTCTTGCAGCTTGTGCTGCGTGATTGTGAAGATTGACTACTTTCACTTTCACAACTTCGCCAGATTCTTCATTGGTCCAAACACGTCCCTTGCAAGTCGACCGTTTTTCACATACCCAGATGGAATGAACATCGTCAGCGGTTCGTTTGGAAAATAAGTAAATGTGATTCTCATGGACCAACTTGCTCCTTCCACGTTTGGACAGAACTGAATTCATAGTTGTAGAAAGTGAATTGCTGTGGAAGCTGACTGATTTTTTGTGGCAGTACACTTCTCTCTTTGTGGAGATTTCAGACACTGCTATATTCTGATATACAGATGGAATAAAAGCTAGTCTAATGTAACTTGCAGGACATGTGACCATGCTACTTGTTACATCTGCAACAAAACTTGCAACAAAGCAGGTCAGTGCTTGGTCAGGTAAAAGTTCAAAATTGTTTAGATTTTAGGCCTCTTGCACACTGTAATTTTAGAGTGGTTTCACACTTGTGTATGTGGCCGCCAGAGGTCGATCCGCTCTGGATCTGACATCCAGCTGACCCCAGGGCAATGCTGGCTGAATGCTGGCATTCCGCTTGCATTGCCCATAGAAGTGAACGGCTGGGTTCCGCGATCTGCAGACGCCCGTTCGCTTTCGTAATGCCGCATTCCGCTATCAGTGTCAGAACAAAAAGAAGAGCATTTTCTTCTTTTCGTTCCGCTGCAGGTTAGCGGAATGCGGCATTACAGAAGCGAACGGGCGGCCTGTAGTGCATATGTAGCGGAAGTTTGAAAGCACCCTTATGCTGCCACTGTTTTAGAACTCCAAAGCACGTGCTTTACTGGCATTTTTCAGAGCGCTTTTGTGAGCGCTCTTGGTAATGACCCATAAGATACAGGCTATTGATGAACGCTAAGTGCTCAAAAATAGCTCCTGTAATAAAATAAAAAGAGCTGGCCGAAACAACACCTCGCTTTTCTAGCCATTGACTTATCTACTATATAATTGTCTAAGGGTCACTTTCGTCTTTCTGTCTGTAACATTTTATTCGTATATTCATTGGTCGCGGCGTCTGTCTGTCATGTAAATCCAAGTCGCTGATTGGTCGTGGCAAAACGCCCACGACCAATCAGCGACGGTCACAGTCTGCCATAAAAATGGCCGCTGCTTCACTGCCCTGTACTCACCGCTGACCGCTCACACAGGGTTAATGCCAGCGTTAACGGATCGCGGTGTACCGCACTCCATTAACGCTGCTATTAACCCTGTGTGACCAACTTTTCGCTATTGATGGTGCCTATGCAGCATCAATAGTGAAAAGATGTAATGTTAAAAATAATAATGATAAAAAAAAAAGTTATTCTCACCCCCTCCAACGTCGCGCTGTCCTCCGCGCCTCTCTCCAATGCACACCGTCCAGGACCTGCGATGATGTCACGGTCATGTGACCGTGACATCATCGCAAGTCCTACGCTCAGACCGAAAGCCACCGCCAGCACTGCAGAGAGGCGCGAGGACTTCAGGGCCCGTGGCTGAGGTGAGTATATCTTTATTATTTTTTTTTAAACACGAATATAGTGCCCACTAGAGTTGAGCGACTTTTGTTTTTTTAGGGTCGCGTTTCGTGAAACCCGACTTTTCCAAAAGTCGGGTCGAGCAAGATCGTCCGATTATAGGGAAAAGTCGGGGTCGTCCCGAAACACGAAACCCAATGTAAGTCAATGGGGAATAAAAGTCGGCAGTGAGAGGAGGACAGGAAACACACCAACAGTGCCCATTTGAATGCCAAAAGCATCAATTCTTCTTACTTAAGCTTGTCAACCTTAATTAACTTCATAATACAAGTTACGCACTGAAAAATGGGGGTTATTTGGCTACAGACTGTGGGGGGGGGAGGGCTGGCTCCAGGTTTTCATGTGCCCTGGGCGAAAGAGCGCCCCTTTAACACATACCACAACTCATCATGCTCCGATACGGCAGAGAAATAGCGGTATAGTACAATGAAAAATACCTCACTTTTTACATCTCATGACGAGGCCCATCTATTTCTCCATACAGAATCATTGGTCCCATATAATGTTTGAAACAGTATATGATGAGCTCCACATAATGCTACAGTATATGTTGGTCCCCATGGATGAAGCTCTACTGTCTTATGGGCCCAAATAATGCTCCAAACATAATGGGCCCCATTTCTAATGCTCTAGTGTATAATGGGCCCTGTAAATGCTGCTCCAGTGTCTGATGTCCACCTTTGGAATGTTCCAGTGTATGGTGGGCCCCATCTATCATTCTCAGACGGTGTTAGGCCCAGTATTGATTGCACGTGATTGCACAAAGGTGAGAAAGGGTACCGTATCCCCAGATAACATGTATGGATAGTGTACACATTCAAAATATATGTCTATACATCAGGAGGCAGGCTCAGACGGTGTTAGGCCCAGTATGGATTGCACGTGATTGCACAAAGGTTAGAAAGGGTACCGTATCCCCAGATAACATGTATGGATAGCGTACACATTCAAAATATATGTCTCAGGAGGCAGGCTCAGACGGTGTTAGGCCCAGTATGGATTGCACGTGATTGCACAAAGGTTAGAAAGGGTACCGTATCCCCAGATAACATGTATGGATAGCGTACACATTCAAAATATATGTCTCAGGAGGCAGTCTCAGACGGTGTTATACCCAGTATGGATTGCACGTGATTGCACAAAGGTTAGAAAGGGTACCGTATCCCCAGATAACATGTATGGATAGCGTACACATTCAAAATATATGTCTCAGGAGGCAGGCTCAGACGGTGTTAGGCCCAGTATGGATTGCACGTGATTGCACAAAGGTTAGAAAGGGTACCGTATCCCCGGATAACATGTATGGATAGCGTACACATTCAAAATATATGTCTCAGGAGGCAGGCTCAGACGGTGTTAGGCCCAGTATGGATTGCACGTGATTGCACAAAGGTTAGAAAGGGTACTGTATCCCCGGATAACATGTATGGATAGCGTACACATTCAAAATATATGTCTCAGGAGGCAGGCTCAGACGGTGTTAGGCCCAGTATGGATTGCACGTGATTGCACAAAGGTTAGAAAGGGTACCGTATCCCCGGATAACATGTATGGATAGCGTACACATTCAAAATATATGTCTCAGGAGGCAGGCTCAGACGGTGTTAGGCCCAGTATGGATTGCACGTGATTGCACAAAGGTTAGAAAGGGTACTGTATCCCCGGATAACATGTATGGATAGCATACACATTCAAAATATATGTCTCAGGAGGCAGGCTCAGACGGTGTTAGGCCCAGTATGGATTGCACGTGATTGCACAAAGGTTAGAAAGGGTACCGTATCCCCAGATAACATGTATGGATAGCGTACACATTCAAAATATATGTCTCAGGAGGCAGGCTCAGACGGTGTTAGGCCCAGTATGGATTGCACGTGATTGCACAAAGGTTAGAAAGGGTACCGTATCCCCAGATAACATGTATTGATAGCGTACACATTCAAAATATATGTCTCAGGAGGCAGGCTCAGACGGTGTTAGGCCCAGTATGGATTGCACGTGATTGCACAAAGGTTAGAAAGGGTACCGTATCCCCGGATAACATGTATGGATAGCGTACACATTCAAAATATATGTCTCAGGAGGCAGGCTCAGACGGTGTTAGGCCCAGTATGGATTGCACGTGATTGCACAAAAGTTAGAAAGGGTACCGTTTCCCCGGATAACATGTATGGATAGCGTACACATTCAAAATATATGTCTATACATCAGGAGGCAGGCTCAGACGGTGTCAGGCACAGTATGGATTTGACGGCCCAGATTACACAGCGGAGGAGCAGGGAGAGGTAAAGATTGCAAATGCTGGGGCCCTGCCCAAGCAAGGGGGGCCCACTCGTGGGCGTCGGTACTGTCACTGGGCCCCTCATAGTACAGCGGTGTGTCTGACGGCGGGTGTGCACCACCACCGTCAGAGACACTTGATTGCACTATGAGGGACCCTGTGCCAGTGCCCGCGCCCAAGAGTCGGCCTACCCACCTGTCCAGGGCAACGGCACTCGCACGGTGTCGTGCGCTAGGTGGTGACCCCGGCCATGGGGGGGAGGCAGCACAGTTAGGGAGTTTTAGAAAGTGGCATATGTTGATGTTGGACATTCAGCTGATGCAAAAGGCGAAATAGGTGAAGTACCAGGAAGAGGTGGACCAAAGCAAGCCATTTTTCTGTCACCCTATGTGTCATCAGGGGAAGGTGGGACAAAATCCTTGGAAACCCATGCGTGGTTCATTTTAATGAAGGTTAGATCATCCACATTTTGGGTTGACAGACGGGTCCTTTTTCTGTCAGGATTGATCCAGCTGCACTGAAGACTCTTTCCGATAGCACACTTGCAGCTGGGCAAGCGAGCTCCTGTAAGGCATATTGGGCCAATTCAGGCCAGGTGTCCAGTTTAGCGGCCCAATAGTCAAAGGGGAATGACCTGTGTGGGATAACATCGATATGGGAGGAAAAGTAGTTTGTAACCATAGTTGACAACTGCTGTCTCCTGTCACTTTCCATCGATGCAGTATTACCAGTTGTGTGAGCGGTATTTGAAAAATCAGTCCACAACATTGTCATGAAACCCCTGTCTCCAACGCCACTTCTGCTGTGTGCACCACGAACACCTCTGCCAAGCTGCCCCCGGCCCGTACGGCTCGTGTGAGAACCATCACCGCTGCTGTGTGCTGGGAATGCCTCAAGCAACCGATTTACCAGAGTTGCTTGTTTATTAGCCAATATTAGGTCAAGGTTCTCCTGTGGCATGATGTTTTGTAATTTGCCTTTATAGCGTGGATCCAGGATGCTGGCCAACCAGTAGTCGTCATCGTTCATCATTTTGGCAATGCGGGGGTCCCTTTTTAGGATCCGCAAGGCATAATCTGACATGTGGGCCAATGTTCCCGGTGTCAATGATGCACTGCGAGTGCTGGGTGGAGGAGCACTTTCTGGCAAATCCACATCCCTCCAGTCATGCACAAACCCTGTACCAGACCTTGCCATGCCAAAATTTTCACTTGCCCCACGAGATGCATCCTCCTCCCCTAAGTTATCATCCCCATCATCATCCTCCTCCTCCTCTTCTTCCTCCACCTCGTCCAGGAGAGGTCCCTGAGCAGACAATGGCTGAATGTCATCAAGGATTCCCTCCTCCTCTTCCTCCTCATCAACATTGGCTGCAGACGCCTGCTCCTTAAGGTGCGTCAAAGTTTGCATGAGCAGACGCATAAGTGGGATGCTCATGCTTAGGATGGCGTCGTCTGCGCTTACCAGCCGTGTGCATTCCTCAAAACACTGAAGGACTTTACAAAGGTCTTTCAGCTTCGACCACTGCACACCTGTCAACTCCATGTCTGCTCTCAAAGTGCCTGGCCGTGTATCCTCCCACAAATGCATTATGGCCTGCCTCTGCTCGCACAGCCGCTCCACCATGTGCAGGGTGGAGTTCCACCTTGTTGCAATGTCGATAATGAGGCGGTGGTTGGGAAGGTGGAGCAATCGCTGCAGCTTCTGCATACGAACGGAGTGTACAGGCGACCGGCGGATGTGCGCGCACAGTCTTCGCACCTTCTGGAGCAGGGCTGTTAACTCCGGATAATTTTTGAGGAAGCACTGCACCACCAGGTTCAAGGTGTGAGCCAAGCAAGGTATGTGGCTGAGTTTTGAAAGGGCTATGGCTGCCACAAAATTACGGCCGTTATCACTAACTACCTTGCCTGCCTCAAGATGTACACTGCCCAGCCATGACTCAGTTTGTCGCTTCAAGTACTCGGCCAGCACCTCGGCGGTGTGTCTGTCGCCCAAACACATCATCTGCAACACAGCCTGCTGACGCTTTCCACTAGCTGCTCGATAGGGGGACACATCGTGTGCAACAGTGGCAGCTGCAGATGGAGTGCTCGTACGACTGCGCTCTGTGGACGAGCTTTCGCTTCTGGAGGAGGAGGAGGAGGGTCGAACGCCTACAGCCAACTGTTTCCTATACCGTGGGCTAGGCAGCACTGTCCCACTACCGCTGTCCCCTGTGGACCCTGCATCCACCACATTAACCCAGTGCGCAGTGATGGACACGTAACGGCCCTGGCCATGCCGACTGGACCATGCATCAGTTGTGAGGTGCACCTTTCCGCTCACTGACTGCTTGAGTGCATGGACAATGCGGTCTTTCACATGATGGTGGAGGGCTGGGATGGCTTTGCGAGAGAAGAAGTGGCGACTGGGTAGGTCATAGCGTGGTACTGCATAGGCCATGAGTTCGCGGAAATCTGTGCTTTCCACCAACCGAAAGGGCATCATCTCAAACGAGAATAGTTTGGCAATGTGGGCGTTCAAACCCAGTGTACGCAGATGAGAGACTGAGTACTTTCTTGACCTACTCATAGTGTCTGGGAGGGTGAGCTGGACTTGAGAGCTGCATATGGTGGAAGTAGCGGTGGACAGGGCGGACTGAGAGAGGGTTGATGATGGTGATGGAGTTGGTGTTCTTTCTGATGGCCTAGAATCAGTCTTTCGTTGATATAACAGTGGGATTCCCTGAATGCTGTGGCCTTGCAACGACACCTCAACATTTACTGCTGTGCTAACCGGTGGGCTTACAGTGGGGGAAACAATGTAGCGTTGCTGACTACCTTCGTTGTGATCAGTTGCACATGTGGCACTTGAGGTTTGGTGTTGTGTCCACGCTTGCAAGTGCATGCTGGTTAAATGTCTAAGCATGCAACTGGTATTCAAATTTTTCAGATTTTTCCCTCGGCTAAAGGTCTTTGCGCACTTCTTACAGATAACCTTGGCCTGATCATGAGGATTTTGGTCAAAAAAGTGCCACACTGCACTCTTCCTACTTTGGCAGACATTTTGCGGCCTAGCACGCTGTGATCTTTTGACCCTCTGGACAAGCTGTCCAGCAACTCTTTTGATGTTTGGAACCTGTCTTTGGAGTGCTCCGGGCCTGCCAGATAACAGCTGTTGCGATGTTGATGTCTGCTGTGGATGCTCCTCATCTGAGCTATTGGAAGCAGCACCCTCTTCCCCCAATGGATGCCAATCTGGGTCAACAACTGGGTCATCCATCACCTCCTCTTCTATGTCATGTGCACCTTCCTCTGTGTCACCGTGTATGGTGGTATAGTGTGCGGGAAGGGGCACCTGAGTCTCATCAGGGTCAGACTCTGGCTCTGTACACTGCGAGGACAATGTAGTGCTCTGAGTGAATGTACCAGCAGAATCATCCATCAGCGGCTGTGCATCAGTGCACTCCATGTCAGATTCATCTTGGCCTGGGTAATTCACCATTTCACTTGATAATCCAGGCATGGTATGTGAAAACAGCTCCATGGAGTAATCAGTAGTATGGCCTGCGTCATCCTTCAATCTTGGTTGGGTGAAGGACACAAGGAAAGGTGTGGTTCATGAACATGAGCCTCCAATGACGACTCAGTGCTTTTACTTTTTACAACTGAAGAAGAGGAGGCGATAGAGCTGGAGGCCGAGTCAGCAATGTAAGACAAAACTTTTTCCTGATGCTCTGGCTTTAAAAGCGGTTTGCCAACTCCTAGAAAACTAAGCGTTCGAGGCCTTATGTAGCCAGATGATGACGCAGGGTCAGCACCTCCTGCATTCGGTCCTATTTTGCTCTTGCCACTACCATCAGATCCACCACCAACACCATCATTACCAGCTGCCAACCCCCGCCCAATTCCACGGCCTCTTCCACCAGCCTTCCTCATTTTTGGTAGAAATGTAGACAAAATCCAACAAACTATATAGTAATGTAAAACAAGGTACAAGGTGTCTATAGGACAGGGGAGATTTTGAATTTCTGCAGACACTTGTGGACACTGGACACTTTTGGATTGTGTGAGGCCCACTGATATCTGAGCGCTATGTGACAGGCTCGATGGCACAGCTGTGACCAAAGTGACTAGAGGATAATGGAGATTTTGAATCTCTGCACACACTTTTGGACACTGGACACTTTTGGATTGTGTGAGGCCCACTGATATCTGAGCGCTATGTGACAGGCTCGATGGCACAGCTGTGACCAAAGTGACTAGAGGATAAGGGAGATTTTGAATCTCTGCACACACTTTTGGACACTGGACACTTTTGGATTGTGTGAGGCCCACTGATATCTGAGCGCTATGTGACAGGCTCGATGGCACAGCTGTGACCAAAGTGACTAGAGGATAAGGGAGATTTTGAATCTCTGCACACACTTTTGGACACTGGACACTTTTGGATTGTGTGAGGCCCACTGATATCTGAGCGCTATGTGACAGGCTCGATGGCACAGCTGTGACCAAAGTGACTAGAGGATAAGGGAGATTTTGAATCTCTGCACACACTTTTGGACACTGGATGGACACTTTTGGATTGTGTGAGGCCCACTGATATCTGAGCGCTATGTGACAGGCTCGATGGCACAGCTGTGACCAAAGTGACTAGAGGATAAAGGAGATTTTGAATCTCTGCACACACTTTTGGACACTGGATGGACACTTTTGGATTGTGTGAGGCCCACTGATATCTGAGTGCTATGTGACAGGCTCGATGGCACAGCTGTGACCAAAGTGACTAGAGGATAAGGGAGATTTTGAATCTCTGCACACACTTTTGGACACTGGATGGACACTTTTGGATTGTGTGAGGCCCACTAATATCTGAGCGCTATGTGACAGGCTCGATGGCACAGCTGTGACCAAAGTGACTAGAGGATAAGGGAGATTTTGAATCTCTGCACACACTTTTGGACACTGGACACTTTTGGATTGTGTGAGGCCCACTGATATCTGAGCGCTATGTGACAGGCTCGATGGCACAGCTGTGACCAAAGTGACTAGAGGATAAGGGAGATTTTGAATCTCTGCACACACTTTTGGACACTGGACACTTTTGGAATGTGTGAGGCCCACTGATATCTGAGCACTATGTGACAGGCTCGATGGCACAGCTGTGACTAGTGTTGAGCATTCCGATACCGCAAGTATCGGGTTTCGGCCGATACTTGCTGTATCGGAATTCCGATACCGACTTCCGATATTTTTTCAATATCGGAATTCGGCATCGGAATCGGAAGTTCAGTTGATTGACGGCCTGACGTCATCATGATGCGCCGTCATTTCGGGCCTTCCGGGGGTCTCTGCCGGCCTGCCGGGGGGCTGTGCCGGCCTGCCGGGGGGCTGTGTGGACTGCCCGGGGTCTGTACCGGCCTGCCGGGGGGCTGTACCGGCCTGCCGGTGGTCTGTGCACCCTGTGGGGGTCTGTACCGGCCTGCCGGGGGGCTGTGCCGGCCTGCCGGGGGGCTGTGCTGATGTCCGGGGGTCTGTGCAAGCATCGTCCGATGGGACTACAAGTCCCATCGGGCGATGCCTGCTACCATGACAGTGATTGACACATTAGCCAATGATGGGACAGTAGTAGTCCCATCATCCGGCTAATGTGTTAAATGTTAAAAAAAAAAAAAAAAATACTACATACATACTACATGCATGCTACATACATACTACATGCTACATACATACTACATACATGCTACATACATACTACATGCATGCTACATACATACTACATGCTACATACATACTACATGCATGCTACATACATACTACATGCATGCTACATACATACTACATGCATGCTACATACATACTACATATATACTACATACATGCTACATGCATGCTACATGCATGCTACATACATACTACATACATACTACATGCATGCTACATACATACTACATGCTACATACATACTACATACATACTACATACATACTACATGCATGCTACATACTACATGCATGCTACATACTACATGCATGCTACATACATGCTACATACATACTACATATATACTACATACATGCTACATACATACTGCATGCTACATACATACTACATACATACTACATACATACTACATACATACTACATACATACTACATACATACTACATGCTACATACATACTACATATATACTACATACATACTACATACATGCTACATACATACTGCATGCTACATACATACTACATACATACTACATACATACTACATGCATGCTACATACATACTACATGCATGCTACATACATACTACATGCATGCTACATACATACTACATGCATGCTACATACATACTACATGCATGCTACATGCATGCTACATACATACTACATGCTACATACATACCACATACATACTACATACTACATATATACTACATGCATGCTACATACATACTACATGCTACATACATACCACATACATACTACATACATACTACATGCTACATACATACTACATATATACTACATGCATGCTACATACATACTACATGCTACATACATACCACATACATACTACATACATACTACATATATACTACATGCTACATACATACTACATATATACTACATGCATGCTACATACATACTACATGCTACATACATACCACATACATACTACATACATACTACATATATACTACATACTACATACATGCTACATATATACTACATGCATGCTACATACATACTACATATATACTACATGCATGCTACATACATACTACATATACACTACATGCATGCTACATACATACTACATGCTACATGCATGCTACATGCTACATGCATGCTACATACATACTACATGCTACATGCATGCTACATACATACTACATACATACTACATGCTACATACATACCACATATATACTACATACATACAATACATTCATACAATACATACATAGACATACAGTACATATAACATAGAGTAACATACTTACCAATACTTGTCACATTGTTCCCCGAAGCCATTGTCTTTTCCGGAATAAATATTAACATAACAAACCACAAAAATACTCACCCACGATCCGAAGCAGTCCACGAGTGTGTCCCACGACGATCTTGGGTAGAGAACTGCAGCATCAGCTGTTGCTGCCGTTCTCTACGGGCTGCAGGAATCCAATGACGGAAGGTAGGTATCCTTCCGCACTGTATTCCTCCGCCACTTAAAAAAAAAAAAAGTCCCTAGTCTCACTTTATGCCATTGCTGTGTGGGAATTTCCCACACAGCAATGGCATAAAGTGAGACTAGGGACTTTTTTTTTTTTTTAAGTGGCGGAGGAATACAGTGCGGAAGGATACCTACCTTCCGTCATTGGATTCCTGCAGCCCGTAGAGAACGGCAGCATCATCTGATGCTGCAGTTCTCTACCCAAGATCGTCGTGGGACACACTCGTGGACTGCTTCGGATCGTGGGTGAGTATTTTTGTGGTTTGTTATGTTAATATTTATTCCGGAAAAGACAATGGCTTCGGGGAACAATGTGACAAGTATTGGTAAGTATGTTACTCTATGTTATATGTACTGTATGTCTATGTATGTATTGTATGAATGTATTGTATGTATGTAGTATATATGTGGTATGTATGTAGCATGTAGTATGTATGTAGCATGCATGTAGCATGCAGTATGTATGTAGCATGCATGTAGTATATATGTAGTATGTATGTGGTATGTATGTAGCATGTAGTATGTATGTAGCATGCATGTAGTATGTATGTAGCATGCATGTAGTATATATGTAGTATGTATGTAGCATGTAGTATGTAGCATGCATGTAGTATATATGTAGTATGTATGTAGCATGTAGTATGTATGTAGCATGCATGTAGTATATATGTAGTATGTATGTAGCATGTAGTATGTATGTAGCATGCATGTAGTTTGTATATGGTATGTATGTAGCATGTAGTATGTATGTAGCATGCATGTAGTATATATGTGTTATGTATGTGGTATGTATGTAGCATGCATGTAGCATGCATGTAGTATGTATGTAGTATGTATGTAGCATGTAGTATGTATGTAGTATGTATGTAGCATGCATGTAGCATGCAGTATGTATGTAGCATGCATGTAGTATATATGTAGTATGTATGTAGCATGTAGTATGTAGCATGCATGTAGTATATATGTAGTATGTAGCATGTAGTATGTATGTAGCATGCATGTAGTATATATGTGTTATGTATGTAGCATGTAGCATGCATGTAGCATGCATGTAGTATGTATGTGGTATGTATGTAGCATGCAGTATGTATGTAGCATGCATGTAGTATATATGTAGTATGTTGCATGTAGTATTTATGTAGTATGAATGTAGCATGTATGTAGTATGTAGTATGAATGTAGCATGTATGTAGTATGCATGTTGTATGTATGTAGCATGTAATTTTTTTTTTTTTTTTTTACATTTAACACATTAGCCGGATGATGGGACTACTACTGTCCCATCATTGGCTAATGTGTCAATCACTGTCATGGTAGCAGGCATCGCCCGATGGGACTTGTAGTCCCATCGGACGATGCCTGCACAGACCCCCGGAGCCTGCACAGCCCCCCGGCAGGCCGGCACAGCCCCCCGGCAGGCCGGCACAGCCCCCCGGAGCCTGCACAGCCCCCCGGCAGGCCGGCACAGCCCCCCCGGCAGGCCGGCACAGCCCCCCGGAGCCTGCACAGACCACCGGCAGGCCGGCACAGACCACCGGAGCCTGCACAGACCCCCTGGCAGGCCGGCACAGCCCCCCGAAAGGCCCGTACAGACCCCAGAGAGGCTGTACAAGGGCAGGAAAGGGTTTTTCTTATTCCGATACCGGAAGTCCCATAGACTTGAATGGGACTTCCGGTATCGGAATCGGCGATACCGATACTTTTTTTAAAGATTGGCCGATACCATCCGATACGATACTTTGAAGTATCGGACGGTATCGCTCAACTCTAGCTGTGACCAAAGTGACTAGAGGATAAGGGAGATTTTGAATCTCTGCACACACTTTTGGACACTGGACACTTTTGGATTGTGTGAGGCCCAATGAATATCTGAGCGCTATGTGACAGGCTCGATGGCACAGCTGTGACAAAAGTGACTAGAGGATAAGGGAGATTAGATTGATTTTAAAAAAGCAGTTTGCGGAGCAGTGGGTAAACAGCAATGCAGGAATGTCAGGAAGCCTTAGAAGGCAGCCCAACAACCAACACCACTGATACACCACTATATAGCCTCCCCTTGCACTGCACACACAGTGACTGGTGTGTTGTGCAGGCCAAATCGCTAGCAGCAGAAGCAGTTTTTTTGTCTTCTTCCCTGCCTAACGCTCTCCCTACAGAATCAGCAGCAACCTCTCCCTATACTAAGATCGGCAGAAGTAAGATGGCGGTCGGGGTGCACGCCCTTTTATACCCCCTGTGACGCCCACCAAAGCAAGCCAATCACTTGCATGCCCTTCTGAAAGATGGTGGTGACCCGTGCCTATGTCATCACGTTGCCCACAGTGTCCGTGGATCCTGATTGGCTGAAAAAGAGTGCAAAACAAACCTTTGAAACGCGACTTTGGCGCGCAAGTCGCCGACCTCGTGGCCGACCTCATCCTAGGGTCGGGTTTCGTTTCATGAAACCCGACTTTGCCAAAAGTCGGCGACTTTTGAATTTTTTCGACCCGTTTCGCTCAACTCTAGTGCCCACATTCCTAGACTATGTGGACAGTGCAATATACTACGTGACCAGTGCAATATACTACGTTGGCTGGCCAATATACTATGTGCGCTGTGTAATTTACTATGTGCGCTGTGCAATTTACTACGTGGACTGTGCAATTTACTACGTGCGCTGTCCAAAATACTACGTCGGCTGTCCTATATACTACGTGGCCTGTACAATGTACTATGTGGACTGTCCAATATACTACATAACCTGTGCAACATACCACGTGGCTGTGCCTTCTAGAATACCCGATACATTAGAATCGGGCCACCATGTAGTATATTCAAAATTGGCAATCTTCTTAGCGATTTTCCAGTGCTTAGCACTTGGGAAAGTGGCTACTGTGAAAGCGGTCTTAGGGCTAAAACACAAGGCCAAAATTCCCTGCCTAATTTGGGGCCGAAACATCTGGGGGCAAAAAGCAGGGGGCGAAACATCCGGGGGCGAACTGCTGTGGGCAAACTGCTGGGGACAAAACATCCGGGGGCGAACTGCTGGGGGCAAAACATCTGGGGGCGAACTGCTGGGGATGAAACATCCGGGGGCGAACTGCTGGGGGCGAAACATCCGGGGGCGAACTGCTGGGGGCGAAACATTCGGGGGTGAAACATCCGGGGGCGAACTGCTGGGGGCGAACTGCTGGGGGCGAAACATCCGGTGGTGAACTGCTGGAGGCGAACTGCTGGGGGCGAACTGCTGGGGGCGAAACATCCGGGGGCGAACTGCTGGGGGCGAAACATCCGGGGGTGAACTGCTGGGGGTGAACTGCTGGGGGCGAAACATCCGGGGGCGAACTGCTGGGGGCGAAACATCCGGGGGCGAACTGCTGGGGGCGAAACATCCGGGGGCGAACTGCTGGGGGCGAAACATCCGGGGGCGAAACATCCGGGGGCGAACTGCTGGGGGCGAAACATCCGGGGGCGAACTGCTGGGGGCGAAACGTCCGGGGGCGAACTGCTGGGGGCGAAACATCCGGGGGCGAAACATCCGGGGGCGAAACATCCGGGGGCGAACTGCTGGGGGCAAAACATTCGGGGGTGAAACATCCGGGGGCGAACTGCTGGGGGCGAACTGCTGGGGGCGAAACATCCGGTGGTGAACTGCTGGAGGCGAACTGCTGGGGGCGAAACATCCGGGGGCGAACTGCTGGGGGCGAAACATCCGGGGGCGAACTGCTGGGGGTGAACTGCTGGGGGCGAAACATCCGGGGGCGAACTGCTGGGGGCGAAACATCCGGGGGCGAACTGCTGGGGGCGAAACATCCGGGGGCGAACTGCTGGGGGCGAAACATCCGGGGGCGAAACATCCGGGGGCGAACTGCTGGGGGCGAAACATCCGGGGGCGAACTGCTGGGGGCGAAACGTCCGGGGGCGAACTGCTGGGGGCGAAACATCCGGGGGCGAAACATCCGGGGGCGAAACATCCGGGGGCGAACTGCTGGGGGCGAAATGTGCGGGGGCGAAACAACCTGGGGCGAAATGCTGGGGGGCGAAATATTCGGGGGCGAAGTGTACCTGGGGGCGAACTGCTGGGGGCGAACTGCTGGGGGTGAAATGCTGGGGGCGAACTGCTGGGGGCGAAACTTCCTAAAACCGGCATCCGCACCGTCGCAGCTACAGCCCCAAAATTTGGCACAGTCACACGTCTGGACCCCAAGAGCGTCCAAAGCTATGTTGTGAGGCGAAATTTTAACCCCGCGCGTTCCAATTCACCAAACAATTTTGCCCCTATCTACATACTGGGGGAAAAAGTGTGCGAACATCAAGCCCCGCCCCTCATTGTGATGTCACAATGCCCCTATTTGCATACTGGGGAAGCAGTGTGCGCGTATCAAGCCCCGCCCCTCATTATGATGTCACAATGGTTGCCATGGCGACGCTGATGTCATCAAGCCCCACCGCTCATTATGTCATAATGGTTGACTATGGGATGAAGGATTTGTGATTGGCATAAGGGCACTGGACTGTGGGATGGAGGATATGTATGACGGGTATATGGGCACAGGCCTATGGGATGGTGGATATGTATGACGGGTATATGGGCATGGGACTATGGGATGGAGGATGTGTGATGGGTATATGGGCACTGGACTATGGGATGGAGGATATGTATGACAGGTATATGAGCACAGGACTATGGGATGGAGAATATGTATGACGGGTATATGGGAACGGGACTATGGGATGGTGGATATGTATGACGGGTATATGGGCACGGGACTATGGGATGGAGGATATGTATGACGGGTATATGGGCACGGGCCTATGGGATGGTGGATATGTATGACGGGTATATGGGCACGGGACTATGGGATTGTGGATATGTATGACGGGTATATGGGCACGGGACTATGGGATGGAGAATATGTATGATGGGTATATGGGCATGGGACTATGGGATAGAGGATGTGTGATGGGTATATGGGCACTGGACTATGGGATGGAAGATATGTATGACGGGCATATGGGCACGGGACTATGGGATGGCGGATATGTATGATGGGTATATGGGCACGAGACTATGGGATGGTGAATATGTATGATGGGTATATGGGCATGGGACTATGGGATGGAGAATATGTATGATGGGTATATGGGCATGGGACTATGGGATGGAGAATATGTATGATGGGTATATGGGCACGGGACTATGGGATGGATGATGTGTATGATGGGTATATGGGCACGGGCCTATGGGATTGTGGATATGTATGATGGGTATATGGGCACGGGACTATGGGATGGAGGATAATTATAATTTGTTATAACTAACCACAGTTAGCTACTATGCTCGGGCAGCGCCGGGCTCTTCAGCTAGTATTTTTATAAAGAAATACTTTCATCAATAGGAATCAGGTTGTTGATTGAGGCGGTGCGCATGCTGGGATTTTGAGCTGTCTTGAAGAACGTGCGGCATGTCAATGGTGTTTCAGTGGCAACTGGGACACATTCAGTACCTGGCTGCACATGGACCACATGAACGCTGGGTATTTTTCCCATTGGCTGACGTATCTCAATGAATCCCGAGCATGCGTCGATTATGCCTGGTTTAGACAGATATAGGATTCTTGTGTACGCAGGCGCAATGGGCTGTTTTAAGTGCATATTGGAATATTCACCGGACAATAATGAAATCCGAATATGCGCCCAGTATGCATGGCTCAGATAGATGTAGGATTTTTTAATACGCAGGCGCAATGGGCTGATCTGAGTATATATGGGAATAGGACCTATCCGGTATGGACCATGTGACTATTGATTGTACTCTCATTGGCCAAGGGGAGTCACGTTGCCAGACCTAGGTTGAGCACAGGACCTTCGTGCGCGCAGGCGCAGTAGGTGTTTACGGTGGCAAATTCATGTGGGCTGGCTTCTGATTTGTATGCGCGCAAGCGCGATATGTACTTGAAGAGCGATATATGTTTTTAAATCAGGTGCCACTTGTTAACACTGACTAATCATGGGAACTGAATTTATATTTAAGTGGGTTAGCTCCCTGCCTAGACACGCCTCCTTGATGAAGCACAGCGAAACGCACGTCGGGGCATGAGGGACATTCCACGAAGCATCATCAGCTCTGGGAATGCTACTACACTCACGTTTATTGTATGGTATTGGGTTATGTTGGGCTTAGTATGGGCATCTTACTGAGGGAATTCAGGAGGGTGTGATACCCCCATATAGCGGGACATGTCTGAGGATAGTCAGCCAATGAGTATTAAAGAAAGCAAAAATCATGTTAATCCCTCCCAGCGATACTCAACATATGAGAATGTATTTGCATAATGAAATGTTCTGTAAAGTGATGCTTCTATGACTTTCTTGTCTCTCTTTATGGTCTAGCACCTTCTTTTTAATTATTTAATTGCATTGTTAATAAATAAAGATAACTTTTTATGTGCCATGGTGTGGAACCTTCTTTGGTTTAAGGAATATAGGTCACCACAAAAGGTATTTATAGTGAAATTGGATGGTGTATGACAAGGTGGAGGGTGTCTATAGTATTGGAGAGAATTTGAATCTCACTGTAGATTTGAGGAGGCAGAACTATTGTCTCAGGCACAGGAGAGATTACACCTCAATGTAACAGGCTGAAATTGGATGGTGTATGACAAGGTGGAGGGTCTCTATAGGATTGGTGAGAATTTGAATCTCACTATAGATTTGAGGACACAGAACTATTGTCTGAGGCCCAGGAGAGATTACACCTCAATGTAACAGGCTGAAATTGGATGGTGTATGACAAGGTGGAGGGTGTCTATAGGATTGGTGAGAATTTGGATCTCACTAGAGAGTTGAGGACGCTGAACTATTGTCTCAGGCATAGGAGAGATTACACCTCAATGTAACAGGCTGAAATTGGATGGTGTATGACAAGGTGGAGGGTGTCTATAGGATTGTTGAGAATTTGGATCTCACTAGAGATTTGAGGACGCTGACAATGATGCTCTCAGTCTAAGTATGAACGCAGGCAGCCTAATAAGCAGGACTGCTGCGCACACAATAGGGTGGAAAAATGAACGATTGGTAACTGTGCAGAAAAGAGGAAGAAAAGTATTTTTGCTTTTAAAAAAGCAGTTTGCACTGCAGTGTGCAAACAGCAATGCAGCTATCAGGGAGCCATATAAGGCAGCCTAATAACCAACAGAGCTGATGCACAAAAATAGAGCCTCCCCTGTCACTGCACACAAAGTGTTGTGTTGTAAGTGGAAATCGCTAACATCAGAAGCAGTTTTTGGGTTCTTCTTCCCTGCCTAACGCTCTCCCTACAGAATCATCATCATCAGCAGCTCTCCCTATGCTAAGATCGGCAGAAGTAAGATGGCGGTCGGCATGCATGCCCTTTTATAGCCCTTGTGACGCCACACAAAGCAAGCCAATCACTTGCATGCCCTTCTCAAAGATGGTTGTGACCGATGCCCATGTCATCGCGTTGCCCACAGTGTGCGTCCTCCATCATTGGCTGAAAAAGAGCGC
The DNA here is from genome assembly GCF_039654945.1 of Dendrobates tinctorius. Lineage (NCBI taxonomy): Eukaryota > Metazoa > Chordata > Amphibia > Anura > Dendrobatidae > Dendrobates > Dendrobates tinctorius. Next base: position 26,546,724 of record NW_027361921.1, read on the forward strand.
TGGAAGCATCTTTTGAAACGCTACTTTGGCGCTCTGGTCGCCAACCTCGTGGCTGACCTCACGCTATGGTCGGGTTTCGTTTCATGAAACTCGACTTCAGCGAAAGTCGCCGACTTTTGAATATGACCGACCCGTTTCGCTCAACTCTAATGATACATGATTTCATTTCATTCTCTAATATGTCCCAGAATGTGGGATTTTAGCTTCCTTGTTGTACACCCTCTATATATTAAATTGCAAGCTCTGTATTGAATTTTATACACTACGTTTGCTCTATTACAATTAATAAATTGTTTCATGTTGAAAGACTGAGCGTTTTCTGAGTTATTAAAGGTTTTAATGTTTTGCGCAAATTTACAAGTTTTTCATTTACATGACCCACGTTTGAAAAACCTTTTGTTCTCAACCAATTTTTAGCAGGTTGTGCACATGAAAAGAATCCTGGCGAGACAGCATCGCCAATTGTAAGGGCTCGTCTCGCAACAACATTAGTACCTGATTGCAATATTTTAGCTAGGATGTCATCCACATATGAAATTGGCAAACATTTGTAAAAAAATATTTTAAATTTGATTGAATTGAAGGCAATATTGCAAGCTTACAAATGTTTTATTATTATTTTCTACCCTTTTATTTTTGACACTTTTTGGTTCCAGCAAATCTTTTCTGTCTCTATCATCCATTATGGATTTGGCCCTTTTGAGAGTCCAATCTGGATACCCCCTGCTTCTTTAGTTTTTTGTGCAACACATCAAATTCGTTACTCATATCATTTTCATTGGAGCAGTTTCTTTTTAACCTTATATGCTCTCCTACAGGGATGAATTTAATAACATGTTTGGGATGACTACTACTTGCATGTAATATAGTATTTCCACTAACAGGCTTACAGTACGTATTAGTTATAATGCATTGTCCCCCAATCCCCTGCAATTCCAAATCCAATAAGGACATATGATTATAATCAAATTTATGGGTGAACCTGATATTAAATTTGTTGCAATTGATATACTCAATAAAGACTGATATGGCAGCTACATCACCCTCCCAAATGATTAGGGTATCATCGATGTATCTGCCATACCAGTTCATGTACTGTCCAAAGGGGTTATCCACTGAATAAATATATTGCTTTTCCCAATACGCCATTGTTAAATTTGCCAGAAATGTTGAATATTTTGCTCCCATAGGGACTCCAGTTATCTGTAGATAAACATTCCCATCAAAAGCAAAGAAATTGAGTTTGAAAAGAAAAAAAATTACTTGCAGAAAATAATTGATGAGATCAGCCAAATAGTTACTATAATCATCCAGAAAAAAATTTAGCGCCTCCATAGCTAAATTGTGTGGAATGCAGGTATATAGCGATATAACATCACAACTGAGCGATACATAATCTTTTTAGAGTCAGTAATGAGTGGTCATAGAGGAGCGCTTAGGAAGCATCCCAGGGGCAGACTAGGATGTCAGGTCTCCACCGCAGCTCCAGACGAAAACCTCCGATGGAGGATAGGAGCAATGAGATTGTGGAAAATGGTCTTAGGAGCGCAGGAAAGAGACTCAGACAAGAGATGGGTTTAGACCACAATGGAGGATCTATCTTCATCAGGTGGATTTTTATTCATGACATAGGGGATGTGGTATTTAAATTGGATGCAGCCAATCACAATAATCACAACAGTCACATGTTATAATGATAGTCACATGTTACAACAAAATGGCATCATATATCACAATCCAAATGAAGATAAAAACAATCCATATAAAACATAAGATAAAACAGCATGAGCTAACCATGTTTAAAGTGTATAAAATATGCGAAAAGGAGCAAAAATAAATATAGATAAAAATTAATAACAGGTTAGTAAACCAATAAAAAGACCAATAAAAAGCAAGAACCCATATTAATAATAAAAAGCAGATTAATAAAAGCATGTTAACAATAGCACATAAATAAAATGCACTGATGATAAAAAAGGCAAAAAAAGTTATCTGGTCATCTTATCAGTAGTTAAATTCAAACCTTCAGGGGAAGTTTTTTTTAACTTTTTTATCTCTTTCCTGAGTAGGGAGGTGGACTGACCTATGGACCTGTCTGCAGCAGGAAGGTGCATGCAAGATGTACCTTAAATGTACTTGACGTGAACTGGTGTATATGTGTGGAGAGCCAGGTAGAAACAGTGAAAGATGGTAAAGTACTGGGTTTTTGCCACTAGGGGGAGACAAAGAAAAGCAGGAAAAGGAGATGGTGCAGTAATAAGGTTTGGCCACAAGATAGAGGCAGGGAGCTGTTAGAAAGGGGCTTAACAGCAGCTTAAGGCTAGGAAAGTGCATAATCATGGTGGGCGGAGTTACAGGGACTCGAGAGGGGAATTCCCAGGGAGGGGAATAAATAGGGAGAGAGAGTTCCAGAAGGGAGCCAGTCCAGGAGGAGGAGTTCAGCAGAGAAGGAGACTGAAGGAGGGAGAGACAGAGAGGAAGAACTCCGGGAAGGACTGGAAGGAGAAACAGTCAGGGGGTGGCCCTGACTGGAGAGCCACTGATCAGAGGAAGCCCGGGGTACCAGACAGATGGACTCGGACAGGTGAAGCGCTGTGGTGATAGGCCAAGGGCAGCCACAGTGAAAGAACCACGAGGACATCAATTGGAGGAAAGAGAAGGAGGTGAAAGGTACCCGGGCCGGTGTGTACGGAAGCTGTTGTGCTGTGTGGTCATCGGGAGGATGGCCAATAAAGAGGACCTGTTGAACGTGCATCAGTTTCTGTCTCCAGTCTATTCGCGGCGCAAAAAGGGACCACCCCCCAGTCGGTGCACATACCTACAATTGGCGTAGTCGGCAGGATCATCACCACCAATCCACCATCGTCAGCAGTGATACCATGCTGAAGATCCAAAGGACCAAAGCTGACCGGGTTGAAGATTTAATGCTGTGGATTACAAATTGGACTGTGAATGCGATTGCGGGATTTAATCAGAAGAAAAGGACTTTGCAGAAATGGCTGTGGCATATAAGCGCCTGAAAGAATCGTAGGAGTTTGCTGCCAAATTGGACTATCAGGGGCTATGCCGAACCCACCCCTAGGGGGAGCGGTATACATCTAGTGACAGCCGCCCCTTTCCACTGGACACTGAAAGATGGGTGGAGGGGCCGACCAATGCCCCACCCAAGAACGGGAGTCACCCTGGTAAAAAGGCTGGGTGTGGCTGCTTGGCGCCAATGCGCTTCTGGACATCAGATGATATGCTACGCTGCAGCTGCCATGGCCTCGGATGCGTGGAGTGAAGATGGTGCCAGGAGATTGAGGCCCATCGGAAGCTGTCATGCTGCTGTGGTCTTCGGGTGGACGGCCAATAAAGAGGACCTGTTGAACGTGCAACAGTTTCTGTCTCCAGTCTGTTTGCAGCGCAAAAAGGGACCGCCCCCCAGTCGGCTCACGTACCTACACCTGCGCTCTTAAGACCGTTTTCCACAATCTCAATACATAATCTTTTGACCATGTTTTATTAGAAAAAGCTGCCAGGACATCTCTGGAATCTTTAAGATATCCAGGTAATTTGTGTACCAACGACGGGAGTATGGAATCTGTCCACTCACAAAGATGTTCATTAGTTGAGCCTATTCCTGAGATAATAGGTCTCATAGGTGGAATACCTGAGGTTTTGTGAATTTTGGGCAGACCATATATAATTGGCAACACCGGATATGGAACATTTAGATAGTCTGCTTGTTTCTTACTTATTATTGAAAGGAGAAGCACAAGAGCACGCAATAAGTCCCATATAGAAAAATGCAAATTTTTATTAATATAAAATTAGTAACAATAGTACAAAAATGGATAGCCACAGATGTGCTCATAAACAGTATGGACAATATGTCCCATGACCCAACCTCACACCCTCCAGATGAAAAACCCGGTGGATATATACCGTGGACCTAACATCATATCTTAGATCGAAGTACCAGCCCAGCAAGGCTAAAGTGAACAATCTAAATAGTAATGGCCAAATACATCCAAGCCAATGCCCACACACAATAAAAGTCAGAGAAATAAATCCGGTGCTGGATAAAGGTACCATATAAAGAGACCAAGGAATAACTCACCGGGGAGGGGGAGAGGAAGGGGTCACAGAGTGGAGCCTCCGACGCGCGTTCCGCGACGTCCCCTGCCGCTTTATCAAGGAGGAGAATAGATAAGAAAGTACCGGTAGGGCCTTCAAATAGCCCCTGACCCCGGTCACGTGACCGGCGTCCACCAATGAAAATGGCACAAGCGGCGCATGCGCCGTGGTGTCTGCAGGTCCTGTGCTGCAGTACAGCGTCCACACACTGCGCATGCGTCGGAAACCCGAGGCAAAGCACACTATGTTGAGGGACGCCTACCGCAGCATGGAGCCGCACACCACACGGCGATGCGCACGGCCAGACATTGATTCATGGGACACAATATGGATGGTCCTAGATCCAAACATCAAAATCAAGGGACCAAAATTACATAAAGATACATCTAAGGGTGGCAACGCTGTATATGCATAATAGATACAGTGGGGCAAAAAAGTATTTAGTCAGTCAGCAATAGTGCAAGTTCCACCACTTAAAAAGATGAGAGGCGTCTGTAATTTACATCATAGGTAGACCTCAACTATGGGAGACAAACTGAGAAAAAAAAATCCAGAAAATCACATTGTCTGTTTTTTTTTCATTTTATTTGCATATTATGGTGGAAAATAAGTATTTGGTCAGAAACAAGCAATCAAGATTTCTGGCTCTCACAGACCTGTAACTTCTTCTTTAAGAGTCTCCTCTTTCCTCCACTCATTACCTGTAGTAATGGCACCTGTTTAAACTTGTTATCAGTATAAAAAGACACCTGTGCACACCCTCAAACAGTCTGACTCCAAACTCCACTATGGTGAAGACCAAAGAGCTGTCAAAGGACACCAGAAACAAAATTGTAGCCCTGCACCAGGCTGGGAAGACTGAATCTGCAATAGCCAACCAGCTTGGAGTGAAGAAATCAACTGTGGGAGCAATAATTAGAAAATGGAAGACATACAAGACCACTGATAATCTCCCTCGATCTGGTGCTCCACGCAAAATCCCACCCCGTGGGGTCAGAATGATCACAAGAACGGTGAGCAAAAATCCCAGAACCACTGGGGGGACCTAGTGAATGAACTGCAGAGAGCTGGGACCAATGTAACAAGGCCTACCATAAGTAACACACTACGCCACCATGGACTCAGATCCTGCAGTGCCAGACGTGTCCCACTGCTTAAGCCTGTACATGTCCGGGCCCGTCTGAAGTTTGCTAGAGAGCATTTGGATGATCCAGAGGAGTTTTGGGAGAATGTCCTATGGTCTGATGAAACCAAACTGGAACTGTTTGGTAGAAACACAACTTGTCGTGTTTGGAGGAAAAAGAATACTGAGTTGCATCCATCAAACACCATACCTACTGTAAAGCATGGTGGTGGAAACATCATGCTTTGGGGCTGTTTCTCTGCAAAGGGGCCAGGACGACTGATCCGGGTACATGAAAGAATGAATGGGGCCATGTATCGTGAGATTTTGAGTGCAAACCTCCTTCCATCAGCAAGGGCATTGAAGATGAAACGTGGCTGGGTCTTTCAACATGACAATGATCCAAAGCACACCGCCAGGGCAACGAAGGAGTGGCTTCGTAAGAAGCATTTCAAGGTCCTGGAGTGGCCTAGCCAGTCTCCAGATCTCAACCCTATAGAAAACCTTTGGAGGGAGTTGAAAGTCCGTGTTGCCAAGCGAAAAGCCAAAAACATCACTGCTCTAGAGGAGATCTGCATGGAGGAATGGGCCAACATACCAACAACAGTGTGTGGCAACCTTGTGAAGACTTACAGAAAACGTTTGACCTCTGTCATTGCCAACAAAGGATATATCACAAAAGTATTGAGATGAAATTTTTTTTCTGACCAAATACTTATTTTCCACCATAATATGCAAATAAAATGAAAAAAATACAGACAATGTGATTTTCTGGATTTTTTTTTCTCAGTTTGTCTCCCATAGTTGAGGTCTACCTATGATGTAAATTACAGACGCCTCTCATCTTTTTAAGTGGTGGAACTTGCACTATTGCTGACTGACTAAATACATTTTTGCCCCACTGTATATAATATGAATAATGTGTAAAATACCCCTAACAATAACATATATAACAGTACAAAAAAGTATAATTTACAAATGGTTATAGTAGGCAGATATAGAATCACTGACATCAAATACAATAAATTGTACAATCAGAAAGGGGAAAACCACATTCAAAAATACAGCAAGTTGCAAGGAGTTCGATCTATTGGAACGTCCATGGATGTTCTTGATTGTAGATAGTAAGATATTGGATCCACTACACAGGGCTAGTTGAAGCCGAACCGGGACACATAAAGAAATAGACTAAAAAATAACAGAAAATATATCAAAAAATATATATACAGTCATATGTTAAAGTTTGGGCACCCCTATTAATGTTAACCTTTTTTCTTTATAACAATTTTGGTTTTTGCAACAGCTACTTCAGTTTCATATATCTAATAACTGATGGACTCAGTTATATTTCTGGATTCAAATGAGGTTTATTGTACTAACAGAAAATGTGCAATCTGCATTTAAACAAAATTTGACCGGTGCAAAAGTATGGGCACCCTTATCATTTTCTTGATTTAAACACTCCTAACTACTTTTTACTGACTTCCTGAAGCACTAAATTGGTTTTGTAACCTCATTGAGCTTTGAACTTCATAGCCAGGTGTATCAAATCATGAGAAAAGGTATTTAAGGTGGCCACTTGCAAGTAGTTCTCCTATTTGATTCTCCTATGCAGAGTGGCATCATGGGCTCCTCAAAACAACTCTCAAATGATCTGAAAACAAAGATTATTCAACATAGCTTTTCAGGGGCAGGATACAAAAAGTTGTCTCAGAGATTTAACCTGTCAGTTTCCACTGTGAGGAACATAGTAAGGAAATGGAAGAACACAGGTACAGTTCTTGTTAAGCCCAGAAGTGGCAGGCCAAGAAAAATATCAGAAAGGCAGAGAAGAAGAATGGTGAGAACAGTCAAGGACAATCCACAGACCACCTCCAAAGACCTGCAGCATCATCTTGCTGCAGATGGTGTCACTGTGCATCGGTCAACAATACAGCGCACTTTGCACAAGGAGAGTATGGGAGAGTGATGGGAAAGAAGCCGTTTCTGCAAGCACGCCACAAACAGAGTCGTCTGAGGTATACAAAAGCACATTTGGACAAGCCAGTTACATTTTGGAAGAAGGTCCTGTGGACTGATGAAACAAAGATTGAGTTGTTTGGTCGTACAAAAAGGCGTTATGCATGGAGGCTAAAAAACACAGCATTCCAAGAAAAACACTTGCTACCCACAGTAAAATTTGGTGGAGGTTCCATCATGCTTTGGGGCTGTGTGGCCAATGCCGGCAACGGGAATATTGTTAAAATCGGTATCAGCAGATTCTTGACAATAATGTGCAAGAATCAGTGACGAAGTTGAAGTTACGCAGGGGATGGATATTTCAGCAAGACAATGATCCAAAACACCGCTCCAAATCTACTCAGGCATTCATGCAGAGGAACAATTACAATGTTCTGGAATGGCCATCCCAGTCCCCAGACCTGAATATCATTGAACATCTGTGGGATGATTTGAAGCGGGCTGTTCATGCTCGGCGACCATCAAACTTAACTGAACTGGAATTGTTTTGTAAACAGGAATGGTCACAAATACCTTCATCCAGGAACTCATTAATAGCTACAGGAAGCGACTAGAGGCTGTTATTTTTGCAAAAGGAGGATCTACGAAATATTAATGTCACTTTCATGTTGAGGTGCCCATACTTTTGCACCGGTCAAATTTTGTTAAAATGCAGATTGCACATTTTCTGTTAGTACAATAAACCTCATTTGAATCCAGAAATATAACTGAGTCCATCAGTTATTAGATATATGAAGCTGAAATAGCTGTTGCACAAACCAAAATTGTTATAAAGAAAAAAGGTTAACATTAATAGGAGTGCCCAAACTTTAACATGTGACTGTATATCTTAAAAACAATAAAAATTAAAAACAACCACTGCAGGACAACATGGGAAATATGGGGTCATGCAGAAACCAAAAGCAAAGAAAGCCATACCACAATAAGTTATTTCAGATTAACGTCTAACCCCAAAAGGGAGAATTCGTGTTGAACACGAAAAGGAGGAGGAGAGCTTAAAGGAAGGGGGGGGAGGGGAGAAAAAAGGGGGGGCCAAACAACAACCCAAGTTGGAAATAGAGTATTATAAGAATGGAGTAAAGCTCAAAGACTCATTCAGTCCTTTAGGTTTCATGGTGTCCAAACGGACAATCCATTTGACCTCCATTTGCCCAAGGATTTTTTTATAATCCCCACCCCTTATACCCAAATGTAATGCATCAATCCCCCTAATTTTTAACAAACCTGCATCACAATTGTGGTAGGCCCGGAAGTGTCTGGGGATGGTTTTCAATTCAGTGGGATCAGATACAGTCCTGGCTGCGCCAATGTCCCGCACATGTTCACGTGTCCGCACCCTCAGCTCTCTCGTGGTGAGGCCCACATAAATTTTGGGGCACGGACAGGTTGCTTAATAGATAACATTTAACGTGCCACATGAAATCCGTTGTCTAATTGTGAATTCCCTCGTACCATCCGAGGAGCTGAAGGTGGAACAGCGCAAGACATTGGCGCAAGCCAGGCAGTGTCCACACTGAAAAGAGCCACATACCGGACCACTTGTCCCAAAAAAGTTTTTAGGAGTGGGCACATAGTGGCTCCGAACCAAGAGGTCCCGCAAATTTCTAGAGCGGCGTGGCGTCATAGAGGGGGAGTGTCCCAGGACAGTCCTCAGGGCTGGTTCTGTCTCCAGAATGGACCAATGCTTTTGTAAAATAGTGCGCATATTGCGCCATTCATGGTTATATGTAGATATAAAGCGTATAGGTCCATCTCTATCTTGTCTGCCGATCCTCGTAGTGGATTGTAAAAGACCACCACGCGGGGTACACCTAGCTCGATCATAGCCCCTCTTGATACACCTACGGCTATAACCCCTCTTGAGAAAACGATCACTCATGTCTTGAGCTTGTGTCTCAAATCAATCATTGGTGGAGCAGATGCGTCGCATGCGAAAGAACTGTCCGACCGGGATGGCCCTCACGGTGGCCGGGTCATGGGCCGAGGATGCATGTAATAAGGAATTGACAGAGGTGGGTTTCCTGAAGACGTCCGTCTGGATCCGCCGATCAATGTCGATCTCCAGACGGACATCCAGGAAATCCACAACCCTGTCATCACACCTACAGTGGGGCAAAAAAGTATTTAGTCAGTCAGCAATAGTGCAAGTTCCACCACTTAAAAAGATGAGAGGCGTCTGTAATTTACATCATAGGTAGACCTCAACTATGGGAGACAAACTGAGAAAAAAAAAATCCAGAAAATCACATTGTCTGTTTTTTTTTCCTTTTATTTGCATATTATGGTGGAAAATAAGTATTTGGTCAGAAACAAGCAATCAAGATTTCTGGCTCTCACAGACCTGTAACTTATTCTTTAAGAGTCTCCTCTTTCCTCCACTCATTACCTGTAGTAATGGCACCTGTTTAAACTTGTTATCAGTATAAGAAGACACCTGTGCACACCCTCAAACAGTCTGACTCCAAACTCCACTATGGTGAAGACCAAAGAGCTGTCAAAGGACACCAGAAACAAAATTGTAGCCCTGCACCAGGCTGGGAAGACAGAATCTGCAATAGCCAACCAGCTTGGAGTGAAGAAATCAACTGTGGGAGCAATAATTAGAAAATGGAAGACATACAAGACCACTGATAATCTCCCTCGATCTGGTGCTCCACGCAAAATCCCACCCCGTGGGGTCAGAATGATCACAAGAACGGTGAGCAAAAATCCCAGAACCACGCGGGGGGACCTAGTGAATGAACTGCAGAGAGCTGGGACCAATGTAACAAGGCCTACCATAAGTAACACACTACGCCACCATGGACTCAGATCCTGCAGTGCCAGATGTGTCCCACTGCTTAAGCCTGTACATGTCCGGGCCCGTCTGAAGTTTGCTAGAGAGCATTTGGATGATCCAGAGGAGTTTTGGGAGAATGTCCTATGGTCTGATGAAACCAAACTGGAACTGTTTGGTAGAAACACAACTTGTCGTGTTTGGAGGAAAAAGAATACTGAGTTGCATCCATCAAGCACCATACCTACTGTAAAGCATGGTGGTGGAAACATCATGCTTTGGGGCTGTTTCTCTGCAAAGGGGCCAGGACGACTGATCCGGGTACATGAAAGAATGAATGGGGCCATGTATCGTGAGATTTTGAGTGCAAACCTCCTTCCATTAGCAAGGGCATTGATGATGAAACGTGGCTGGGTCTTTCAACATGACAATGATCCAAAGCACACCACCAGGGCAACGAAGGAGTGGCTTCGTAAGAAGCATTTCAAGGTCCTGGAGTGGCCTAGCCAGTCTCCAGATCTCAACCCTATAGAAAACCTTTGGAGGGAGTTGAAAGTCCGTGTTGCCAAGCGAAAAGCCAAAAACATCACTGCTCTAGAGGAGATCTGCATGGAGGAATGGGCCAACATACCAACAACAGTGTGTGGCAACCTTGTGAAGACTTACAGAAAACGTTTGACCTCTGTCATTGCCAACAAAGGATATATCACAAAGTATTGAGATGAAATTTTGTTTCTGACCAAATACTTATTTTCCACCATAATATGCAAAAAGGAAAAAAAAACAGACAATGTGATTTTCTGGATTTTTTTTTCTCAGTTTGTCTCCCATAGTTGAGGTCTACCTATGATGTAAATTACAGACGCCTCTCATCTTTTTAAGTGGTGGAACTTGCACTATTGCTGACTGACTAAATACTTTTTTGCCCCACTGTATATGTCAAACGAATATTATAATTATTGACATTCAACGACCTCATGAAGTTCTCGAGCTGGTCGACTCCACCATCCCACAAAAATAAAATGTGATCTATGAAGCGGTACCAGCACAGCACATGGGAGGCGTCCCGCGGGCCCCCGTCGCCAAAGAGATCCCTCTCCCAAGCCCCTAAAAGGAGGTTGGCATACGAAGGCGCACAGGCCGCCCCCATGGCTGTGCCCCGCCTCTGTAGATAAAATTGGTCTTTAAAAACAAAAAAATTGTGGGTCAAGATGAAGTCGACCAACTCAAGAACAAGCTCACATAGTGGGCCATCCAGGTCGGAGGCCCCCAAAAACATGCGAACAGCATCTACTCCAACCAAATGATCGATACATGTGTAAAGGCTTTCTACATCGGCAGTAACAAGAAGAGTAGAGGGTTCCACAAGGATGCCATCGACCCATGCCAGAACATCCGTCGTGTCCCGGATATAAGATGGCAGTACTTCCACTAATGGTTTCAGATAAAAATCAATGAAACGACACACAGGTTCACAGATACTGCCAATCCCGGACACGATGAGAGGCCCTGGGAGGTCAAGGGCATCCTTGTGGACCTTAGGTAGAAGATAGAAAGTGGGGGTTCTGGGGAATCTCACCAACAAACCATCCAAGACCCTCTTAGTTATAACACCGCTTTCAAAAGCCCGTTCCAGGATTAGTCTAAGCTCATATGAAAAACGAATCCCTGGGTCTGAGGGCAATTTTTGATATGTTTCTGGGTCCCTCAATTGACGAAATACTTCCTTCTCATACTTACAACTAGGCCACACCACTATATTCCCCCCCTTATCGGCTGGCTTGAATACAACGTCCTCTATTGACTGTAATTGAGAAATCGACTGACGTTGTTTTTGAGTTAAATTATCCAATCTGCGCCATGAGGACAATTTCTTAAAGTCCTCACTCACTAATTTAGTGAAAATATCCACAGAGGGGCACAGCGACAAGGGGGGGAACCTAGTGGATTTAGGCCCAGAAGTAGGAGGAAACGTACTTATAGGTGGACCATCTTGTTCAGCAAGCAGGTCCTCCAGATCACGAATTGCCTCCTTTTCAGTGTTACTCAGGGACCCAGGAACATAACTTGCAGTGTGGAGTTTTTTCAAAATTAGTTTTCTTGAAAATAATTGAAGATCTTTCAAAGCTGTAAAGTAATTAAAAGAGTTTGTAGGTGAGAATGTTAGTCCCTTCCCCAGAACCTCCAATTGCACATCTGTGAGAACATGATTTGAAAGATTTAATACCTGTAAATCTCCCCGAGGAGTACCCTGGGAGACTCCCGATCCCGCAGCTCGAGTTTTTGTAAACTGACGCGTCTCCACCCTCTTGGCAGAAGTCACCTTGGGGCCGAATTTCGGCCCGGTGCCTCTCTGCCCCAGATCATCCTCTTGATTTGAGATATTAGAGTGAAGTGAGGTAGATCTTGACCGTGAATAGGATGTATTCCTGTATCTTGGGCGGGATCGACCATTCGTGTCTCGCCACCTATATACCCTAGAAAGTTGTTTATCTTGAACATCTCTTTTAAATTTTTTAGCCTTATTTACTTGGATGTCCTGAGCCCATTTTTGTAAGTCCAAATCAATCTGGTCATTCAATTTTTTAAGGGCATCACTGGACATCTCTTTATGTAAAATAGACTGTAATTCGTCAATTTCTGTCTCAATAACAACAAGGGAGTCTTGATCCATTTGTTTTAAGAGGGTCAAAAAACCTTTGGAGCAATTATTGGTCAGTTCTTCCCATTTATTTTTAAAAGTCTCATCTGAGATCGGGAAAGATGGAAAAACTTGAATCCTAAGTCTCCTCGGTATCAACTCTTTCTGAATATATTGATCTAGAAATTCGTGGTTCCACCATGTCTTGGTGCGCTTACGCAACAGATCTTTAAACCGAACAATAACTTCCTGCACATCTTTGTTAGAGGTACTGCATTCCCCATCCACACCATTCTGAAACACATCATTTAGTTGTGCTCACCACGTAAGGTCACGTGAGCGGAAATCCATACTGAAAGTCAGGACAACTGTGAAAAACACAGAAACAATTAATGGCAACGAATGTCCCATAAGTACAGGGTGATAAGGAGACAAGAAAAAACTCAGCTCCAACACCCTGGGCGTAAGCTCAAAACATAATATTATTGAAAGGAGAAGCACAAGAGCACGCAATAAGTCCCATATAGAAAAATGCAAATTTTTATTAATATAAAATTAGTAACAATAGTACAAAAATGGATAGCCACAGATGTGCTCATAAACAGTATGGACAATATGTCCCATGACCCAACCTCACACCCTCCAGATGAAAAACCCGGTGGATATATACCGTGGACCTAACATCATATCTTAGATCGAAGTACCAGCCCAGCAAGTCTAAAGTGAACAATCTAAATAGTAATGGCCAAATACATCCAAGCCAATGCCCACACAGAATAAAAGTCAGAGAAATAAATCCGGTGCTGGATAAAGGTACCATATAAAGAGACCAAGGAATAACTCACCGGGGAGGGGGAGAGGAAGGGGTCACAGAGTGGGGCCTCCGACGCGCGTTTCGCGACGTCCCCTGCCGCTTTATCAAGGAGGAGAATAGATAAGAAAGTACCGGTAGGGCCTTCAAATAGCTCCTGACCCCGGTCACGTGACCGGCGTCCACCAATGAAAATGGCACAAGCGGCGCATGCGCCGTGGTGTCTGCAGGTCCTGTGCTGCAGTACGGCGTCCACACACTGCGCATGCGTCGGAAACCCGAGGCAAAGCACACTATGTTGAGGGACGCCTACCGCAGCATGGAGCCGCACACCACACGGCGATGCGCACGGCCAGACATTGATTCATGGGACACAATATGGATGGTCCTAGATCCAATCATCAAAATCAAGGGACCAAAATTACATAAAGATACATCTAAGGGTGGCAACGCTGTATATGCATAATAGATATATAATATGAATAATGTGTAAAATACCCCTAACAATAACATATATAACAGTACAAAAAAGTATAATTTGCAAATGGTTATTTTTAGGCAGATATAGAATCACTGACATCAAATACAATAAATTGTACAATCAGAAAGGGGAAAACCACATTCAAAAATACAGCAAGTTGCAAGGAGTTCGATCTATTGGAACGTCCATGGATGTTCTTGATTGTAGATAGTAAGATATTGGATCCACTACACAGGGCTAGTTGAAGCCGAACCGGGACACATAAAGAAATAGACTAAAAAATAACAAAATATATCAAAAAATATATATATATCTTAAAAGCAATAAAAATTAAAAACAACCACTGCAGGACAACATGGGAAATATGGGGTCATGCAGAAACCAAAAGCAAAGAAAGCCATACCACAATAAGTTATTTCAGATTAACGTCTAACCCCAAAAGGGAGAATTCGTGTTGAACACGAAAAGGAGGAGGAGAGGTTAAAGGAAGGGAGGGGGAGGGGAGATTTTTATGTGAAACCATTAGTGGAAGTACTGCCATCTTATATCCGGGACACGACGGATGTTCTGGCACGGGTCGATGGCATCCTTGTGGAACCCTCTACTCTTCTTGTTACTGCCGATGTAGAAAGCCTTTACACATGTATCGATCATTTGGTTGGAGTAGATGCTGTTCGCATGTTTTTGGGGGCCTCCAACCTGGATGGCCCACTATGTGAGCTTGTTCTTGAGTTGGTCGACTTCATCTTGACCCACAATTTTTTTGTTTTTAAAGACCAATTATATCTACAGAGGCGGGGCACAGCCATGGGGGCGGCCTGTGCACCTTCATATGCCAACCTCTTTTTAGGGGCTTGAGAGAGGGATCTCTTTGGCGATGGGGGCCCGCGGGACGCCTCCCATGTGCTGTGCTGGTACCGCTTCTTAGATGACATTTTATTTTTGTGGGATGGTGGAGTTGACCAGCTCGAGAACTTCATGAGGTCGTTGAATGTCAATAATTATAATATTCGTTTGACATATAGGTGTGATGACAGGGTTGTGGATTTCCTGGATGTCCGTCTGGAGATCGACATTGATCGGCGGATCCAGACGGACGTCTTCAGGAAACCCACCTCTGTCAATTCCTTATTACATGCATCCTCGGCCCATGACCCAGCCACCGTGAGGGCCATCCCGGTCGGACAGTTCCTTCGCATGCGACGCATCTGCTCCACCAATGATTGATTTGAGAAACAAGCTCAAGACATGAGTGATCATTTTCTCAAGAGTGGTTATAGCCGTAGGTGTATCAAGAGGGGCTATGATCGAGCTAGGTGTACCCCGCGTGGTGGTCTTTTACAACCCACTACGAGGATCGGCAGACAAGATAGAGATGGACCTATATGCTTTATATCTACATATAACCATGAATGGTGCAATATGCGCACTATTTTACAAAAGCATTGGTCCATTCTGGAGACAGAACCAGCCCTGAGGACTGTCCTGGGACACTCCCCCTCTATGACGCCACGCCGCTCTAGAAATTTGCGGGACCTCTTGGTTCGGAGCCACTATGTGCCCACTCCTAAAAACTTTTTTGGGACAAGTGGTCCGGTATGTGGCTCTTTTCAGTGTGGACACTGCCTGGCTTGCGCCAATGTCTTGCGCTGTTCCACCTTCAGCTCCTCGGATGGTACGAGGGAATTCACAATTAGACAACGGATTTCATGTGGCACGTTAAATGTTATCTATTATGCAACCTGTCCGTGCCCCAAAATTTATGTGGGCCTCACCACGAGAGAGCTGAGGGTGCGGACACGTGAACATATGCGGGACATTGGCGCAGCCAGGACTGTATCTGATCCCACTGAATTGAAAACCATGCCCAGACACTTCCGGGCCTACCACAATTGTGATGCAGGTTTGTTGAAAATTAGGGGGATTGATGCATTACATATGGGTATAAGGGGTGGGGATTGTAAAAAAATCCTTGGGCAAATGGAGGTCAAATGGATTGTCCGTTTGGACACCATGAAACCTAAAGGACTGAATGAGTCTTTGAGCTTTACTCCATTCTTATAATACTCTATTTCCAACTTGGGTTGTTGTTTGCCCCCCCTTTTTTTCTCCCCCTCCCCCCCCCTTCCTTTAAGCTCTCCTCCTCCTTTTCGTGTTCAACACGAATTCTCCCTTTTGGGGTTAGACGTTAATCTGAAATAACTTATTGTGGTATGGCTTTCTTTGCTTTTGGTTTCTGCATGACCCCATATTTCCCATGTTGTCCTGCAGTGGTTGTTTTTAATTTTTATTGTTTTTAAGATATATATATATTTTTTGATATATTTTCTGTTATTTTTTAGTCTATTTCTTTATGTGTCCCGGTTCGGCTTCAACTAGCCCTGTGTAGTGGATCCAATATCTTACTATCTACAATCAAGAACATCCATGGACGTTCCAATAGATTGAACTCCTTGCAACTTGCTGTATTTTTGAATGTGGTTTTCCCCTTTCTGATTGTACAATTTATTGTATTTGATGTCAGTGATTCTATATCTGCCTACTATAACCATTTGTAAATTATACTTTTTTGTATTGTTATATACAGTCATGGCCAAAAGTATTGACACCCCTGCAATTCTGTCAGATAATACTCAGTTTCTTCCTGAAAATGATTGCAAACACAAATTCTTTGGTATTATTATCTTCATTTAATTTGTCTTAAATGAAAAAACACAACAAGAATTGTCCTAAAGCCAAATTGGATATAATTCCACACCAAACATAAAAAAAAAGGGTGGACAAAAGTATTGGCACTGTGCGAAAAATCATGTGATGCTTCTCTAATTTGTGTAATTAACAGCACCTGTAACTTACCTGTGGCACCTAACAGGTGTTGGCAATAACTAAATCACACTTGCAGCCAGTTGACATGGATTAAAGTTGACTCAACCTCTGTCTTGTGTCCTTGTGTGTACCACATTGAGCATGGAGAAAAGAAAGAAGACCAAAGAACTGTCTGAGGACTTGAGAAACCAAATTGCGAGGAAGCATGAGCAATCTCAAGACTACAAGTCCATCTCCAAAGACCTGAATGTTCCTGTGTCTACCGTGCGCAGTGTCATCAAGAAGTTTAAAGCCCATGGCACTGTGGCTAACCTCCCTAGATGTGGCCGGAAAAGAAAAATTGACAAGAGATTTCAACGCAAGATTGTGCGGATGTTGGATAAAGAACCTCCACTAACATCCAAACAAGTTCAAGCTGCCCTGCAGTCCGAGGGTACAACGGTGTCAACCCGTACTATCCGTCGGCATCTGAATGAAAAGGGACTGTATGGTAGGAGACCCAGGAAGACTCCACTTCTTACCCCGAGACATAAAAAAGCCAGGCTGGAGTTTGCCAAAACTTACCTGAAAAAGCCTAAAACATTTTGGAAGAATGTTCTTTGGTCAGATGAGACAAAAGTAGAGTTTTTAGGGCAAAAGCATCAACATAGAGTTTACAGGAGAAAAAAGAGGAATTCAAAGAAAAGTACACGGTCCCTACAGTCAAACATGGCGGAGGTTCCCTGATGTTTTGGGGTTGCTTTGCTGCCTCTGGCACTGGACTGCTTGACCGTGTGCATGGCATTATGAAGTCAGAAGACTACCAACAAATTTTGCAGCATAATTTAGGGCCCAGTGTGAGAAAGCTGGGTCTACCTCAGAGGTCATGGGTCTTCCAGCAGGACAATAACCCAAAACACACTTCAAACAGCACTAGAAAATGGTTTGAGAGAAAGCACTGGAGCTTTCTAAGGTGGCCAGCAATGAGTCCAGACCTGAATCCCATAGAACACCTGTGGAGAGATCTAAAAATGGCAGTTTGGAGAAGGCACCCTTCTAATATCAGGGACCTGGAGCAGTTTGCCAAAGAAGAATGGTCTAAAATTCCAGCAGAGCATTGTAAGAAACTCATTGATGGTTACCGGAAGCGGTTGGTCGCAGTTATTTTGGCTAAAGGTTGTGCATCCAAATATTAGGCTGAGGGTGCAAATACTTTTGTCCGGCCCACTTTTGGAGTTTTGTGTGAAATGATCAATGTTTTGCTTTTTGCTTCATTCTCTTTTGTGTTTTTTTATTTAAGACAAATTAAATGAAGATAATAATACCAAAGAATTTGTGTTTGCAATCATTTTCAGGAAGAAACTGAATATTATCTGACAGAATTGCAGGGGTGTCAATACTTTTGGCCATGACTGTATGTTATTGTTAGGGGTATTTTACACATTATTCATATTATATATCTATTATGCATATACAGCGTTGCCACCCTTAGATGTATCTTTAAGTAATTTTGGTCCCTTGATTTTGATGTTTGGATCTAGGACCATCCATATTGTGTCCCATAAATCAATGTCTGGCCGTGCGCATCGCCGTGTGGTGTGCGGCTCCATGCTGCGGTAGGCGTCCCTCAACATAGTGTGCTTTGCCTCGGGTTTCCAACGCATGCGCAGTGTGTGGACGCTGTACTGCAGCACAGGACCTGCAGACACCACGGCGCATGCGCCGCTTATGCCATTTTCATTGGTGGACACCGGTCACGTGACCGGGGTCAGGGGCTATTTGAAGGCCTTACCAGTACTTTCTTATCTATTCTCCTCCTTGATAAAGCGGCAGGGGACGTCGCGAAACGCGCGTCGGAGGCCCCACTCTGTGACCCCTTCCTCTCCCCCTCCCCGGTGAGTTATTCCTTGGTCTCTTTATATGGTACCTTTATCCAGCACCGGATTTATTTCTCTGACTTTTATTCTGTGTGGGCATTGGCTTGGATGTATTTGGCCATTACTATTTAGATTGTTCACTTTAGACTTGCTGGGCTGGTACTTCGATCTAAGATATGATGTTAGGTCCACGGTATATATCCACCGGGTTTTTCATCTGGAGGGTGTGAGGTTGGGTCATGGGACATATTGTCCATACTGTTTATGAGCACATCTGTGGCTATCCATTTTTGTACTATTGTTACTAATTTTATATTAATAAAAATTTGCATTTTTCTATATGGGACTTATTGCGTGCTCTTGTGCTTCTCCTTTCAATAATATTATGTTTTGAGCTTACGCCCAGGGTGTTGGAGCTGAGTTTTTTCTTGTCTCCTTATCACCCTGTACTTATGGGACATTCGTTGCCATTAATTGTTTCTTACTTAGTAAACTTAAATTCAAACCCTCCATAATGATTTTCTCAACTTGATTATTATAAATTTCTGACACATTCTATTCATGCATGTAGTTTAATTTCTACAATGATCAGTATATTCTATTGATGATTGAAGTGTGGCTTACTCCTTTTTTTTAGGGAAATGGGCTTGAGTAGTGTGCTTACCTATTGTATTTCTGTTTCTAGACAGATTACCCGCTTTATAGTGATGGATTTCACGGCCAGGAAATCATCCTGGTGTCAAAAGGCATCAGATATTTTTTGCACAAGTATCTCACAACCTGTAACTGATACTTTCAATATGGATTTTGTAAAACAGTATAAGAAATGTATATATCAAAAAACAAAAATATGGTGGAAAAAGACGACTCTGGAAAATTATGTTGGTCAGAAAATAATCACTAGGGGTCTCAGAGTACAACTGTTTCCCACATTTTATCTTGGGGAACAGAAATTAATAGATCGTTGGATAATGGCTGCCAATACATGTTCCTTTGAATTCTTACAGATAATTATTGAAAGTAACATTCTTTCCATCAATAAGATTGAAGATGAAATAAGTAAATTAGAAGTGGCTCTTTAAAAAGAATTGAAAGTTGAACATCTTGAAGCTTTTTTTAGGGAGGTCAATGATGATCTTGAAAAATGGGAAAAAGATATCTGTTCAATTAAAGCCAAGAAATATCAGAGAGATCTCATGGACTATGAAAATAAGAAATTATATAGATGGCAAGGCCCCAAATGAAGTGAGAGTGGCACACAATCCAGAAATACTTCATTCAGTTCAATGTCTTCAATGTCAGATGCAAGTATATCGAATTCAATGACAGATCTTACCCCTTGGAATAAATGTACTAGGTATGGGGGAAATGACGAGGCAGCTGAATTCTTCAAGAAAAAAGATATGGAAAAAATGATCAATCAAAGGTGATTAATTTATCGTCTCATATCTTATAAGCTTACCATATTAAAATTCTTGAAAAAGGTCTCACTTTCTGTCCCTCATATTCAATAGATGCGTTCACGTCCGTAAAAGATCTGCATTTATTTGTTCTGAAATTGATTTTAAAAAAGCTGCATCATAAGGGACAGGAGAATGACACCTTTACTACTGATGAAGAGAAGGAAACATTGGTTAATTTGGAGGCATTGGCCTTGGAAAGTGATCCCATAAAAGTGAGCGATTTCCCTAACCATATTGTGGGCAAAGTAAAGAAATTTTCGACCTTAACCTTATGCCCTGCGGTTGATGTGTTTACTAAGTTAGTTTCTAAAGACATTGAGGAACTGTCTAGAAAGAGTTTTGGCAGCCCTAATTTGAGTCAACTTGAGAGACAGGCATTAGAGAATATGAAAAGTTTGGACGATGTTGTTTTTAAGCCCACTGATAAAGGGGGAAAGCTTGTCATGTGGCCACATATACTATATGAAAGACAAGCACATAAACTCCTTGACAATAAGGATTGCTAAAAAAAAGAGTGCTAATTCTATGAAAACCTTTCAGGATGAATTGACTAATATTTTGGAGTTGGCTTATTCTGAGGGAATCATTCCCAAGAGAATGTGGGAAGTGGTTAAAAACTTACATCCGATAATGCCTACACTATACTTAATCCCGAAGATTCACAAAAATCTAACGGATCCACCCGGGAGACCGATTGTCTCCGGGAATGGCAGTCTTTGTGAGGTAGTAACTCAAGTTTTTGATTTTTATCTTAAACCACTAGTAAGCGAATTGCTTTAATTTATTAAAGATATGACAGCAGCATTGCGTAGACTAGATAACTTGTATCTGGGTCCTGATAGTGTAATGGTAACGGCAGACGTGGAAGCACTTTACACGTCCATCAAAAATTCTGATGGAATTAGAGCAGTGGCTTCCTATTTAAGATCAAGCAATATTGATGCAAAGATGAGTCTATTAAGGCCCGTTTACATTTAGCGATGCACCAGCGATCCGACCAGCGATATGACGCGGTCAGGATCGCTGGTGCATCGCTAAATGATCACTAGTGAGCTTCCACACAGGAAGATCTCACAGCGATGCAGCAGCAACGCAGCGGATGATACTTACCTTTCACACACAGCGATCCAGACTTCCTCCCGCCCGCGTCCAGTGTCGCTCGTCTCCACACAGCAGGAAGCAGACGACGAGAAATGGAGCCGCCCGATCTCTCGCGATGAGCAACAGACAGCAGGGGAGCCGGTCGGAGGTAAGTATCACACATAGCGATATCACTAGCAATATCGCTATAACGTCACAAAATCGGTGACGTTATAGCGATATTGCTAGCGATATCGCTATGTGTAAAACCCCCTTTACTGTTGGAACTTCTTGAATTCATGTTAAAACATAATGTGTTTGTGCTTGGGCGAGACATGTATCTGAAGATACAGGGAACAGCAATGGGGGCGTGTTGTACCCCCTCTTATGCAAACCTTTTTCTGGGGGCATAGGAGAGAGATATATTTTTGTCTAACCCCATCCCCCAGAGTCATCTCACCCAAGAGTGGATGAGATATATTGACGATATTAGGCTTGTATGGGAGGGGAGCATTAAAGATTTGGAAAGACTGATGATGGATCTGAATCATAATTGTCTCAATATAAAATTGACTTCCAAATTTGGTCGAACTGTTGATTTCCTCGATCTGCGGATACATGTCCTGCCTGATGGAGGCATGATTACAGATGTTTTTTGTAAAAAAATTCCAGAAATTCAGTCCTCCACGCCCAATCAGCCCATCCTAAATCCGCAATAAAAGGAATTCCTATAGGTCAATTGCTCAGAGCCAGACGTATTTGCTCAAGAGATAAAGATTTTGAAAACCAGTCTAAAGAATTGACTGACAGATTGTTGGAGCGGGGTTACAACCAAAACACGATCGCTAAAGGGTATTTACATGCAAAAAACACACCTAGAAATCAACTTTTATATGGGCAGAAAATAAAAAACTCTGAAGAGAATCAGACACGCTTTATTACTGGGAACCACAATAAATGGCATCAATTTAGAGAGATCATAACTAAACACTGGCCAGTTTTACATACAGATCCAGTACCAAAACTGGTGTTACCTCCAACTCTATCTATTGTGGCAAAAAGACCCAGAAATCTTCGAGATCACTTGGTGCACAGCCATTATTTGCCTGTAAATAATGCCAGTAAATTTGATGAAACATTGGCAGGATTTTATCCGTGTGGCAAATGTAAATCCTGCTCCAATTGTACTAGGTAAACTGCTGACCCAGATTCAAAGCCGCTGGATCTATAGGCTGGGCAAGCTAACTCGCCAAGGTCTCAATGAGAACCTTGGCTTTGGAGCATTCCTGTGGGACTCTATGTAGATTTTTCTATATGTCCAACAACCACCCATTTAGTTTCAATGTATCAGTTATTTTAATTTGTCTTGTTTTCTATGTTTGTATTGATGTTTAAGGTTTTTGATTGTAACGTTTTATGTTCATATTTTAACTCATGTTTATTTTTATAGATATTTAGGTTCATATTTGTATATCCGCGATTGGAAGTTTGTGGAATCGGGGGATTGCTTGAACAGTATCCTTGAAGTTCTCAGTAATGTCCAGGAACAAAATGATACCTGGATGTGAATTAGAAATATTTATTTCTGATTCTATTAACAAAGAAGAATAACAACAATTAAAAGAAGAGTTTTGAGAAATTATTAACCCCTTCCTGACATCTGATGTACTATCCCGTCCACGGGACCAGGGCCATTATGCCCATGGATGGGATAGTACGTCAAAGCAATCAGCGGCACTCACGGGGGGGAGTGCCAATGATCGCGGCCGGGTGTCAGCTGATTATCACAGCTGACACCTGGCACTATGTGACAGGGGCTGTCACGGACCGCCTCCGGCACATTAACCCCAGGCACACTGCAATCAAACATGATCGCAGTGTACTGGAGATAATGGAAGCATCGGCAGGGAGTGGGTTCCCTACGTGCTTCCCTGAGACCCCCGCAGCAGCACAATGTGCAGCACTGGTGTGGGGGCCTCCTTCCCTGCAGGTCCCCGGATCCAATATGGCCACAGGGGCCTTTGGGGGCCTGCAGGGAGGCGGCTTCCTCAGTGTCTGCAGAGCACAGGCATGATGAAGCCTTGTGCAGCACCTGTCAAAGCGCTGATCTGTCACAGCGCTGTGTGATGTGTCAGATCAGCGATCTGACACATGACAGTGATGTCCACCCTGGGAAAATGTATTAAAGTAAAAAAAAAACTGTAAAAATAATTCATAAAAAATCGCTAAATAAATAAAAAAAGATATATTCCTAATAAGTTCATTTTTTGTAAATTAAAAAAACAATAAAAGTACACATATGAAAGCATCATCTTGTCCCACAAAAAATGAGTTGCCATACAGCGTCATCAGTGAAAAAATAAAAAAGTTATAGCTCACAGAATAAAGCGATGCAAAAATAATTATTTTTTATATAAAATTGTTTTCATTGCATAAAAGCGCCAAAACATAAAAAAGACATAAGTGAGGTATCACTGTAATCATAGTGACACGAAGAATGTAACAGCTTTATCAATTTTACCACACGCAAAATGGTGTAAACGCACCCCCCAAAAGAAATTCATAAAACGCTGGTTTTTGTTCATTCTGCGTCCCAAAAATTGGAATAAAAAGCGATCAAAAAATGTCACGTGCCCGAAAATGGTACCAATAAAAATGTCAACTCTACCTGCAAAAAATAAGACCTCACATGACTCGGTGGGTCAAAATATGGACAAATTATAGCTCTCAAAATGTGGTGATGCAAAAACTATTTTTACAATAAAAAGCATCTTTTAGCATATGACAGCTGCCAACCATAAAAACCCGCTTTAAATAGTAAATCAAACCCCCTTTACACAACCCTTAGTTAGAGAAAAATATTAAAATTAAAAAAATGTATTTATTTCCATTTTCCCATTTGGGTTAGGGTTAGGGTTAGGGCTAGGGTTAGGGCTGGGATTAGGGTTAGGGGTGTGTTGGAGTTAGGGTTAGAGTTAGAATTGGGGGGTTTCCACTGTTTAGGCACATAAGGTGCTCTCCAAACGCAACATGGCGTCTGATCTTAATTACTGGTAATTCTGCGTTGAAAAAGTCAAATGGCGCTCCTTCCCTTCCAAGCTCTACCATGCGCCCAAACAGTGGTTTACCCCCACATATGGGGTATCAGCCTACTCAGGACAAATTGCAAAACAACTTTTGGGGTCCAGTTTCTCCTGTTAGCGGTAGGAAAATAAAAAATTGGGGGCAAAAATATTGTTTTTGTGGAAAAAAAATATGATTTTTTTATTTTCACGCCCGGGCGTTATAAACTTCTGTGCAGCACTTGGGGGTTCAAAGTGATCACCACACATCTAGATAAGGGGGGTCCAGTTTCCAAAAGGGTGTCACTTGTGGGAGTTTCCACAATTTAGGTACATCAGGGGCTCCCCAAAGGCAACATGACACCTGCAGACCATTCCATCAAAGTCTGCAAAATAAAAAAATTGGGGACTAAAAGATCATGTTTGTAGAAAAAATATGATTTTTTATTTTCACGCCCAGGCATCATAAAATTCTGTGAAGCCCTTGGGGGTTCAAAGTGCTCACCACACATCTAAATAAGATTGCTGCGGGTTCTAGTTTCCAAAATGGTGTCATTTGTGGGGGGTTTCCACTGTTTAGACACATCAGGGTCTTTCCAAATGCAGTATGGCGTCCGATCCCAATTCCAGCCAAAAAAGTCAAATGGCGCTACTTCCCTTCTGAGCTCTGCCATGCGCCCCAATAGTGGTTTATCCCCACATGTGGGGAATCAGCGTACTCAGGACAAATTGCACAATAACTTTTGGGGTCATATTACCCTTGGGAAAATAAATATTGGGGGTGAAAAGATCATTTTTGTGGAAAAAATTTGATTTTTAATTTTACTGTTGTACGTTATAAACTTCTGTGAAACCCTGGGAGGGTCAAAGTTCTCACTACACATCTAGATAAGTTCCTTGGGGGGTCTAGTTTCCAAAATGGTGTCATTTATGGGGGGTTTCCACTGTTTTGGCACATCAGGGGCTTACCAAACGTGACATGGCGTCTGATCTCAATTCCAGCCAAAAAAGTCAAATGGCGCTGCTTCCCTTCCAAGCTCTGCCATGCACCCAAATAGTCATTTACCATCACATATCAGCGTATCAGCGTACTCAGGACAAATTGAAAAATAACTTTTAGGGTCCTGTTACCCTTGGGAAAGTAAAAATTGGGGGTAAAAAGTTTATGTTTGTGGAAAAAATATGATTTTTTAATTGTACAGCTGTACGTTATAAACTTTTGTGAAGCCCTTGGGGGTTCAAAGTTCTCACCACATATCTAGATAAGTTCCATGGGGGGTCCAGTTTCCAAAATGCGGTCATTTGTGAGGGGTTTCCACTGTTTAGGCACATCAGGGGCTCTCCAAATGAGACATGGTGTCCAATCTGAATTCCAGCCAATTTTGCATTGAAAAAGTCAAACGGCGCTCCTTCCCTTCTGAGCTCTGCCATGTGCCGAAACAGTGGTTACCAATCACATATCAGGTATCATCGTACTCAGGACAAATTGCACAATAACTTTTGCATCTAATTTCTCCTGTTACACTTGGTAAAATAAAAAAATTGGACCTGAAGTAATTTTTTTGTGAAAAAAAGTTAAATGTTCATTCAAAAATTCCTGTGATGCACCTAAAGGGTTAATAATCTTCTTGAATGTGGTTTTGAGCACCTTGAGTGGTGCAGTTTTTAGAATGGTATCACTTTTGGATATTTTCTATCACATAGACCCCTCAAAGTGACTTCAAATGTGATGTGGTCTGTAAAAATAATATGGTGTTGCAAAAATGAGAAATCGCTGGTCAGCTTTTAACCCTTATAACTTCCTAACAAAAAAAATGTTGGTTCCAAAATTGTGCTGATGTAAAGTAAACATATGGGAAATGTTATTTATTAAGTTTTTTTGTGTGCCACATCTCTGTGATTTAAGGGCATAAAAACTCAAAGTTGGAAAATTGCAAAATTTTCAAAATTTTTGCCAAATTTCAGTTTTTTTCACAAATAAACACAAGTTATATGAATGAAATTTTACCACTAACATGAAGTACAATATGTCATGAGAAAACAATGTCAGAATCCCTGGGATCCATTTAAGAGTTTCAGAGTTATTACCTTAAAAAGGGACAGTGGTCAGAATTGTAAAAATTGGCCCGTCATGAACGTGCAAACCACCTTTGGGGGTAATGGGGTTAAAAATTGAAACTATTGTACATCTGCTGAATAATTTTGGACATTTGTGCAAAACTTATGCTGTCCTTATGTTTAATTTTTTAGGGACAATTGGAGCACAAAATGGATGCATAGGTGGTTTGGTTCTAGACTGTTTCTAGTTTAGTTGTAGTGATCATGTTTTTAAGCCGTGGGAGTTCATTATATTGACATTTAATTTATGTTAATATAACTGGAGGGATATTTCTAAAAAATATGTTATTGAATTATAATATTCAGCAAAGAAAGGGGAGTTGAGCATGCTGATATTTGTAGTAATATATTACACTGAACATGTTGATAGTTGCTTTACATAATAATAATATAGGTATATATCTTTTATGTATCAGAATTTAATTGTCAGCAACAACTTTCCAATGTTATTGTATTATAGATGTATATTATCTTATTAATCTTATTATAGATACATATTATTTCTATACATTGGCATACATTTATTATTATTATAATTATTTATTTATGTAGCACCATTGACTCCATGGTGCTGTACATGAGAAGGGGTTACATACAAATTACAGATATCACTTACAGTAAACAAGCTAACAATGACAGACTGATACAGAGGGGAGAGGACCCTGCCCTTTCAGGCTTACATGCTACATAAATTTGGGGACACTTTGATTTACTTCACGTTAACATCATGGATTATGGTGTGTACTATTTATTATTATTAATCACTGTTCACTGTATCTTTTGGACACTTTATTATATTTCCTTCTATTAATTAAAAGGATATCCTTTCAATATAGGCAATTATGGATGTCACATACATTTTTACATCCCTCACTTGTGCTTTCACTTTTACTTATTGCTTTCACTTTACTTTGCTCTTATCAGAGATGGTTGTTCCTGTCCTGCTTCTTTGGGATGCGGAATGGATGGATTTGGCCCCTACCTACAGGGGGGTCAACCAGTCTCCATGCTTTCAATAGGTGGTCTGAAGCAATGCATTATTCTGTAAGGAGTTTTCATTACCAGGCTCTTTTCAGGCTTGGACAATGTCACTTGTATTGGATTTCACCATTCTCAATCATATATAGTTATTTTTCACTTAATAATTCATATGGTTTTACATGATCTAGGATTTTATAAGGTTATCATATTTTATCATGTATTCCTTTCATGGAATAACATTGGCGATATTTATATTTGGATGAGGTAAATTGAAATTTGAGTATCTAGTAAACATGTATTGTATGTCAGTTTTTTCAATCTCCTTAAGTTGAATACGGTACATGTTAAATCTTACAAAAAAAAGCCCAAAAAAAGAAAAAAACTTGATTAGTTATATGTGTTAAATCCTCCCTTTTGTGGAAAAAAGCTGTTCCCTGTCATCCCTGTCATCCTGCTGAAATCATTAGACCTAGTAGAAAAAGCTGCAAAGAAATATCTGCCTTCTGACCAGCTCTTGTGTTAAAACTAGCTGGCAATTACTATAGAGGCATATGCATTTTCTTTTTTGAAAGAAATGAGCACGTTGTGCTGCTTTGATTTATAGCTTTGGAACAGCACGTAACAAAGGTATTAGGCTGACTGGAGGCTTTCTGCAGTATGTCAGTGCTACATACATTATAATGGTTAGATCTTGTGTAGCGGCTGGTAGTATGCCACCTGTTCTAATTTGTCCTCAATGGCTGGAAACCCACAAATTGGTTTAGCTGAGTTAACATCACTCAGCTACAACCACTAGATTATATGAATGAATGAGTCACAGTGGTTAGACCCTTCCCCTCTGTTTTGATTGGTCACAGGACTATACAAGTCTGGTGGCATCCATCACATAGACACGCCCCCTGGAGGAAGCATTGTCAGCGAAACGCGCGTCGGGGTTAAGGAGTTTTAGCGGGCCACCTGGCATTTATATGTGCAGGGCGTCAGGAACAGGTAATATGTATTTAATATAAAAAAAGTTTCTCAATATATCTAATGGGGAGTTGTGAAATGGCTTAGTAATATGCGAAGCACACGGCAGTAATTGCAGCTGAATTGTGAGCTCATTTGCCCACGTGCAAGACTATATAAAAGCATTTTATAAGGCCATGTGGTTTTCTGCAATATCATGCTTTTCTATTGAAGTGCTATTCTAAATATTGTATGCAAATTATAATTTATGAGGCCATGTTGCAATATAATAATTTTTTTGAGCGCTAAAAGAAATTTTTCTAACTACATGAGTACATATGAAAATTAAATAAGGAGATTTTTCTGTGATTGTTTTTGTCAGTAATTGTAGCTGAATAGTGCGCTCATTTGCCTACAGTATGTGTAAAACTATGTAAATGTACTCTACGAGACCATGTGGTT
Organism: Dendrobates tinctorius; assembly: GCF_039654945.1. Lineage (NCBI taxonomy): Eukaryota > Metazoa > Chordata > Amphibia > Anura > Dendrobatidae > Dendrobates > Dendrobates tinctorius. The sequence continues at coordinate 26,575,490 of NW_027361921.1, forward strand.
TTTTGCAATATTATGCTTTCCTATTGCAGCGCTATTCTAAATATTGGGTGTTATGCAAATTATATTTATGAGGCCTTGTGGTATCTTGCAATGTAACAACTCTTATGAGCGCTATAAGGAAATATTATTAATGTTATGACTACATATAAAATTTAAATATGGGGATTTTTTGTATGCTTATGTACATTTAGAACTCTGATAGATATATATTTAAAAATATGTCATTTATTTTGAGTATAGAATTCTGTGTTGCCTGTAGCTGTACACATGCTAAACTCTGGTTTTTGCTTGATGGTTTGAGGCACCTTGTTTTATTAAATATCTTTATGTTTTAAATAATTTGTATATCACTCTTTTTGATCGGCATGTAGTTTAATTTCTACAATGATCAGTATGTTCTATTAATACTTGAAGTGTGGCTCACTCCTTTTTTTGAGGGAAATTGGCTTGGGTAGTGTGCTTATCTATTATAAATTTCTGTAGAGTTAGAATTTAATTTTTCATATGTGTTGCTATCTGATAGCAATTACACCATTTTTGTTTTGTAATCCTCAGCATTTAAGACTCCCACCTTACCTCCTTTGTTTCTGCATTTGATTACTATATAAGCCATTTTTTTTAATTCAAATAACGCAGCGCTCTGTTTCTTAGAAAAATTCCATCTTAAAAATGTTTCATTCGGGATTTCTTTTTCTAATTCTTTGAGTTCCCTTTCTGGAACTTCCAGGAATTTATTCATACATTCCACCCTGGACTGTATTGGGTAGAAATATGTATTATTAACATTTAGATGCTGAGACTAATTAATCTTATTCTCATTGACATTAACACTTTCTAACCCTAAAGATTTGAAATTTAAAATGGTTAATTGCTCTTTGTAATCTAATTTATGAAATACATTTATTTCATCTGATGAACCATAATTAATAATTTCCTCAATCTCAGCAAAGAAACGTTTTTTTATTGTAAGATTTCTAATAAATTTATTAAAGTCCATAATTGCTGAAAAAAGGTCAAAATTTTGATCGGGTGCAAAGTTCTATCCCAACGCCAGTATAGTCCAGTGATCGTGAGTAAAGGTACTGTCACACTTAGCGATGTACCAGCGATCCCGACCAGCGATATGACGCGGTCAGGATCGCTGGTACATCGCTAAGTGGTCGCTAGTGAGCTGCCACACAGGCAGATCTCACCAGCGACATCGCTGGGGATGGGGGTCGCTACTTACCTGTCACACCAGGCGATCCTGCGTCCTCCCGCCCGGCTCCACACGTCGCTCGTCGTCACAGCAGGAAGCGCCGCAGGAAGCTGATGACGAGAAACAGTCCTGAATGTTCTCGCGCGATCAGCGATAGCCAGCGGGGGGAGCGGGTCGCTGGTAAGTATAAGACACAGCGATATCGCTAGCAATATCGCTATAACGTCACAAGTTATAGCGATATTGCTAGCGATATTGCTTAGTGTGACAGGCCCTTAAGAGGTTGTGATGAAAGATTTAGCACATTTAGTTCCTTGATTTTTTCTTTCTGTGCTTGGTCATCACACCCTGTTCTCCTCTGGTGTTTCCTACCAGCCCGCCTCCAGCATTTTTTGAAAGTCAAAATTTTTTTTTCTATTTTGATTATTATTCACTCCAAGTGAGGTATCAGACACACTGCAGTTGGCATCTGACGATTCCGGATCCGAAGAAGCTGAAAAAATGATGTGTGACTTATTAGTTGGAGTGCTATGAGACTGGCTCTTTTTTAAGATAGGTTATAACACCTGGGGTGTTCTTTCCCACTGAACCCACTCATAAACCTTGCAAGTTGCATAGTCTTTCAAGTCTCTTGCAAATTTTCTTTTTTTATGGCTCATAATGTCCTCCTCCAATGTAGACAAATTATCTTTCATAGTCTTCATTGACTGACCAAATTGCGGTAAAATTTTATATTCTTCCATAGTTTTATGCATAGTTTCAATTTCTTTTTGCAATTCCACAAGTTTAATTTCTTTGTGTCTTATAATTAATTTTGTAAGATTGAGGGAACATTTTGTAAGGACTTGATTCTAATCCTCTATTAACTCTGTATTAAAGCTTGTTGTTGGCAATTTTTTTGGCCTTAATCCTCTCGGGACCATTTCTTTTGCCACATAATTTTGTACCATTGTATAGTCCCACCATACTTTGGTTTCTTGAAGGGTTAATTTTTCAAGTTGTGCCATATGGACTGTGAAGTTCAAAAAATCACTAGCTTTAATCGGCTCATTACCAAACACTTGTGCCGCTTTTTTGCTTCTATCCTCTTATTGAGTGATAGACATAATGGTTATTCTAATAAAAAAGTGCCTCTAGAGCAACATCCACAAATTATCAATATATAATTCACTTTTACATAAGAGGAGAGATTGGAAGATCTCGGCAAGTCCAAATATATATGCAAAAGAGAAAAAAAGGGGCTAAATACAGCAAACGTAGTTTATAAAATTCAATGCAGAGCATGCAATTTAATATATATAGGGTGTACAACTAGGAAGCTAAAAACCTGCATTCTGGAACATATTAGAGACATAGAGAACCATAGTATTAATGTTCATAATGTTTCTATGGCCACTAAGCACTTTATTTTACATCATAATGGAGGTTTAGAAGCTCTATCAATTACAGGAATAGAATATGAGGAGAAAATCCATGTGCAATGTTTTAACTTGTTATAAATAAAAGGAATTATTTTAGGAGCTGGAATATCCGTTTATTCTCTTCAGTCAAGATACGCCAAGTCCAGACAAGGTTCCGTGTTCTGGCAGTGGTTGGGGAGCTGACTAGGGCTTTTAGCCTCTTTTTTTCTCTTTTGCATATATATTTGGACTTGCCGAGATCTCCCAATCTCTCCTCTTATGTAAAAGTGAATTATATATTGAAAATTTGTGGATGTTGCTGTAGAGGCACTTTTTTATTGGAATAAACATTATGTCTATCACTCAATCAGAGGATAGAAGTAAAAAAGCTGCACAAGTGTTTGGTAATCAGCCGATTAAAGCTAGTGATTTTTTGAGCTTCACAGTCCATATGGCACAACTTGAAAAATTAACCTTTCAAGAAACAAAGTATGGTGGGACTATACAACGCTACAAAATTATGTGGCAAAATAAGTGGTCCTGAGAGGGTTAAGGCTAAAAAATTGCCAACAACCAGCTTTAATACAGAGTTCATTGAGGATTGGAATCAAGTCCTTACAAATTGTTCCCTCAATCTTATGAAATTAATTATAAGACACGAAGAAATTAAACTTGTGGAAATCCAAAAAGAAATTTAAACTATGAATGAAACTATGGAAGAATATAACATTTTACCGCAATATGATCAGTCAATGAAGACTATGAAAGATAATCTGTCTACATTGGAAGAGGACATTATAAGCCGTAAAAAAAGAAAATTTGCAAGAGACTTGAAAGACTATGCAACTGGCAAGGTTTATGAGTGGGTTCAGTGGGAAAGAACACCCCAAATGTTAAAACCTATCTTAAAACAGAGCCAGTCTCATAGCACTCCAACCAATAAGCCACACATCGCTTTTTAGACTTCTTCAGATCCGGAATCGTCAACTGCAGTGTGTCTGATACATCATTTCGAGCCATTAAAAATAGAAATAGAAAATAATTTTTTGGACATTCAAAAAACGCAGGAGGCGGACTGGTAGGAAACACCAGAGGAGAATAGGGTGTGATGACCAGGCACAGAACGAAAAAATCAAGGAACTAAATGTGCTAAATCTTTCATTGCAGCCTCTTACTCAAGATCAAGATCACTTGAATATACTGGCATTGAGATTGAACCTGGCACCCGATCAAAATTTTGACCTTTTTTCAACAATTATGGACTTTAATAAATTTATTAGAAATCTTACAATAAAAAAAAAACATTTCTTTGCTGAGATTGAGGAAATTATTAATTATGGTTCATCAGATGAAATAAATGTATTTCATAAATTAGATTACAAAGAGCAATTAACCATTTTAAATTTAAAATCTTTAGCGTTAGAAAGTGTTAATGTCAATGAGAATAAGATTAATCAGTCTCAGCATCAAAATGTTAAGAATCCATATTTCTACCCAATACAGTCCAAGGTGGAATGTATGGATAAATTCCTGGAAGTTCTAGAAAGGGAACTCAAAGAATTAGAAAAAGAAATCCCGAATGAAACATTTTTAAGAAGGAATTTTTCTAAGAAACAAAGCGCTGCGTTATTTGAATTAAAAAAAAAGGCTTATATAGTAATCAAATGCAGCAACAAAGGAGGTATGGTGGGAGTCTTAAATGCTGAGGACTACAAAATAAAAATGGTGGAATTGCTATCAGATAGCAACACATATGAAAAATTAAATTCTAACTCTACAGAAATTTATAGTAATTAAGTTGAGAAAATCATTATGGAGGGTTTGAATTTAAGTTTACTAAGTAAGAAATAAGCAGACTATCTATTTGTTCTAAATCCGGTGTTGCCAATTATATATGGTCTGCCCAAAATTCACAAAACCTCAGGTATTCCACCTATGAGACTTATTGTCTCAGTAATAGGCTCAACTAATGAACATATTTGTGAGTGGGCAGATTCCTTACTCCAGTCATTGGTACACAAATTTCCTGAATATCTTAAAGTTTCCAGAGATGTCTTTGCAGCTTTTTCTAATAAAACATGGTCAAAAGATTATGTATGGCTCAGTTACTATGTTAAATCGCTATATACCTGCATTCCACACAATTTAGCTACGGAGGCTCTAAAAAATTTTCTAGATGATTATAGTAACTATTCGACTGATCTCATCAATTATTTGTTGCTAGTAATTTTTTTCTTTTGAAACACAATTTCTTTGCTTTTGATGGGAATATTTATCTACAGAAAACTGGAGTCCCTATGGGAGCAAAAAATTCACCATCTCTGGCAAATTTAACAATGGCGCACTGGGAAAAGCAATATATTTATTTAGTGGATAACACCTTTGGACAGTACATGAGCTGGTATGGCAGATACATCAACGATACCCTGATCATTTGGGAGGGTGATGTATCTGCCATACGAGTCTTTATTGAGTTTATCAATTCCAACAAATTTGATATCAGGTTCACCCATAAATTTGAGTAGTAGTAGTCATCCCAAACATGTTATTAAATCCATCCCTGTAGGAGAGCATATAAGGTTAAAAAGAAACTACTCAAATGAAAATGATATGAGTAACGAATTTGAAGTGTTGCACAAAAAACTAAAAAAGCGGGGGTATCCAGATTGGACTCTCAAAAGAGCCAAATCCATAGTGGATGACAGAGACAGAAAAGATTTGCTGGAACCAAAAAGTGTCAAAAATAAAAGGGTAGAAAATAATAATAAAACATTTGTAAGCTTGCAATATAGCCTTCAATTCAATCACATTTAAAATATTTTTTACAAATGTTTGCCCTTTTCATATGAGGATGACATCCTAGCTAAAATATTGCAATCAGGTACTAATGTTGTTGCGAGACGAGCCCCTACAATTGGCGATACTGTCTCGCCAGGATTCTTTTCATCTGCACAACCTGCTAAAAATTGGTTGAGAACAAAAGGTTTTTTTAAATGCTGGTTATGTAAATGCAAAACATATAAATTTGCGGAAAACATTAAAACCTTTAATAACACAGAAAGCACTCAGTCTTTCAACATAAAGCAATTTACTAATTGTAATACAGCAAGCGTAGTGTATAAAATTCAATACAGAGCTGGTATGACACCCCAGAGTCTGGTTGTCACAGTGACATTGCCTCCCTCTAAGGGGTGAAGTCATGCCTGGAGGCAGGAGGGGGGCCCCCATGCCAGGTAACACAGATTACATGACAATTCCTGCTGTAGGTCAGAAAGGGGAGCTTCCTTATAAATTCGGGCCAGCAGATGTGTTTAGTGAGTCAGTTAGGAGTCAGCTGCGAGAGCAAACAAGGGAGTTGTCATGGAAACGGGAGCAGCTTGAGCTGTTGACAAGACAGACGGTTAGGGTTGATCTGTGAAGAGGGAAAGGATAGGAGCAGAGGCAAGAGGCTCTGCGGGAACTAAAATTGCATATAGGAGACCCCAGAGTGAAGCGCTGATGTAAAAAAGGATGCCAGAGTCCTTGGCTGCGCAGGAGCGGTACGCTCTGACAGCCGAATCTGGAGTACAGGGGACTGCAAGTTCCTTGGCGACACTGAACACCTGAAGGCACGGTATCAGATCAAGAGCCCAGGGCTGACAGTGAAAAGGACAGTACCCATGATATAGGCTCATGCTGTCAGCCATACAGGTTAGAAACCATCACGCAGGAGAGGGTCGCAGCTTAGCTACAAGCAGCAGGGACCCGAAAACAGAGCGCAGAAGGAAGGTCCCAAACCTCACCTGGCAGGGTTGATTCCCTGAATGCCTCCAGGCGAGCCGGACTCAATCCATCATCAAAAGTGTGGTACCCCGGATTGCAACCACTTGCAAGTAAAAGGTAAAGAAAACTGCACTTCTCTGTGTCCTTCTCTTATTCTCTGCACCCCAACATTCACCACCATCTGAACAATCAAATATATTTGCCCTGGGGCCCCCGCTCTACCCATGGGGAGCTGAACCATCTTTGCTGCATCACCATCAGTCCCAGAGGACCAAAACCGCAGCGTCGGCCATTGATTGCCGACCACGGGTGGCGTCACAATTAAACATCACACAACTTTCCTCTATTTAATTACTGGACGCCCAGGGGCACGGACCGGGTCAATGCCACTGTGACATCCCCTTCTAAGAGCCTGACCGGCAAGGTACCGAGTAACCTAAGGCCCTGCGGGGCGCTCCACATGCAATTTAATATATATAGGGTGTACAACTAGGAAGCTAAAAACCCACATTCTGGAACATATTAGAGACATAGAGAAAAATAGTATTAATGTTCGTAACGTTTCTATGGCCTCTAAGCACTTTATTTTACATCATAATGGAGGTTTAGAAGCTCTATCAATTGCAGGAATAGAATGTGTCAGAAACTCTAGAAAGGGAAGCGATATCAAAAGACGCCTCCTAACTAAAGAGACGTTCTGGATTTATAGCCTGGGGACCAGATATCCGAAAGGTCTGAACAAAAGGAATGAAATCATGTATCATTATTTATGGTTATTCTTATGTGTATTTATATTGTGTATATTTTATGTATATATTCTGTTATATTTAGATTTAATTTTATATTCTCTATATTTTGTCAGAAAGGCACAGTTCTTTAATTGTTTGTAGCAATGACTATATTGGAACTTACAAAGGGGAATCATATGATCTGGTTGAATAGCCTCATTGGTCCTTATTTTTTCTAAGATCTGCACAGAGCAATTAATATTCAGCTGTGACAAAGATCCACTCAGGATCGAAACGCGTAGCTGGTTGCATAGTGCCTGTTAGCACATCCACCTCTATATGAGGAGAAAATCCATGTACAATGTTTTAACTTATAAATAAAAGGAATTATTTTAGGAGCTGGAACATCCTTTTGTTCTCTTCAGTAATTGAGAAATACATGGATAGAGAACCAGGTGTTGGGAGGCCCTGAATAGTAGATTCATGGTGTATAGTGTCATTGATTAAATGGATACATATCTGAATGACATAGCCCATAATACCAGTGTGTACGCTTCAATTAAAATCAAATTTTTTTAAAATAGTAAAATGGTAGCACAATTGTTTAAAAATGAGTTAGGTAAAAGTAACAATAAGGTTCAAAATAAAAAATGTGATAAAATGCAGCATACACTAAGACAATATAGCATAGTAAAAATATATATTGTTAAAAAGTATATATAATAATAATCTTTATTTTTATATAGCGCTAACATATAACATATTCCGCAGCGCTTTACAGTTTGCACACACATTATCATCACTGGGGGTGATGGGGCTCACAATCTAAATTCCCTATTAGTATGTCTTTAGAATGTGGGAGGAAACCGGAGTACCCGGAGGAAACCCACGCAAACACTGGGAGAACATACAAACTCCCTTGCAGATGTTGACCTTGGTGGGATTTGAACCCATGACCCCAGCGCTGCAAGGCTGCAGCGCTAACCACTGAGCCACCGTGCCGCCCTATATACTAAGAGAAATTAAAAAATGGCAAAGAGTACTATCCACAGTAATAAATGGGTATCTACTGAAAGTATTGAAACGTGTGTACATTAGGTGTCCATTATTAGGTGATACCCATCTTTAAATTGATTTGGAGTAACACTATGGGTTTTATTAAAATAGTGGTAGTACTGGTGGATAGGATGATGCATCTAGGGTATAGTCCACAGAAGGATCGCCCGCCATTTACGGTAATGACTATAGCAGTACATTAAAAAGCATATACAGTAGTTTGATCTCTTGGTTTAACCCTTTACGTGCTAAACTGTCCAAGGTGAAAATCCATCTGGATTCCACCTTGGACATAGCTTTAATAAAATCACCGCCCATATAGTTTTTGTGAACTGATTGAAAACCATAGAAATTATGGGCTAAGTCTTTTAGATAGCTGTATTTGCACCGCATACAAGTTACAGTAAGTGCTGCTTCATTGTATGATAACCCATGCACTATATATTTATAGCACTGCAATCATACCGCCGCATTTATTAGCTAGCTGTTATAATTACCTCCCTACTCAGCTAGCGGCCAGCCATTTTTATGGGGAACAATCGATTGTGGGGATCATTTGATTAACCTTTCATACCCACGGATCACACTACAGTAGTAAGTTAATCCCGTTTTAATTTAGGCATTTCACCATCTGCAGTGCTGTAATCATATCGGTACACTTAATAACTAATTATCATATTTACCATATTTATTTTCTCACTTATAGCCAGTGGATAGTCATCCTTTATGGGAGAACATAAGCAGTAGGTCCCACAACTTCGGAAAACACATATCTAATCATCTTTAACATTTAACCCCTTACCTACAATTGACGTAATATTCCGTCCATGTGACCCTGGACCTAATTACCATGGACGGAATATTACATCACCGCGATCAGCGGCGCCCACGTGGTGAACGCCGCTGATCGCGGCCGAGTGTCAGCTAATTATCATAGCTGACACCCGGCACAATGTGTCAGGGGCAGTCACGGACCGCCCCCGACACGTTAACCCCTTGTACACCGCGATCAAACACGATCGCGGTGTACCGGGGGTTAAAGGGAAGCATCGGCAGGGAGGGGGCTCCCTCCGTGCTTCCCTGAGCCCCCCACGGCAGCGCAATGTGCAGCGCTGCTGCAGGGGGCTCCTTTCCTGCAGGTCCCCGGATCCAATATGGCGACGGGGACCTCCGGGGGGCCTGCAGGAAGCTGGCTTCCTCAGCGCCTGCAAAGCACAGGCATGAGGAAGCTTGTGCAGTGCCTGTGACAGATCGCTGATCTGTCACAGTGATCTGTGAAGTGACAGATCAGCGATCTGTCACAGGACAGTTATGTCCCCCCTGGGACATAGTAATAAAGTAAAAAAAAAAAAAAAAAAGTGTCAAAATAATTAAAAAAAAATCGCTAAAGAAATGTGCTAAAACATAAAAACGACCTAAATGAGGTATTGCTGTAACTATACTGACCCGAAGAATAAAACCGCCCTATAAATTTTACCACACCCAGAACGGCGTACACGCACCACCCAAAAGAAATTCATGAAACGCTGTTTTTTGTAAATTCTGCATCACAAAAAATGAAATAAAAAGTGATCAAAAAATGTCACATGCCCGAACATGATACCAATAAAAGCGTCAACTCGTCCCGCAAAAAATAAGACCTCACATGACTCGGTGGGTCAAAATATAGAAAAATTATAGCTCTCAATATATGGTGATGCAAAAACTATTTTTACAATAAAAAGCGTCTTTTAGCGTGCGACAGCCGCCAAACATAAAAACCACCATAAATAGTAAATCAAACCCCCCGTTATCACCCCCTTAGTTAGGGAAAAATATTAAAATTAAAAAAATGTATTTATTTCCATTTTCCCATTAGGGTTAGGGCTAGGGTTAGGGTTAGGGCTAGTGTTAGGGTTAGGGCTAGGGTTAGGGCTAGGGTTGGAGTTAGAATTGGGGGTTTCCACTATTTGCGCACATCAGGTGCTCTCCAAACGCAACATGGCGTCTGATCTCAATTCCAGCCAATTCTGCGTTGAAAAAGTCAAATGGTGCTCCTTCGCTTCCAAGCTCTGCCATGCACCCAAACAGTGTTTTACCCCCTCATATGGGGTATCAGCCTACTCAGGACAATTTGCAAAACAACTTTTGGGGTCCTATTTCTCCTGTTGCCCTTAGGAAAATAAAAATTTTGGGGCAAAAATATCATTTTTGTGGAAAAAAATGATTTTTTTATTTTCACGTCCAATCAGAATTCCAGCCAGTTTTGCATTGTAAAAGTCAAACGGCGCTCCTTCTCTTCTGAGCTCTTCCATGCGCCGAAACAGTGGTTCCCCCCCACATATCAGGTATCAGCGTGCTCAGGACAAATTGCACAATAATTTTTGCAGTCCAATTTCTCCTGTTACCCTTGGTAAAATAAAAAAAATTGAACCTGAAGTACTTTTCTTGTGAAAAAAAGTTAAATGTTAATTTTTTTTAAATATTCAGAAAATTCCTGTGAAGCACCTGAAGGGTTAATAAACTCCTTGAATGTGGTTTTGAGCACCTTAAGGGGTGCAGTTTTTAGAATGGTGTCACTTTTGGGTATTTTCTGTCATATAGACCCTTCAAAGTGACTTCAAATGTGATGTGGTCCGTAAAAATAAAATGGTGTTGCAAAAATGAGAGATCGCTGGTCAACTTTTAACCCTTATATCTTACTAACAAATAAAAATTTTGGTTCCAAAATTGTGCTGATGTAAAGTAAACATGTGGCAAATGTTACTTATTAATTTTTTTGTGCGCCATATCTCTGTGATTTAAGGGCATAAAAATTCAAAGTTGGAAAATTGCGGAATTTTCAAAATTTTCGCCAAATTTCCGTTTTTTTCACAAATAAACGCAAGTTATATGAATGAAATTTTACCACTAACATGAAGTACAATATGTCATGAGAAAACAAAGTCAGAATCACCGGGATCCATGGAAGCGTTTCAGAGTTATTACCTCATAAAGGGACAGTGGTCAGAATTGTAAAAATTGGCCCAGGAGTTAACGTGCAAACCACCCTTGGTAGTGAAGGGGTTAACCTTGGAGTGGATCTTTGGTACGTCACCTATTCATCACTAAGTGAGTACTATTTCATCTTAATATAGCTAATTGGAAATAGACTCATCACTCCCTGTTTAAACAGAAGATCAGTAATCTATCTTAATTTGAACATACAGGCTACTCTGTTCCATTATCCTCTGAATACTGCTGTCTCCTAGCAAAGAGCAAACAGATGAACGGCAAACTAGGGCACACAAATCCCCACATTAACAGACCGAGCTATTTATCTGAAGTATTGCGGTATATATTTCAGTCAAAAGCGGATGTGCTTGCATGAAAAAACATGAATAATTCAATATGAAATGAATAAAGAAAGAATATGCAGCACTCACATATGAAGCTGAAAAACTGTGTGACTTTAATTCACATGAATTCCATTAATGGATATGTGGACATGCAGGACGTTAGAGGAATGCTAGGGGAGGGAGGTGCCGGACAACGGTCGTTTCGCAATTACTCACTTCTATTGGCTCCAGGTGAGGAGATTAGCTTAAGGTCATTTCCTTTATAGGAACACAGGCCTTACTAATTAACTTACCTAACAAGTTGTGAGGCAAACATTTACAAATATATATTTAGCAAAATAGTTATACAATATACAGTGTGCAAGATACTAGGAAAGGATAAATCTTTCCATATCAATTTTCTATGTTTTTACAATATCTTAGGAAGATTATAATATAAATAACTTTATATACAATTTTTTATAAACTTTTTTATAAAAAATACTGATAGATAGATCCGGTCATTTAGTCCCAAAGGACCTTGTGCGTTCGCTTTCAGGATCCATTTAGCTTCTTGTTGCAATAAAGCTTTATCATGGTTGCCTCCTTGAGGTGGTAATTGACCTTTTCAATCCCTGCAAAACTCAAAATATAAAAATAACTGCATGGACAGATAATAATATTTTTGTTTCAAACATAGTCCAATGGATAGAGCAATACATGCAGCAGTGAGAAAACATTGGCATCTCATTGATGCAGAAAAAACTTTACACACAGATGGTAAACTAGTTTCGCAATTTGCATATAAGAGGGCACATAATATAGGTGATTTATTAGTACATCATAGATTTCATCGCCCTCAAAAAAATTGGCTACGAGATTTATCAATAAAAGGAAATTATAAATGTGGTCACTGCAAATACTGTCATCTTCATCTGACAGGGAATTCTATACGTTTTGGCACTATTGAACATAAGGTAAAAAACAACTATATTTCTTGTCAAGCTAAATTCATGGTTTATATTATTTTCTGTCCATGCGGTTATTTTTATATTGGAAAAACTATAAGACCACTTACGATACGTTTTGGTGAACACTATAGATTTATTACCTCAGGAAAGGGCTCGCTGCGATTAATCAAGCATATTCAAGATGTGCATACAGCTAACCCAGAAATTTTGAGTTTTGCAGGGATTCACATAGTGCTTCAAAGTGTATCATAGTGCTTTATAGTGATTCATAGTGCCACTGTGCATCGTATTGCATCATAGTGCTTTATATGGCATCATAGTGCTTTATATGGCATCATAGTGCTTCATATGGCTTCATAGTGCCTTTGGACATGATATTACATCATAGTGCCTTTTTGCATCAGATTGCAACATATTGCATCATAGCGCCTTTGGGTATCAGATTGCATCTTAGTGCATCATAGCGTCTTTGGGCATCAGATTGCATAATAGTAAAAAAAAAAAAGCAGCCCCTAGTATGACGCCAACCGATGGTCCGGAGGCATTTAAGGGGTGCCTTGAGTGACCAGAGCATCCAAGGTGGTTATAACAGGCTCCAGTCCCTGGGGGTGGGGTGCCCACCTAGGCACTTTATGGTTTCATGCAGTAGCCTACATAAACCACCAGGGAGGTTACTCACTCGCGCCCTCTAAATGGAGGTAGCAGGAGAGATTTTTTCGTTTAGCGGAAAGGTATTTCCTCTCATTGTCAGCCCTGCATATCTGTCACGCCCCCCACCGGCGCCGTTACTTACCTGCGCGATCCCATGTGCACCTCCCGGCGTGCTCCCGCTCCACGGCGCGTTTCTGCTCCTGACATCCGGCCTCCTCGACGTCGGTCCTGCGTACCTGCGCCCGACGTTCCGCCCGGCGCTTTGACTGGAACCTGTGTCGCCGTGGCCCCGCCCCCAACATGGCAGCGCCCACCGTCTATTTCTTCCCGGCGTCTTCCCAGGTAAGACGCTTGTGTATCCTTGCGGTGTCGTTGTCCGTTCGGCCAGCGTTCGCCCATCTCCTACCTAGATTGCTCTGTTTGTGCTATCGCTGGTAGCTTCTGTGTCCTCCTACCTATGGCTGTGTCTCTGTCTCTGTTCCGCCTCTGGTGTCTCCCTCCCTGCTACCTCTTCTGGTAGCCTGTCTGAGTGCCTCCTGCCTATTGGTCTCTTTGTTTGTTCTACCTTAGGTCCTTATCTTTTTTGTTACCATCTCTCTTTCTCTTGCAGCCTCCAGCCTCCGTCAGTCCCGAGTGCTCCACGTCCCTTTCCCTCTCTGGCTCCATGGTCTCTGTTACTCCCTCTTCTGTTGCAGCTCTGACTCGCCACCTCAGTTTCCCTGGTGCTTACCCAGTCACCCCTTTGGCTCCGGCTGTCACGGTTTCATCCCTTGTGGGCCTGCTCCTAACACTCCCTGTATAGGGGGTGGCTCCACCTGGCCAGTTCGCCCGCGGGGGCTCTGGAGCCATGACCCAGAGGGTCCACTCCGGGTTGTTCTAGCTTTCTCTCCCCATCTTAGTACAACCGTAACAGATACGCAGGCCATGGACCCCACTGGAGTCACGAGTCACGACTGCTCAGAAAGAGTTAGTTTTCTTACAAGAAAATCAAACGCGCATAATGTCCTTTATGAAATCTATGGACGCGCGCCTCTCCGCCCTCCAATCCTCTGACCCGAGTAATGCGGCTGAGCTGGCCGGCGTACAACAGGAGCTGGCGCAGCAGACTCATATTCTCAGCTACATGGCTTCGGTTGATGCTCGCTTACTCTCGCTCCAGGCAGCTACTGCCGCTCCTCCTCCAGTCGCTAGTCCTCACCCTCAACCGCGGTTGGCCAAACCACCCCGGTATAACGGTGACGCAAAATTGTGCCGGGGCTTCCTGAACCAATGTCGCCTCCATTTCGAACTTTTGCCCCAGCAATACCCCACGGACCAGTCTAAGGTGGCCTTCATAATCTCCCATCTTGAAGGGGATGCATTGGCATGGGTGAACCCCCTCTGGGAGCGTGACGACCCCCTAGTTACCCATCTGTCGGGTTTTTTAGATACTTTTCGTCGAGTATTCGATGAGCCAGGCCGCCTCGCTGCCACTACAGAGTCTCTGTTCAGTTTGTGCCAGGGTTCTCAAACCATCGGCCAATACGCCATTCAGTTTCGGACTCTGTCGTCCGATTTGGGCTGGAACAATGAGGCGTTGGTGGGAGCCTTTTGGCGGGGCCTTTCGGGTGGTATAAAGGACAAGCTTGCGGGTCGCGACACTCCCACCGCCCTTGAGGATCTAATTTCCCTGGACACTCGAATCGATCTTCGGTTCCAGGAGCAGGCTCATGAGAGAAGACTGGCGCACCCGGTGCCATCTGCTCGCAGACCACCCAGTCCTCGACCCAGGGCTCTCACTTCTGCTTCCGCGCCCGAGCCAATGCAAGTGGATTGCCTGAAGCTCTCCGAACAGCGTCGCAAGGAGAGAAGTTCCCACGGCCTCTGTTTCTATTGTGGCAATGAGTCTCATTTGCTCCGAACCTGTCCGGAACATCCGGAAAACTTCTCCGCCTAGGTCAGGTAAGAGAGGCCTCCTTAGGTGTGCATGAGTCTTCTCAACCCCTTTCTTTGTCTGTCCTCTTGCATGTTGGTGATAAGCAGGTTTCTTTGGCGGCCTACATGGACTCAGGCGCTGCCGGGAATTTTATTAGGCTCGATGTAGTCTCCAAATTTTCTGTCCCCGTGAAGACTCTAGAGAACCCACAGGTCCTTGCATCTGTAGATGGTAATCCTTTGCAAGCAACCATTACGCTAGTTACGCATGAGATCGAGCTGCAGATTGGGGCCCTGCACAAGGAGAAAATTATGTTCTATGTTTTAGCTGGTATCTCTCATCCTGTCCTCCTCGGTCTTCCCTGGTTGTGATTTCATGAGCCCACCTTGGATTGGCGTAAAGGCAATGTTCTGCGCTGGGGGAGTCCTGTCAGTCTCGGTGTCTGCTGCCGGTGCGTTCCGTAGGTGTTCCTCGTCCTCTCCCAGGTCCCTCCGGATTGCCGCCTGCATATAGTGCCTACTCGGATGTCTTCGACAAGAGAGAAGCCGAGGTCCTTCTGCCACATCGACCCTATGACTGCCCCATCGAGCTCATTCCTGGTACCACTCCTCCCTGCGGGAAGATTTATCCTCTCTCTTTAGCTGAGACGCAAGCCATGTCTGAGTACATTCAAGAAAACTTGGCCAGCACTTCTGATAGCAAAATTAACCCTGAAGTCACTAGACTTCTCCCACTATATCAGCACTCTGAAATATTCTGAGACAGAGCAGAAAGAGGCCAAACTAGTAAGGGACAAAAAGCAAATTGGCAAAATACTGATAAATAAGAGTGGAAAGTCAGCACAGCCCCCAGCCGGGACTGGCTGACCACACAAAAAACTGAATAGACCAACAAAATCAAGTGTGAACATTAGCAGAAAAACTTAGCTTTAGATGACTGGAACAGAGCTGAAAACCAAGAGCTGACAAGCCAGAAGGAATCACCAGCAACTGAATTGGGCGTCGGCTGTCTTAAATCCAATCTGAGCCTCCTGAGGTCCAATCGTCATCCTCATTCTCAGGTGGCAGATCTCCACCGATCAAATCAGCCTCACTACCTCCTGTTACCACCAGAGGGAGTCTGGAAGGAGAACTCACAACTGGTGAACCAGAGAATGAACTCACAACAGTACCCCCCTTGAGGAGGGGTCACCGAACCCTCATCCACACCACTAGGCTGATCAGGATGGGCCTGGTGAAAAGCACGAACCAATCTATTGGCATGAATATCAGAGGCAGAGACCCAAGAATTATCCTCCTGACCATAACCCTTCCATTTGACCAAATACTGGAGTCTCCGTCTAACCAAACGAGATTCCAATATTTTCTCTGTCTCAAATTCCACATTGCCTTCAACCAACACAGGGTCAGGAGGTGCTGCCATAGGAACCACTGGCTCAGCAAACCTCTTCAACAGAGATTTGTGAAATACGTTATGGATCTTGAACGTAACTGAAAGAGCCAATCGAAACAAAACAGGATTAGGAATTTCCAAATTCTTATAAGGACCAATAAATCTTGGCTTAAATTTAGGAGATGCAACCTTCATAGGAATATTCGTAGATGACAACCAAACCATATCACCCACTTTAAACCGGGGACCAATGGTCCTATGCTGGTTGGAAAATCGCTGGGCCTTTTCCTGAGAGAGTGACAACTTATCACCACTTGGTCCCATATCTGCTGCATTCTCTCAACCACAGTGTCCACACCTGGGCAGGACGAAGATTCCACTTGCCCTGAAGAGAATCGAGGATGAAACCCAAAATTACAGAAAAAGGGTGACATCAAAGAGGCAGAACTAGCTCTATTGTTCAGTGCGAACTCGGCCAAGGGCAAAAATGAGACCCAATCATCCTGATCAGCAGATATAAAACATCTCAAATAAGACTCCAAGGTCTGGTTTGTTCTCTGAGGCTGTCCATTTGTCTGGGGATGAAACGCGGAGGAGAAGGATAACTGAATTCCCAGATTGGAACAAAAGGCTTTCCAGAATCTGGAGACAAACTGGACTCCTCTGTCGGACACAATGTTCTCAGGAATCCCATGTAACCGAACCACCTGTTGTAAAAACAAGGGCACCAACTCAGCGGAAGATGGCAACTTTGGGAGTTGTACAAGATGGACCATCTTCGAAAATCTATCACAAATCACCCAGATAACAGTCATTCTCTGAGAGACAGGTAGATCAGAAATAAAATCCATTGAGATATGGGTCCATGGCCTCTTGGGCACCGGCAAGAGCATCAGCAACCCACTAGAATGAGAACAGGGTTTAGACAGAGAACAAGTCCCACAGGACTGTACAAAATTCCTGACGTCACGAGATAAGGCAGGCCACCAAAAGGACCGACTCACCAAATCTCTGGTACCAAAAATACCTGGATGACCAGCCAATGCGGAGCAATGAATTTCAGACATCACTCTCTTTCTCCACTGGTCAGGAGCATAAAATTTTCCCATAGGGCAACGCTCAGGTTTATCTTCCTGAAATTCCTCCAGGGCGCGTCTCAAATCGGGCGAAATAGCAGGAAGAACTACCCCTTCACCTAGGATGGTAGTAGGCTCGTTCACACTAAGAGGATCGGCAAAGAAACTCCTAGAAAGGGCGTCTGCCTTTACATTCTTAGTGCCCGGAAGAAAAGAGACCACAAAATTAAAACGCGTGAAAAACAAGGCCCATCTAGCCTATCTAGGATTCAAGCGTTTGGTCGACTCCAGATAAATCAAATTCTTGTGATCGGTGAGGACCACAACTTGATGTCTAGCTCCCTCCAACCAATGTCTCCACTCCTCAAATGCCCACTTCATTGCCAACAATTCCCGATACCCCGCGTCATAGTTGCGTTCAGATGGAGAGAACTTTCGAGAAAAGAAGACACAGGGATTCATCTTAGAAGTCACAGGGTCTTTTTGGGACAAAACAGCTCCTGCACCAATCTCAGAAACATCTACCTCCACCTGAAATGGAAGTGAGACATCAGGTTGCCGTAAAACTGGAGCTGAAGTAAATCTCTGCTTAAGCTCCTGAAATGCTGAGATAGCCTCAGGAGACCAATTCAGCACATCAGCGCCCTTCTTGGTCAGATCAGTCAGTGGTTTGACAATACCAGAAAAATTACCTATAAATTTACGATAGAAATTAGCAAAACCCAAAAACTTCTGGAGGGCCTTCAAAGAAGTAGGCTGAACCCAATCATAAATGGCCTGTACCTTGGCCGGGTCCATTTCAATAGTCGATGGAGATAAGATAAATCCCAAAAATGAAATCCTCTGTACACCAAAGAGGCATTTTGATCCCTTAACAGAGAATTCTCCCTCAAAATCTGGAACACAGTCCGGACGTGTTCCACATGGGAATCTGTTATGAATGAGTCACCGTAGGAGGCAAAAACAGGAATGCTATCTAAGTCCAGAAAACCAGAGAAGTTGGCAGCTATCAGATTGCAGACCCTTGAACCTATCAACAACAACTAGCAGTAGCCGTGGGGGGTTCCTACGATTCCCTAGACCCCTCGATCACAGCCGGAGAACTGCCTAGCCTAAAGACAGAAAGGGAAATCTAAACTGCCCCAGAGCAGACCCCAAAGCAATAGGCAGCCCCCAACATATAATGACGGTGAAGCAAGAAGAAAAAAACACTAACACAGATAGAAAGATAGACTGAGCAAATGATGGGGCCCAAGCTAACTAGACAGGACAGGATAGGAAAGCTGCTGTCTGCAATCCGCGAAAAACCCTATGAAAATAAGAGCCAACAGACTGACAGGGAAAAAGGCCCTGAAGACGCTAGGCTTCAAAAAGACTATGTCAGTACTCAGGTATTTTCTGAAGACAGAGCAACCGACAAAAAAGGAATTCAGCTCACCCAGCAGGGAATGGCAGAATCCAGAAAAGCAAAGCAAGCTAAAACCAAAACACAAATGCAAAAAGGCAAAGCAGAAAGCTTAGCTTTTGAGGAGCAGGAATCAGACTGGTCTCCTAGAATTCCACAGAGAAATCACCAGCGAGGAGGAAGGGCGTCGGCTGCCTTATATCCAGTCAGAGATCCCTGTCGCCCAGTCATCCTCTCCCAGCTCAGGTGCTTGGTAATCAGCCTCACTACCTTCCTTCACCAGAAGAGGGAGTTCATCAGACCTCAATGGTGAAGGGGAAAATGAACTCATAACAGGAATCCCAATCACTAGAAAAGATCAAAATATCATCTAGATATATGATCAAAAACTTATCCACAAAGTCGCAGAAAATATCATTCATAAAGGACTGGAAGACAGAAGGGGCATTAGTGAGCCCAAAAGGCATCACCAGGTACTCAAAATGTCCCTCCGGAGTATTAAACGCCATCTTCTATTCATCCCCGTGCTTGATGCGAATAAGATTATACGCCCCCCTGAGGTCAAGCTTAGTAAACCAGCAGGCTCTCTTAACTCTGGAGAATACTTCAGACATCAGAGATAACGGGTACTGATATTTAACCGTCATCTTGTTAAGGGAACGATAATCAATACACGGTCTTAATGAACCATCTTTCTTGGCCACAAAAAACCCCCAGCACCTAAAGGTGACGAGAATGGTCTAATATGAGCCTTCTCCAATGACTCCTTAATATAGGATCGCATAGCATCATGTTCGGGTACTGATAAGTTGAAAAGCCGACCCTTGGGAAATTTACACCCAGGCATCAACTCAATTGCACAGTCATAACTTCTATGAGGAGGCAAAGATGCAGACTTGCTCTCACTAAAAACATCAGAAAAATCGGCTAGATAATCAGGAATATCATGAGACTGAGGAGAGGTGGAGAAAACAGGAGCATCCCTAAGAACACGCTGACAACCCCAACTCAACACAGACCCAGATTTCCAATCCAAAACTGGATTATGAGTTTGCAACCAAGGAAAACCAAGAACAATATGCAAATTATGCAGCACCAAAAATTTACAATTTTCTTGGTTTTCTTGAGCAACTCGCATTGTCACCTGGGTCCAAAACTGAGGTTTATTCTCCGCCAAAGGAGTAGCATCAATACCCCTCAAAGGAATAGGCGTCCGCAGAGGCATCATGGAAAAACCACAACGTTTAGCAAAGTCCAAATCCATCAGATTCAACGCTGCTCCTGAATCCACAAAAGCCTTTGTGGAAAACGTGGATAAGGAGCAGATCAGAGTAATTGCCAAAAGAAACTTAGGTTGTACACTGCCCACAGCAAATGTGTGTGCAAGACGTTTCTCTTGTTTAGGGCAGACAGAAATAGTATGAGAGACATCTCCACAGAAAAAACACAGCTTATTACGCCTTCTAAACTCCTGACGTTGCGCTCTAGACAAAACCCCATCACATTGCATAGGTTCAGACGTTTGTTCAAAAGGTGGCAGCGCTTCACGTGTAGTTTTACGTTCACGTAAATGCAGATCAACTTGAATGACTAATGACATAGAATCATCCAGACCAGAGGGAACAGGAAGTCCCACCATAACATCTTTTACAGTCTCTGACAAACCCTACCGAAAGAGAGCTGCCAATGCACTATCATTCCATGTAGTAAGGACCGCCCACTTTCAGAATTTTTGACAGTATAACTCTGCAGAATCCTGACCCTGGTTCAATGCCAACAGGGTTCTCTCAGCTTGATCAACAGCATTAGGTTCATCATACAACAGCCCCAAGGCTTGAAAAAATGCATCCACATTAGTCAGAATAGGATTTTCAGGTGTCAGAGAAAAAGCCCAATCCTGGGGATCGCCGTGCAGCAAGGAGATGACAATTTTAACCTGCTGCACAGAGCTCCCAGATGAGTTAGGCTTCAAGGCCAGAAATAATTTACAATTATTGTTAAAATTCAGAAATTTAGACCGATCCCCAGAAAACACATCAGGAGTAGGGATCTTAGGTTCAGCAGCATGTGACTGAATGAGGTAGGTGGAAATTCCCTGCACTTCAGCAGCAAGCTGCTCCACACGATCAGACAATTGCTTAATCACCATTAGGAAAAAGAAAAAAAAAACAAAATTATCCTACGGCCCCAGAGAAAGAGGAAAAAATATAAAAAAAATAAAAATTCTGACACTTTTTTTTTTAACAACTTTTTCCTGCTTTTGAGTACCCTAGAATCTGCGGTATGGCTGGTGATTCTGTTATGAATGGGTCACCGAGGAGAAAAAAGCAAAACAAGCTAAGTCACAGAAAACCAGTGAGGTTGCTAACTATGCAGATTGCAGATCCCTGATTCTACCACACAACTAGCAGCAGCCGTGGAGCGTACCTACGATGTTCCTAGATGCTTTGTCACAGCCGGAGGACTAAATAAGCCTGAAGCATGAAAAGGGGAAAACTAACTGCCCCAGAGCAGACCCCAAAGGAATAGATAGCCCCGCACATGTATTGACAGTGAAACAAGATGAAAGCACAAACACATAGGCTGAGCAAATGATGGGGCCCAAACTAACTAGAAAGGAAAGGAAAGAAAAGGCACTGTCTGCAACCTGTAAAAAACCCTACAAAAATAATGTCCAACACTTCTGATAGCAAAATTAACCCTGAAGTCACTAGACTTCTCCCACTATATCAGCACTCTGAAATATTCTGAGACAGAGCAGAAAGAGGCCAGACTAGTAAGGGACAAAAAGCAAATTGGCAAAATACTGATAAATAAGAGTGGAAATTCAGCACAGCCCCCAGCCGGGACTGGCTGACCACACAAAAAATGAATAGACCAGCAAAATCAAGTGTGAACATTAGCAGAAAAACTTAGCTTTAGATGACTGGAACAGAGCTGAAAACCAAGAGCTGACAAGCCAGAAGGAATCACCAGCAACTGAATTGGGCGTCGGCTGTCTTAAATCCAATCTGAGCCTCCTGAGGTCCAATCGCCATCCTCATTCTCAGGTGGCAGATCTCCACCGATCAAATCAGCCTCACTACCTCCTGTTACCACCAGAGGGAGTCTGGAAGGAGAACTCACAACTGGTGAACCAGAGAATGAACTCACAACACAAACCCCAACATTTGGTCTTCTGAAGCTGAGGTCGCCTTTGAGGCTCTGAAGCAAGAATTCGCTAAGTCTCCAGTGCTCCACCGCCCAGATGCCAATAGGCCATTCATCCTTGAGGTTGATGCATCGTCCGTGGGAGCAGGAGCAGTCCTTCTGCAGAAATCCTCCTCTGTTCACGTGGTCACTTGTGGGTTCTGCTCTAAAGCTTTCTCCACTCCTGAACGAAATTACTCCATCGGAGACAGAGAACTATTGGCCATTAAGCTTGCCCTCGAGGATTGGCGCCATCTTCTCGAGGGAGCCGTCTATCCAATCATGATATTCACGGATCATAAGAATTTTGCCTACGTTCAGTCCGCCCAAAGACTCAACCCACGTCAGGCAAGATGGTCTTTGTTTTTCGGGCGATTTGATTTTGAACTCCACTTTCGGCCAGGGAATAAGAACGTCAAAGCTGATGCCCTGTCTCGTTCATTTTTGTCAGTGGACAATGAGGATGGTCCTACGCATATCATCAATGTGGCCAAAATCCTTACCATGGCTCTGCTAAGCGTGCTTTCTCCACCACCAGGTAAAACCTTTGTTCAAAGTGGGAACAGGCCGAAGGTCTTGCGTTGGGGACATTCGTCTAAGTTTTCTGGACATTCTAGAGTCAAGAAGACTCTCTCTCTCGTCTCCCGCCACTGTTGGTGGGCATCGCTTCGCCAGGACGTCTTGGACTTCATCGCTTCTTGTCCTTCGTGTGCCAGGAACAAAGTCCCTCGACGTCGTCCTCCAGGGCTCCTACATCCGTTGCCCGTGCCTACGACCCCGTGGACCCACATCGCTAGGGACTTCGTCACCCATCTACCACCATCCTCGAGATGTACTGTTATCTTGGTAATCGTTGATCGATTTTCCAAAATAGCTCACTTTGTTCCATTGTCCAATCTACCTTCTGCCCCTGAGTTGGCGAAGATTTTCTTGCTCCACGTTTTCCAACTCCATGGTTTTCCTCACCATATCGACTCAGACCGAGGAGTCCACTTTACCTCCCGAATTTGGCGAGCTCTCTGCGGATTGATGAAGATAACCCTGGATTTTTCCTCTGCTTATCATCCCCAGTCGAATGGGCAAGTGGAATGGGTCAAACAAGTCCTAACTTCCTATCTCCGGCATTTTCACCAGGATGATTGAGTTTCTCTTCTTCCGTGGGCTGAACTCGTGTACAATAATCATGCCAGTGAGGCTTCTTCCAAGTCTCTCTTTTTTGTGGCTTTCGGACAACATCCTGGCATCCCTCTTCCCGTTTCCCCCACCTCGGGTGTACTGGCGGTGGACTCCTTGTCTGTAGACTTCTCTCAAATTTGGAGGGACACCAATGAGGCTCTAGAGAGAGCCAGTCGCAGAATGAAGTGTTATGCTGACAAAAAACGTTTGGACGCTCCTCCGTACACCCCCGGGGAGAAGGTCTGGCTATCCTCATGGTATATCAGGCTAAAGGTCCCCTCCTATAAGTTGGGTCCACATTACATTGGCCCCTTTGAAATCTTAAAGCGTGTCAATGACGTGGCCTACAAATTAAATTTGCCCGCTTCGCTAAGAATTCCCAATGTTTTTCATGTTTCACTCCTCAAACCTGCGATATTTAACCGCTTCCACTCGGCTTCTTCTCAAAATCCCCAACCTAGCAGTTCTGATAATACCTTTGAGGTTAAAGATATACTCGCCATGAAAACTGTTAGGGGAAGAACCTTGTTTTTGGTCGATTGGAGAGGTTTCGGTCCTGAGGAGAGGTCCTGGGAGCCTCGAGAAAACATTGATGCTCCTCTTATCATGAAACGATTTCTTGACAGCCTTAGGAAGGGGGGGAGTAGAGGGGGGTACTGTCACGCCCCCCACCGGCGCCGTTACTTACCTGCGCAATCCCATGCGCACCTCCCGGAACTTCCCCGCTCCTGACATCCGGCCACCTCGACGTCGGTCCTGCTCACCTGCGCCCAACATTCCGCCCAGCGCTCTGACTGGAACCTGTGACGCAGTGGCCCCACCCCCAACATGGCGGCACCCACCGTCTATTTCTTCCCGGCATCTTCCCAGGTAAGACGCCTGTGTATCCTTGCAGTGTCGCTGTCCGTTCGGCCAGCGTTCGCCCATCTCCCAGGCCCTGTACTCCTACCTAGATTGCTCTGTTTGTGCTATCTTTGGTAGCTTCTGTGTCCTCCTGCCTATGGCTGTGTCCCTGTCTCTGTTCCGCCTCTGGTGTCTCCCTCCCTGCTACCTCTTCTGGTAGCCTGTCTGAGTGCCTCCTGCCTATTGGTCTCTTTGTTTGTTCTACCTTAGGTCCTTATCTTCTTTGTTACAATCTCTCTTTCTCTTGCAGCCTCCAGCCTCCATCAGTCCCGAGTGCTCCACGTCCCTTTACCTCTCTGGCTCCATGGTCTCTGTTACTCCCTCTTCTGTTGCAGCTCTGACTCGCCACCTCAGTTTCCCTGGTGCTTACCCAGTCACCCCTTTGGCTCCAGCTGTCACGGTTTCATCCCTTGTGGGCCTGCCCCTAACACTCCCTGTATAGGGGGTGGCTCCACCTGGCCAGCTCGCCCACGGGCGCTCTGCAGCCGTGACCAGAGGGTCCACTCCGGGTTGTTCTAGCTTTCTCTCCCCATCTTAGCACAACCGTAACAATATCATTGGAACAGAGAATGTAAGAGCAGACTTATTAAGTCGCAACCAGGTAAGACATGGGCAATGGTCCCTAAAAGAGTCAGGGTTCCAACAAATTGTAGCCATGTAAGGTCATCCTTGGATATAGCTTTTCTTGCCTCAAAAGGCAACAGGAAGGTCAAGAAATTCTGTTCCCTTAACCGAAAAGAAGATCCATGGGTAGTAGATGCTTTCAGGATAGAGGGGCACCGGGGGCTCCTCTATTCATTTCCTCCAGTGTGTCTAATAATATCAGTGTTGAGAAAGATCAGGGAGGACAGAGCCACATTAATTCTGATAGCCCATTCTGGCCAAAGAGGCCCCTGGTCCTACTGGCAAAAGACAATGTTGGTAACACATCCATTGGTCCTTCCGGAAGACCAGGATCTCCTGTCCTTTCTCCACCCTCAGATGTCCAGACTGCATTTAACAGCCTGGAATTTGAGAGGTCATTTTTTAGAGGGGAAGGGTTTTGCGGCAAAAATTAGTCGCCACCCTGCTTAGGAGCAGAAAGCTGGTAACTACAAAAAAAAATTATGGGAGGATCTGGAGGAAATTCTTATTCTTTTTCAGGACCAGTTCGGGAAGGGGAGGTCCCATTAGTATCCATAATAGAATTCCTTCAGAAAGGACTAGAGCTCATCCTAGTACCCTCAAAAGTTCAGGTTCCAGCATTGGGGGCCTTATGTAATTGTGACCTGGCGAATAATAGGTGGCCAGGTTCATTAAAGTCGGTGCTAGTTCCAGCTCAGTTCCATCTCCTAGGCCTCCTCCATGTGATCTTAATCTGGTATTGTCAATTGGGCTAGACTCAGCCTCTGAGAAAGTGGTTTCCCCAAAAACAGATTTATTAGTAACACTTCGGCCCGAAGAATAAGTGATTTACATGCTTTACCAGCAGACCCTAGCTACACACAGGTCATGGAGGATAGGGTAGTGTTACAGTGAGACCCAGCTTACCTCCCTGAGGTAGTAACAAAGTTCCACAGATCTCAGGAAATAATCCCACCATCCTTTTGCCCTAACCCAAACAACCAAATGGAGAAAAAACTACATACCCTAGACGTTAGGAGGTGTCTTCTATGTTCGTGTATTTTCAGGGGTCGAGGAAGGGTCTTAAGGTGTCCAAGCAAACTATAACTAGGTGGGTGAGAGACGCCATAAATCTAGCTAATGTCAGTGCAAGCAGGGCTATTCCTGAATTTCCAAAGGCCCATTCCACGAGAGCCATGGTGTGCTCCTGGGCGGAAAAGAGCAGATGCCTCCATTGACCAGATTTGTAAGACAGCCACATGGTCCTCTCCTTCTACTTTCTTCAAGTACTATATGTTAGACCTGTCTGCCTCCTCTGACCTCATGTTTGGGTGAAGAGTTCTGCAAGCAGTGATCCCTCCATAGGAACATAGATCTCTGAAATTCGTTGTGCCATCATGGGTGACTGAAAGCACAGGTATTACTTACGTGGTAATATGTTTTTTTGTAACCCATGATGGCACCCTTAAATTCCCTCCCTACTTTATCACTCTTGTTTGTTCGGTGAATTTTAGTTGTTAGACACTCCTCTAAGCGTGAATAGTAGGAATTTAAATATATAGTTGGATAAGTTATTTTGAGTGTAAAATAATCAGTGCAGTTCCTCTCATGCCCTGGAAAACAACTGATGCAAAGAGAGGAACAGCCCTTTTTATCTTGAAGGTTTCCTGTCCTGGAAGGGTGGATCCCCTCTCTTCTTGTGCCTTCATGGGTTACGAAAAAACACATTACCAGGTAAGTAATACTCATGTTTCCCCCAGGGGGGTACACATCAACATACTGTGTAAACATTTTTTTAAGGGCATCAAAATCACACTTCTACACAATAAGTTGGCTGCTGCATCACGGATCACAGTCACCATGGTGATCTAGTAGTGGAGGATGATGAGAAGGAGGAGGATAACACCAAATAGCAAAAATCAGGAAGCATATACCCATGTGTGGGTGTGAAGAGGTGCATGGGAATACACCTACCAAAAAGACACTGTATTGGAGTTTATGTTTCACTATTATCATTAGGTGGTGAAGAGAAGTCTGGCCCAATCCAATCCTTGTTCATTTTTATAAGAGTCAGCCTGTCAGCATTTTCAATTGACAGGCAGATGCGCTTATCAGCTATATTTCCACCAGTGGCACTAAAAACCCGCTCTGACAAAACACTAGCGGCAGGGCAGGCCAGGACCTCCAAGGCATAGAGAGCCAGTTCATGCCATGTGTCCAGCTTGGATACCGAATAATTAAAAGGCACAGAGGAATCATGAAGGACATTGGAATGGTCAGGAAGGTACTCCCTCAGCATCTTCCCAAACTTTGCACTCCTTGTGAGAGTACCCCGCGCCTCTGAGCCAGGGCGATGGGAGGGTCTGAGAAAACTCTCCCAAAACTTTGCCCTGTCTCTGCTGGATTGGAGTTGTGTCTCTCTCGGCTCTATTCCATGGTTGTCCAACAAACTGTGGCCTCCGCCGCCAGGGTTTTCAGATGGGAATTTTTTTAATAATTCCGCAAAAATGGCCCTCTGGTACTGCAACATTTTAGTACATCTATCTGCCTCCGGAAGAAGAGATTGAAAGTTCTCCTTCTGGCGTGGGTCTAGAAGTGTCACCAACCAGTGATGAGTGTCACTGAAAATGTTGATAATGCATGGGTCACGGGAAAGGCAGCACGACATAAAGCCTGCCATGCGTGCCGAGACTGCTAACAGGCAAGACCTCTGTGTCTTCACCAACAGGATGACTGACCATGCTGTCATCCTCCTCCTCCTCTCTGTCCTCAGGCCATCAGCGCTGAACAGATTGTATGACAGTTGTGCTTGTAGTACCATCTATAGTGCATGAAAGTAGCTCCTGTTCTTCCTCCTCCTCTTCCTCATTATCAACCAATCCATGTTGGGATGACATGAGGCTGGGCTGTGTGTAATCATCTTTTTTATGGCTCCTTCCTGGCTCGATCCCATCGTGTTCCACCTGCAATGCATCCTCTTTCATTGAGAGCTTTTCAGAATGCAGAGAAGGGGGATGGTGACGCTAATTATGGCTTCATCGCCGCTCACCATCTTGATGGCGTACTCAAAGTTTTGTAGGATGGTACATATATCTGACATCCATGTCCACTTCTGAGGTCTTATGTGTGGAGTCTGAACTGAATACAGACGGCCTTGTTGATGCTGGTAGTCATCAACTGCCCTCTTCTGCTCACAAATCCTTTCAACATATGCAGTGTAGAGTTCCAACGCGTTGGAACATCTCACACCAGTCAGTGAGACAGAAACTGCAAACGCTGCTTTAGCACAGCAAGGGCGGCTGAAGCTGTGGTTGACTTTCTAAAATGGACACAGAGGTGTGTACATTGACAAGCAGATCTGGCAGCTCCGTGTAGGTTTTGAGAAACTGTTGAACCACGAGGTTAAGCAAATGGGCCAGGCATGGTACCTGTGTGAGCTCGCCTCACCTCAGAGCCACCACCAGGTTCCGGCCTTTGTCACACACGACAATGCCTGGCTGTAGGTTCAGCGGTGTCAGACACACATCTGCCTGCTCTTTCAGAGCTGTCCATAACTCTTTAGCATTGTGCGGTATGTCACCTAAGCATATAAGCTTCAACACAGCCTGTTGCCGCTTGGCTGAGGCAGTGCTGCAGTGCTTCCAGCTTGTGACTGATGTGCTCATTCCGAAGATGGAGGCTAAAGAGGAGGAGGAGGTGCAAGAGCTGTAGAAAGGGGGTGCAACCCTGATTGACAGAGCCCGCAATCCTCTGCGATGGGAGAATGTGTTCCATCCCAATGTCCAACTGGGTCCCAGCTTCCACTATGTTAACCCAGTGTGCCGTCAGCAAGATGTAACATACCTGCCCACAACCACTTGACCATGTGTCCGTGGTTAGATGGACTTTGCCAGTAACAGCATTGTTGAGGGCATGGCTAATGTTGTGGGACACGTGCTTGTGTAATATTGGGACAGCACACTGGGAGAAATAGTGACGACTGGGGACTGAGTACCTTGTGACGGCCGCCGCCATCAGGTTGCAGAAAGCTTCCGTCTCCATGAGCCTAAAAGGCAACATTTTAAGTGCAAGCAGATGACAAATATGTTAATTTAGTACTGTGGCCTGTGGGGCGTTGGCTGCGTATTTATGCTTGCGTTCCAATGACTGGGGTATGGACAACTGAAGGCTGAGCTGGGACAAGGACATGGATGTGCTTGATGATGGTGGTAGTTGAGTTTGTGCAACGACAGGTGCAGGGCAGGAGGCATCTTTACAGGCACCATGGACAGGGGATTGACTTCCACGCACAACAGCGGAAGAAGCAGTGGTGTCACCCACAGGCAGTATTCCTGGACAATGCGGTTCAACCCACAAAGTCAGGTGCTTTGCTGCCATGTGCCTGATCATGCTGTTAGTGGTCAGGCTGGTAGTTTTGCTACCCCAGCTGATGTGGGCATAGCAGGTGTTGCAAAATACCTGTTTGGGGTTATCAGCATAGTCTTTAAAAAACAAACAGACTCGGGAAGACCTAACAGTTGTACTGCCAACTTCCGTTGTGTTGGTATTACAAGGAATGGTTGCCCACCTTCTGTCGGCAGCCACCACACTGCTTCCTGCCTGTTGGAGTGCTATGCCTCCCTCCCCCTGTATGCTGCTGCCCTCACTCTCTATGTTCTCCTGCCAGGCTGGGTCAGTTACTATATCATCCACAACCTTGTTTTCCATTTCCGCACCTTGGTCCTACTCCTGACTTTCTGGCAATTGTGTCTCTTCTTTTTCCACCTCTTTTGACATGTTCCCACCATCACCTTTGTGTCACTGTGGCTGCATAAATACTTGGGTATCGCTACATGCGATCTCATCTTGCCCCGCTTCAAGTGGACCGGGCAAGAGGCCCAAATCTATAAATGGAAAAGTGAACAGCTCTTCGGAGTGTCCAACTGTGGGATCATTTGTCTCCGAGCATTCAGCATGGCGGGAGGAAGGAGGATTTGGGTGAGGAATACGCTGTCCAGACTCACAGCTACTCAGGCTGGTGTCAATAACTAGGGTAAATCACAGGAAAAACAGTTGAATAGATGCCTCAAATGCCACAATTTGTAGCCCACAGATAGATGAGGAGTCTGATGGAGATACCACTCTGTTCAATAGGTGTCCTGTATTTTTTGCTTTTTTAATGCAAAATAATGTATAGAACTAGGGTACAGACAGTCAAAACAGTTGAATGGAGATCTCAAATGCCACAATTTGTAGGCCACAGATAGATGAGGTGTCTGATGGAGATAGCACACTGTTCAATATGTGGCCTGTATTTTTTGTTTTTACCGCAAAATAGTGTATATAACTAGGGTCAATGAGAGCAAAAACAGTTGAATGGAGGCCTCAAATGCCACAATTTGTAGGCCACTGATAGATGAGGCGTCTGATGGAGATACCCCACTGTTCAATATGTGTCCTGTATTTTTTGTTTTTTACTGCAAAATAGTGTAAAGAACTAGGGTAACAGATAGCCAAAACAGTTGAATGTAGGTCTCAAATGACATAATTTGTAGGCCACAAATAGATGAGGCGTTTGACAGAGATACCACAATGTTCAATATGTGGCCTGTATTTTTATGGGTTTTTTTAACGCAAAAGAGTTGAAAGAACTAGGGTAACAGACAGCGAAAACATTTGAATGGAGGTCTCAAATGCCACAATTTGTAAGCCATAGATAGATGAGGAGTCTGACGGAGAAACCATACTGTTCAATATGTGGCCTGTATTTTGTGTTTTTACCGCAAAATAGTGTATAGGACTAGGGTCAAGACAGCAAAAACAGTTGAATAGAGGCCTCAAATGCCACAATTTGTAGCCCACAGATAGATGAGGCATCTTATGGAAATACCACACTGTTCAATATATGGCCTGTATTTTTTGTTTTTGTAACTCAAAATAGTGTATAGAACTAGGGTAACAGACAGTGAAAACAGTTAAATAAAGGTCTCAAATGCCACAGTTTGTAGCTTACAGGTAGATGAGGCATCTGACAGAGATACCACACTGTTCAATAGGTGGCCTGTATTTTTTGCTTTTTCGCGCAAAATAATGTATAGAACTAGGGACACAGACAGTCAAAACAGTTGAATAGAGGCCCCAAATGACACAATTTGTAGTCCACAGATAGATGAGGCAGCTGCCTGCCAAATATTTTTTTGGCAGGCAGCTAAATATTTTTTGGCAGCAAAATGGAGTCAAGAAATTATATAAGACATTCCCAAAAATTTTTTACAGTACCACAAAAATGGCTGCATTTTCTGGGCACTCAGATGTGATGGCTGGGACGGGCAAATACTTTTAAAATAGATGGATTTTCACGCTGTACTATGTACTGTAGTCTGCAGTGTCAACAAGCAAATGGAGAAAAAAAGGGGGCTTTGTATTGCTTTAGAATAAAATAATCAGGATTAAGATGCAAAAAAAAATATTCCTGTCCACTGATACCTGGGGCAATGTATATATGGTCAGTATATGTAAAAGTCATCAGCAGACAGTAATGGAATGGACCCTCTTGATGTATGCAATGAAGTATGCTACATACAATGCCTGCCTGCTACTGATATCTATATACTCACAGACACTCCCTGCCTACCTACCTAGTACTGCAATCTATATACCCTGTAATTAGTCCTTAGTAGAACTGTTGATTAAGCTGGATTTGTGTTTTCTATTATGTTATACCCACACTAACTTATAAACACCCATATCTGACCATATCTCGGCAGCAACTTTCCCCACAATGTCTGATTCTGGACAAGACTGTGATGAGCAGGGCGGCGGCAGGTCTCAAATAGACATGATGACTCTGTGCGGACAGCCCATCACTGTAATGCCACAACCAACATGGCTGCGGCAGTACAGTATGCAGCAGGCAATCCCTGCATGCTGATTGGTGCTCTAAAGAGAGCCAAACATGCAGAGCAGGGACCTGAATTCCTGAGGAGCAAACCCTGAAAGGCTCGGTGATCATCGAGTACATCAATGCTCGGGCAAGTACCTAGCATGACCGAGTATGCTCGCTCATCACAAGCGGCGAATATTGTTTTTGCAATATTTGTCGAACACAGCCAAATGTCATTGGAGTCAGTGGGAGTAGAAATGAACAAATATGTTTGGAACTAATCATCAAACATAAATTCAGCACAAATAGGGTACAAATATGGCAAGAATATAGCAAATTCAGATTTGGCAGCCAATTCCGAACATATTCGCTCAACTCTCCTGTAGGTCATCCTGATGACTCAATAGTTGACAGTTGACTATTTTTTACCAATGGGTTCCCAAATTCAACTTTGACCATAGAAAATATCTATATGGAGATTTTATGTTACCTCATTGTCTGCTTAGGTATTCCCTGATGAAGTAGTCAAATCAGAAATACACATGAGCACCATAATTATTCTACAAAACAAGCACTTTCGCCTTTTAGGTTACTTCAATTTCTTCTTAGATGTAATATCTTGCTAGCAGTGCACTTATTTCTATGGTTTTAATTGTCCTTTAGTTTGTTGCTCTGTACGATTCAATTCTATTTATTATATACTTTTGTGATTTCTATCTTATGTGTATATATATTGGATCTTTAATATCTTTTTACTTGGAAACTGTATGTGAATAATTTAATTGGCTATGGATATACTTTATCTGAGTATTGTGAGATTTCTGGATGCTGTGCGGCAATTAACCAGCATAAGAATTTAACATTTCTGATGTTTTCCTCCCACTGCTACCAGATCTTGGAGCCAAAATGTAGATCCCAAAAATATGCTTATATATAATATCTGTCATCCCGCAGTATAAATAAAAGAAAAACATTCTTATTCATTTCATAAAGTTTCCTTTTTATTAGATTTGAAGAGGAAATATAATTTATTTTTCAGTGTCAGGCATTTTAGCAGATGTCCAGCACTCTTCTAAAGGAACTCACTTTTGCATTGAGGGATCCCCAATCACTGAAACGTCTGTATTCTCCAGGTTTCAGAAAATATTGTTTTCCCCGATAGTTGGGCTGCTCATAAAAGATCCACTGACCATCAAGCACATTACAAGAGTTGATATCATGGTTCTTAAAGATCTCAAAGACAGAAGGACAATCATCTAAAACTTCAAGCATTTGCCCTCTAAACTCCTCTTTCTCATAAATCTTCAGTTTGTGAGGTCCTCTTTGCTGCAACAGAAGATAATGAATATTCAGTTAACAGATTCATTTTAAATGTATGTTCTGTTTTACAGATATTTAAAAGATAGATCGATAGATAGTCGCTTGTATTCTCAATGGTTTATTTTTATTTGTCTTTAATTATATTTGAACTATGAAATCAAATATAGAAGATGTAATGAAGAAATATAAATTGTTTGGATCAAAAGACCACATGGTCCATCTAGTCTGCCCTTAATAAAGTTACAAGATTGTATAGCCTAAATACAAAACGTGTACCACATCATATAAGGCTCTACCTGTGGAATAACTCGGCAAGACCTGATAGAGTCACTGAATCCCATCCATTGCTGATAGTCAGGATATTCTCCCTTCTTAAGGAAATACTGATGACCCAAATAGTTAGGCCGCTCATACAGCATCCAGCAGCCACTATCTACTCGGATAGAATTACAGCGACTGAAGTAGGAATGGAGGTCAGCACAGTCCCCGCTACACTCATAGCAGCGGCCCTGGAAGTTCCTGTCCTCAAAGAAGATGATCTAAATTAAACAAAAAAAACTTTGAGCATATAAAAATTAATTAAATGTTGATTAAATATGGCGATTTTCTATTTTCTTAGAGTTGAACTATCAGTATATCATTTAGAGGAAAAAATAGTGGCTCAATCTAATTATTGAACTGATATAAAGTAAAGCAATGTCAGCCTATCTTTTACCTTTCCCATTATAGCCGGAGTGTGGATGCACTTCCCAGTACCTAGTGCCCTGCTTTGCAGCTCTTATATACATCACTATCCATGCTTGTTCTGCAGAATTTTAACAAAGGGAAACATTTTCTGTGCAGTCAGGGAAATTTAGTTTCAACTCTGTAACTTGACTCTCGTTGGGACAATTGCTATAAATAAATTATTTAAAATACTAGTTGAACAAATGATTTCATGTTTATGCATTTTTATTCCAGCTTTTAAAACCTATGCACAATATGAACTCTAATGTATTTTTAGTTGATGTAGTTTGATTGAAATACTACAACATATAATAGTTACATTTAAAATATCTGATATATAAATTCATATATTTACATGCAATACTAATATTTACATACATGAAAAATATATCATTAACTGACCAATTAGACTTTAGAATTCCTAGGCTCTTATCACAGTTCTTATTGATTTAGCCAGGAATGCTATGATTGTTACTTTTTCAGGTAAATTTTATTGAATTCTTACAGATCACATTGACTTGCTTCCTCTAAGTTTATGTCAGACAACTAGAATAGTGATGCAGACTATGAGATTGTTGCCGTTCACAATACTTTCCATTTATCATTTTTATTTCTCCTATCTGATTATTGCTAAAATTCACTGGTCTCTGCATTTCCAGCACGTCAGGTAATCTTCTTACAAAACACACTGACCGTGTAAGGCTCATTACTTCTGGAGAGGGAGTGCACGGTCACTGTGCATATTGCACAGTTGTAAGAATCTATTGCACATATGTAGGAATTGACAACTGACAGATACTCAGAGAAGGGACTAGCATAGTTCTTAAAATGAAGGTCACTGGTAATGCTTCATTTCAAGGAGAGGGCAAAGGCTGTGGCAATGACTGCATTCTCTGCTCCCTGATGATGACTCGAGTGACTATCCCAGAATGCAATGGGATTAAATATATAAAGCAGTTAGATAGTGTAGTAAGGAAATGGTAGGGACATTTATATAAAGTATATTAGAAAAGAGATTACGGTAAAATATAACATTATATAGATTGGAATTTAGGAAAAAAATACATTTTAGTTTTTGATCACTCCTTTAAACTTTTGGTGATTTTTTTCTATGTGAACAGCTCTGTCTCAATTCATCTGATGATGAGATATAGACCTTAAAATGCTTCGTAGTGTTGAGACAAATACAGCTGGTTGCATGATTGAATTTTCCTTAAAGGGAACCTGCAATGTCTAAAAACATAATTTACCTGCAGATGTAGGTTTAATCTGCAGGTAACTTGTTATAAAACCCTGTAAGAGAAAATTAACTTGTGTCCTCCGTGTAGCTGCTTATTCCCAGTCATAGGGGCGGTGCAGGTAAGTGGTTACAGTAACCGTTCTCTATACAGTGAGTGCAGTAATCACTGCCTGACACTCGCTGTATAGGGAGCGATGACTGCAGCCGCTTACTTCCAGTCATAGGGGTGGTGCATGGAGTGGTTACAGTAACCGTTCTCTATACAGTGAGTGCAGTAATCACTGCCTGACACTCGTATAGGGAGCGGTGACTGCAGCCGCTTACTTCCAGTCATAGGGGTGGTGCATGGAGTGGTTACAGTAACCGTTCTCTATACAGTGAGTGCAGTAATCACTGCCTGACACTCGTTGTATAGGGAGCGGTGACTGTAGCCGCTTACTTTCAGTCATAGGGGTGGTGCATGGAGTGGTTACAGTAACCATTCCCTATACAGTGAGTGCAGTAATCACTGCACTGTATGACTTCCAGTCATAGGGGTGGTGCATGGAGTGGTTACAGTCACCGTTCTCTATACAGTGAGTGCAGTAATCACTGCCTGACACTCACTGTATAGTGAGCGGTGCCTGTAGATGCTTACTTCCAGTCATAGGGGTGGTGCATGGAGTGGTTACAGTACCTGTTCTCTATACAGTGAGTGCAGTAATCACTGCCTGACGCTCGATGTATAGGGAGTGGTGACTGTAGCCACTTACTAAATATGAAATATGTGAAATACGAATAGCAAAATGGCTTTAGTAATACATTTCATAATGGCTTTTGGAAGGCATATCAAATATGAAATAGGTGAAATATGAATAGCATAATGGCTTTTGTAATCTAGAAAAACATTTGAGATACTTAGCACAAAATTTGGCCAAAAGATGTGAGCCCATTCACCAACGACAAGGTGATCTCAAAGCTGCCTTTTGGTATGCACCTATTCAGACTAGTTCTAGATGTGCCATCAGTTTTTTCTATTATTTGTATACTAGCTTTATGACTGAGCACTCCACCCTTCATCAAGTGGTGATTTTAATCGCATTCAATCACATGTTTGGTTCCTATCGTCCTATAAATACAGGCTTTATCATGTTACTAAAATATCTACAAATATCTACAAATATCTAAAGGGCTGTCACATTGTAGAAGGATCAACTTTATTCTCATTTGCACAAGGAAAGACTAGAAGCAATGGGATGAAACTGAATGGGAAGAGACACAGATTAGATATTAGAAAAAACTTTTTGACAGTTAGAGTGATCAATGAGTGGAACAGGCTGCCACGAGAAGTGGTGAGTTCTCCTTCAATGGAAGTCTTCAAACAGAGGCTGGACAGACATCTGACTGGGATGATTTAGCGAATCCTGCTTTGAGCAGGGGGTTGGACCAGATGGCCCAGGAGGTCCCTTCCAACTCTACGATTCTATGATTCTATGATTCTACTAGCCAGAGGTCAGTTCACACCAGGCAGTCAGTATAGGGACCCATTCAATTTGAGATCACCTTGTCGTTGGTGAATGGGCTCACATCTTTTGGCCAAATTTTGTGCTAAGTATATCAAATGTTTTTCTAGATTACAAAAGCCATTATGCTATTCATATTTCACTTATTTCATATTTGATATGCCTTATTAAAGCCATTATGAAATGTATTACTAAAGCCATTTTGCTATTTGTATTTCACATATTTCATATTTGGTGTGCTACCATTTTCTAATTTAATATGTAAGCTGCCTTTTGGTATGCACCTATTCAGACTAGTTCTAGATGTGCCGTCAGTTTTTTCTATTATTTGTATACTAGCTTTCTGACTGAGCACTCCGCCCTTCATCAAGTGGTGATTTTAATCGCATTCAATCACATGTTTGGTTCCTATCGTCCTATAAATACAGGCTTTATCATGTTACTAGCCAGAGGTCAGTTCACACCAGGCAGTCAGTATAGGGACCCATTCAATTTGAGATCACCTTGTCGTTGGTGAATGGGCTCACATCTTTTGGCCAAATTTTGTGCTAAGTATCTCAAATGTTTTTCTAGATTACAAAAGCCATTATGTTATTCATATTTCACTTATTTCATATTTGATATGCCTTACAAAAGCCATTATGAAATGTATTACTAAAGCCATTTTGCTATTCGTATTTCACATATTTCATATTTGGTGTGCTACC
Source organism: Dendrobates tinctorius (assembly GCF_039654945.1). Lineage (NCBI taxonomy): Eukaryota > Metazoa > Chordata > Amphibia > Anura > Dendrobatidae > Dendrobates > Dendrobates tinctorius. The sequence continues at coordinate 26,612,568 of NW_027361921.1, forward strand.
ATTTTCTAATTTAATATGTAAGCTGCCTTTTGGTATGCACCTATTCAGACTAGTTCTAGATGTGCCGTCAGTTTTTTCTATTATTTGTAGCCACTTACTTCCAGTCATAGGGGTGGTGCAGGGAGTGGTTACAGTCACCGTTTTCTATAAAGTGAGAGGAGTAATCACTGCCTGACACTCGCTGTATAGGGAGCGATGACTGTAGCGACTCTTTGCATTGCATTGATGACTGAAAAGAAACAGCTACAGAAAGGATATTAGTTAATTTTCTCCCTTTAGGCACTGCATCAGGATGATAGTCAGGTAGGATTGTAATGTTATTCACCTACAATTTAACACTATATCTGCAGGTAAGTAGCATGTTTGGATGTAGCAGACTCCCCTTAAAGTTCTCAAGAGGGTAGCATTTGTCTTGTACCCTCTACAACAAGTATGTTTGTACGATATATTGTGTCCTACAACATTTATCATTTACAAATAGGGAATAATTCCCATGCATTATTAATTTTTAGCTAGCAGTAGACTATTCACATTGCATAAAAGTTTCTGCAGTGCAGTCAAAAATAGTCTGCAATTTGGAGACTGAAGTCTCCAGAGCAAAAAAAAAAGATTTCTGACTATCCAAATCGCAGAGATGCCAAAATGAAAAGTTAGTATTTTATTGCCTTAAAGGTTTATTGAATATTTTTACACTAAGAACTCAAGTACACTAGATGTGCCTGTGCTCACCTTTTCCCTAGATATTTGATTACTTTGCTAAAATCTAAGCACTATTGTATATACTGGTTCTCTAGGGCCTGGATTCAGTCATTGCCTCCATAAATTGCAGTAGGCCACTGCTAACAGCAGAACCCTTTTGGTAATAGGAGAGAAAAATCTGGCAGTGTAATCTCTCTTGATAAAACGTGTTCATTATCATTATACTGCACATAAAGCCACAATGGGCGGTACAGTCACACTGACATGCCTGGCATTGCTAGTTTTAGTTCAATGAAAAGTGTTGAATACAGAAATGAAATTTCTAGATCAAATGAGCTTGTTTGTTAGTTAAGCAGTGTCCACATTTAGTTAACGTGAGCCTGTAATTTGCAGGTAATGTGGTAAGAGTAGGAGACAACACTATATAAAGTTTTATAGGAAAAAGTCAGTGTAACCTGTGTTTTATTCATTTATATTTCCATTTATATTGGGCTTGTCAGTCAAATAAGCCATGCCAAACAGTGGCTGACAGCTATCTCAATATAAAAGAAATGCTGTCAGTCACTGAGCGAGATCGCCCACTTCACAGCTAAGCCTATAATAATTTAGTAATATGATTGATATGTGTATAATATTACTAGCTATGAACCCATTCTATGTCCGGGTGGCAAGCATTTTTAATGGTATATGGTCTCCCATCCTGGAATGTGCTGCCCCCTCCAATCCTGGTATGCATGGCACCCCATTCCTCATCCTGGTATGCATGGTCCCCTCACCCCCCCAATCCTGGTGTGCATGGTACCCCCTCATCCCTATCCTGGTATGCATGGTACCCCCTCATCCCTATCTTGATATGTATGGTCCCCTCACCCCCAATCCTGGTATGCATGGTAACCCCTCTTCCATAGCCTGGTATTCAAGGTTCCCTCACCCCCCAGTCCTGGTTTTCATGGTCCCCTCACATCCCAATCCTGGTATGCATGGTCCCCTCACCCCCCCAATCCTAGCATACATGGTCCCCTCACCCCCCCAATCCTGATATGCATGGCCCCTCACTCCCCAGTCCTGGTATGTAGAGATGAGTGACTTTGCCTTTTTTAGGGTGGAGTCGGGTTTCATGAAACCTGACTTTCTCAAAAGTCGAGTCGAACTAAATCGGCCGACTATAGGGAAAAGTCGGGGTCGACTGAAACACGAAACCCAATGCAAGTCAATGGGGAAGCAAAGTCGTCAGGGAGTGGGGGAAAGTAAACACACCTACAGTGCACATTTCAATGCCAACAACATCAATTCTTATTACTTAAGCTTGTCAACCTTAATTTACTTTATAATAATAGTTACGCATTGAAAACTGGGGGTTATTTGGCTAAAGTTGTGGGGGGTAGGGCTGGCTCCAGGTTTTCGTGTGGCCCGGGCCAAAGAGTGTCAGTGGGCCCCTTTGACATATACCACAATTCATGATGCTCCGATACGGCAGAGAAATATTGGTATAATACAATATAAAATACTTCACGTCTTACATGACATGACTGATATCTATTTTTAATTCTCCAATAGCTCAAAAAACGGACAGTATATTACACCATACAGTATTATGGCCACCACATAGTGCGCCATACAGAATGAGCCCCATATATTTCTCCATACAGAATAATTGGTCCCATATAATGTTCCATACAGTATATGATGAGCTCCACATAATGCTACAGTATATGTTGGTCCCCATGGATGATGCTCCACTGTCTTAGGGGCCCAAATAATGTTCCATATATAATGAACCCCATTTCTAATGCTCCAGTGTATAATGTGCCCCGTAAATGCTGCTCCAGTGTCTGATGTCCCCCATTTGGAATGCTCCAGTATATGATGGGCCTCATGGATGATGCTCTAGGGTATGATGGGCCCAAATAATACTCCATATATAATCTGCCCCATTTAGAATGCTCCAGTATATGATGGGCCCCATGGATGATGATCCAGTGTCTTATGGGCCCAAATAATGCTCCATATATAATCTGCCCCATTTAGAATGTTCCAGTATATGATGGGCCCCATGGATGATGCTCTAGTGTCTTATGCACGCAAATAATGCTCCATATATAATGGGCCCCATTTCTAACGCTCCAGTGTATAATGTGCCCCTTAAATGCTGCTCCAGTGTCTGATGTCTCCCATTTGGAATGCTCCAGTATATGATGGGCCAAATGGATGATGCTCCAGTGTATGATGGGCCCCATATCTCATTCTCCAGTGTATAGTGCTCCCCAAAAATAAAAAAGTTAAATACCTCTCTTTGCTGGGCACTGCGTTACTCTGGACTCCTCAGTGTCAACATCTACCATCTCCCTGCACTTGGACTGTTTAGGCAGAGGGCATATAGACGTGATGCCATAGCGCTCTCTGACCTGAATGTCACTGTCAGGAAACGCGGAAGACGTCACGACAGTGGAGCAGGGAGAGGCAAGTTTTGCAAGTGCTGTGGCTATGAGCAAGCAGGGGGGGCCACTCGTAGGCGACAGCTCTGGCACAGGGCCCCTCATAGTTCACCGGAGTGTCTGACGGCGAGTGGGCCCTCCCACTGGCAGAGACACTTTTGTGTACTATGAGGGGCCCTGTGCCAGTGCTGTCGCCCACGAGTATGCCCCCACCTGCTCAGTGAACCGGCACCTTCATCAGCACCTTCCTCTGTGTCACTGTGTAAGGTGGTATTGTATGCGGGAAGGGGCACCTGAGTTTCATCAGAGTCAGATTCTGGCTCTGTAGAGTGCGAGGGGAATGTAGTGCTGTGGGTGAATGTACCAGCAGAATCATCTAGCAGTGGCTGTGCATCAGTGCACTCCATCTCTGATTCATGTTGGACTGGGGAATTCAGGATTTGACTTGATAACCCAGGTATGGTATGTGAAAAGAGCTCCATGGAGTAATCTCAAGTGTGGGCTGCGGCATCCTTCACTTTTGGTGGGGGTGAAGGACACAAGGAAAGGGGTTGTTCCTGACCAGAAGCCTGCACTGATGACTCAGTGCTTGCATTTTTTTAAACTTCAGAAGAGGAGGCGATAGAGGTGGAGGCCGTTTCGGAAATGTATGCCAAAACCAGTTCATGATGCTCAGACTTTAAAAGCGGTTTACCTACTCCCAGAAAAGGGAGCCTTCCAGGCCTTCCGGAGCCAGGCCATGCCGCAGTCTCAACACCTACTGCCTTAGGTGGTATTGTACTTTGGGCACTACCAGCAGATGCACCACCACCACCATCAGTACCAGCTAGTCACCCACGCCCACGGCCTCTTAAAGTATACTTCCTAATTTTTGTGAAAATGTACCCAAAATACCAGCAGATATATGGTACTGTATCAGAAGTGTACAGCATTATACAGCGTAGGGGTCATTGTAAATCTCTGTCTATATTTCTTGAGTCAGAAACAGATGCTCACAGGCTCAGTATGAATTGGACAATACTATAAAAAGTTGAAAAAGGGTACAGTAACACCAGATACCAGGTATATATAGTCTAATTTAAACATTCTAAATCTCCATATACTGTATATTTCAGCATTCAGACACAGACGCACTCAGGCCCAGTATGGATTCGACAAGAATATAGAAAGTTGAGAAAGGGTACAGTATCACCTGATACCAGGTATATCCGTATATTTTTTCAGAGTCAGAAACAGACTCACAGCCTCAGTATGGATTAGACCAGAATATAAAAAGCAGTAAATGGGTAATGTATCACAAGCGTAGAGCTGTAAACAGGGTTGCGCTAATTTTTAAATCTACATATATATTTCAGGAGTAACACACAGACTCTCACACGCTCATTATGGATCACACATTAATCTAAAAAGAAGATCCGCAAGAAATAATCACCCATGTGGGCCAATGTTCCAGGTGTCAATGATGCGTTTAGAGTGGTGGGTGGAGGAGGACTTTCTGGCACAAAGGGTATTGTAGCAACAGATACTAGGTATATATAGTATAGTGAAAATAGAAAAAAACTACGTATGTATTTCAGGAGGCAGGCACAGACGCTCTCAGGCCCAGTATGCATTCGACAAGAATGTAGAAAGTTGAGAAAGGGTACAGTATCACCAGATACCAAGTATATATAGCATAGTTTAAACATTCTAAATCTCCTTATATATTTCCATAGTCACCCTCAGATGCTCACTCAGTATGGATTTCACCGTAATACAAAATGTCTAACAAAGGTACTGTATCACAAGATAGAAGGTGTATATAGTATAGGGTAAAATTTTTATATCTGTATATATTGAAGGAGTGAACCACGCACGCTCACCCAGTATGGATTATACTGTAAGATAAAAATTTGAACTAAGGTACTGTATCAGCAGATAGCAGGTGTATTGTCACGCCGTTCTGTTTGTATTTGCTTGTCGGCGTGACAATGCATGTTTTTTGCTTTAACCCTTTGCTCCTTCTCCCCCTAATTGAGCTGCAATACTGCTGGCTTTTACCTGTATGGAGCCTGCTCAGTTCCCTGCTCTGCTGTGTAGCTGCATATGTGGTGTTAGGTCTTTGCTCTGCTGCTTGACCTTTCGCATGTGCGGTCCCTGGTCGCCACTGTGGAAGCTGTCCGTGGGTTGTGAGGTCATTTGTAGCTGGTGCATGATTTTCCACGTGTGTCTAGGATTGCAGACAATGCCAGGTGCTCTAAGCTGCAGTTCCTGCACTGATTGTGCTGCAATGGTTTCTGTGTGTGCTTAGGGCGTACGCAGCCACACCTTCCCTGCTTTTATCAGGGTTAGTGTGTGTACTTGAAATGCTGTCTCCAGCCAATTGCTGAGGGGCAGCTCCTTTATAAACTTACCCTGCCCTATGGGCAGGGCTAGAGCTACTCACAACATTCCTGGACTTTGCTATGTGTGTCTCGTGTCTGTGGACCTCGTCTGTCTCGGTTATGGTACCAAAGTCCCTGCCTTGATTCCTGCTTTGTCCTGTACCCTCGCCCTGCCCCAGAGGCGGTATATCCGGGCCAGAATCCCTGATCCTGTAGCTGTCATGTACCTGACCCCGTCTAAATTCGCCCTGGCCTGGAGGCGGTGTATCAAGGCTTGAATCCTTGATCCTGTACCTATCCCTTACCTGACTATGTCTGAACTGTCTGCTGTGTTATGTTCCTGGAATCCCTCTGTGCTTGGAGCCCCGCACCCAGTGACTCTGAGACTCTTGCAACCGGTGTTCCTGCTGAGCATCTATTATGCTGTGCTCTGACTACCATGCGGTGCTAGCTCCATGCAGGCCCAGCAATCCTGCGGTGTTAGTACCATCACGCTTGAGTTCCTTCCTAGGTCCGATGCCTGGAGCCTGACGACCGCAGTCTGGAACCTGATGACTGCTGCCTGGAGCTGGATGACTGCAGTGGTGCCTGTAGGTTGTGTTGGATGTCCGGAACCAAACGACTCCCGTCTGATGTCTGCCGGTGACTCTGATGTCCTGTGGGTGACCCTGATGTCCTGCCTGATGTCCCGATGACCTCGTGTGTCCTGATGTCCCGATGACCTCGTGTGTCCTGATGTCCCGATGACCTCGTGTGTCCTGATGTCCCGATGACCTCGTGTGTCCTGATGTCCCGATGACCTCGTGTGTCCTGATGTCCCGATGTCCCGATGACCTCGTGTGTCTTGGTTTTGTCTATGTACTGTGACTTTACTTTAAGTAAACTTTACTTTATTTATACCTGAAGTTGTGCGGTGTCATCAAGTCCTACGTGCCCTTGTTCACATGCTCAGCTGCCACAGAATCCCGGTCGCTGCCCTTCCCTAGTTTGGGTAGGCCCAGGTCCCCCTCTGTGGTATAGAGGGTCCATATTGCGTCCCCGGGGGATGCCCGCCCCTCACCATTGGCGTGGAGGCGCCTGCTGGGCCACGTCTGCGGCTGCAGTCGTGACATGTATATAGTCTAAGTGAAAATGTAATTCTCCCTATAAATTTCCTGAGTCACATACAGATAGTCAGCATGTATTTCTCTGTGATACCAGCTGGGACACGGTACTGTGTGAGGAGTGTACAGCTCTATACGGTGTGTGAAATAATGAACGTTCATTCACTGTGCCAAAAAAAAGAATAAAAGTAGGAGTGCTATGTAAAAAGCAGTCTGCACAGCAGTGTACACACAGCAATAGTGCTATAAGGCAGACTAATAATCAACGCTGCTGCACACAAGAAAATCCTCCCTGTCACTGGCAGGTAGACTAATAACTAGCGCTGCTGCACACAAGAAAATCCTCCCTGTCACTGGCAGGCAGACTAATAACTAGCGCTGATGCACAAAAGAAAATCCTCCTCCTGTCACACCACAGTAATTGTACACAACAATTGCGTTCTGCACAAGCATATAGTAACTTCTTTTTCCAGGCCTAAGCATCTCCCTAATGTTAAACAGCATCATCAACCTCTCCCTACTGTAGTGATGGTGAGAAGAAAAATGGCGGTCGGCGATGAGGGCTTTTATACACACTCCGTATATACAGTTTTTCAGGAGTTACCCTCAGACGCTCACTCAGTCAGTATGGATTTAACCGTAATCCAAAATGTTGAAAAAAGGTACTGTATCAGCAGATACCAGGTGTATCCAGTCTAGGGCTAATTGTAAATCTCCATCTATATTTCCAGAGTCAGACACAGAGACCCACAGGCTCAGTATGGATTACACCAGAATATAAAAAAGAAGAAAAAGGGAAATGTATTCGAAGCATACACTAGTATACAGTGTTGGGGTACTTTTAAATGTTCGTATATATTTCAGTATCAGTAAGCCAGTCCAGACTCTCCGCTAAAGGAAGCTAGATAGTTACAAGTACAGACGTAAAGTCGAGTGATTGCTGAAATTTGGGAATTACTAATCATGGGAAAACCTCCCGGGAGATTTCGCAGAGGCGATGCTGACCCTCAATTACTTTGTCTGTGGAGACAGCGAAAACAATTTTTTGTGAAGAAAGGTTTGCTGTATCGCAGTAGCGTGGATCCCATCACCGTAACTCGTCTCCATCAAATTGTGATCACAGGGAGAGATGTAGACATGTTCCTCACTGCCTATCATGATCTGTCTGCTTACTTTGGAGTGCAAAAGACAGAAGCCACAGGCCATTGGCGATTCTATAGGATTGGAATGAGAGGAGACATTATAAAATGGTGGTAGGAATGTCACACGTCTGTGACTAAGAAAACTGTCAAAGATGATCATAAAGCACCACTGCATCCGATAGTGAGTAGACGTCCATTACGAATGGAAGCCATTGATCATCTGAAGGTAGAGGCCAGCAGGACAGTCCATAGCTACGTAATAACCATCATCGATCAGTTCACCAAATTTGTAGTGGCCGTCCTTATGAAGGATTTCATTGCCCAGACTACACAGCGTTGGAGCAGGGAGAGGTGAGTATTGCAAGTGCTATGGCTGCCACAAAATTCCGGCCGTTATCACTGGTTACCTTGCCTGGCTCAAGATGTAGACTGCCCAGCCATGACTCAGTTTGTTGCTGCAAGTAGTCGGCCAGTACCTCTGTGATGTGTCTGTTGTTGCCCAAAGACATCATCTTTAAACCAGCCTGCTGCCGCTTACCACTAGCTGTTCGATAGTGGGACACCTTGTGTGCAATACCGGCAGCCACGGATGGAGTGCTCGTGCCCGTGCAACTGCGCTCTGTCGCCGAGCTTTCGCTTCTGGAGGAGGAGAAGGAGGAGGAGGGTCGAACGCCTACAGCCAACTGTTTCCTAGACCGTGGGCTAGGCAGCACTGTTCCACCACCGCCGCTGTCCCCTGTGGAGCCTGCATCCACCACATTAACCCAGTGCGCAGTGATGGACACGTAATGGCCCTGGACATGCCTACTGGACCATGCATCTGTTGTGTTGTGAACATTTCCTCTCACTAATTGTTTGAGTGCATGGACAATGTGGTCTTTCAGATGCAGGTGGAGGGCAGGGATGGCTTTTCGAGAAGAGAAGTGCCGACTGGGTAGGTCATAGCATGGGACAGCGTAGGCCATGAGCTCTCGGAAAGCTTTGCTTTCAACCAAACGGAAGGGCATCATCTCTAATGAGATCAGTTTGGCTATGTAGCCGTTCAAAGCCAGTGTTTGCGGATGAGAGGATGAGTACTTCCTTGTCCTACTCAGAGTGTCTGGCAGGGTGAGCTGGACTTGAGAGCTGCATAGGGGGGAACTAGCAGTGGACATTAAGGATTGAGAGGGGGTTGGTGAAGGTGATGGTGGTGTCGGTGATGGCCTAGATTCAGTGTTTTTTTGCAAAAACATTGTGATTCCCTGACTGCTTTGGCCTTGCGACGACACCTCAACATTTCTTGCTGGTGGGGTGCTTAGTAGTGGCCTTTCAGTGGGGGAAGCAATGGAGAGTGGCTGGCTACCTTGAGTTGGAGCAGGTGCACATGTGCTACCTGAGGTTTTGTAGTCCGTCCACGCTTGCAAGTGCATGGTGGTTAAATGTCTAAGCATGCAACTGGTGTTTAAATTTTGGACATATTTACCTCGGCTGAAGGTCCTTCCACACTTCTTACAGATAACCTTTGCCTCATCAATAGGATTTTGGTAAAAAAAGTGCCACACTGCACTCTTCCTACTATGGTATAGATTTTGAGGGCTTGCACGGTGTGCAAATTTTACCGTCTGGCCAAGCTGTCCTGCAACTCTTTTTGTTTTTTTAACTAGTTTTGGTACAGCTACGGCCCTGCCAGATAACCGCTGCTGTGATGTCGATGCCTGCTGTGGATCCTTCTCTTCTGAGCTATTGCCAGTGGCACCCTCTTCCCCCAATGGATGCCAATCTGAGTCAAGAACTGGGTCATCCATCACCTCCTCTTCATTTTCATCTGCACCTTCCTCTGTGTCACCGTGTAAGGTGGTATAGTATGCGGGAAGGGGCACCTGAGTTTCATCAGAGTCAGACTCTGGCTCTGCAGAGGGCGAGGGTAATGTAGTGCTGTGGCTGAATGTACCAGCAGAATCATCTAGCAGTGGCTATGCATCAGTGCACTCCATGTAAGATTCATCTTGGACTGGGGAATTCAGGATTTGACTTGATAACCCTGGCATGGTATGTGAAAAGAGCTCCATGGAGTAAGCTGCATATTTCTTCTTTTTTCGCTTCACATTGAAATGAAATTCTCCGTCTATCTTTTTATGGAGTCACACACAGATAGCATGTATTTGTCCGTGATACCAGCCGGTACACTGTAGTGTGTGAGGAGCGTACAGCTCTATACGGTGTAGGTATGGAAAAATGAAAATCTACCTCTATTTTTTTCCGTAGTCACACACAGATGCTGTCTCTGTATAGATTTGACCGTAATGAAACAGCAGATATAGGATACTGTTTGACAAGCAGACAGCTCTATACGGTGTATGTAAAAATTGAAATTTCTGTGTATGTATTTACAGAGTCTCACACACACACGCTGTCTCTGTATAGATTTGACCGCTATACAAACAGCAGATAGACAATACTGTTTGATAAGCGGAAAGCTCTATATGGTGTATGTATGGAAAAATGAAATTCTCTGTCTATCTTTTTACGGAGTCACACACAGATAGCATGTATTTGTCCGTGATACCAGCCGGTACACGGTAGTGTGTGAGGAGCGTACACCTCTATACGGTGTGTGAAAAAATGAACGCTCACTAACTGTGCAGACAAAGGAAAACAAGCTTTTTTGCTTTGGAAAAAGCAGTCTGCACAGCAGTGTGCACACAGCAGTGCAGCTTTCAGGTAGCTTTATAAGGCAGCCTAATAACCACCAGTGCTGCTGCACACAAAAGTGTAAAAAAATGAACGCTCGGTAACTGTGCAGACAAAAGGAATAAAATTATTTTTGCTTTGTAAAGTTGAGCGAAACAGGTCGAAAAAATTGAAAAGTCGCCGACTTTTGGTAAAGTCTGGTTTCATGAAACGAAACCCGACCCTAGGGTGAGGTCGGCCACGAGGTCGGCGACTTTAGCGCCAAAGTCGCGTTTCAAATGATGCTTTAGCGCCCTTTTCAGCCAATCAGGAACAACGGACACTGTGGGCAACGTGATGACATAGGCAGCGGTCCCCACCATCTTTGAGAAGGGCATGCAAGAGATTGGCTTGCTTTGGGGGGCGTCACAGGGGGTATAAAAGGGCGTGCACGCCGACCGCCATCTTACTTCTGCTGATATCAGTATAGGGCTAGGTGCTGCTGCTGCAGATTCTGTAGGGAGAGCGTTAGGCAGGGAAGAAGAAAAAAAAATCAGCTGCTGCTGCTAGCGATTTTGCCTGTACAACACACCAGTCACTGTGCAGTGCAAGGGGAGGCTACATTTTGGTGGATCCGCTCTGTTGGTTGTTAGGCTGCCTTATAAGGCTACCTGATAGCTGCATTGCTGGTTTCACACTGCTCTGCAAACTGTTTTTTTAAAAGCAATCTTTTTTTTTTGTCCTGGTGAGATACTGAGCATGCATTTTTTCACACCGTACAGCAGTGTACGCTCCTCACACAGTACCGTGTAACGGCTGTTATCACGGCCACAGTGAAGCTAAGGGTGTGACTCTGTAAGAATAAGTCGAGGAGTTGTTCTGTTCTTACAGACCTCCACCTTTATAGTTTTGTCTGTTTTTCAAACAGTCTAGTCTATTTGCTGTTTGATTGCATTCAAAACTATAGAGAGACAGCGTGTGTCAGTCCGTATACAAAAACACGGAGCTTGACAATTTAACATACACCGGACAGCGGTGTACGTGCACACTGCTCTCTCAGTACCGTGTAACGGCTATTATCACGACAAAATTGAAGCTAAGTGTGTGACTCTGTAAGTCGAGTTGTTCCGTTCTTTCAGACCTACACTCTAGGGAGATTCCAATCCTGCCCTGTCCTATATAACATTTTTGACACCAGCCAAATTCAGCCTTTGATACAGCGGTGTGATATACACTGGGCCTGACACAATACATCAGTGTCCAGAAGTGTGTAAGGACATTCCATTTCTCCCATCCTATATAACATTTTTCACACCTGCCAAATTCAGCCTGTGATACAGCGGTGTGATATACACTGGGACTGACACAATACATCAGTGTCCAGAAGTGTGTAAGGACATTCCATTTCTCCCGTCCTATATAACATTTTTCACATCTGCCAAAATCAGCCTGTGATACAGCGGTGTGATATACACTGGGCCTGACACAATACATCAGTGTCCAGAAGTGGTAGGAGAATTAAATTCTCCCCTGTCCTATATACACCTTGTACCTTGTTTTACAGTTCCATATCGTTGGTGGAATTGTGGGTACATTTTTCAAAAAAATGAGGAAGTGTGGTGTAAGAGGCCGTGTTAGTGGGCGGGGGTTGCCAGCTGTTAATGATGGTGTTGGTGTTGGATCTGCTGGTAGTGGCAAAAGCAAAATAACATCTAATGCAGGAGGTGTTGAGCCTGCGTCATCGTCTGGTTCCACAAGGCCTCGAAGGCTCCCTTTTCTGGGAGCAGGTAAACCGCTTTTAAAACTGGAGCTTCAGGAACAAGTTTTGGCTTACATTACTGACTCGGCCTCCAGCTCTATCGCCTCCTCTTTGGAACTTTTAAAAAAATAAAAGCACTGAGTCATCTTTGGAGGCTCATGGACATGAACCACACGTTTCTTTGTGTCCTTCACCCCAACCAAAATTGAAGGATGCGGCAGGCCACACAACAGATTACTCCATTGAGCTGTTTTCACATACCATGCCTGGGTTATCAAGTGAAATGGTGAATTACCCAGGCCAAGATGAATCTGACATGGAGTGCACTGATGCACAGCCACTGATAGAAGATTCTGCTGGTACATTCACTCAAAGCACGACATTGTCCTCGCAGTGTACTGAGCCAGATTCTGATCCTGATGAAACTCAGGTGCCCCTTCCTGCATACTATACCACCATACATGGTGACACAGAGGAAGGTGCACATGACATTGAAGAGGAGGTGATGGATGACCCAGTTGTTGACCCAGATTGGCATCCATTGGGGGAAGAGGGTGCCGCTGCCAATAGCTCCGAAGAGGAGAAGGAGCATCCGCAGCAGGCATCGACATCGCAACAGCTGTTATCTGGCAGGCACGGAGCAGTCCAAAAACGGGTTGCAAAAAGCCAAAAAGTTGCTGGACTGCTTGGCCAGACGGTCAAAATAGCACAGTGTGCAAGGACGCAAAATGTCTTCCATAGTAGGAAGAGTGCAGTGTGGCACTTTTTTGAACAAAATCCTAATGATCAGGCCAAGGTTATCTGTAAGAAGTGCGCAAAGATCTTTAGCCGAGGGAAAAATCTGAAAAATTTGAATACCAGTTGCATGCTTAGACATTTAACCACCATGCACTTGCAAGCATGGACGGAACACCAAACCTCAAGTACCACATGTGCAAATGCTCCCAAAGAAGGTAGTCAGCAACGCTACATTGTTCCCCCCACTGTAAGCCCACCGGTTAGCACAGCAGCAAATGTTGAGGTGTCGTTGCAAGGCCAAAGCTATCAGGGAATCACAATGTTATATCAACGAAAGACTGAATCTAGGCCATCAGAAAGAGCACCAACTCCATCACCATCATCCACCCTCTCTGTCCGCCCTGTCCACCGCTAGTTCCACCATAGGCAGCTCTCAAGTCCAGCTCACCCTGCCAGAGACTATGAGTAGGACAAGAAAGTACTCATCCTCTCATCCGCGTACACTGGCTTTGAACGCCCACATTGCCAAACTAATCTAGTTAGAGATGATGCCATATTAGTTGGTGGAAAGCGCAGCTTTCCGCAAACTCATGGCCTACGCAGTACCACGCTATGAACTACCCAGTCGCCACTTCTTTTCTCGCAAAGCCATCCCAGCCCTCCACCTTCATGTGAAGGACCGCATTGTCCATGCACTCAAGCAATCAGTGAGTGGAAAGGTGCACCTCACAACTGATGCATGGTCCAATAGGCATGGCCAGGGCCGTTATGTGTCCATCACTGCGCACTGGGTTAATGTGGTGGATGCAGGGTCCACAGGGGACAGCGGTGGTGGGACAGTGCTGCCTAGCCCACAGTATAGGAAACAGTTGGCTGTAGGTGTTCGACCCTCCTCCTCCTACTCCTCTAAAAGCGAAAGCTCGTCCCCAGAGCGCAGTCGCAGCAGCACTCCATCCGCAGCTGCCAGTGTTGCACATGAGGTGTCCCCCTATTGATCAGCTAGTGGAAAGCGTCAGCAGGCTGTGTTGAAGATGATGTGTTTGGGCGACAGACACACCGCGGAGGTACTGGCCGACTACTTTCAGCAACAAACTGAGTCATGGCTGGGCAGTCTACATCTTGAGGCAGGCAAGGTAGTTAGCGATAACGGCCGTAATTTTGTGGCTGCCATAGCCCTTTCAAAACTCACACATAGCTTGCTTGGCTCACACCTTGAACCTGGTGGTGCAGTACTTCCTCAATAATTATCCAGAGTTAACAGGCCTGCTCCAGAAGGTTCGGAAACTGTGCTTGCACATCCGCCGGTCGCCTGTACACTCCAGTCGTATGCAGAAGCAGCAGCGATTGCTACACCTTCCCAAGCACCGGCTAATTATCGACGTTGCAACAAGGTGAAACTCCACCCTGCACATGGTTGAGCGGCTGTGCGAACAGAGGCAGGCCGTAATGCATTTGAGGGAGCATACCCGGACAGGCACTTTGAGGGCAGACATGGAGTTGACAGGTGTGCAGTGGTCAAAGCTCAAAGACCTCTGTAAAGTCCTTCAGTGTTTTGAGGGATGCACACGGCTGGTAAGCGCAGACGACGCCATCATAAGCATGAGCATCCCACTTATGCGTCTGCTCATGCAAACTTTGACGCACATTAAGGAGCAGGCGTCTGCAGCCGAGGTTGACGAAGAGGAAGAGGAGGAGGAAATCCTTGATGACATTCAGCCATTGTCTGCTCCGGGACCTCTCCTGGACGAGGTGGAGGAACAAGAGGAAGAGGAGGAGGAGGGTGAAGATGGGGATGATTATTTAGGGGAGGATGCTTCTCGTGTGTCCAGAGAAAATGTTGGCGTGGCAAGGTCTGGTACAGGGTTTATGCATGACTGGAGGGATGTGGATTTGCCAGAAAGTGCTCCTCCACCAAGCAGTCGCACTGCATCATTGACACCGGGAACATTGGCCCACATGTCAGATTATGCCTTGCAGATCCTAAAAATGGACCCCCGCATTGCCAAAATGATGAACGATGACTTCTACTGGTTGGCCAGCATCCTGGATCCACGCTATGAAGGCAAATTCCAAAACATCATGCCACAGGAGAACCTTGACCTAATATTGGCTAACAAACAAGCTACTCAGGTAAACCGGTTGGTTGAGGCATTCCCAGCCTACAGCAGCGGTGATGGTTCTCACACGAGCCGTAGGGGCCAGGGGCAGCTTGGAAGAGGTGTTCGTGGTACACACATCAGAATTGGCATTGGAGACAGGGGTTTCATGACCATGTTGTGGACTGATTTTTCAAGTCCCGCTCACACGGGATACTGCATCGATGGAAAGTGACAGGAGACAGCACTTGTCAACTATGGTTACAAACTACTTTTCCTCCCATGTTGATGTTCTCCCTCACAGGTCATTCCCCTTTTACTATTGGGCCGCTAAACTGGACACCTGGCCTGAATTGGCACAATATGCGTTACAGGAGCTCGCTTGCCCAGCTGCAAGTGTGCTATCGGAAAGAGTCTTCCGTGCTGCTGGATCAATCCTGACAGAAAAAAGGACCTGTCTGTCGACCAAAAATGTGGATGATCTAACCTTCATTAAAATGAACCATGCATGGATGGATGGTTGAGGTTGCCCGTGTTGAGTCCAATTACGCCGCAGGCTCCACTCCTGGTGGTGCCCTTCTGGACATTCTTTTAAGGTTCAGCTTTGCAACCATACTGCCCACGTAAAACAAACACTTTGCCTTTATGGACGCTGTTTGGAGGGTCGTGACTCGTGGGAATAACGCCGCCCAATCAGTCAACCTGCTAGAGAGATCCTTCGTTGCTCCCAAGCATGACATCACACTCCCTAGGAGGAAGGTAATGCCACTGTGACGACCGTACTTCTGGGGGCGACACAAGTGCACTGATCCCCAGCCACTGCTCAATGATTCTGCTGGTACATTGACCCAGACCACTACATTCCCCTCGCATTCTACACAGCCTGAATCTGACCCTGATGAAACTCAGGTTACCCTTCCCATATACTGTTCCACCCCTTACACGGTGACAAAGAGGAAGCTGCAGATGAAAGTGCAGGTTCGGCCCACCCGCTGTCAGACACACCACCGTACTATCAGGGGCCCTGTGCCAGTGCCATCGCCAATGAGTGGGCCCCCCTTGCTTGCTCAGGATCACAGCACTTGCAAGGTTGAAATACTTACCTCTCCCTGCTCCACCGCCATGACGTCTTCCGCGTTTCCTGACAGTGATATTTTGATCAGAGAGCGCAATGACATCACGTCTGTACGCCCTCTGCCTAAACAGCCAAGTGCAGTGAGATGGAAGATGGGGACGATGAGGAGTCCAGACTAGTACAGCGATTCCCTAGCGAGGAGAATTATTTCATTGTTTTCAATGTTGGGACAGCAATTTTTGGGGAGCACTATACTCTGGAGAATGATAGATGGGGCCCACCATACACTGGAACATTCCATAAGGTGGACATCAGACACTGGAGCAGCATTTACAGGGCCCATTATACACTAGAGCATTAGAAATGGGGCCCATTATGTATGGAGCATTATTTGGGCCCATAAGACAGTGGAGCTTCATCCATGGGGACCAACATATACTGTAGCATTATGTGGAGCTCATCATATACTGTTTCAAACATTATATGGGACCAATGATTCTGTATGGAGAAATAGATGCGCCTTGTTACTCTGTATAGCGCACTATGCGGTGGCCATAATACTGTATGGAGTAATATACTGTCCATTTTTGGAGCTATTGGAGAATTTAAAATGGATATCAGTCATGAGATGTAAAAAGTGAAGTATTTTTCATTGTAGTATACCACTAATTCTCTGCCGTATCGGAGCATCATGAGTTGTGGTATGTGTTAAAGGCGCGCTCTTTAGCCCAGGGCACATGAAAACCTGGAGCCAGCCCTACCCCCCCACAACTTTAGCCAAATAACCCCCATTTTTCAGTGCGTAACTAGTATTATGAGGTAAATAAAGGGTGACAAGCTTCAGTAATAAGAATGTATGCTTTTGGCATTCAAATGGTCACTGTAAGTGTGTTTCCTGCCCTCCTCTCACTGCCGACTGTTCTTCCCCATTGACTTACATTGGGTTTCGTGTTTCAGTCGGACCCCCGACTTTTCCCTATAGTCGGCCGATTTCGTTCGACCCGACTTTTGCGAAAGTCGGATTTCGCGAAACCCAACTCGACCCGAAAAAAAGCAAAGTCGCTCATCTCTATTGCTTTGAAAAAAGCAGTCTGCACAGCAGTGAGCAAACAGCAATGCAGCTATCAGGTAGCCTTACAGTATAAGGCAGCCTAATAACCACCAGAGCTGCTGCACACAAAATTATCCTCCCCTGCACTGCATACTAAGTGGTGTGTTGTACAGTGGAAATCGCTATCAGCAGAAGCACAGTTTTTTTTTCCTGCCTAAACACTCTCCCTATTGAGAACGAGCAGCAGCAACCTCTCCCTATGCTAATGTTGAAGCTGCTTTTTGTTCTGACCAAGCGTCAGATATGCCAGATCGCCAGTGAGTCCGGATTAGGAGGTTTTCGCCCTTCTGTTCACAAGCGCTTGGAGACAAAGAGACTCAACACACACGAGCCGTGGTCAAATCACTTTATCTGACGTAATGAAATACAAGGCAATCTTTTATACCATTTACAACAATATGTTATTCGATGGAGCTCATGTGGCCCCCACCATCACCTTCAGGGTTACAACATGTTTACAATGTACCCAGAACATGTTGTTACTGACTATTGAGAACAAATATGATAACAAGTATAGTTTCCTTGAAAGCAGAGACTAATAGTCTACATAACAATAATTCTAGCATTAATAGGCAAAAGGCAATTGAAGTCTTAAAGGCAATTAAAGGCAAACCATTAACTCTTCTATATCACTAAGATCGGCAGAAGTAAGATGGCGGTCGGCGTTCAGGGCTTTTACAGCCACTGTGATGCCACACAAAGCCAGCCAATCACTGCAATGCCCTTCTCTAAGATGGTGGTGCACACTCCACATGTCATCCCGCTGCCCACAGTGTGCGTCCTTGATCATTGGCTGAGAAAAGGCGCTGGAAGCATTATGGGAAACGCGACTTTGGCGCTCGAGTCGGCGACCTCATGGCTGACCTCATGCTATGGTCAGGTTTCGATCGGTGAAACTCGACTTTAGCGAAAGTCGGCGACTTTTGAATTTGACCGAACCGTTTCGCTCAACTGTAGAGTTGGAGTTGGTATGCATGGTCCCCTCACCCCCAATCCTGCAATGCATAGACTGCTCACCCCCCAATCCTGGTATACATGGTCCCTTCACCCCCCAAATCCTAGTATGCATGGTCCCTCACCCCCCAATCCTGGATTGCATTGTCTCCTCACCCCCCAATCCTGGAATGCATGGTCCCCTCACCCCCATTCCTAGAATGCATGGTCCCCTCACTCCCCAATCCTGGTATGCATGGTCCCCTGTTATGTATTCACTTTCTGGCCTACCTCTGGTTGCTAGTGAAGGTAGTGGAGCTGGTTGTATCGACAGAGGGGTCGCAAGTTCTTTTTGCGGGCTCCCTCTGGTGGTTACAGTAGGTAATGGAGCTGATCTAATTAACAGAGGCCTGCCACCTGATAATGAGGAGGATGATTGGACATCTGGAGTTTTTGACTGGATTTAAGACAGCCGACTCTCTCTATCCCTGCTGGTGATTTTTTCCTGCCTCCTAAGGTCTTGGTTTCCAGTTCAGTCCCTGCATGCTCAAGCTAAGTGTTCTTTGCTATTGTTCACATTTGATTTGGTTTTATCTATTCAGTTTTGTGTGGTCAGCCAACACCGGCTGGGGCTGTGCTAAATTTTCATCCTTATGTTACTGCTTGTGCCAGTTTGTTTTTGTCCCTTATTAGATTGGCATCTTTTTGCTCTGCTTTCAGAATATGCCAGAGTGCTGATATAGTGGGCGAAGTCTAGTGACTTCAGTATTTTGGGTTTTTGCGTAGCTCATTTAGGACCAAGCTGAGATCCCAAGGTGGTATCGAGCTACGGATTGTGGGTCTCATACACTGTGTGGCTTTTATGAACCTCACTACCCAGGGATCATTGGCTAGGGGAAAGTCGAAGTATGAACCTAAGGCTGACACTTGCACTTTCAGCGTACTAGGCGTTAGTCCTTTGTCGAAGCCCGCCTGGAGAAAGTCGAGCATATGTGGAATATTTGGACCCTGGGTGACTGATACTGGCACCTTACATTGAGAACAGAATGTTTTCCAGATTTTCCGGTATATGGCTGAGATTACTGGCTTCCTACTATTCAGCATTCAGCATAGTAGATATCACTGGGTCAGAGAGTCCCTTTGATTTTAGGATCTCTGCCTCAGGATCCAGGCCGATAGCTGTAGCATTTCTGGTCTCTGGTGTACTAAAGGTCCTTGAGTTAAAAGGTCCCGTCTCGCTGGTAGTAATATCGGATCTTCCCGTGCCATCCATTTTATTAGGGAGAACCAGCTTCTTTTGGGCCAGTAAGGAACAATCAATATCACTAATGCTCTGCTTTCCTGGATCTTTCTTAAGACCCTTGGTGTAAGAGGGAGTGGCGGGAAGGCGTAAGCGAGCTCCATGTTCCATTCCTGAGCCAAAGCGTCTACTCCTGTTGGGTTGTCTGCCGGGTTGAGAGAAAAGAATTTCCTTGTTTTTGCATTCTTCTTTGTGGTGAATAAGTCGATTTCTGGTGTCCCCCAGTGTTGGGAGAGCTGTCTGAAGACTTCCTCACTTTGTGACGACTCTGAAGATTGGACCTTCTCTCTGCTCAGGAAGTCCGCTACCTGATTTCTGGATCCCTTCAGGAGGACTTGCGTAACTGAAGTTATTGTCTATTCTGCCCAATGAAAGATTTTGTGTGCTAGGTCCTGTAGGTGACGGTGTCTGGGCCTCCCTGATGTTGAAGAAAGGCAACTGTAGTTGAGTTTTCCGAGAAGATCTTGACATTCTGACCCCTCAGTTCTTCTTGGCATGTTTTTAGCGCCTCCCAGACTGCTCTGACCTCTCTGTAATTTGAGGACTGGTTGCGTATTGATAGTCCCCTTGTCCCTTGGAGGTATCAACCTTCTATGTGAGCCCCCCAGCCTCTGAGACTGGCATCGGTAGTGATGTTTGTACATGGCAACAGTCTCCAGGGTCTTCCTTTTCTGAGGTTTTGTGTGTTTGTCCACCAGGATAGAGACTGCTTTCCTTCCTTGGAGAGTCTCATGTTTTGTCTAGTGATGCTTCTCTGCCATCCCAGGTCGCCAAGACTTCTTTTCATAGGATTCTTGAGTGGCTCTCATGGCTTTCCTTATGGAGTTGTACTTGCGTCTCTGGACCATCTGGACCTCTTGTTTGATTGCCTGCTGTTTGTGCAGGGGAAGGAAGCAACATTTTTTTCCCGAGTTTAGCATGACTCTGAGAAACACTTTCTCTCTTTCTGGTTTTAGGCTTGACTTCTTTCAGTTTATTTCCCATTCTAGGCTCTGTACGATTGATATGGTGGATGTAAGGTCCTGCTCCATCTGTTGCAGAGAGTCTGCCACTAGCAGCAGGTCATCCAAGTATGGTATGATGAGGGTATTTCTTTCCCTTAGATGGGCCATGATCTCTGCTATGAGTTTTGTAAAGATCCAGGGCGCCGAGGCAAGTCCGAATGGTAAGCAACGGAACTGGTAGTGTTGTATTCTTCCGTGATCTTTTATCGCGAACCTGAGGAATTTCTGGTGAGATATGTGGATGGGCACATGATACTAGGCACTTTTTAAATCTAGGGTGCACATGACCGAGTCCTTCTTTATTAATGGTATGACTGCTTTCAGAAATTCCGTCTTGAATCTTTTGTAGGTCACCCACCGATTTAGTGGTTTTAGATTTATCATGCTTCGGTATTCTTCTCCTATTTTTTTTATGGAGAATATTGTTAAGTAGTGACCTTGAAACCTCTGAGCCTGGGGAACTCGGGTTATGGCCCCTATCTCTATTAGGTCTTGTACGTCCTTTAACACTCTTTGGTGGGTCACCTGAGACTGGGTCTGGGTTACGCAGTATCTCCTGGGCGGTCGGTGAACTCGATTTCATAACCTTCTGCGACCGTATTCCGAATCCACGGGTTCTGGGTAATATCCTGTCAGTTGTTTTGGAAGTACCGGAGTCTCCCTCCTATCTTCCTGGCGTCATTCTCTGGTAGGTCTTGCCTTCTGCTCCTGAGGAGAACTTCTCCCTCTTCCTCCTTTTGGGTAGCTCCACCTACCGGACTTTCCCTTTCCCCTATAGTCCTGTATGGGATGGGAGCCGGTCCTCTGAAAAAAAGGCATTCGTTTAGGCTTTTCTTTCGGAAAGCCCTTCTTTTTGTCAGAAGCTTTCTCAAGTAGCTCATCCAATACGGGCCCGAAAACATGTAGTCCGGAGAAGGGTATAGAGCACAGTTTGTTTTTCGACTGAGTGTCTCCTGTCCAAGATCTCAGCCACAGCGCTCGCCTTGCTGCATTAGACAGGGCATTATTTCTTGCGGCAAAACAGGCTGATTCCGCTGAGGCGTCCGCCATGAAGTCGGTAGCCATTCTCAGGAGAGGTAGTGATTTTAGGATCTCCTCTCTGGGGGTTTTGTCTCTAATCTGATCTTCTAGCTCACTCACCCATAAGCTCAGTGATCTGACTACCAATGTGGCTGCTATGTTAGCTTTCATAACTGCTGCCGATGCTTCCCAGGCTTTCTTGAGGAGGTCCTCTGATCTCTTATCCATCGGATCTTTCAGGCGGGACGAATCCTTGAAGGGAATAGCCATTTTCTTTGACACTCTGACTACAGGTATGTCGATCGGAACTGTCTCCCACACTTTTGTCTCTTCTGGATCAAAAGGAAGACGGTACCTGAAGTCTTTTGGGATTATCAGTTTCTTCCCCGATTCTTCCCATTCTTCCAATATCATCGCTGTTATATGTTTATTAACAGGGAATACTGTATTTCTGCGGGCTCTCAGCCCTCCGAACATCTCGCATTGAGTTGTTCTTGGTTCTGTAGAATCTTCTACCTTCATTGTATCTCGGACTGCCTGTAGGAGTGTGTCCGTATCTTCCGCGGAAAAGAGGTATCTCTTCCTTTCTTCTGGACGAACTGCCGAGGAACATTCACCAGAGTCAGGATCGGAGTAGTCAGACACCTC
Source organism: Dendrobates tinctorius (assembly GCF_039654945.1). Classification (NCBI taxonomy): domain Eukaryota; kingdom Metazoa; phylum Chordata; class Amphibia; order Anura; family Dendrobatidae; genus Dendrobates; species Dendrobates tinctorius. Next base: position 26,634,643 of record NW_027361921.1, read on the forward strand.
TCCTTCCTCAGAACTCTGTTCCAGCTCCCATCTGGGCCTCTTAGGACGTGGGGATTGTGCCGGTACAAGTGCTGCGACTGTGGACTGCACCTTCTCTCGTATCATAGATCTCATATTGTCCAGGAGAGATGACTGCTCTTGTCTTAGGAGTCTTGATTTGCAGTCCTCACATAATTTTTTTGTATGTCCCATTTGGAGCCTTGCCGAGCATAGGGGGCATTTACTAGGTTTCTTCCTGGTGGTCGAGGTGGATTGCTAGGTGCCTCCTTGGCCTGAAAAAATTTATAGGGAAGAGGGTCCTGTGTGTCTGTGTATGAAGACCTGTAAGGGTTGTCACGATCCCGCCGCTGACACCGGTATGTCATGGACGGAGGGACGCGATGCACTGCCAACACACGGCTATCACAGGTGCAGGGGGGCTTATCTTAATTATCCCAGCGCTGCCACAATGTGATAAAAAAAATAGCACGCTAGTCTTGCCCTAACAATTTATTGCAGGGGGTATGCTTTGGATGTCCCACCACTGCTAACAATTTTCATGAACTGCGGGGATTTATATGTATCTCACTTTACAGTTTCGCTTTGGAACTCGCAGCTCTCTGGCGCCCCCCCTTTACCCGCAGGTCAGTCAGGGAACTACACCTGGGATAATTGGTCACCGGCCGGCTGCTTCAATGAGGACTGGCCACCCGGGACGCTGCAGTGAGGGAATTATAATGCTCTGGCCATAGCCACCCAATCTAATATATAAAGCTCAAAGTGTGTATGTATGTGTGTATGTATGTGTGTATGTGTGTGTGTATGTCCGGGATTGGCATCAGCACCGTCACAGCTACAGCCACAAAATTTGGCATAGTCACACGTCTGGACCCCGAGAGCGTCCTAGGCTATGTTGTGAGGCGAAATTTTAACCCCGCGCGTTCCAATTCACCAAACAATTTTGCCCCTATCTACATACTGGGGAAAAAGTGTGTGCGCGTCAAGCCCCGCCCCTCATTGTGATGTCATAATGCCCCTATTTGCATACTGGGGAAGCTGTGTGTGCGTGTCAAGCCCCGCCCATCATTATGATGTCACAATGGTTGCCATGGCAACACTGGTTTCATCATAGTTTGCAAGCCCTGCCACCGCTCATTATGATGTCATAATGGTTGACTATGGGATGGAGGATGTGTGATGGGTATATGGGCACTCGACTATGGGATGGAGGATATGTATGACGGGTATATGGGCAAGGGACTATGGGATGGCGGATATGTATATGGGCATGGGACTATGGGATGGAGGATGTGTGATGGGTTTATGGGCACTGGACTATGGAATGGAGGATATGTATGATGGGTATATGGGCACAGGACTATGAGATGGCGGATATGTATATGGGCACGGGACTATGGGATGGAGGATGTGTGATGGGTATATGGGCACTGGATTATGGGATGGAGGATATGTATGACGGGCATATGGGCACGAGACTATGGGATGGCGGATATGTATATGCGCACGGGACTATGGGATGGAGGATGTGTGATGGGTATATGGGCACTGGACTATGGGATGGAGGATATGTATGACGGGTATATGGGCACGGGACTATGAGATGGCGGATATGTATGATGGATATATGGGCATGGGACTAAGGGATGGAGAATATGTATGATGGGTATATGGGCACTTGAATATGGGATGGATGATATGTATGATGGGTATATGGGCATGGGTCTATGGGATGGAGGATGTGTGATGGGTATATGGGCATAGGACTATGGGATGGAGGATGTGTGATGGGTATATGGGCATGGGACTATGGGATGGCGGATATGTATGATGGGTATATGGGCACGGGACTATGGGATGGAGGATATGTATGATGGGTATATGGGCACGGGACTATGAGATGGCGAATATGTATGATGGGTATATTGTCATGGGACTATGGGATGGAGGATGTGTGATGGGTATATGGGCACTGGACTATGGGATGGCAGATATGTATGATGGGTATATGGGCACGGGACTATGGGATGGAGGATATGTATGATGGTATATGGGCATTGGACTATGAGATGAAGGATGTATGATGGGTATATGGGCACTCGACTATGGGATGGCGAATATGTATGATGGGTATATTGTCGTGGGACTATGGGATGGAGGATGTGTGATGGGTATATGGGCACTGGACTATGGGATGGCAGATATGTATGATGGGTATATGGGCACAGGACTATGGGATGGAGGATATGTATGATGGGTATATGGGCATGGGACTATGAGATGAAGGATGTGTGATGGGTATATGGGCATGGGACTATGGGATGGCGAATATGTATGATGGGTATATTGTCATGGGACTATGGGATGGCGAATTTGCATGATGGGTATATGGGCATGGTACTATGGGATGGAGAATATGTATGATTAGTATATGGGCACGGGACTATGGGATGGAGAATATGTATGATGGGTATATGGGCATGGGCCTATGGGATGGTGGATATGTATGATAGGTATATGGGCATGGGCCTATGGGATGGGGGATATGTATGATGGGTATATGGGCACGGGACTATGGGATGGAGGATAATTATAATTTGTTATAACTAACCACAGTTAGTTACTATGCCCGGGAAACAGTGTGTGCGTATCAAGCCCCGCCCCTCATTATGATGTCAAAGTGTGTATGTATGTGTGTATGTGTGTGTGTGTGTGTGTGTGTGTGTATGTCCGGGATAGGCATCTGCACCGTCACAGCTACAGCCACAAAATTTGGCACAGTCACACATCTGGACCCCGAGAGCGTCCTAGGCTATGTTGTGAGGCGAAATTTTAACCCCGCGTGTACTGGAGAAAAAGTGTGTGCGCGTCAAGCCCCGCCCCTCATTATGTCATAATGCCCCTATTTGCATACTGGGGGATGGACAATATGTATGACCGGTATATGGGCACGGGACTATGGGATGGAGGATGTGTGATGGGTATATGGGCACTCGACTATGGGATGGTGAATACGTATGATGGGTATATGGGCACGGGACTATGGGATGGAGGATGTGTGATGGGTATATGGGCACTCGACTATGGGATGGAGGATATGTATGATGGGTATATTGGCACGGGCCTATGGGATGGAGGATGTGTGATGGATATATGGCCACGGGACTATGGGATGGAGGATAATTATAATTTGTTATAACTAACCACAGTTAGTTACTATGCCCGGGCAGCGCCGGGCTCTTCAGCTAGTTAGCTTATAAAATCCCTTTCCGTCACAGTCAGCAGTATCTGGGACCCAGACCACACTTTGCCACCACCAGCTCCGGATTTCTCTGATTAAGATTTCAACTTAACAGAGGGGTTCAAAGCCAACCCAATTCAGTATCGTAATTATCTTAAAGGCACTTAAATTCATTTCTAGAGCATGAAGACAGAGCTAATAAGTTTTATAATTTATTCCCAAAAGGCGGGCAGTGATTACACAGATAAAAGATGTTACAAAGTTGAGACATTAGATATGTACAATGCAAATATAAAATAAACAGGATTAACAAAACATAGATTAACACTTACATTTGCTTAGATGGTCTTAGACTAACCATGTGGGGAGGCGGGGCCAGATGACTCCCTGCATCTGGGATCCTAGCAGCACGGGATCTCCAGCATGAATAAACTCCCAACTGAGTGAATGTACTCTATAGTCCTGGGTTCTGACATCATAAAAGGTGCGGTTGGGTGATGGTCCTCCCCCTGCTCTTGGAGTTACAATTCTGACTACAACACTTATAATAACTATATCTCGCAGAGGGTACCTCGTATAAACACGTACATAGTCTTATCCTTTCCAGCCTGTCGAAGCAATAATTCAAGCCCAAACATGCAGTAATTATGTCACACCATTTAGGAGGAATCCATTTCTCCGATTCTGTGGGTGCTAGAACCGTGAAAACTATGGGCTAGAATGCAGGCTCGTGCCCTACGCAGAAATGTAATTTTCACGTTTTTACCATAAATGAGCCGTGTTTTATGACCAAATGATTAGATCTCCACTATTTTCTATGAGAGTAGCTGAGCACATGTTGAGACAAAGAGACCCCTCACCGTGAGGCAGGAAGGAGCTCACACTGGGAATTCAGGTTAGACTGGTTTTGTGTGTGAGCCGAGAAGGGGGAGGAACAGGGGGGTGAGTGGCTGCAGGGACAGAATTCAAAGCTGCAGCTGTGACAGGCTAAAGTCTCATCTGTAAGGTAGAGAATGGAAGATTCTGGAATGTTCCGGAGAAGTCATATCCTACATTATCATTACAAAGGTGTTGGTGGGGAGGGGCTGTTTAACCTTTTCTGTGTTCCTGTCCCTATCAAGGATAAGAAGGACAACCTCGTGGTGGTGCTGTCAGGAGGGACGTCCTGAAAAACACATTTATGCTCACCTTTCTTCCCTGTGCTCCAGCACTGTCCCATTCTGCTTGAAGCGGGGGGAGGAGTGCAGTGCCGGAGTATGTGCCTGCCCATACCGTGCTGTCAGGCGCCATATTGCTGAAGACATACTGCAAATGCGTCTTCAACAAAATGGCGCCAGATAGCGCTATGCGCATGCGCAATTCCGACTCCCCTGCCTCGGTCTCCGGCGAGAAGGGAAATGCCACGGCAATGCTCCTCCCGGTCAGGGTAAGTATGTAAGTATGGCGCCGGAGATCGCAGTATGTCTACACGCACCGCCATCTCCGGTGCCATACACACTCCTCTTACCTGTAACCGCTGGATGCCTCCTTCTGCCTGGAGCCAGACTGCGCAGGCGCGTCGCGCTTGCCCAGTCTATAAAGGCTTCAGACAGAGTGATGCTCCCAGCATTTTATTATAGATGTGATAATAATGAAGTTACATGTCTGCCTCCCAATCTATATATTGTCAGTCTGAATTTTATATCTAAACAAAAATTAATATCTAATATTTATACTTCTTAAGTTTATACATGTATTTCATTTTAAGCCATACATTACAGAAGCATGTTTCTAAACTTTTTTCTATCTTTTTTGGACAGTTTTTACAGTTCCAATATGGTGATGTAATTTGTTCAGATTCTTAAGATAAGCCATGATTATTATATCGCTGGATTTCCCATTGGTGATGGTCTACACCCTTGCCAATTAGCGCTTTGGAGTACCAAAATGTGCTACTGCCTCTTCAATATAGATCATCTTTTACACTAGTTCATACTTCTACAGTAGATGCCATACAAAATTTTCTTGCTGTTTCACTTTTTATTGTCTCTTTGTCTGATTCAATCAATTATAAAAGTTTGTAAAAGACTTTGAAATGAAACGTGTTAGCAGAATTTTGCTATGTATTTTGCACCATAATGTAGTGGAAAAGACCCTAATTGCAGTTATGGGTCATAGCTGGGCAGAGTTTTGCTGTTTAAATACAATCATTGTTTTATCAGCAGGAGATTATCTTTACAGGACAACCGGCCTCCTGCATCACTGTTCAACCACGCCCCCAGAACTGATTAGCATACAATGTAGACAATGGAAAGATAACGTCATGGGGCAGGTGGGTTATACACACCTCAACAACTGAGCTCTACTAGATCTGCAGCAGAGAAAACTATGATTCTATCATAACTGCAACACCGAGTATACTAATTGATACATTGCTGGAATCAGAGTGTCACAAACCCACAGATTTTCAATTGGACTCAGGCATGGGCTCTGGAAGGACTATTCCGAAACTTTGATCTTCTGGAGAAGCCATTCTTTTTTCGATGTTACTATCCTACCCCATTTGACAGCCTCCCGAGGAAGCCCATGCGAAATGCGCATCGGGGCTGCTGTTGGGCACATCCACAGACAGCTACCAATGGGTAAGACTTGAACTTCCCTATTCAATACCTCCCATGTTTGGTATATATGATTATTGTTTGACATTTACTTTTTAAACAGGTGTAGAGGTCAGGGCATCAGAGATTGCACTTTAGATGCATGTTTCACTTTCTTCTTAGCCCTTTTGGGTATTGCTATTTACAGTGCCTTGCAAAAGTATTTGGCCCCCTGGAACTTTTCAACCTTTTCCCACATATCATGCTTCAAACATAAAGATAACAAATGTAAATTTTTGGTGAAGAGTCAACAAGTGGGACACAATTGTGAAGTTGAACAAAATTCATTGGTTATTTAAAATTTTTGTGGAAATTCAAAAACTGAAAAGTGGTGCGTGCAATATTATTTGGCCCCTTTAATTTAGTACTTTGTTGTGCCACCTTTTGCTTCGATTACATCTACAAGTCGCTTGGGGTATGTCTATCAGTTTTTTACATTGAGAGACTGAAATTCTTGCCCATTCTCCCTTGGCAAACAGCTCGAGCTCAGTGAGGTTTGATGGAGATCGTTTGTGAACAGCAGTTTTCAGCTCTTTCCACAGATTCTCAATTGGATTCAGGTCTGGACTTTGACTTGGCCATTCTAACACCTGGATACGTTTATTTGTGAACCATTCCATTGTAGATTTTGCTTTATGTTTGGGATCATTGTATTGTTGGAAGACAAATCTCCGTCCCAGTCTCAGGTCTTCTGCAGACTCCAACAGGTTTTCTTCAAGAATGGTCCTGTATTTGGCCCCATCCATCTTCCCATCAATTTTAACCATCTTCCCTATGTTTGACAGTGGGGATGGTGTGTTCAGGGTGATAAGCTGTGTTGCCTTTACGCCAAACATATCGTTTGGCATTGTTGCCAAAAAGTTCGATTTTGGTCTCATCTGACCAAAGCACCTTCTTCCACATGTTTCGTGTGTTTCCCAGGTGGCTTGTTGCAAACGTTAAACTACACTTTTTATAGATATCTTTGAGAAATGGCTTTCTTCTTGCCACTCTTCCATAAAGGCCAGATTTGTGCAGTGTACGACTGATTGTTGTCCTAAGGACAGACTGTCCCACCTCAGCTGTAGATCGCTGCAGTTCATCCAGAGTGATCATGGGACTCTTGGCTGAATCTCTGATCAGTCTTCTCCTTGTTTGAGATGAAAGTTTAGAGGGACGGCCGGGTCTTGGTAGATTTGCAGTTGTATGACACTCCTTCCATTTCAATATAATCACTTGCACAGTCTTCCTTGGGATGTTTAAAGTTTTGGAAATAATTTTGTATCCAAATCCGGCTTTAAACTTCTCCACAACAGTATCACGGACCTGCCTATTGTGTTCCTTGGTCTTCATGATGCTCTCTGTGCATTAAACAGAACCCTGAGACTATCACAGAGCAGGTGCATTTATACAAAGACTTGATTACACACAGGTGGATTATATTTATCATCATTAGTCATTTAGGACAACATTGGGTCATTCAGAGATCAATGAACTTCTGGAGTGAGTTTGCTGCACTGAAAGTAGAGGAGCGAAACTGGTCGGTCAAATTCATAAGTCGCCGACTTTCGCTAAAGTCGAGTTTCGCCGATCGAAACCCGACCATAGCGTGAGGTCAGCCATGAGGTCGCCGATCAGAGCGCCAAACTCGCGTTTCAAATAATGCTTCCAGCACCCTTTCTTAGCCAATGATGGAGGACGCACATTGTGGGCAACGCGATGACATGGGCAGCGGCCACCACCATCTTAGAAAAGGGCATTGAAGTGATTCGCTGGCTTTGTGTGGCGTCACAGTGGGTATAAAAGGCTGTGACCACCGACCGACATCTTACATCTGCCTATCTTAGAATAGGGAGAGGAGCTGCTGCTGATTCTGAAAAGGGAGAGAGTTAGGCAGGGAAGAAAAAAAAACTGCTTCTGCTGATAGCGCTTTTCACTGTACAGTTAGTGTGCAGTGAAAATGGAGGATTTTTGTTATGTGCAACAGCGCTGGTGGTGATTAGGCTGCCTTTTAAGGCTACCTGCTAGCTGCATTGCTGTGTGCACACTGCTGTTAAAACTGCTTTTTTTCAAAGCACTCCAACTTTTATAATTTTGTCCTGGAGAGTTCCTGAGCATTCATTTTTTCACACACCGTCTAGTGGTGTACGTTCCTCACTCACTACCGTGTACCGGCTGGTATCACAGACAAATAGAAGCCATCTGGGTGTGACTCTGGAAGAAAAAGCCAAGGAGTTTTTCCGTTTTTCCAGACCTACACCTTAGAGTGCTGTCCGCTTTTCAAACAGTTTCGTATATCTGCTGTTTGATTACGGTCAAAGCTAGACAGAGACAGCGTATGTCAGTCCCTATACAAATAGATCGAGATTGACAGTTTTCCATACAGACACCGTATAGCGGTGTACGCTCCTCACACACTACCGTGTACCAGCTGGTATCACGGACAAATAGAAGCTATCTGGGTGTGACTCTGGAAGAAAAAGCTGAGGAGTTTTTCCGTTTTTCCAGACCTACACCTTAGAGTGCTGTCCACTTTTCAAACAGTTTCGTATATCTGCTGTTTGAATACGGTCAAAACTAGACAGACAGCGTGTGTCAGTCCCTATACAAATAGACGAAGATTGACAATTTTCCATACACACACCGTATAGAGCTGTCCGATTCTCAAACAGTATTGTATATCTGCCGTTCGCATTACAGTCACATCTATACAGAGTCAGTGTGTGTGTGAGACACTCCGTAAATACATATACAGCTGTACACTTCTGATACAGTTCCGCATATCTGCTTGTTGGATTACGGTCCAATACATACTATGAGAGCGTCTGTGGCTAACAAAATATATACGAACATTTAATTTTTTTAATACACCTTACACAGCTGCATGCTCCTCATACAATACCATCTCTCTGCTGGTATTTTTGGTACATTTTTCCAAACATGAGGAAGTATGGTGGAAGAGTCCGCGGAGGTGAGCAGGGAGGCGCAGCTGGTACTGATGGTGGGGTGGTGCATCGGCTGGTTCTGGCAAAAGCACAATAGCAGCTAATGCAGGAGTTGTTGAGCCTGCGTCATCGTCTGGCCCAAGAAGGCCTGTAAGGTTGCCTTTTCTTGGAGTAGGAAAACCGCTTTTAAAGCTGGAGCATCAGGAACAGGTTTTGGCGTACATTGTCAAAACAGCCACCAGCTCTATTGCCTCCTCTTGTGAACGTTCGAAACCTGCAAGCACGGAGTCATCAGTGTAGGGTTCTGGTCAGGAACCAGCTTTCCTTGTGTCCTTCACCCCCACCAAAAGTTAAGGATGCGGCAGCCCACACTTCAGATTACTCTATGGAGCTCTTTTCACATACCATGCCTGGGTTATCCAGTCAAATCCAGAATTCTCCAGTCCAAGATGAATCTGACATGGAGTGCACTGATGCACAGCCACTGCTAGATGATTCTGCTGGTACATCAACACAGAGCACTACATTGCCCTCGCAGTCTATTGAGCCAGAATCTGACCCTCATGAAACTCAGGTGCCCGTTCCTGCATACTATACCACCTTACACGGTGACACAGAGGAAGGTAAAGAGGAAGGTGTAGATGACTTTGAAGAGGAGGTGATGAATGACCCAGTTCTTGACCCGGATTGGCATCCATTGGGGGAGGAGTGTGGCGCTGGCAATAGTTCAGATACGGAGAAGGATCCGCAGCAGGCATTGACATCGCAGCAGCGGTTATCTGCCAGGCCAGTAGCTGTCCAAAAACGTGGAACAAAAACTAAAAGAGTTGCAGGACAGCTTGGCCAGACGGTCAACTTAGCACAGCGTGCAAGGCCAGAAAATGTATACCATATTAGGAAGAGTGCAGTGTGGCACTTCTTTGTCCAAAATCCTACTGAGGAGGCAAAGGTTACCTGTAAGAAGTGCGGAAGGACCTTTAGCCGAGGTAAACAACTCAGAAATTTGAATACCAGTTGCATGCTTAGACATTTAATCAACATGCCCTTGCAAGCATGGACGGACTACAAAACCTCAGGTAGCACATGTGCACCTGCTCCAACTGAAGGTAGCCAGCAACGCTCCATCGCTTCCCCCACTGTAAGACCACTGCCACCGTTAAGCACACCACCAGCACTAAATGTGGAGGTGTCGTCGCAAGGCCAAAGCACTCAGGGAATCACAATGGTTTTGCAACACAACACTGAATCTAGGCGATCACCACCAATACCATCACCAACCCCCTCTCACTCCATCCGGTCCACCGCTACTTCTCCAATATGCAGCTCTCCAGTCCTGCTCACTCTACCAGCCACTCTGAGTAGGACAAGAAAGTACTCATCCTCTCATCTGCGTACACTTTGTTTGAACGCCTACATTGCCAAACTAATCTCATTAGAGATGATGCCCTACCGTTTGGTTGAAAGCAAAGCTTTCCGTGAGCTCATGGCCTACGCTGTCCCACGCTATGACCTACCCAGTCGGCACTTCTTTTCTCAAAAAGCCATCCCTGCCCTCCACCAGCATGTGAAAGACCGCATTGTCCATGCACTAAAACTGTCAGTGAGTGGAAAGGTGCTCCTCACAACAGATGCATGGACCAGTAGGCATGGCCAGGGCCGATACGTGTCCATCACTGCGCACTGGGTTAATGAGGTGGATGCAGGCTTCACTGGGGACAGCGGCAATGGAACACTGCTGCCTAGCCAATGGTGCAGGAAACAGTTGGCTGTAGGCGTTCGATCCTCCTCCTCCTCTATCAGCGAAAGCTCGTCCACAGAGTGCAGTCGTACGAGCACTCCATCCGCAGCTGGCAGTGTTGCACACGATGTGTCCCACTATCGAACAGCTAGTGGTAAGACTCAGCAGGCTGTTAAAGATGTTGTCTTTGTGCGACAACAGACACACCGCAGAGGTACTGGCCGACTACTTGCAGCAACACACTGAGTCATGGCTTGGCAGTCTACATCTTGAGGCAGGCAAGGTAATCAGTGATAACGGCAGTAATTTTGTGGCAGCCATAGCCCGTGCAAAACTCACACACATACCTTGCCTGGCTCACACTTTGAACCTGGTGGTGCATTGCTTCCTTAATAATTATCCAGAGTTAACATCCCTGCTCCATAAGGTGCGAAGACTGTGCTCGCACATCTGTCGCTCAAACGTCCACTCCACTCGTATGCAGAAGCTGCAAAGATTGCTCCACCTACATAAGCACCGCCTAATCATAGATGTTGCAACAAGGTGGAACTCCACCCTGCACATGGTTGAGAGGCTGTGCGAACAGAGGTAGGCTGTAATGCATTTGTGGGAGGATACACGGGCAGGCAGTTAGAGGGAAGACATGGAACTGTCGGGTGTGCATTGGTCAAAGCTGAAAGACCTCTGTAAAGTCCTTCAGTGTTTTGAGGAATGCACACGGCTGGTAAGCGCAGACGATGCCATCATAAGCATGAGCATCCCACTTATGCATCTGCTCATGCAAGTTTGACGCACATTAAGGATCAGGCATCTGCAGCGGAGGAGGAGGAGGAGGGAAGCCTTGATGACAGTCAGCTATTGTCTGGTCAGGGAACTGTCCTGGATGAGGTGGAGGAAGAAGAGGAGGAGGAGGAGGAGGAGGATGAAGGGGATGATTATTTTGGGCAGGAGGATGCTTCTCAGGGGGCAAGAGAAAATGTTGGCATTCCAAGGTCAGGTACAGTGTTTGTGCGTTACTGTAGGGATGTGGATATGCCAGAAACTGCTCCTCCACCCACCACTGGCAGTGCATCATTGACACCTGGAATATTGGCCCACATGTTTGATTATGCCTTGCGGATCCTTAAAAGGAACCCCTGCATTTCCAAAATGATGAGGGATGATGACTACTGGCTGGCCAGCATCCTCCATCCACGCTACAAAGGCAAATTACACAACATCATGCCACAGGAGAACCTAGAGATAATATTTGCTACCAAACAAGCAACTCTTGTAAACCGTTTGTTTGAGGCTTTCCCAGCACACAGCAGCAGTGCTGGTTCTTCCACGAGCTGTAGAGGGCACAATGGAATAGGTGTTCGTGGTGCACACAGCCGAAGTGGCGTTGGAGACAGGGGTTTAATGACCATGTTGTGGAATGATTTCTCAAGTACCGCTCACATGACTGCTAATTAGTGTTGAGCGATACCACCCGATACTGAAAAATATATCGGAATTGATCAGCCGATCTAAAAAAAGTATCGGGTATCGCCTATTCCGATCCCGGAAGTCCCATTCAAGTCAATGGAACAGAAATATCGGAATTTAAAAAAACCCTTTCTTTCCCTGTAGGTTAATTCTACATGAAGAAAAACAGCTAATAATAATGTAGAATGTATTGTGGGAGGTGTAGGAGACATTAAAGCCATAGAGGTTTAGCCCAATCAAATGGAATAGCAGGATTTTTATTTTTTAAAGACGTTCGGAGTTACAAAGATATTGACTGTGTTAACCTCTTTTATATTTTGTCAGATATGTATGTTTCACTACTTCCATGCTCTTCACCTTTTTTACTTCTCCCACACTTTCTCCTTCATGAACCTCAGCAGCAGCAGCAGCATCTTTTTCATCAACTACTTCTTTTTCTTCTTCTTTTTTTTTTTTTTTTTTACATTCTTCTTATTCAACTATTATTCTTCTTCATATTCTACTTCTTCATCTTCTTCCTATTCTTCTTCATCATATTCTTATTTCTGTCAGGCATTCCTGTAGTTGTTATCTATAAAAGTTTGAAGATTACACCTTCCGTTCAGCCTGTCACAAAAGATTTACAACAGGATTTGTCCGCGTTCAGTTTGGCCTGCAGCAGCAGGCCTTTTCCAGGGGCACCATGAGGAGGAATGGACTCACCCCCATACACTGCTTAGTCTTCTTCTGCTAATAAATTTGATAATATCATTTGCTCAGATTTTTAGTCTTATGCAAAATGTTCTTCTGCTTTTGTTTTTTATGCTTCTTGGTCTTCTGTCTCTTGTTGTTCTGGATCTTGGTGGTTGTCTTCCTGTTCTTTGTCCTCTTGGTCATCTTCTTCAGGGTCATCTTTTAGGTATTCTTCGGTGTGGTCTTCAGGGTCGTCGTCTCCAGGGTCATTGTCATGGAGATCCAGAGTGAGAATCAAAAACCATTTCCACAAGCTTGAACTTGGAAAAGTAGCAGAAGTTACAAGAAGGCTGAGGAACTGGTGAGAACCAGCTGACGGTACTGGAACCCGGAGTGGCAGCAGAATGAACAAGAGCCAATGGCACAACCGTGGACCAGCTGACGGTGCTGGAACACGGTTACTAAGCAGGAGGTACCTGTGCTCCAAAGCACTACCAAGGACCAGCAGATGTTGCTGGAACTCGGATACCGACAAGGAGGCAACAATGCCAAAGGCTCTGCTGGGAACCAGCTGACGTTGCTGGAACCCGGATGGGTAGCAGAAGGTACCCATGATCAACAAAGTTGCAAGGCCGCGAGCAGGACGCAGTTTCCGAAACCCACAGTCCAACAGGGGGTGCTTGTCCAAATGGCACTACAGAACTAGCCTTTATTACCAGAACCCGCAGTCCACATAGGAAGCACCAAAACTGCAGGCACCATAGACTTGGCAAACCCGACCGCAACACGACAGGACAACGTATCGGTGGCAAAGTGACGTTGACACTACCCGGAGACAGAAGGCGTGCTGGAACCAGGCTGGGCAGGAGGGAGTACCCGTGCCAAAGACACTGCCGAGAACCAGCTGACGGTGCTGGAACCCAGAGGGGCAGCAGAAGGAACAAGAGCCAATGGCACAACCGTGGACCAGCTGACGGTGCTGGAACATGGTTTCTAAGCAGGAGTTATCTGTGTTAAAAAGCACTACCAAGAACCAGCAGACGTTGCTGGAACTCGGATGCCGACAAGGAGGCAACAATGCCAAAGGCTCTGCTGGGAACGAGCAGACGGTGCTGGAACCCGGATGGGTAACAGAAGGTACTCATGATCAACAAAGTTGCAAGGCCGCGAGCAGGACGCAGTTACCGAAACCCACAGTCCTACAGGGGGTGCTTGTCCTATTGGCACTATGGAACCAGCCTTTTTTACCAGAACCCGCAGCCCACATAGGAAGCACCGAAACTTCAGGCACCATAGACTCGGGTAACCCTACCGCAACACGACAGGACAACGTATCGGTGGCAAAGTGATGTTGACACTACCCGGAAACAGCAGGCGTACTGTAACAAAGCTGGGCAGGAGGGAGTACCCGTGCCAAAGACACTGCTGAGAACCAGCTGACGGTGCTGGAACCCGGATGGGTAGCAGAAGCTACAAGAGTCAATGGAACTACGACAACCAGCTGACGATGCTGGAACCCAGAGGGGCAGCAGAAGGAACAAGAGCCATTGGACAACCGTGGAACAGCTGACGGTGCTGAAACACGGTTTCTAAGCAGGAGGTACCTGTGCTATAAAGCACTACCAAGGACCAGCAGACGTTGCTGGAACTCGGATACCAAGAAGGAGGCACCTAGGCCAAAGGCTCTGCCGGGAACCAGCTGACGGTGCTGGAACTAGGCTGGGCAGGAGGGAGTACCCGTGCCACAGACACTTCTGAGCTGCAACTGGCGATGTTGGAGCCCAGGGGGTGAATCATGCAGCAGGCTGAGGCCTACTTGGAGCTAGTTTTATATTGGTTGTACACAACTACTGATTTTAACCGGGCTCCGCTTGGGCCTCTGGCTCTACTGTCTCAAGTATTTCCCCTGGCCTACAACCCCGCCAGTCACTGCTCTGAAGTGGCGTGTGCACAATCCACACTTGTTCCTGTGTGACTGGGGCTCAGTCATGTCAGTTGATCCACTGATGTGTGTCCGGCAAGGTCTCCTGCTCTGTCCACATTCCCACTACTAGTAGTGGGAATGGGGACAGAGAGGCAGACATTGCCGGACACACATCAGTGGATCAACTGACGTGCCTGAGCCACAGTAACACAGGAATAAGTGTGGATTGTGCACACGCCACTTCAGAGCAGCGACTGGCGGGGTTGGAGGCCAGGGGAAATACTAGAGACAGTAGAGCCAGAGGCCTAAGTGGAGCACGGTGGAAAATCAGTAGTAGTGTGATTTTGGAGGCAGCAGGAGACTTTGCCATCCACACAGCAGGGGAACAGCAGGCGTTACTGAACCCCACAGACACAGGAGCGAGTGTTTGAATCTGTGCGGACAGCACTTCCAAGCTACAACTGGCTGTGTTGTAGCCCAGGATCAATGCTCCGAGCATGCTGAGGCCTACTTGGAGTGAGGAGAAAATGCGTTGTAGTGTGAGATTGGAGGCAGCAGGAGACTTTGCCATCCACACAGCAGGGGAACAGCTGGCATTACTGAACCCCACTAACACAGGAGCGAGTGTTTGAATCTGTGCGGACAGCACTTCCAAGCTACAACTGGCTGTGTTGTAGCCCAGGATCAATGCTCCGAGCAGGCTGAGGCCTACTTGGAGCGAGGAGAAAATACGATGTAGTGAGATTTTGGAGGCAGCAGGAGACTTTGCCATCCTCACAGCAGGGGAACAGCACGCGTTACTGAACCCCACAGACACAGGAGCGAGTGTTTGAATCTGTGCGGACAGCACTTCCAAGCTACAACTGGCTGTGTTGTAGCCCAGGATCAATGCTCCGAGCAGGCTGAGGCCTACTTGGAGCGAGGAGAAAATGCGTTGTAGTGTGAGTTTGGAGGCAGCAGGAGACTTTGCCATCCACACAGCAGGGGAACAGCTGGCGTTACTGAACCCCACAGACACCGGAGTGAGTGTTTCAATCTGTGCGGACGGCACTTCCAGGCTACAACTGGCTGTGTTGTAGCCCAGGATGAAGCATGCAGCAGGCGGAGGCCAACTTGCAGCTGGTTTTATAGAGGTTGTAGACTACTACTGATTGTAACCGTGCTCCACTATCTCTAGTATTTCCCCTGCCCTCCAACCCCGCCAGTTCCTGCTCTGAAGTGGCGTCTGCACAATCCACACTTTTTCCTGTGTAACTGTGGCTCAGTCACATCATTTGATCCCCTGATGCCCTGTGTCTGGCAAGGTCTCCTGCTCAGTCCTCATTCCCACTATTATTAATGGGAATGTGGACAGAGAAGGAGACCTTGCTGGACACACATCAGGGAATCAACTGACGTGACTGAGCCACAGTAACTCAGGAACAAGTGTGGATTGTGCAGACGCCACTTCAGAGCAGCGACTGGCGGAATTGGAAGCCAGGGGAAAACTAGAGACAGTGGAGCCAGAGGTCTAAGTGGAGCACGGTTAAAAATCAGTAGTAGTGTGAGTTTGGAGGCAGCAGGAGACTTTGCCATCCACACAGCTGGGGAATAGCTGGCGTTACTGAACCCCACAGACACCGGAGCGAGTGTTTCAATATGTGCGGACGGCACTTCGAGGCTACAATTGGCTGTGTTGTAGCCCAGGATCAATGCTCCGAACAGGCTGAGGCCTACTTGGAGCGAGGAGAAAATACGTTTTAGTGTGAGTTTGGAGGCAGCAGGAGACTTCGCCATCCACTCAGCTGGGGAACAGCTGGTGTTACTGAACCCCACAGACACCGGAGCGAGTGTTTCAATCTGTGCGGACGGCACTTCTAGGCTACAACTGGCTGTGTTGGAGCCCAGGATCAATGCTCCGAGCAGGCTGAGGCCTACTTGGAGCGAGGAGAAAATACGATGTAGTGTGAGCTTGGAGACAGCAGGAGACTTTGCCATCCACACAGCAGGGGAATAGCTGCCGTTACTGAACCCCACAGACACCGGAGCGAGTGTTTCAATCTGTGCGGACGGCACTTCCAGGCTACAACTGGCTGTGTTGTAGCCCAGGATGAAGCATGCAGCAGGCGGAGGCCAACTTGCAGCTGGTTTTGTAGAGGTTGTAGACTACTACTGATTGTAACCGTGCTCCACTATGGCCTCCGGCTCCACTGTCTCTAGTATTTCCCCTGGCTTCCAACCCCGCCAGTTGCTGCTCTGAAGTGGCGTCTGCACAATCCACACTTGTTCCTGTGTAACTGTGGCTCAGTCACGTCATTTGATCCCCTGATGAGTGTCTGGCAAGGTCTCCTGCTTAGTCCTCATTCACACTACTAGTAATGGGAATGTGGACAGAGCAGGAGACCTAGCCAGACACACATCAGGGGATCAACTGACGTGACTGATCTCCAGTAACTCAGGAACAAGTGTGGATTGTGCAGACGCCACTACAGATCAGCAACTGGCGGGGTTGGAGGCCAGGGGAAAAACTAGAGACAGTGGAGCCGGAGGCCTAAGTGGAGGACGGTTGAAAATCAGTAGTAGTTTGCATGTGGATGGAGCAGGAGACTTTGCTGTCTACACAGCAGGGGAACAGCTGGCATTACTGAACCCCACTAACACAGTAGCTAGTGTGTGCTTGTCTCTGTGAAGACGGCACTTCTGAACACCAACTAGCATTGTTGGAGCCCAGGTTGAGGCATGGAGCAGGCTGAGGTCTGATGTTGTTGGCATGTGGATGGAGCAGGAGACTTTGCCGTCTACACAGCAGTGGAACAGCTGGCATTACTGAACCCCACAGACACAGTAGCGAGTGTGTTTTTCTCTGCGAAGACGGCACTTCTAAACACCAACTGGCACTGTTGGAGCCCAGGATGAGGCATGGAGCAGGCTCAGGCCTGATGTTGTTGGCATGTGGAGGCAGCACTAGACTTTGCCATCTACACAGCAGGGGAACAGCTGGCATTACTGGACCCCACTAACACAGGAGGTAGTGTGTGTTTGTCTCTGTGAAGACGGCACTTCTGAACACCAACTGGCGTTGTTGGAGCCCAGGATGAAGCATTTGGCAGGCTGAGGCCAACTTGCAGCACGTTTTATAGAGGTTGTAGAGTACTACTGATTGTAACCGTGCTCCACTTAGGCCTCAGGCTCCTCTGTCTCTAGTATTTCCCCTGGCCTCCAACCCCGCCAGTGACAGCTCTGAAGTGGCGTCAGCACAATCCACACTTGTTCCTGTGTTACTTGGGCTCAGTCCCGTCAGTTGATACTCTGATGTGTGTCCGGCAAGGTCTCCTGTTCTGTCCTCATTCACACTACTAGTAATGGGAAAGTGGACAGACCAGGAGACCTTGCCGGACACACATCAGGGGATCAACTGACGTGCCTGAGCCACAGTAACACAGGAACAAGTGTGGATTGTGCAGACACCACTTCAGAGCAGGAACTGGCGGGGTTGGAGGCCAGGGGAAATACTAGAGACAGTGGAGCCAGAGGCCTAAGTGGAGCACGGTTAAAAATCAGTAGTAGTTTGAATGTGGATGGAGCGGGAGACTTTGCCGTCCACACAGCAGGGGAGCAGCTGGCATTAATGAACCCCAATAACACAGGAGCTAGTGTTTTTCTCCGTGCAGACGACACATCTGAATGACAATTGGCTGTGTTGAAGCCCAGGGATTATAGTTCAGGTGGTAGAAACATGAACACAACAGGAGACCTGGATACAGTTGCCAACCAATTATTTAGTCTGGAAGAGGACTGGCAAATTCTGGGGAGATCCAGGCCTTGTTCATTTTCAGAAAAGTAAGCCGGTCGACGTTATCGGAAGAAAGTCGCGTGCGACGGTCTGTTAGTACACCACATGCGGCACTAAAGACGCGTTCCGATAATACACTGGCAGCAGGGCAAGCCAGCACCTCCAATGCATACTGGCTAAGCTCTGGCCAGGTATCCAGCTTAGAGACCCAAAACTTGAAGGGGGAAGAGCCATTTGGGAGTACAGTCACAGGGCAAGACATGTAGTCTGTCACCATCTGACGGAAACGTTGCCTCCTGCTGACTGGAGCCGTCAGTGATGGTGTAGACAATTGTGGCGGACACACAAAACTTTGGGCCATAGTGGTCTTGCCTTGTGCTGAGGCGCTGCCTCTGCTCCCTCTTTGTGCTGAGTTTCCTCCACTGGCTCGATGCACAGAGGTGCTTTGTAAAGCACTAGCACCACTGCTGTCGGGTGGAATGGAAAATATGATGGACTGCACCAGTGTGTCTTGGTACTCCCGCAGTTTACGCTCCCGTTTCAACATTGATATGAGGGTTTGTAAGTTGTCCCAGTAGCGAGGATCTAGGAGGGTGTACACCCAATAATCAGCTGTGTAGAAAATGTGGGCGATGCGGCGGTCGTTTCTCAGGCACTGCAGCATGAAGTCAACCATGTGCTGCAGACTCCCAACTGCCAAAGAACCGCTGTCCCCTGCTTGAGGCATGATCTCTGTCTGCTCTACATCACCCCACCCTCGCTGTACATACTGACTAGAGCTTTGTGTACCTCCCTCCTCTGGAGAGATGTCTTCCTCCATCGACTCCTCCTCATCCTCCTCACAAAGTGTCCCCTGCCTAGGCCTTTGTGAGGAAGCACGTAGCGGAGACTGTCCAGAAGCAGATGGCATTTGGGACTCCTCATCCTCCACCTCTTCCAAAACTTCATCCCTTAGTGCTTGCAGTGTTTTTTGAAGCAGGCAGATAAGGGGGACAGTCATGCTGACTAGTGCATCATCTGCACTCGCCGTCCGCGTGGAATCATCGAAGGCACACAAAAAGAGGCAGATGTCCTTCATGGAGGCCCACTCAGTGGTGCTGAAGTGTGACAGGCGCACAGTGTGACTTGTTTGCTCCTGATGCAGCTGGTACTCCATGACAGCTGCCTGCTGCTCACAGAACCGCTCCAACATATGTAACGTAGAATTCCACCTGGTGGGTAGGTCAGATATGTGCTGGAACGCCGCAAGTGAGCGCACTCTATGCGGACCTTGTGCAGCAGTGCATCAAGATCAAAGAGAGTCTTTCAGAAAGCTCTGCACGACTAAGTTGAGCACATGTGCCAGTCATGGGATGTGAGTGAGGTTGCCAAGGCAAAGAGCTGCCACCAGATTTCGGCCATTGTCACACACTACCAAGCCCGGCTGGAGATTCGCTGGCAGAAACCACACGTCGCTCTCCTGCTTGATGGCATTCCTGAGCTCCTGCGCTGCGTGGCTTTGATTCCCCAAAGAAATTAATTTCAGTACTGCCTGTTGACGTTTGGCCACGGCTGTGCTCATATCGGTCATAACAGGCTCCTGCTGCGCTGTTTCAGAGGAACTTGAGTAGGAGGAGGAGTCAATGTGTACAGACTGGATTCCTGCAATCCGTGGAGTTGGCAGAACATGTAGAGCGCCACTCTCCAGATCTGTACCCGGCTCCACAACATTGACCCAATGGGCAGTGAGGGAACGGTATCGTCCCTGTCCATGGTTACTGGTCCACGCATCGGTGGTCGGGTGAACCTTGCTACTGACGGCGTTTAGTAGCGCATGTTTTATGTTTGCCTCCACATGCTTCTGCAGGGCAGGGACAGCTCACCTGCTGAAATAAAAGCGGCTGGGCACAGTGTATTGTGGGACTGCCAATGCCATGAAGTCCCAGAAGGTGTCAGTCTCCACCAGCCTGAATGAGAGCATTTCAAGTGCCAGTAGCTTGGCAATGCCAGCATTCAGAGCCTGTGCTCGGGGATGGTTTGCCGAGTATGGCCGCCTTTTCTCCCATGCCTGTGCTACCGATGACTGCCGAGTGGCCTGGGAGTGTGAGGATGACTTGGAACGTGGTGCTGTGGGTGGAATGTCACAGGGTCTCCGGACAACAGTGCCAGAGGTTCTTCCTTGGCGATCCCGTGAGGAAGCCGAACCAGCTGTGTGTGAGCTGGAGGAAGAGGCCCCAACACGAGCTGAAGAGGTGGTAGGTGGTGCTGTACGTTGGCCTACGTCTTCAGTGTGTCTGTTTAACTCCACCTCATGCTTGGTCCACACATGTTTCCACATATTAGTGGTATTGAGGTTGCTGACATTTTTCCCTCTTTTGACTCTCTGATGACACAGCTTGCATTTGACAAAGCAAATGTCATCTGCAACTGTGTAAAAAAAGGATCATGCACTGCAAGTCTTGGGAGCGCCCGTTTTGCCTTTTGAAAGTGGAATGCTCCTAACGGGTGCCGAAGTGGAGGCTAAAGGCAACCAAGTCTGCCCCCTCCCTCTCCCTCCGGTTTTGGCCGTTCGGGGAATCTCTTCCTCAGAGCTGCTCCCACCACCTTCCTGTTCCTCACGCCATGATGGGTCAAGGACCTCAACATCTACACTCCCCTCTTCAAACACCTGCTTCTCCTGGGCTGTCTCGCCAGCACAGTATGCACCAGAAAGTGGTAACTGAGTCTCATCATCATCTGATGCGTACTGAGGTCTGCTGACCATAGGCACTGGCCCACCCACCTCTTCAGATTCAGAGGGACAAAGAAGTTGCGCATCACTGCATACTCCCTCTTCTTCACATTCTGGAATGCTGCTTGGCTGGCCCCCTCTTTCCAAACCAACAGATTCCGAGAACAGAAGTAGAGACTGAGATGGCTCTTGTCCAGGGCTCTCTTATTGCCTGGGCAGTTTGGCAAGTGGTGAAGAGACAGATGGTTGCTCTTCGGTGCTCTGGCCCTGAGATAATGTGGAAGTAATTGAAGTCGATGCGTTAGCTGCCATCCATCCAACAACGGCTTCAATTTGTTCCTCCCGCAGCAGTGGAGTACTGTGAGG
Organism: Dendrobates tinctorius; assembly: GCF_039654945.1. NCBI lineage: Eukaryota > Metazoa > Chordata > Amphibia > Anura > Dendrobatidae > Dendrobates > Dendrobates tinctorius. The sequence goes on from NW_027361921.1 coordinate 26,656,090, forward strand.
TCCTACAAAGCTGCGCATAAAGGACTGCTGCCTGATAAAACTGGGGGATGCTGACTCACTGGTGCTAACAGCAGGCACAGAATCCCCACGTCCTCTCCCTGCAGAATCCCCACGTCCTCTCCTTGCTGAAACTGCACGCCCACCACGTGCCTTACTCCCCGCCTTCTTCATCTTGCTAGACTGAGAAAGATAGGCAGAAAAGTACAAAGGGGGGCCTTAGTGTGCTTATTCCTGAACAGCTGGTTACAGGTATAAGAAACACTAATTTTATGAAGTGTGTGTGTCGACTACACTTTAATGGGAGCTAATGTGGCCTACACAACTTTCAAATGTAGTGTTTGATGAACTTTGTTTTTTTTTTGGGGAAAAAACTAAAAGGATGTGACCAAAGATTTGAAAGTCAGAGTATCACCAACTTTCTGGCGCTATTAAAGTGCAGGCAGGTAACCTACAATGCAAAAGATGAGGCTCCAAAAAAATTGGGTAATACTAATCTGGCTGCAGCTGAAGGGCACAAGCCAGAAAAAAGGCTCCTCTATCTACCCCTATATAGTGTTTGCAACCAACCAATGTAGATGGATATGGATGGATGCACACTAATAGGAGAAGAAAAAATGAGCTGCAATTAAAGAAAAATATGTGTGAGGCAGTGACGCACGCTGAGCGGCCTACAACCAGACGTAGCTGCAGGACACACTACTCAGCGTGAGCTGCACTCACACACAGTCAGAGACCTCTCAGACAACCGTGAACAGTGCAGCTAAGTGGGCACTAGCACTGAAAGGCTGCAGAAAGGCTCCGCTGTCTACTACTAGTGTTTGCAACCAACGTATATGGATACGGATGGAAGCACACTAGATAGATTTTTTTAAATAAGCAGCTCAAAAAGAAAAATATGTATGAGGCAGCAGTGAGGCACGCTGGGCAGCCTACAACCAGACGTGGCTGCAGGACCCACTCCACAGCGTGAGCTGCACTCACACAGCCCTTGCAGACAGCTGTGAACACTGCTGCTAGGGAAAGGAAAGCTACAGTGGTGGTTTATGTAGCCTGGGTGAAGCACAATATTGTTTTGAGAATCGCTATTTCTAACTGTCCCTCACAGTCTTCAACAGCAGCCTATCCCTAACTGAATTCACAGCAGAGTGACCAGAAATGGCGGCAGCGGTGGCTTTTATAGTGCATCATGACATCATTTCAGCAGCCAATCACAGCCATGCCAATAGTTAACATGCCTACATGCCTAACAGGATGTGCCCACACTTCTGAGGATTCTCATTGGCTGAATCAAAGCGAGCGGGCTTATAGCATTATGGGAAATTCCGATTCCGGTATCCGATATGAAAAAAGCATCGGAAGTCAGTATCGGAATTCCGATACAGCTAATATCGGCCGATACCCGATACTTGCGGTATTGGAAAGCTCAACACTACTGCTAATACTGCATCGATTAAAAGTGACAGGAGACAGCAGTTGTCAACTATGGTTACAAACTACTTCTCCTGCCATATCGATGTTCTCCCTCACAGGTCATTCCCCTTTGACTATTGGGCCTCTAAACTGGATGCCTGGCCTGAATTGGCACAATATGCCTTACAGGAGCTCGCTTGCCCTGCTGCTAGTGTGTTATCTGAAAGAGTCTTCAGTGCTGCTGGATCAATCCTGACAGAAAAAGGACCCATCTGTCTACCAGAAAACTGCCTCGCTTTTGTCCTCCTCTTCCTCAGACTTGCCCAATTCCACCCTTTGCAGCAGCTGAATGTCCAGCCAACACAACATATGCCATTTTTTAAACCTCCCAAAGTGGGCTGCCCACCCCCCCAATGGCTGGGGTCAACACCTGGTGCACCCGGGCAAGTGCCGTTGCTCTGAACAGGTTGATGGGCCCACAGATGGCCGACGGCACTGGCACAGGGCCCCTCATAGTACAATACATTGTCTCTGACGGTGGGGGGCCAACTCGCTGTCAGACAAACCAGCGTACTATGAGGGGCCCTGTGCCAGTACCGTCGACCATGAGTGTGCCCCCCTGCTTGGTCATGGCCACAGCACTTGCAAGTTGCAATACTTACCTCTCCCTGCTCCACTGCTGTGTAGTCTGGGCAGTTAAATGCTTCACAGGGATGGCCACTAGAAATTTGGTGCATTGATCGATGATGGTTAAGATGTAGCTATGCCCTGTCCTGCTGGCCTCTACCTTCAGATGATCAATGGCTACCATTTGTAATGGATGTCAACTTACAAGCGGATGCAGTGGTGCTTTATGATGACAAGTGACAGCACATGTGAAAAAGACTTGGGTATACTAATAGATCACAGACTGAATATGAGTCAACAGTGTGATGCAGCAGCAAAAAAGGCAAATGCAATTCTAGGATGTATTAACAGAAGCATACAGTCTAGATCACGTGAAGTCATTATTTCCCTCTACTCCTCTTTGGTCAGACCTCATCTGGAATATTGTGTCCAGTTTTGGGCACCACATTTTAATAAAGACATCAACAAACTGGAGCAAGTTCAGAAAAGAGCGACCAGAATGGTGACCGGTCTGCAAACCCTGTCTTATGAGGAAAGGTTGCAGGATTTGGGAATGTTTAGTTTGCAAAAGAGAAGACTGAGAGGAGACTTAATAGCTGTCTACAAATATCTAAAGGGCTGTCACATTGTAGAAGGATCAACTTTATTCTCATTTGCACAAGGAAAGACTAGAAGCAATGGGATGAAACTGAATGGGAGGAGACACAGATTAGATATTAGAAAAAACTTTTTGACAGTTAGAGTGATCAATGAGTGGAACAGGCTGCCACGAGAAGTGGTGAGTTCTCCTTCAATGGAAGCCTTCAAACAGAGGCTGGACAGACATCTGACTGGGATGATTTAGCGAATCCTGCTTTGAGCAGGGGGTTGGACCAGATGGCCCAGGAGGTCCCTTCCAACTCTACGATTCTATGATTCTATGATCACCTTTCACAGTTGTGATAGTCACAGACGTGTAATATTCTTGCCACCATTTTTCAATGTCTCCTCTCATGACAATCCAATAGAGTCGCCTACGGTCTGTGGCTTCTGTCTTTTGCACGCCAAAATGACCAGACACATCATGATAGGGAGTGAGGACCATGTCTACATCTCTCCCTGTTATCACAGTTTGATGGAGACGAGTAACGGTGATGTGATCCACGCTACTGCGATAAAGCAATCCTTTCTTCACTAAGAACCGTTTTTGCTGTCTCCACAGACACAGTAATTGAGGGTCTGCATCGCCTCTGCAACATCTACCGGGAGGTTTTCCCGCGATGAGTAATTCCCAAATTTCTGCTAACACTTGAATTTCCATCTGTACTTGTATCCATGTAGTTTCCAGTAGCGGAGAGTCTGGACTGGCTTACTGAGATTGAAATATATGTGAAGATTTAAAAGTACCACAACACTGTATACTGTTGTACGCTTCGACTACCTTTTCCCTTTTTATACTTGTTAAATTCTTGTGTAATACATACTGAGCCTGTGAGTGTCTTTGTCTGACTCCTGACTCTGGAAGTATAGTCGTAAATTTACAATTAACCCTAGACTGGATACACCTGGTATGTGCTGATACAGAACCTTTGTTCAAAATTTTGCATTACGGTATCATCCATAGTGAGTGAGCGTGTGTGGTTTATGCCTTCTATATATAGGGTGAATCGGAGATACCAATTTTACTGGGCCTGAGAGTGTTTGTGTCTGCCTCCTGAAATGTATACGGAGATTCAGAATGTTTACACTATACTATATATACCTTGTATCTGGTGATACTGTACCCTTTTTCACCTTTTTATTTTATTGGGTAATCCATACTGAGCCTGTGAGCATCTGTGTATGACTCATGAAATACATACGGAGATTTACGGTTATCCCTAGACTGTATAGAGCTGTACGCTTCTGATACCGTACCATATATCTTCTGGTATTTTGGGTCTATTTTCTAAAACATGAGGAGGTATGGTGGAAGAGGACGAGGACGTGGACGTGGGGGGCCACCTGGTACTGATGGTGGTGCATCTGCTGGTAGTGCCAAAAACACAATAGCAGCTAAGGCAGGAGGTGTTGAGGATGCGTCATGGTGTAGCTCTGGAAGGCCTGTAAGGCTCCGTTTTCTGGGAGTAGGTAGACTGCTTTTAAAGCCGGAGCTTCTGTTTTTGGCTTACATTGCTGAAACAGCCTCCAACTCTATCGCCTCCTCTTCTGAAGTTTGAAAAAATGCAAGCACTGAGTCGTAAGTGCGGGCTTCTGGTCAGGAGCAACCACTTTCCTTGTGTCCTTCACCCACACCAAAAGTGAAGGATGCGGCAGCACACACTTCAGATTACTCCATGGATCTCTTTTCACATGCTATGCCTAGGTTAATTAAAAATAGGGCCCATCATGTACTGGAGCATTCCAAATGGAGGACATCTGACACTGGAGCATCATCCATGAGGCCCATCATATACTGGAGCATTCCAGATTGGGGACATCAGACACTGGAGCAGCATTTATGGGGCCCATTATACAGTGGAGCATTAGAAATGGAGCCCATTATATGTGGAGCATTATTTGGGCCCACAACACACTGGAACATCGTCCATGGGGACCATCATATACTGTAGCATTATTTGGAGCTCATCATATACTGTATGGAACATTATATGCGGCCACTTATTCTGTATGGAGAAATTTATGGGGCTCATTATTCTGTATGGCGCACAATGTGGTGGCCATAATACTGTATGGAGTAATATACTGTCCTTTTTTTGAGCTATTGTACAATTTAAAATAGATCAGTCATGTCACGTAAGCAGTGAAGTATTTGTCATTGTGCTATACCTTTATTTCTGTGCCGTATCGGAGCATCATGAGTTGTGGTATGTGCTACAACTTTAGCCAAATAACCCCCAGTTTTCAATGCGTAACTATTATTATGAAGTAAATTAAGGTTGACAAGCTTCAGTAATAAGAATTGATGTTTTTGGCATTGAAAAGGGCACTGTAGGCGTGCTTACTGTCCTCCATTCCCTGACGACTTTGCTTCCCCAGTGACTTGCATTGGGTTTCGTGTTTCAGTCGGCCTCCGACTTTTCCCTGTAGTCGGCCGATTTCGTTCGACCCGACTTTTGAGAAAGTCGGGTTTCATGAAATCCGACTCGACCCTAGAAAAGCAAAGTCACTCATCTCTAACTGAAAGTAAAGGGGCCAAATAATATTGCACGACTCACTTTTCAGTTTTTGAATTTCCACAAAAACTTAAAATAACCAATAAATTTCGTTCAACTTCACAATTGTGTTCCACTCTTTGTTGATTCTTCACCAAAAATTTACATTTGGCATCTTTTTGTTGATGCCTAATATGTGGGAAAAGGTTGAAAAGTTCCAGGGGGCCAAATACTTTCGCAAGGCACTGTATAATTAAGAACTCTTGTGCAATTTTTTGATTGAGGGTTATGAGCTTTGCCCATGCTGTTACTTCAGTGTTTTGTGTGTCCTCACACATGAGCTTTGGAATACGCTTTGTTTTATGAGCTTGTATAATGTATGTTTTATGTGACTAATAAAATTTGTGATATTTTTTCATACTTACCTAGTTGGACTTTTTTGCTCCAGTGTTTTCGCTTGTAGGATCTATATTATGTGGAGAGTCCATATTTACAGTTTGTCCTATGAATAGATTATCTCATGTATTGATATGCATCAGTGGACATTTTTCTTATCCTATCCCATAGGCCTGACATATGAAAAATATAGGAGAATGTTTTCACATGCAGTGAACCAGTACTAGTCAGAAAGCCCTCCAGATTCTTTAATTTTGCTGTAAGCATCTTGGCAGCCTCCTGGACCAATCTTTTCATCAATTTTTGAGGAACATTAAGTTCTAGGTAATGTCACTACTGTGACAAATTTAAGCCACTTCTTAAAGGGAACCTGTCAGCAGTTTTGGCCAATATAAGATACAGCCATCACCTTTCAGGGCTTATACACAGCATTCTACAATGCTATATATCTGCCCTCAACCCAACCTGGAGGAAATAAAAAATAAGTTTTATTATACTCACCTGTGAGGCGGTCTGGTCTGGTGGGTGTCTTTGGCCTTGGTCCGGCGCCTCCCATCTTCTTATGATCGCCGCCCTCCTGCTTGCATCTTGTGGATATACTGTATATAGAATAAACCTGACACTCAGCTTAGTGATGAAGAAGATACATTTTAATGCAGTCCAGAGAGTTGTACACAAAACGTTTTGGGCAAATAGACCTTCATCAGTTACTACAGAAAAAAAAAAAAAAATTATATATATATATATATATATATATATATATATATATATATATATATATTATATAAAGCTCAAAGCGCGTGTGTATGTGTGTATGTATGTATGCGCGCGCGCGCGTGTGTATGTGTGTATGTATGCGCGCGTGCGTGCGTGCGTGTGCGTGTGTGTGCGTGTGTGTGTGTGTGTGTGTGTGTGTGTGTGTGTCCGGGATTGGCATCCGCACCGTCGCAACTACAGCCACCAAATTTGGCACAGTCACACGTCTGGACCCCGAGAGCGTCCTAGGCTATGTTGTGAGGCGCGTTCCAATTCACCAAACAATTTTGCCCCTATCTACATACTGGGGGAAAAAGTGTGTGCGGGTCAAGCCCCGCCCCTCATTATGATGTCACAATGGTTGCCATGGCAACGCTGATGTCATCATAGGTTGCAAGCCCTGCCGCCGCTCATTATGATGTCATAATGGTTGACTATGGGATGGAGGATGTGTGATGGGTATATGGGCACTGGACTATGGGATGGCGAATATGTATGATGGGTATATTGTCATGGGACTATGGGATAGAGGATATGTATGATGGGTAAATGGGCATGGGACTATGAGATGAAGGATGTGTGATGGGTATATGGGCACGGGACTATGGGATGGCGAATATGTATGATGGGTATATTGTCATGGGACTATGGGATGGAGGATATGTATGATGGGTATATGGGCATGGTACTATGGGATGGAGAATATGTATGATGGGTATATGGGCATGGGACTATGGGATGGAGAATATGTATGATGGGTATATGAGCACGGGCCTATGGGATGGAGGATATGTATGATGGGTATATGCGCACGGGCCTATGGGATGGTGGATATGTATGATGGGTATATGGGCACGGGACTATGGAATGGAGGATAATTATAATTTGTTATAACTAACCACTAGTGTTGAGCATTCCGATACCGCAAGTATCGGGTATCGGCCGATACTTGCTGTATCGGAATTCCGATACCGACTTCCGATATTTTTTCAATATCGGAATTCACCATCGGAATCGGAAGTTCAGTTGATTGACAGCCTGACGTCATCATGATGCGCGGTGTGTGCGCATCATGATGCGCCGTCATTTCGGGCCTTCCGGGGGTCTCTGCCGGCCTGCCGGGGGGCTGTGCCGGCCTGCCGGGGGGCTGTGTGGACTGCCCGGGGTCTGTACCGGCCTGCCGGGGGGCTGTGCCGGCCTGCCGGTGGTCTGTGCACCCTGTGGGGGTCTGTACCGGCCTGCCGGGGGGCTGTGCCGGCCTGCCGGTGGTCTGTGCACCCTGTGGGGGTCTGTACCGGCCTGCCGGGGGGCTGTGCCGGCCTGCCGGGGGGCTGTGCCGGCCTGCCGGGGGGCTGTGCCGGCCTGCCGGGGGGCTGTGCCGGCCTGCCGGGGGTCTGTGCTGATGTCCGGGGGTCTGTGCAAGCATCGTCCGATGGGACTACAAGTCCCATCTGGCGATGCCTGCTACCATGACAGTGATTGACACATTAGCCAATGATGGGACAGTAGTAGTCCCATCATCCGGCTAATGTGTTAAATGTTAAAAAAAAAAAATACTACATACATACTACATGCTACATACATACTACATGCTACATACATACTACATATATACTACATACATGCTACATACATGCTGCATGCTACATACATACTACATGCATACATACTACATGCTACATACATACCACATACATACTACATACTACATACTACATGCATGCTACATACATACCACATACATACCACATACATACCACATACATACTACATGCATGCTACATACATACTACATGCATGCTACATACATACTACATGCATGCTACATACATACTACATGCATGCTACATACATACTACATACATACTACATGCATGCTACATACATACTACATGCATGCTACATACATACTACATGCATGCTACATACATACTACATGCATGCTACATACATACTACATGCATGCTACATACATACTACATGCATGCTACATACATACTACATGCATGCTACATACATACTACATGCATGCTACATACATACTACATGCATGCTACATACATACTACATGCATGCTACATACATACTACATGCATGCTACATACATACTACATATATACTACATGCATGCTACATACATACTACATGCTACATACATACCACATATATACTACATACATACAATACATTCATACAGTACATATAACAGAGTAACATACTTACCAATACTTGTCACATTGTTCCCCGAAGCCATTGTCTTTTCCGGAATAAATATTAACATAACAAACCACAAAAATACTCACCCACGATCCGAAGCAGTCCACGAGTGTGTCCCACGACGATCTTGGGTAGAGAACTGCAGCATCAGCTGATGCTGCCGTTCTCTACGGGCTGCAGGAATCCAATGACGGAAGGTAGGTATCCTTCCGCACTGTATTCCTCCGCCACTTAAAAAAAAAAAAAAAAGTCCCTAGTCTCACTTTATGCCATTGCTGTGTGGGAATTTCCCACACAGCAATGGCATAAAGTGAGACTAGGGACTTTTTTTTTTTTTTTTAAGTGGCGGAGGAATACAGTGCGGAAGGATACCTACCTTCCGTCATTGGATTCCTGCAGCCCGTAGAGAACGGCAGCATCAGCTGATGCTGCAGTTCTCTACCCAAGATCGTCGTGGGACACACTCGTGGACTGCTTCGGATCGTGGGTGAGTATTTTTGTGGTTTGTTATGTTAATATTTATTCCGGAAAAGACAATGGCTTCGGGGAACAATGTGACAAGTATTGGTAAGTATGTTACTCTATGTTATATGTACTGTATGTCTATGTATGTATTGTATGAATGTATTGTATGTATGTAGTATATATGTGGTATGTATGTAGCATGTAGTATGTATGTAGCATGCATGTAGCATGCAGTATGTATGTAGCATGCATGTAGTATATATGTAGTATGTATGTAGCATGCATGTAGTATATATGTATGAATGTATGTAGCATGTAGTATGTATGTAGTATGTATGTGGTATGTATGTAGCATGTAGTATGTATGTAGTATGTATGTAGCATGCATGTAGCATGCATGTAGTATGTATGTAGTATGTATGTAGTATATATGTAGTATGTATGTAGCATGTAGTATGTATGTAGCATGCATGTAGTATATATGTAGTATGTAGCATGTAGTATGTATGTAGTATATATGTGGTATGTATGTAGCATGTAGTATGTATGTAGCATGCAGTATGTATGTAGCATGCAGTATGTATGTAGCATGCAGTATGTATGTAGCATGCAGTATGTATGTAGCATGCAGTATGTATGTAGCATGCATGTAGTATATATGTAGTATGTATGTAGTATATATGTAGTATGTATGTTGCATGTAGTATTTATGTAGTATGAATGTAGCATGTATGTAGCATGTATGTAGTATGTAGTATGAATGTAGCATGTATGTAGTATGCATGTTGTATGTATGTAGCATGTAATTTTTTTTTTTTTTTTTTTACATTCAACACATTAGCCGGATGATAGGACTATTACTGTCCCATCATTGGCTAATGTGTCAATCACTGTCATGGTAGCAGGCATCGCCCGATGGGACTTGTAGTCCCATCGGACGATGCCTGCACAGACCACCGGCAGGCCGGCACAGCCCCCCGGCAGGCCGGCACAGCCCCCCGGCAGGCCGGCACAGCCCCCCGGAGCCTGCACAGCCCACCGGCAGGCCGGCACAGCCCACCGGCAGGCCGGCACAGCCCACCGGCAGGCCGGCACAGACCACCGGCAGGCCGGCACAGACCACCGGCAGGCCGGCACAGACCACCGGCAGGCCGGCACAGACCACCGGCAGGCCGGCACAGACCACCGGAGCCTGCACAGACCCCCTGGCAGGCCGGCACAGCCCCCCGAAAGGCCCGTACAGACCCCAGAGAGGCTGTACAAGGGCAGGAAAGGGTTTTTCTTATTCCGATACCGGAAGTCCCATAGACTTGAATGGGACTTCCGGTATCGGAATCGGCGATACCGATACTTTTTTTAAAGATCGGCCGATACCATCCGATACGATACTTTGAAGTATCGGACGGTATCGCTCAACTCTACTAACCACAGTTAGTTACTATGCCCGGGAAACAGTGTGTGCATATCAAGCCCCACCCCTCATTATGATGTCAAAGTGTGTATGTATGTGTGTGTGTGTGTGTGTGTGTGTGTGTGTGTGTGTGTGTGTGTGTGTGTGTATCCGGGATAGGCATCCGCACCGTCGCAGCTACAGCCACAAAATTTGGCACAGTCACACGTCTGGACCCCGAGAGCATCCTAGGCTATGTTGTGAGGTGAAATTTTAACCCCGCGCGTTCCAATTCACCAAACAATTTTGCCCCTATCTACATACTGGGGAAAAAAGTGTGTGCGCGTCAAGCCCCGCCCCTCATTATGATGTCATAATGCCCCTATTTGCATACTGGGGAAACAGTGTGTGTGTATCAAGCCCCGCCCCTCATTATGATGTCATAATGGTTGACTATGGGATGGAGGATGTGTGATGGGTACATGGGCACTGGACTATGGGATGGTGGATATGTATGACGGGTATATGGGCACGGGACTATGGGATGGAGGATGTGTGATGGGTATATGGGCACTGGACTATGGGATGGAGGATATGTATGATGGGTATATTGGCACGGGACTATGGGATGGAGGATGTGTGATGGGTATATGGGCACTCGACTATGGGATGGAGGATACGTATGATGGGTATATGGGCACGGGACTATGGGATGGAGGATGTGTGATGGGTATATGGGCACGGGCCTATGGGATGGAGGATGTGTGATGGGTATATGGGCACGGGACTATGGGATGGACGATATGTATGACCGGTATATGGGCACGGGACTATGGGATGGAGGATGTGTGATGGGTATATGGGCACTCGACTATGGGATGGTGAATACGTATGATGGGTATATGGGCACTCGACTATGGGATGGAGGATATTTATGATGGGTATATTGGCACGGACCTATGGGATGGAGGATGTATGATGGATATATGGCCACGGGACTATGGGATGTAGGATAATTATAATTTTTTTATAACTAACCACAGTTAGTTACTATGCCCGGGCAGCGCTGGGCTCTTCAGCTAGTATATATATATATATATATATATATATATATATATATATAATATATAATATATATACACAAGACATCAAAATCAAATGAAATAAATAGAAATAAAGTATATATGCATGTTGGTAGTCTGGTTAAATAGTAATGAAGCATGAACAAATACAGTGAAATCCCCAAATCTATAACCCAGCCTCTAATAATTGAAAAAGAGTATAGATGTATGAACGAGGGAGAAATAAAAGATGAGAAGGAAAATAAAATAAAATGAAAAGAGAGGGATTTACCAGACTGCTGAATGAATAGTAGATTGAGGAAATGGTAGACTTGTACCAAGACACGCAAGTATCTGTGAAAATGATACATACATAAGGGAAATTGAGGTGTCAATCCGGCAATTCATGTGCTGACATAGTATTGGCAAATGTACATTTTTATGCCTACCCACTTAAAGCATATAGTGAGTACAACAGGATAGACCTTTGTTGCCAGTGCTTGTACAATATCTGCAACAAATGCGTGTTAATAAAAAGTATTGCCGGTAGATATAATTCCTCAGAGTGGAAGTTTTTTTGCAATAACAGTCTAACTGTTAGGGACGGCGGAACGCACTAAATATTAAATAATAGAAAGTGCATTCGCCGCCCGGGGTCCACCGTGCAGTAGGTGTTAAAACTGCTGCTAAACAATGGCAGATGCGCTATATGGCGGTATAATGCACACGGGTTCAACGTCACCCGATGTGCGCAGAGCGGACTCACAGAGGTGCTGTAACATAAACACCGAACCCGTTAGACTCCCAGGTCTCAGCGAAATTGCACGCACGGTATCTGGTCACAGAACACGGGTCCAAGACAGAGGATGGAGTACGTCTAGACCTACCGTGCATGCGGCGTCGCTACTGCGAACGCCGGTAAGTGCTGCTGAATGCAGCGCGGCGGCAGACACAGCCGCTCTGCGATAGTGCTGTGAGACGCGACACCACCGGACGCTAGCGTAGAGGTGCGGTGTGCACAGTGGCCTAAGGTTTGCCACTGACTGGCGCTGACTCTTTCTATAGTTCCCTATCCACATGCATAATATCAGAGGGAGGGGAATCTTAATAAGTCAGTCACCAGAATCATACATCCATCACCATTCACACATCTAGCAAGAAGAGTCTATACTAGCACATGGCTGAGCGGCCATGCGGGCTTTTTATAGCCATGCGATGCCGGGACCTTCCAGATCTGAGATGGACCAATCAGATCAGGAGAAGGACCTGAGCATGTGACTCCCGATCTCCAATGGGAGATTGTCTCGTGAGCATGCCCAGTAGCTGGACGAGAGGACTTAGCCTCTGGAGTGGCTTGCTGCAGGACAGCCTGCGCTGCTATTGCTGACCCAGAGGTGGCAGCAACAACCAGCAACAACCAGTCCTACAGAGCTGCTGTCCAGGCTCCTGAGCGGTCAGTGGAGAATGGGAGACCACTGGATGCAAGGCTTGGGATTCCTGCTGTGCAGCTGCAGGAACCTGACGCCTAACACTAACCTTATAACAGCGTGCACGAGTGTCCTTCCGTGACACAACATCCATCGCTGATCATCGGTGTAGGTGTGTAGTGCGCTGTAGCTAAAGAAAATAGAGGGTGGGACCACAGTATGACTGTGCAGCCTATCGCTGCTGGGTGCTAAGCCAGATGATGTCATCGGAAGAAGATGACCATGCATTACGGAACTAACTATGTATGCGTTCCACTAGCGGCTGCGTGCGTGTCGCTGCTATGGAAGCTTGCATTCCAGGAGACGGAAATAGGAGTGTTTCCGGAGAGTCAATCTGACAGTGGGATGAGTGATCAGCTACTAGAAAGTAACAGTAAACAACGGATCTGGCAGTTGAGAGGATGGAGGCAGGAAGGTCCAAAGAGAGAGGATCATGGAGACAGGCAATTTCTTACGTGGTCAATACAAATGACTCTAAAAGAAGGAGAGACATATTAGTAAAATATCCAAGTACACAATAGCTTCTAAAACATGAAACAATGCCTTAAGTTATCACTTAATATTCCGTGGAAATATATCGTTCATTCTATATGGTCACCACATGCAAAATAATGAACAACCGGTCATATATAGTGGTTTCTAAAAACAAACCATACAATAGTACCACAAGCTAATACAAAATATTTAGAATCAATATATGGATTATGATCGATGGTCACCATCATCATCACCACCATCATTATGATCGATGGTCACCATATGATCGATGGGCCCTGTTGAGGCCCTTGGGGGAAAGGGTATCCAATGTACTAAATAGGCTTCTCATCGTTTGATTGTTGCCACACAGTCCCCATCTCGTCTGGGAGGTGGTATCAGTTCAATGACCTTAAATTTAAATTGAGTTATGCTATAGCCATGTGTGACAAAATTATGAGGGATGGGTAAGAGGACATTCTTACATCTAATGGTAGATTTGTGTTTCGATAGTCTGTCCTTTGCTGGTTGTGTAGCTTCTCCTACATAAAGTAGGCAACATTGACACATGATTAGGTACACCATGAATTATGCATCGCATGTAGAAAAATCATGAATTTTAAAACTCTTTCCAGATCTGGGATGGTAGATGTTATTGCCCTTAAAGACATTGTAACATTGGTTGCAAATAAGGCATGGAAATGTGCCTGATTTTGGATTGTGTAGAAAAGGTTGCTGCGGTATGGGCTTCTTTGGGCCGATATCTGCCCTAAGAAGGTGTCTCTTAAATTTTATTCTCGTTTAAAACATGGTAGAAAAGGCTGGCCAAATTCTGGGATATCTGGATGTGCTGTTTGTAATAAGTGCCTATTAGAGATGAGCGACTTTGCCTTTTTTCGCGTCAAGTCGGGTTTCATGAAACCCGACGAATGAAATCGGCCGAAGGCCAACTGAAACACGAAACCCAAAGCAAGTCAATGGGGAACCAAGGTCGTCAGGGAGTGGAGGACAGGAAACACACCTACAGTGCCCATTTTAATGCCCAAAACATCAATTCTTATTACTTAAGCTTGTCAACCATAATTGACATTATAATAATAGTTAGGCATTGAAAACTGGGGGTTATTTGGCTAAAGTTGTGGGGGGGTAGGGCTGGCTTCAGATTTTCGTGGGCCCTGGGCCAGAGAGTGTCACTAGGCTCTTTTAACACATGCCACAATTCATGATCCTCTGATACGGAAGAGAAATAGCGGTATAGTGCAATGAAAAATACTTCACTTCTTACATCTCATGACTGATATCCATTTTAAATTCTCCAATAGCTCCAAAAATGGACAGCATATTACTCCATACAGTATTATGGCCACCGCATAGTGCGCTATACAGAGTAATGAGGCCCATATATTTCTCCATACAGAATCATTGGTCCCATATAATGTTTGAAACAGTATATGATGAGCTCCACATAATGCTACAGTATATGTTGGTCCCCAAGGATGAAGATCCACTGTGTTATGGGCCCAAATAATGCTCATATATAATGGGCCCCATTTCTAATGCTTCAGTGCATAATGGGCCCTGTAAATCCTGCTCCAGTGTCTGATGTCCACCTTTGGAATGCTCCAGTGTATGGTGGGCCTCATATATCATTCTCCAGAGTATAGTGCTCCCCAAAAATAGCTGTCCCAACATTGAAAACAATTAAATAAGTGTCCTCTCTAGGGAATCCCTGTACTAGTCTGGACTCCTTGTCGTCCCCATCTTCCATCTCACTGCACTTGGACTGTTTAGGCAGATGGCATACAGATGTGATGTCATCGCGCTCTCTGATCAGAATGTCACTGTCAGGAAATGCGGAAGATGTCACAGCGGTGGAGCACTTTGCAAGTGCTGTGATCCTGCGCAAGCAGGGGAGGCCCACTCGTTGGCGACGGCACTGGCACAGGGCCCCTCATAGTCTCCCATCGCCAGACACCCCGCCCACCAGCAGAGACACTTTTGCGTACTATAAGGGGCCCTGTGCCAGAGCCGTCGCCCATGACTATGCCCCCCACCTGCTCAAGGAACCTGCACTTTCATCTGCACCTTCCTCTTTGTCACCGTGTAAGGTGGTATAGTATGCAGGAAGGGGAACCTGAGTTTCATCAGGGTCATATTCTGGCTGTGTAGTGGTCTGGGTCAATGTACCAGCAGAATCATCTAGCAGTGGCTGGGCATCAGTGCACTTGTGGCGCCCCCAGGAGTTTGGTCGCCACAGTGGCATTACCTTCCTCCTAGGGAGTGTGATGTCATGCTTGGGAGCAACGAAGGATCTCTCTAGCAGTTAAACCAACACACAACACATTTCCCACTCCAGGCCAGCAGGGAGACCTCTGAACCTGACTGCTGAGGAGCTGCTCTCTGTGGTCGGGAGAAGGTAAGCTAGGGCAGTCTGTGAAGGGAAGGGGAAGTGTGTGGTCATGAGAAGGGGAGCTGGAGGATGAGCAGAGTTAAGGCTCACTCCTAGCTGGAGCGCAAGGTCCGGATTCCGGTCTCCGAGTTTGTAGGGACACTGACGGTCCTGCAGCAGAAACCGGAGGAAGTAGTAGCTGTAAATGCTCTGTTCCCAACTAAGGCTCGGAGGCCCCAGCAGCGACGTGTGTGAGCCAGAAGGAAAAGGCTATGGGGGGAACTTCAGTGAACTCAGTACTGCGAGTACCTCAGATAAGCGCTAGTATGGAGGCCACACTACCTATCTGCAGAGAGAGAATTCCAAATTTGCTTCCAGGCTGACCAACTTCTTCTCCATCTGTACTCTGGGTCCTGGACGGCACTTACCAAGTACAGGTAAAGGAACTTCACGACTGTGTCTGTCAACTTTTTCCTGCGCCTGGTGCATGGCTCTGCTACATCCTGCACTGCACACCATCTACCAACTCTTTCATCTGCCCTGCGACTACGGCCCTACCTGTGCTGGGCTTCTACATCTTAGCTGCACCACAATATCTGTCCCAGAGAAGCGACACTGCAGCGCGGTTCAATCTGATCAGAAACCACAGGTGGCATCACGCATCATTCACCTATAAACGTCATTCACCCCTTTGCATGGATGCCCAGGGCCACGGAACGGGTCATCATCACCACCAACGTGACACCGGCCCGGTACCGATTAACCCCACTGCCCTGGCTGGCCACCCACACTCCATGTCAGATTCATCGTGGACTGGGGAATTCACGATTTGACTTGATAACCCAGGCATGGTATGATAGAAAGAGCTGCATGGACTAATATGAAGTGTGGCCTGCTGCATCATTCACTTTTGGTGGGGGTGAAGGACACAAAGAAAGGGGTTCTTCCTGACCAGAAGCCAGCACTTGACGACTCAGTGCTTGCATTTTTTGAAACTTCAGAAGAGGAGGGCATATTTGCTGGAGTCTGTTTCGGCAATGTAAGCCAAAACCAGTTCCTGATGCTCCGGCTTTAAAAGCGGTTAACCTACTCCCAAGAAAAGGTATCCTTCCAGGTGTTCCAGAGCCAGACCATGATGCAGACTCAACACCTCCTGCCTTAGCTGCTATTGTGCTTTTACCACTACCAGCAGATGCACCACCACCATCAGCACCAGCTGGCCCCCCCACGCCCACGTCCGCGGCCTCTTCCACCAAACTTCAAAATGTTGCAGAAAATGAACCCAAAATAACATCAGATATATGGTACTGTATCAAAAGCGTGCAGCTCTTTAAAGTCAAAGGATGATTGTCAATCTCCCTACATATACCATCAGTCACACAGACGCTCACAGGCTCAGTATGGATTAGACAAGAATATAAAAAGTAGAAAAAGTGTACAGTATCATCAGACAGCAGGTATACATAGTATAGTTTAAACATTCTAAATCTCCGTAGATATTTCAGGAGGCAGACAGACGCTCTCAGGCTCAGTATGGATTGCAACACAATATAAAAAGCTGTAAAACAGTAATGGATCTGAAGAGTACAGCTGTACACCGTGTAGGGGTCATTGTTGTCAATCTCAGTATTTATTTCCACAGTCAGAAAATAACTCTCACTTGGTCAGTTTGGATTACACCAGAATATAAAAAGCAGGAAATGGGTAATATATCACAAGCGTAGAACTGTATACACTAGTGTTGGGGTAATTTTTTAAATGTACATCTAAATTGCAGGAGTAACCCACAGACTGTCACACGCTCAGGATGGATCACACCACAATATCACAAGAAGATCAGCAAGAAATAATCACACATGTGGGACAATGTTCCAGGTGTCAATGATACACTTAGAGTGGTGGGTGGAGGAGGACTTCCTGGCAGAAAGGGTACAGTATCACCAGATACCATTTATATATAGCATAGTTTAAACATTAAAAATGTACGTCTATATATTCAGGAGTAGTGTTGAGCCACCCTGCTAGTGTTCCAGTTTGTTTTGGTTCGTCGAACACGAGGCAAGTTCGTTGAATGTTTGTCGAATGTTCGACGAACAACGTCGAACACCATTGAAAACAATGGCAGGCAAACACAAACACATACAAACACATAGAAAACAATTACAAAACACCTTAAAAGGTGTCCCAAAGCAGACAAAATGCTCAGAATACAAAAATAACATATGGAAAACGGCAACTACATATAGAAGAGGTGGAGGAGTAAAAGGAGGAGGAGGAGGAGACACAGATATAGGCATGTCATGCCCTTATGAAGTCAAGAAAGGCTGGAATAAAAAAGGTAAAATACCAAAAAACAGTAAAATTCTGAAATCGAAGACGATCATATACCGTCGGACTTCCCACCATAAATTAGGCCAACTGCTGATCGGGCGGCATTATTCCCATGAACCTCCGAACAGTGTCCATGAAGGCAAAGTGTTTGGTTTCCGGGGGCAGTATGGTTGCAAAGCTGAACCTTAAAGGAATGTCCAGAAAGGCACCACCAGGAATGGAGCCTGCGGCTTAATTCGACTCCACCCGGGAAACCTCAACCATGCTAGCTACAGAAAAGATTGACAGATTGCAAGCTTTGTCGATTCTGTGGGTGGTGGTGGATGTCCGATTTTAGTTGTGCTAGCGATTTGTCAGCTTAATTCCGTTAACGAACGAGATTCCAGCATGCCCCCGCGGTACGCGTCAAGCATACTAGAGGGACACGTGAGGCTCTGGCATGCAAGATCGATCAATAACAGGTCTGTCATGCCCTTACATGTCCAGGGCTGCATGCACGTTACACTGAAAGGTCCAGTGTGTCGCTTACAGGTGCAGATCAGATAACCTGAACCCCGTTATTGATGGGGATCTGGGATTCCAATTCTTCCCCACGAATGAGGATTTCCCAGTAAGTGCAGGTCAACCGGAATTCCTGAATTAGGACTAACCGGCATTCCAGAAAAAATGAAAAAATGAAGTGTCCAAACCACAGGTGCTGCAGCTTGCTTAACAGCTGGGCTCCTATGCTGAGTAGCACGCAGTTCTTACATAAACAGGCGGCATAGCTTGATTCACGGGTGGGCTCCTCTGCTGAGCAGTAGACACCGATACTAGTCCCAAAGTATTCACTGGGCTAAATGGAGTTTAAAAATGGTTCTTACACAAACAGGCGGCACAGCTTGGTTCACGGGTGGGCTCCTCTGAGGAGTAGCAGACACAGTTACTAGGCCCAAAGTATTAACTGTGCTAAATGCAGTCAAAAACTGGTTCTTTCATAAACAGGCGGCATAGCTAGGTTCACTGGTGGGCTCCTTTGCTGAGTAGCAGACAGTGCTACAAGGCCCAAAAGGATTTTCTAGACAAGATGCGGTAAAAAATAATTAGAAACACACACGGTGTAGCTCCTTGACAGGTGTACTACACCGCTTGCTACCGCACACCGCTGCTATGCCATGAAACAGTCTATTAACATTGAAAACCATTATTAATGTGAAAATGAAGTTACGCTTTTGGTGAACGAACCGTTCTCGAATGGAGCCTTGAACAGCCGAATTTTAAGCAAAGTGTTCGAGTTCGACGAACGGCTCGAACACCGCCCAAAACAGCTGGAATTTTAACTTGACAAACAGGTCTACTCGAACACCGCTCATCTCTAATCAGGAGGCAGACTCAGACATTCTCAGGCCCAGTATGGATTCGACAAGATAGTAGAAAGTTGAGAAAGGGTACAGTATCACTGGATAGCAGGTATATATAGCATAGTTTAAACATTAAAAATCTGCGTGTATATATCCGGAGTCCGACAAAGACACTCACAGCCTCAGTATGGATTAGACAAGAATCTAAAAAGTAGAAAAAGGGTAAGGTATTCGAAGCGTACACCGGTTATACACTATTGGGGTATTTTTCAATCTTCATATATATTTCAGTCTCAGTAAGACAGTCCAGACTCTCCGCAAGAGGAAATGAGATGGATACAAGTACAGACGGAAAGTCGAGTGATTGCAGAAATTTTGGAATTACTAATCACGGTAAAAACTCCCGGGAGAATTCTCAGAGGCAATGCTGACCCTCAATTACTTTGTCTGTGGAGACAGCGAAAACAGTTCTTGTGAAGAAAGGTTTGCTGTATCGCAGTACCGTGGAACCCATCACCGTTACTCATCTCCATCAAACTGTGATCACAGGGAGAGATGTAAACATTCTCCTCACTGCCTATCATGATCTGTCAGGTAACTTTGGAGTGCAAAAGACACAAACCACAGGCCGTAGGCGATTCTATTGGATTGGCATGAGAGGACACAAATGTGGGCAGGAATGTCACACGTCAGTGAGTCGGAAAACCGTGAAAGCTGATGATAAACCACCACTGCTTCTCATTGTGAGTCGACATCCATAACAAATGGAAGCCATTGATCATCTGAAGATAGAGCCCAGCAGGACAGGGCATAGCTACGTCTTAACCATCATCTAGCATTTCACCAAATTTGTATTGGCAGTCCCAGTGAAGTATTTAACAGGCCAGACTGCACAGTGGTGGAGCAGTGAGAGGTAAGTATTGCAAGTGCTGGTGCCCTGAGCAATCAGGGGGGCCCACTCGTGGACGGCGGTACTGGCACAGGGCCCCTGATAGTACGCCGGTGTGTCTGATGGTGGGTGTGCACCCCCACCGTCAGAGACACTTGATTCTACTATGAGGGACCTTGTGCCAGTGCCGTTGCCAAAGAGTGTGCCCACCCACCTGTCCAGGGCAACGGCACTTGCACAGGTGCGTACGCCAGGTGGTGACTCTGGCCCTGTGGGGGGAGGCAGCCCAGTTAGGGAGGTGGAAAAAGTGGCATATATTGATGTTGGACATTCAGCAGCTGCAAATGGATTAATTAGAGAAGTCTGCGGAAGAAGAGGACAAAAGCAAGCCATTTTTCTGGCAACCTACGTGGGGAGGGTGGGACAAAATCCTTTGAAACCCATGCATGGTTCATTTTAATGAAGGTTAGATAATCAACATTTTGGGTCGACAGATGGGTCCTTTTTTCTGTCAGGATTGATCCAGCAGCACTGAAGACTCGTTCAGATAACACACTAGCAGCAGGGCAATCGAGCTCCTGTAAGGCATATTGTGCCAATTCAGGCCAGGTGTCAAGTTTACTGGCCCAATAGTCAAAGGGGAATGACCGGTGAGGGAGAACATCGATATGGGAGGAGAAGTAGTTTGTTACCATAGTTGACAACTGCTGTCTCCTGTCACTTTCGATCGATGCAGTATTACCAGTCGTGTGAGCGGTACTTGAAAGATCAGTCCACAACATGATCATGAAACCCCTGTGTGCAGCGCCACTTCGGTTGTGTGCACCACGAACACCTCTTACATGTTGCTCCCTACGGCTCGTTGGAAAAACATCACCGCCGCTGTGTGCTGGGAATGCCTCAAACAAACGGTTTACCAGAGTTGCATGTTTGTTAGCCAATATTAGTTCAAGGTTCTCCTGTGGCATAATGTTTTGAAATTTGCCTTTATAGCATGGATCCAGGATGCTGGCCAACCAGCAGTCGTCATCGTTCATCATTTTGGCAATGCGGGGGTCCCTTTTTAGGATCTGCAAGGCATAATCAGACATGTTGGCCATCCAGGTGTCAATGATGCACTGTGAGTGCTGGGTGGAGGAGCACTTTCTGGCAAATCCACATCCCTCCAGTCACGCACAAACACTGTAGCTGACCTTGCTACGCCAACATTTTTTCTTGCCCCCTTTAGAAGCATCCTCCTCCCCAAAATAATCATCCCCATCATCCTCCTCCTCCTCCTCTTTCACGAGACTTCCCTGAACAGACAATGGCTGACTGTCATCAAGGCTTCCCTCCTCCTCTTCCTCCTCGGCTGCAGACGCCTGCTCCTTAATGTGCCTCATAGTTTGCATGATAAATCCAAAGGGAGTTCGTAGCTATATTCCGCGCTGCCGCTAAGACAAATTCCAGGAGAATGCTTTATGATTGCGGTGGTTTTATTCAACTCCATGTCTGCCTGCAAACTGCCTGCACGTGTATCCTCCCACAAATGAATTACAGCCTGCCTCTGTTCGCACAGCCTCTGAAACATGTGTAGGGTGGAGTTCCACCTTGTTGCAACGTCGATAATTAGGCGGTGTTTGGGAAGGTGGAGCAATCGCTGCAGCTTCTGCATACGACTGGAGTGTACGGGCGACCGGCGGATGTGCGAGCACAGTCTTCGCACCTTATGGAGCAGGGGTGTTAACTCCGGATAAATATTCAGGAAGCACTGCACCACCAGGTTCAAGGTGTGAGCCAGGCAAGGTATGTTTCTGAGTTTTGAAAGGGCTATGGCTGCCACAAAATTCTGGCCGTTATCACTAACTACCTTGCCTGCCTCAAGATGTAGACTGCCCAGCCATGACTCAGTTTGCCGCTGCAAGTAGTCGGCCAGTACCTCCGCGGTGTGTCTGTTGTCACTCAAACACATCATCTTCAACACAGCCTGCTGACGCTTACCACTAGCTGTTCGATAGTGAGACACCTCGTCTGCAACACTGGCAGCTGCGGATGGAGTGCTCGTGCGACTGCGCTCTGTGGACAAGCTTTCGCTTCTGGAGGAGGAGGAGGGTCGAACGCCTACAGCCAACTGTTTCCTATATTGTGGGCTAGGCAGCACTATCCCACCACCGCTGTCCCCTGTGGACCCTGCATCCACCACATTAACCCAGTGCGCAGTGGTGGACACGTAACGGCCCTGGCCATGCCTACTGGACCATGCATCTGTTGTGAGGTGCACCTTTCCATTCACTGATTGCTTGAGTGCATGGACAATGCGGTCTTTCACATGCACGTGGAGGGCTGGGATGGCTTTTCACGAAAAGATGTCGAGACTGGGTAGTTCATAGTGTGGTACTGCATAGACCATGAGCTCGTGGAAAGCTTTGCTTTCAACCAACCGGTAGGGCATCATCTCTAACAAGATTAGTTTGGCAATGTGGGCGTTCAAAGCCAGTGTACGCGGATGAGAGGATGAGTACTTTCTTGTCCTACTCATAGTCTCTGGTAGTTTGAGCTGGACTTGAGAGCTGCATATGGTGGAACTAGCGGTGGACATGGCAGACTGAGAGAGGGTTGGCGATGGTGATGGTGTTGGTGGTGTTGCTGATGGCCTAGATTCAGTCTTTCGTAGCAATAACATTGTGATTCCATGACTGCTTTGCCCTTGCGATGACACCTCGACATTTGCTGCTGGTGGTGTGCTAACCGGTGGGCTTACAGTGGGGGAAGCGATGTAGCGTTGCTGACTACCTTCATTCGGAGCAGGTGAACATGTGGTGCGTGAGGTTTGGTAGTCCTTCCACACTTGCAAGTGCATGGTGGTTAAATGTCTAACTGGTATTCAAATTTCTCAGATTTCTCCCTCGGCTAAAGGTCTTTGCGCACTTCTTACAGATAACCTTGGCCTGATCATTAGGATTTTGTTCAAAAAAGTGCCACACTGTACTCCTCCTACTATGGAAGACATTTTGAGACCTTGCACACTGTGCTAATTTGACTGTCTGGCCAAGCTGTCCTGCAACTCTTTTGGTTTTTGTAACCCGTTTTTGGACTGCTCTGGGCCTGCCAAATAGCAGCTGTTGCGATGTCGATGCCTGCTGCGGATGCTCCTCCTCCTCTTCTGAGCTATTGCCAGCGGCACCCTCTTCCCCCAATGGATGCCAATCTGGGTCAACAACTGGGTCACCTCCTCTTCAATTTCATGTGCACCTTCCTCTGTGTCACCGTGTAAGGTGTTATAGTATGCGGGAAGGGGCACCTGAGTTTCATCAGGGTCTCATTCTGCCTCAGTACACTGCGAGGACAATGTACCAGCTGAAAAATCTATCAGTGGCTGTGCATCAGTGCACTCCATCTCAGATTCATCTTGGACTGGGGCATTCACAATTTGACTTGCTAACCCAGGCATGGTATGTGAAAAGAGCTCCATGGAGTAATCGGTAGCGTGGCCTGCCACATCCTTCAATTTTGGTAGGGGTGAAGGACACAAGAAAAGGTGTTGTTCCTGACCAGGAGCCTCCACTGACGACTCAGTGCTTTTATTTTTTGAAACTTCAGAAGAGGAGGCGAGAGAGCTGGAGGCTGTGTCAGCAATGTAAGCCAAAACTTGTTCCTGAAGCTCCGGCTTTAAAAGTGGTTTACCTACTCCCAGAAAAGAGAGCCTTTGAGGCCTTATGGAGCCAGACGATGACGCAGGCTCAACTGATATGAATGAGAAACCGAGGAGGAAAAACATAAACAAGCTAAGCCACAGAAAACCAGAGAGGTTGGTAACTAAGCGGATTGCAGATCCCTGATCCTATCCACACAACTAGCAGTAGCCGTGGAGCGTACCTACGATGATCCTAGATGCCTCGTCACAGCCGGAAAACTAAATAAGCCTTATGCAAGAAAAGGGGAAATCTAAACTGCCCCAGAGCAGACCCCAAAGCAATAGACAGCCCCCAAACATGTATTGTAGGTGAGACAAGATGAAAACACAAACACAGATAGAAAAATAGGCTGAGCAAACGATGGGGCCTGCACTAACTAGAAAGGACAGGAAAGGAAAGATGCTGTCTGCAATCACGCAAAAAACCCGGCCAAAAAATGTCCAACACTTTCTGATAGCAAAAACCCTGACGTCGCTAGACTTCAATTCCCTATATCAGCACTCTGGTATATTCTGAAGACAGAGCAAAAAGAGACCAATCTGATCAGGGACAAAAAGCAAACTGACATAAACAGAGACATAAGAATTGATATTCAGCACAGCCCCAGCAGGGGCTGGCTGACCACAAAAACTGAGTAAACCAGGCCAAATCTCATGTGAAAAAATAACAGAGCACACTTAGCTTGAGAAGGCAGGAACATAACTGGAAACCAGAACCTCAGGGCAGGAAAAAAATCACCAGCACAAAATTAGGGAGTCGGCTGCCTTAAATCCAGTCAGAGACTCCTGATGTCCACTCACAGTCCTCCTCCTCAGGTGTCAGGTCTCTGCCATTTAGATCATCTTCATTACCTACTGCCACCACTAGAGGGAGCCCTGATGGAGAACTCACGACTCCGTCAACACAGCCAGCTCCACTACCCTCACCAGAAGCCAGAGGTAAATCAGAAAATGACTCCTTCTGCCTTAGGTGCTATTGTGCTTTTGCCACTACCAACAGATGCAACAAAACCACCACCACCATCGGGACTAGCTGGCAACCCCCGCCCACTTCCATGGCGTCTTCCACCATACTTCCTCATTTTTGTGAAAATGTACCCAAAATACCACCAGCTATATGGTACTGTAAAACAAGATTAGAAGGTGTAACTACTATTGGTGAGAATTTGAATCTGACTATAGATTTGAGGACGCTGAACTATTGTCTCAGGCCTAGTAGAGATTACACCTCAATGTAACAGGATGAAATTGGATGGTGTATGACAAGGTTTAGGGTGTCTATAGCATTGGTGAGAATTTGGATCTCACTAGAGATTTGAGGACGCAGAACTATTGTCTCAGGACCAGGAGAGATTATACCTCAATGTAACAGGCTGAAATTGGATGGTTTATGACAAGGTGGAGGGTGTCTATAGGATTGGTGAGAATTTGAATCTCACTAGAGATTTGAGGACGCAGAACTATTGTCTCAGGACCAGGAGAGATTACACCTCAATGTAACAGGCTGAAATTGGATGGTGTATGACAAGGTGGAGGGTGTCTATAGGATTGGTGAGAATTTGAATCTCACTATAGATTTGAGGACGCAGAACTATTGTCTCAGGACCAGGAGAGATTACACCTCAATGTAACAGGCTGAAATTGGATGGTGTCTATAGGATTGGTGAGAATTTGGATCTCACTAGAGATTTGAGGACGCTGAACTATTGTCTCAGGCACAGGAGAGATTACACCTTAATGTAACAGGCTGAAATTGGATGGTGTATGACAAGGTGGAGGGTGTCTGTAGGATTGGTGAGAATTTGAATCTCACTATAGATTTGAGGATGCAGAACTATTGTCTCAGGACCAGGAGAGATTACACCTCAATGTAACAGGCTGAAATTGGATGGTGTATGACAAGGTGGAGGGTGTCTATAGGATTGGTGAGAATTTGGATCTCACTAGAGATTTGAGGACGCTGACAATGATGCTCTCAGTCCAAGTATGGACGCAGGCAGCCTAATAAGCAGGACTGCTGCACACACAAAAGGGTGAAAAAATGAACGATTGGTAACTGTGCAGAAAAGAGGAAGAAAAGTATTTTTGCTTTTAAAAAAGCTGTTTGCACAGCAGTGTGCAAACAGCAATGCAGCTATCAGGGAGCCTTATAAGGCAGCCTAATAACCAACAGAGCTGATGCACAAAAATAGAGCCTCCCCTGTCACTGCACACAAAGTGTTGTGTTGTAAGCGGAAATCGCTAACAGCAGAAGCAGTTTTTTGGTTCTTCTTCCCTGCCTAACGCTCTCCCTACAGAATCAGCAGCAGCAGCAGCTCTCCCTATGCTAAGATCGGCAGAAGTAAGATGGCGGTCGGCGTGCACGCCCTTTTACTCTGTGACGCCACACAAAGCAAGCCAATCACTTGCATGCCCATCTCAAAGATGGTGGTGACCGATGCCCATGTCATCACGTCGCCCACAGTGTGCATTCTCCATCATTGGCTGAAAAAGGGCGCTGGAAGCATCTTTTGAAACGCGACTTTGGCGCTCTGGTCGCCGACCTCATGGCCGACCTCACGCTATGGTTGGGTTTCGTTTCATGAAACTCGACTTCAGCGAAAGTCGCCAACTTTTGAATATGACCGACCCGTTTCGCTCAACTCTAGTGCCAATGTCTCCAAATGGTTTTATGCATCATGTAGACAAAAGTGTTACAGTTCTGCAGCACAGGACAAGGGTAGGAGGGGGAAAACTGACCCTGCACTGCGACTAGGCTGATGCCCTATGATAGAGTGGGCGACCCATTCCTTGTGAATAGACCCACCGACGATCCTAAGCTAATCTCAAGCGAAGACCTATAGATAGGGGGAAAGGGGTCCCTGAAAGATATAAGGACTGGGAACAAAAATGGGTCACCTCCTAACAGAAACTAAGACTAGCAGAGCCAGAAGTCCCAGAACTGCACTAATTAAACACACAGAAAGCAAAGCAAGGCTCCAAGCCAGACTTCAAGAGGATTAACACTGTTGTCCAAGAAGGAATGGGAGACAGGTGTGGATTAATAAAGGGTGATACAATCACCTGACAAAAGGCAAACCCAGCACCAGGGGAAAAAGACCAGCAGCCAGAACACTACAAGAAAATGGCAGATAGTCATAAACTGAGCAGATTTTTACAAAAAGAGTGAAAACAGTGCACACATGGAATCCGATTCATGGCCTTTTGACGTGTACCAACCCTAGCTACATTCAACTCATCAAGCAAGTGTCTTGAGTATCCCCTCTCACGAAACATTAAGTGTATTTCGTTCAGCCACTATGAGGCAGTGACCCCTGTTACAGCTAGGGGGCGCAGTGTGTTCTCACCAGGATATGCACAGAGGTGTATTGAGGCTATGGGACCTAATTGTGTTCATAGGCGTAGCTGGGATGGCAATGGTGAAGCAGTGACCAATGTCACAGACAGGGGTCACTGTATAATCTCCCCAGGATATGCATGGAAGTGTATGAAGACCATAGGTGTGCATGGCAGTCACAGGCGTAACTATGACTGCAATGCAGACTGATAATAAAAGTAAATGTTAATCTTGGACATGTTAATGTCCAAGGAAGAGGTAGGGAAAACCTGCTCTGGATGTTGTGTTTGAAACAAACTGCAAGATGAGTGTTGCAGTCTGTTCCATTCCGGACTCAGATTTTCCTTGTGGTGGAAAGCCACAGGATTATGATAAAAGGCCTGCAGGAAAGGGTTAGTGAGGACATAATGAGTCTGAGTGAGTCTGAGGAGTCTCAGGTGTGTCTGGACCAGAGTGAGTTGATGCTTGTTGTTGTGCAGAGCAGTTGGTGTTGCAGGGCACAGGACAGAGCAGATCCAATAGGCCTGGCATCCACAGTGTACACAATGGTGCTGCCGTCAATGGTGACTGTTCTTGGATGTGAATGTCCTGTGCCTGGAGGTGGATATCTTGTGCCTGAATAAAGGACTAGTGTGCTTAATGACTGCAAACAGGTGGATATGATGCCCGGCTGTGACCCGGAGGATATCGAGGACTGAGTAGAAACTGTGATACAGCAATGCAGGACACCCATGGGAATAAGTCAGAGGAGGACTAGCATGTGTAGTGATTGCAATCTAAAGGATGCCGTGTACTATGTAGTGCTATGAACTGGTGTAAACTGAACATTAATGATATGCACTTGTGTATGAATTGGACTTTAATGCTGTGAGGAAACAGATTAAAGAGACTTTGTGTTTGAACTTTGTGGGTCACTGCCTATTCACTGATTAAGTGTGCTACGGCTGTACTACATATGGTGGAAAGGATGCGGGCAGTGTGAACTGAGGCATACCCCAGAGAGTGCTGAAGATCGTTGTGCAAGTTTGATGGAGAAATGGAGGAACTTTTGGAGCAGTTTGTGCAGTTGCAGCAGCAATAGCAAGAGGCACTGCAATTTCAGCAGTCTCAAGAGGTTCTGCAGCAGCAGGTGCTGCAGTTACAGCAGGAGCAGCAAGAGGAGCTGCAGTGGAAGCTACCAGAGCTTCAGTGGTGTAAAGAGGAAACCCTTAAGGTGAGGGGCGATCAGCAGAATCATGAATAGACTCCAAAAGTAAGGGGTGATCAATCGGTGTACCAGTGGAACTATGTAGAGTCTCGGCCCACCAGGTCTCAGGCAAATGACTAGTTGCAGTTAGTGGAGGATTGGCTCCAGCCTGAGTTTTTTTCCCTAGAACGAGATGTTGAAGAGAGTTGTGGTTGATCGGATGGTGCAGTCGGGCAGAGGGGCCTGGGCAATATGGACCGGCTGATAGGATTGATTGAGCAGTATAAATCCACTCAGGACGTTGTACAAGAACCCGGGCATGGGACTATTAGCTGTTCTGTGACATCTGAGCCCATGGACTGCAGGAACACTTGCCATGAGTCTATGTGTGCCCATCCGGTCTGTACCATCACTATGGGCACTACCAACAGTGCGCAGCTACTGTGCCAGGTACTTGTGAACAGGTGCCACACAGAGGCTCTCCTGGACTCAGAGCAGAGTGACATTGGTCCAGAGGTCCTTTGTTGCTGAGGACAACCCCAAAGAATGGAAAGTGGAGGTGATGGGCATCAATGGGGAAATCTGGGAGTACCGGACCGCTGAGGTCAAATTTTCTACATCATGTGGGGACTTTAAACATGTGGTGGGAGTGGCAAAGACCCTTCCATATGGGACTGTGTAGGGGAGAATCTTGCCCCTGTTTTGGTCCCTATGGGATACCAGGGTCAACCACCTCACGGTAAAGGTTGTGCCGGGCATAGAACCCGAAGATGTTGAGAAACCTGCCATAGAGGTCACTAACCTAGGGACAGAATGTAATCCTGATAAACTCCCCCTAGGGGTGTTGGCAGTAGAGATGAAGGATGGTGTGTTAGGTAGAGTTGAGCGAAACGGGTCGAAAAAATTCAAAAGTCACCGACTTTCGCCAAAGTTGGGTTTCATGAAACGAAACCCGACCTCAGCGTGAGGTCGGCCACGAGGTCGGCGACTTTAGCGCCAAAGTCGCATTTCAAAACATGCTTCAGCGCCCTTTTTCAGCCAATGAGGAAGAACGGACACTGTGGGCAACGTGATGACATAAGCAGTGGTCCCCACCATCTTTGAGAAGGGCATGCAAGTGATTGGCTTGCCTTGTGGGGCGTCACAGGGGGTATAAAAGGGCGTGCACGCCGACCGCCATCTTAATTCTGCTGATCTCAGTATAGGGAGCGATGCTGATGCTGCAGATTCTGTAGGGAGAGCGTTAGGCAGGGAAGAAGAAAAAAAATCAGCTGCTGCTGCTAGCGATTTTGCCTGTACAACACACCAGACACTGTGCAGTGCACGGGGAGGCTATATTTTGGTGGATTAGCTCTGTTGGTTGTTAGGCTGCCTTATAAGGCTACCTGATAGCTGCATTGCTGGTTTCACACTGCTTTGCAAACTGCTTTTTAAAAGCAATCTTTTTTTTTTTTTGTCCTGGTGAGATACTGAGCATGCATTTTTTCACACCGTACAGCGGTGTACGCTGCTCTCTCAGTACCGTGTAACAGCTGTTATCACGGCCACAGTGAAGCTAAAGGTGTGACTCTGTAAGGATAAGTCGAGGAGTTGTTCAGTTCTTACAGACCTCCACCTTATAGTTTTGTCTGTTTTTCAAACAGTCTAGTCTATTTGCTGTTTGATTACATTCTAAACTATAGAGAGACAGCGTGCGTCAGTCCGTATACTAAAAAAACACGGAGCTTGACAATTTAACATACACCGGACAGCGGTGTACGTGCACGCTGCTCTCTCAGTACCGTGTAACGGCTGTTATCACGGCCACAGTCAAGCTAAGGGTGTGACTCTAACGATAAGTCGAGGACTTGTTCCGTTCTTACAGACCTACACTCTAGGGAGATTCCAATCCTGCCCTGTCCTATATAACATTTTTCACACCTGCCAAATTCATCCTGTCATACAGCGGTGTGATATACACTGGGCCTGAGACAATACATCAGTGTCCAGAAGTGTGTAAGGACAATCCATTTCTGCCGTCCTATATAACATTTTTCACACCTATCAAATTCATCCTGTCATACAACGGTGTGATAAATACACTGGCCTGACACAATACATCAGTGTCCAGAAGTGTGTAAAGACAATCCATTTCTGCCGTCCTATGTCACATTTTTCACACCAGCCAAATTCAGCCTGTCATACAGCGGTGTGATATACATTGAGCCTCACACAATACATCAGTGTCCAGAAGTGTGTAAGGACAATCCATTTCTCCTGTCATATATCACATTTTACACACCAGCCAAATTCAGCCTGTCATACAGCGGTGTGATATACACTGGCCTGACACAATACATCAGTGTCCAGAAGTGGTAGGAGAATTAAATTCTCCCCTGTCCTATATACACCTTGTACCTTGTTTTACAGTTCCATATCGTTGGTGGAATTGTGGGTACATTTTTCAAAAAAATGAGGAAGTGTGGTGTAAGAGGCCGTGTTAGTGGGCGGGGGTTGCCAGCTGTTAATGATGGTGTTGGTGTTGGATCTGCTGGTAGTGGCAAAAGCAAAATAACACCTAATGCAGGAGGTGTTAAGCCTGCGTCATCGTCTGGCTCCACAAGGCCTCGAAGGCTCCCTTTTCTGGGAGTAGGTAAACCGCTTTTAAAACCGGAGCTTCAGGATCAAGTTTTGGCCTACATTGCTGACTCGGCCTCCAGCTCTATCGCCTCTTTTTCTGAACTTGTAAAAAATAAAAGCACTGAGTCGTCTTTGGAGGCTCATGGTCATGAACCACACCTTTCTTTGTGTCCTTCACCCCAACCAAAATTGAAGGATGCGGCAGGCCACACAACAGATTACTCCATGGAGCCGTTTTCACATACCATGCCTGGGTTATCAGGTGAAATGGTGAATTACCCAGGCCAAGATGAATCTGACATGGAGTGCACTGATGCACAGCCACTGATAGATGATTCTGCTGGTACATTCACTCAGAGCACGACATTGTCCTCGCAGTGTACTGAGCCAGATTCTGACCCTGATGAAACTCAGGTGCCCCTTCCCGCATACTATACCACCATACACGGTGACACAGAGGAAGGTGCACATGACATTGAAGAGGAGGTGATGGATGACCCAGGTGTTGACCCAGATTGGCATCCATTGGGGGAAGAGGGTGCCGCTGCCAATAGCTCCAAAGAGGAGGAGGAGCATCCGCAGGAGGCATCGACATCGCAACAGTTGCTATCTGGAAGGCACGGAGCAGTCCAAAAACGGGTTACAAAAAGTCAAAAAGTTGCTGGACTGCTTGGCCAGACGGTCAAAATAGCACAGCGTGCAAGGACACAAAATGTCTTCCATAGTAGGAAGAGTACAGTGTGGCACTTTTTTGAACAAAATCCTAATGATCAGGCCAAGGTTATCTGTAAGAAGTGCGCAAAGACCTTTAGCCGAGGGAAAAATCTGAAAAATTTGAATACCAGTTGCATGCTTAGACATTTATCCACCATGCACTTGCAAGCGTGGACGGAACACCAAACCTCAAGTACCACATGTGCAAATGCTCCCAAAGAAGGTAGTCAGCAATGCTACATTGTTTCCCCCACTGTAAGCCCACCGATTAGCACAGCAGCAAATATTGAGGTGTCGTTGCAAGGCCAAAGCTGTCAGGGAATCACAATGTTATATCAACGAAAGACTGAATCTAGGCCATCATAAAGAACACCAACTCCATCACCATCATCAACCCTCTCTCAGTCCGCCCTGTCCACCGCTAGTTCCACCATAGGCAGCTCTCAAGTCCAGCTCACCCTGCCAGAGACTATGAGTAGGACAAGAAAGTACTCATCCTCTCATCCGCGTACACTGGCTTTGAACGCCCACATTGCCAAACTAATCTCGTTAGAGATGATGCCCTATCGGTTGGTGGAAAGTGCAGCTTTCCTCGAACTCATGGCCTACGCAGTACCATGCTATAAACTACCCAGTCGCCACTTCTTTTCTCACAAAGCCATCCCAGCCCTCCACCTTCATGTGAAGGACCGCATTGTCCATGCACTCAAGCAATCAGTGAGTGGAAAGGTGCACCTCACAACTGATGCATGGTCCAATAGGCATGGTCAGGGCCGTTACGTGTCCATCACTGCGCACTGAGTTAATGTGGTGGATGCAGGGTCCACAGGGGACAGCGGTGGTGGGACTGTGCTACCTAGCCCACGGTATAGGAAACAGTTGGCTGTAGGCGTTCGACCCTCCTCCTCCTACTCCTCTAGAAGCGAAAGCTCGTCCCCAGAGCGCAGTCACAGCAGCACTCCATCCGCAGCTGCCAGTGTTGCACACGAGGTGTCCCCCTATCGATCAGCTAGTGGAAAGCGTCAGCAGGCTGTGTTGAAGATGATGTGTTTGGGCAACAGATGCACCGCGGAGGTACTGGCGGACTACTTTCAGCAACAAACTGAGTCATGGCTGGGCAGTCTACATCTTGAGGCAGGCAAGGTAGTCAGTGATAACGGCCGTAATTTTGTGGCTGCCATAGCCCTTTCAAAACTCACACATACCTGCTTGGCTCACACCTTGAACCTGGTGGTGCAGTGTTTCCTCAATAATTATCCAGAGTTAATAGGCCTGCTCCAGAAGGTTCGAAAACTGTGCTCGCACATCCGCCGGTCGCCCGTACACTCCAGTCGTGTGCAGAAGCTGCAGCGATTGGTATACCTTCCCAAGCAGCGGCTAATTATCGACGTTGCAACAAGGTGGAACTCCACCCTGCACATGGTTGAGCGGCTGTGCGAACAGAGGCAGGCTGTAATGCATTTGTGGGAGGATACCCGGACAGGCACTTTGAGGGCAGACATGGAGTTGAAAGGTGTGCAGTGGTCAAAGCTGAAAGACCTCTGTAAAGTCCTTCAGTGTTTTGAGGAATGCACACGGCTGGTAAGCGCAGACGACGCCATCATAAGCATGAGCATCCCACTTATGCGTCTGCTCATGCAAACTCTGACGCACATTAAGGAGCAGGCGTCTGAGTCTCCATTTTATTCCATAAGAGTGTCTGGGACATTGTCTTGCCACCTGATGTGGAGGGGTATCTAGAAAGAGGTAGCTCCTCTGGTGGAGCACTTACCGTATCCTTTCTGGACAGCTTTTCC
The DNA here is from genome assembly GCF_039654945.1 of Dendrobates tinctorius. Taxonomy (NCBI): domain Eukaryota; kingdom Metazoa; phylum Chordata; class Amphibia; order Anura; family Dendrobatidae; genus Dendrobates; species Dendrobates tinctorius. Next base: position 26,689,781 of record NW_027361921.1, read on the forward strand.
ATCTTTGGTCCTCATCTGATGCTTAACTCTCACTTGTACCTCCAAGTAGCTGCTAGCATGCGGCAGTGGGTACACCCCGGAACACCGCCTTGGCAGACGGCTAAATCAAGTGACGGTAGTTGTTGGGGTTCTTGAGACCTACAGTGATTTTCAAGAGTTTGCCTTCTCATACATGCGAAGACTGGATATGGCAGACTGTGCGGAAGAAACAATTCAAGATTCAATGGACATACAAGCGATTCCCAGCACAGTGTTGTGGAGCGCCGAGCGTGCAGAGAGGCACATATAGGATACTGCTTGCCATCCACTGCACCCTGATCTATCTCAAGTTGAATCGTCTAGCTTTCGCCACTGGGGCTCGATAGGTACGGGCGAGAAAGTGAGGTTGACGACTCACGCAACTCTTCCTTACTTTAATCCAAGTCATGCACAAGTCATGACTTCAACAACTGCGTATCTAAAGTCCTGTGGCGATGGGAGAGTGGCAAAGCAGCAGGGGTGGAATCACTGGAAGCTGTAGTCATGAACCTGGACGGAGGCGGCCCAGGCCATTTGGTCACTCCCCACTGGACCAAAGCAGCAGTGGAATTCTGCAGCCTCTTGAGTGTCTGAGCAGTCCTGTTTAGGATCACTCTGCACACCTCAATCGAGGACGGGGCTAAAAAAGGTGCCTCACACATAGTCTGCTTCATTTCACCTGGCCAGCCTACCGCAGCTGGCGGATTTCCCATACAGCGGTCGACAAGCAATAAAGAAAAAGAAAATGATGGTACTCAACCTTGGCACATGGAATGTGAGAACTATGCTCGATAATACTAAGGCAGACAGACCAGAGAGAACGGCATTGGTTGCTAGGGAGCTAGCTCATTACAACATTGATATAGCAGCTCTCAGCGAAACACACCTGGCAGACAAGGGTCAACTGACAGAGTCTACTCTGTGGTGGATATACGTTTTCTGGACTGATCGAGGCAGCACTGAAAAATGAGTAGCAGGCGTGGGATTTGCTATCAAAACTCATCTTTTTCGTAAACTTTCCAGGCTTCCGGAGGGCATTAACGACCTTCTGATGACATTTCAGCTCCCACATACAAACAAGAAAAATGCAACTCTTATCAGTGCCTATTCTTCCACTATGACTAACCTGGATGATATTAAAGATAAGTTCTAAGATGAACTTAACACATTTATTTCAGCAATCCCACAGGCAGACAAGCTCATTATACTTGGAGACTTTAATGCCAGAGTGGGAACAGACCATCGAAACTGGGAAGGGGTCATTGGGAGACACGGCACTGGCAAGTGTAACAGTAATGGCCTGCTGCTCCTCAAGATGTGTGTCACACATAACCTTGTCATCACCAACACCCTATTCCATTTACCCACACGCAAGAAGACAACATGGATACACCCACGCTCGAGGCATTGGCATCTCATTGATTACATCATTGCCAGGAAAAGGGATGAGATGGACTTTAGAGTGACGAAGGCCATGTATTTTGCAGACTGCTGGACTGACCATTGCCTCATTGCGTCTAAGTGCAGGCTCCTCATCCTGCCTGCGAGGAGATCCCAAGGGCAGAAAACCAAAAAGGGGCTGAATGTCTATAAGCTGCAAAATAAAAGAATTGCAGGGGAATTTGTCAATGACCTTGATGGCAGATTGTTATATACTGTATATTGCAGGCAGAGGAGACTGGCGTTTAGGAACAGTGGACGATTCTGAGAGATGCTGTTTACAATACTGCCCTGACCAGTAGCCAGAAATAATCAAGATTGGTTCGATGAAAATGATGAGGAAATAGACATTCCTAGAAGAGAAACATCAGCGGTACAAGGTGTATCAAAATGACCCCACGTCGCTAGCTAAGAAAGATGCCTTTATTAACATAAAAAGAAAGGTACAAATCAAGCTACGCGAGATACAGGTTAACTGGTTTAGCAAGAAGGCTGATGAAATTCAGGGCTATGCAGATACCCATGACCAGAAACGCTGCTACGATGCACTCAAAGCTTTATATGGACCCCAGTCATCAAACTCTTCATCTCTGTTTAACGCAGATGGAACTAAGCTCTTGAGAGAAAAGAAACAAACTTTAATTATATTCTCAGCCGCCCTGCCAATACCAATGATGAGTCTATTGCTCACCTGCCCCAGGTAGAAATCAACAAGGACCATGATGTTCTTCCAAGTGGGGATGAAGTCAGGAAAGCAGTAAAACAACTTTCTTGTAGAAAAGCATCCAGAAATGATGCTCTACCTGCTGAGGTATATAAAGCTGGTGGCCCTGCTCTCATGCAAACGGTGACAAAACTATTTCAGTATATGTGGAAAAAGGAACAGGTTCCGCAACAGCTGAAAGATGCCACCATAATTCACATATACAAGAGGAAAGGTAATCACTAATCTTGTGACAACCATTGAGGCATCTCCCTTCTGTCCCCTGCAGGAAATTGTGTTGATGTCTGGTGAATGCAGTACACATGAAATTGCATCAGATTTCAATGAAAGACACCCTACGCAAGAAAACTGTCACCATTCACATTTTATTTAGTTGTATCCATATAAATGTCCCACCCAAAAAAGTTTGCCTCATCACTGAACATAATGTTCTGTGTAAACTGAGGGTCCTGTTCCAATTTTTGCTTTACCCATTCTTAAAATTCAGCGTGCCAATCTGGCATCAGCCGAACATCCCTTTGGCAGATATTAGCTACTCACAAATGGCACCCTTACAAAATCCAGCTGCTGCAGCATCTCAAGGAGGATGACCCAGATTGGCTTCCCGATATATTGCTCCATACAGTATTATGGACACCACAAAGTGCTCCACACAGAATAATGAGCCTCATATATTGCTCCATACCGAATAATGGACCCCATGTTGCTCCATTCATTATAATGAGACACATATATTACTCCATACATAATATTGGACCCCATATTATGTTCCACACAGTATAATGGACCCCATATATTTCTCTGTACAAAATAATGAGCCCCATACAGAATAATGAGCCCCACCTATTGCTCCATTCAGAATAATGAGCCCCATATTTTGCTCCATGCATAATAACAGACCCCTTATAATGCTTCACTCAGTATAATGGACCCCATATATTGCTCCATACAGAATAATGAGCCCCATATATTGCTACATTCAGAATAATGAGTCCCATATATTGCTTCAAACAGAGTTAGTCCAATATAACACTCCATATATAATGGGCCCCATATGATGCTCCATATATAATGTTCCTCCTATGATGCTTCATATATAATGGGCCTCATATGATGCTCCATATATAATAGACCCCATATGATTCTCCATATATAATGAGCTCCATATGATGCTTCATATATAATGGGCCCCATATGATGCTCCAGTATATGCTGTGCCCCAAATAATGCTTTATTATATGATGGGCCCCATACAATGCTCCAACAAAAAAAAATGAAATACTCACCTTTCCTTGTTGGCTGCTGCTCTGCTCCAGACTCCTCAGCATCACCGTCTTCTTGCTCTCTGCACTGTGACAGTTCAGGCAGGGGACGCGCAGACGTGACGTCATTGCACCCACTGAACTGAATTGTCACAGTCAGAGGGCGAGGAAGACACCGGAGCAAAGGAACAGGGAAGAGTATCGTAAGTATTGTGAGCAACAAATCCTGAGTAAGCGAGGGGGGGTACTCGTGGGCAGTGGCACAGACATCGGGCCCCCATAGCGTGCCAACATATCCGACTGCGAGTGGGCCTCGGCACTTGCCTTGGTGCACCAGGTGATGACGCCAGCCCTGGTGTACTTTTTCACATGATTAATATAGTTCTTAAATGGTGCAGAGAAGGAAAGTCTAAATATTCAGCAAGCAACTTTTAGATCCTTTTTCTTAGCAAGAGCTACTGTAGATTTTATTTATAAAAAAAAGTTGTTTTTATTTCAGGAATACAATTCACAAATGACACGTACAGTTTTGCTGTGTTGTGCGATTTCTGCATATCCATATATCAATATTGCTTTATATATTTTTAAATTTTAGATAATTTTCTATGAAGACCGCGACTTTCATGGAAGATCTTAAGAATGCAGCAGTGACCACAGTGATTTGCAATCTTATTCCAGCAAATGCATTTGCATTTCAGCAAATGCAATAAAGTTTTAAATGGCTGCTGGATGCTTTATGAACGTTCGGGTTACACACGACTTCAGTATTATCACGCGGGGAATACCAAGACTATCAAAACTGGATGGGATTTAGTGACTCCATTAAGTCTTGTCACATAATTCCTCAGGCATGACACATAAATTAGATACATGTCAATATTTCTTGCTTAATTGAATATATATTTTAGATACATCGTAACCTTTGCAAAGCTGAACAACATCATTGGTTACATCGACAATTCAAGGTAACAATCCAGCTAAAATGCCTTTACTTTTTACAAAATTATTCATATTATTACTTATTTTAACCCCATGTATGGAAGTCATGAGCTAACACTATATAGGTAGGTTCACACGATTTCTCCACATATGTGAAAAATGGAACGATTATTCTGATCAGACTTTGATCCTCGCTTAAGCAGAGTGATATCAGTCTTTCTCATACATGGAGAGGGAAAGAAAAAGTTTCTTCACCTTGTCCTTTCTGTCAGCCTGTAAAAAAACAGATGCACATGGATGTCATCTGAGTGCTGTCATATTTGTTTCATGGACCCTTAGCTTCCACTGTCCATTTTTTTTAAACTAATCAAACATAGTGGACAACTCCTTTAATCACTTATTTTTCCTAACATCAAAGGAGAATTTTTAATTACCATAGCATGACATATTTTTTTTCTTATTTCCCGCTGCAAAAACCAGTGTGTGTCTCATAGTAAATTGTAGTAAAAAAAGTACATATATATATATATATATATATATATATATATATAGAGAGAGAGAGAAAGATTATTTTTACTAGATCAGCCCTTTTATGTTTACAGCTACTCAATGTAATTCTCTATTGAGTCACAAAAGAAAAATGAAAATGAATAGAATACAGCTGATGTAGATTGACATTAACTTACCGGTATTGCAATTATCTATATACAGTATTATTATGCAGTCACAAAATGTTTTGATTGTTTTTAGAAAATGAAAGCCATTGAAAAGATTTAACATAAAAAATGTAAAAATTATGTCATTTATTAAAATTTAACCTTTTTTGTATTCTTTTTAAGCATTTTGGACCTTACAGAATTAGATTGCATGAGAGAGAACTTGAGAGGTGAAAGGATGGAGTTCACAGAAGATTGTCCTCATGTTTGAGAAATTTTATCACCATGATATTCACTCCTGCAATGTGCTTGAAGGATAATGGATATTTTATGAGCAACCTAACTATAGGGGTCATCAATACTATGTGAGACCTGGAGAGTATAGGAGGTTCAGTGACTACGGAGCATTGAATGCCAGAGTGAGTTCTTTTTGCAGAGTAATACATTGTGTTTAGAAATATATTTTACAATTTTGTCAAAGCAAACAAATAAAATGAATATAGTACCTATTGAATGTCTTAATATCTTTTAATTAGACAACAGTGCATCAGAGGGAGGTATATCTAAAGAAGATTATAATGCTGTCTGCAGAACTTGCAGGGCACAAATCAGATTAGTAAAGCTGACAATGAATTGAGGCTTGCAAGAGATGTCAAAAGCAATAATAAAGGATTTTGCGGATATGTCAAAAGTAAAAGAAAAGTCAAAGATGCTATAGGATTTTTACAGGATGAAAATGATGAAATGGTAAGACAGGATGTTGAGAAGGCCGAACTTTTAAATTCCTATTTTGCATCTGTTTTCTCTCAGAAAGGAAATGTAACATCAACTGTTCTTCACTGTCCTATTAAGGGAATAGAAGATTCCAGGAAATCTATAAACAGAAAGATAGTGAGGAAACACTTAGCTAACTAAATGAATTCAAGTCTCCAGGTCCAGATGAATTACACCCCAGAGTACTGAAGGAGATGGCAGAAGAAATTTTTGAACCCCTCTCCATAATCTTTGAAAATTCTTGGAGAACAGGAGAAGTCCCAGAAGACTGGAGTCTGTCTTCCTGGGATGTTATTAATTGACTGAAATAAAGAAAAAAATGTTTTTCTGCATTTTTCACCCACTTCTGTATTTTTCTTACAAATAATGATAAAAAAAATCCTGATCAAATACTGAACATATGAACGTGGCCTTAATTTGGGAGAAATTAAAACAAATCTTTTCCTCTGCAGAAACAAAATGATAAAACTGTACACAGCTACACATGTTTTACTTTTTGCATACCTATTTTAACCCCTTAAGGACTGCCGATACACCTTTTAACGGCGGCAGTTAAAGGTACTTATGCCTCAGGGCTGTTTTTTAACGGCACTAAGAAATAGGTGTATAGCGCCCCCCAGAGTTGGAATGATTTGGGTCAGTTTTCACCAACCCCAGTGTTGCAATCACCGTTATTCATGGAATAATGGCGACCACAAAAATGTCCGATAAACCCTATCATAGTGATCAAAATAAAAAAGTAGTAAATCAAAAACCCTTTATCACCCCCTTAGTTAGGCAAAAATAATAATGTAAAAAATGTATTTATTTCCATTTTTCGATTAGGGTTAGGGTTGGGCTACAGTTAGGGTTGAGCTAAAGTTAGGCTTAGGGTTGGGCTAGGGTTAGACTTGGGCTAGGGTTAGGGTTGGGGCTAGGGTTAGGGTTGGGCTAAGGTTAAGGTTGGGCTAAAGTTAGGGTTGGGCTAAAGTTCAGGTTGGACTAAACGTAAGATTGAGCTGAAGTTAGGGTGGGGCTATGGTTAGGGTTGTGGTTATGGCTGGGATTAGGGTTAGGGATGTGTTAGAGTTAGGTTTGTGGCTAGGGTTATGCGCCACCAATGATTCCAGACAATTTTGCATTAAAAAAGTAAAATGGTGCCCCCTCCACTCTGAGCCCTGCCATGCACCCAAACAGTGGCTTTCGCCACATGCAGAGTATTGTCATATTCAGGAGAAGTTGCACAACAAAGTTTGTTGTCCACTTTCTTCTTATATCCTTGTGAAAATAAAAAAATGTTTTCCTTCCACACTGCTTTAGTTCTCATGAAACACCTGAAGGGACAATAAACTTCTTGAATGTGGTTTTGCGCACCTTGAGGGGTGCAGTTTTAAGAATGGTGTCACTTTCGGGTATTTTCTGTTATATTGACCCCTTAACTCACTTCAAGTGTGAGGTGGTCCCTAAAATAATGGTTTTGTAAATTTTGTTGGAAAAATGAGAAATAGCTGGTCAATTTTTAACCCTTATAACGTCCTAACAAAAAAAATGATGCTTCCAAAATTGTTCTGATGTAAAGTTGACATGTGGGAAATGTTATTTATTAACTATTTTGTGTGACACCACTCTGATTTAAGTGTACAAGAATTAAAATTTGGAAAATTGCAAAATGTTCAAACTTTTTGCCAAATTTCAATTATTTTTCATAAATAAACACAAGTTATGTTTAAGAAATTTTTCCACTAACAAGAAGTACAATATGTCACGAAAAAACAGTCTCAGAATTAGTGGGATATGCTGAAGTGTTCCAGATCTTGAACCTCATAAAGGGACAGTGGTCAGAATTGCAGTAATTATCTTGGTCAATAAGTACTAGATTGGCTCTGTAACTAAGGGGTTAATATTCTACATTGGCAAAAGAACACCCCACAACTACAGTGTGATCTGTTGCAGCATTTTTAGTCAGTGTTACTACCTCCTGGCTCTTGTTGTAGGTGGTCCTTTTGGGTCCGTGGAGATTAAAGCACTTTAACCCAAAATTTGCAAACAAATTATTGTAGTAAATTGAGAAATGTATCTGTGCAGGTTTCCTTTGCCACGCCTGTTTTTAAATTATCTAATTGGAGACACATTCATGCTACAACATCATTATGGACAGGTTATTCTTAAATGACCCTTTTTGTCAGTCGTGTGAACATTGGCAAGCATTACTGATTAATTTAAGATTTTCCCACTATTGTCTAAATGTTGTAACATGATTTTGAATATAAATTAGCCCCTTCATGACCCAGCATATTTTGACCTTAATGACCAGGCCATTTTTTGCAATTCTGACCAGTATCCCTTTATGAGGTAGTAACTCAGGAACGCTTCAGCGTATCCTAGCGATTCTGAGAATGTTTTTTCATGACATATTGGGTTTCATGTTAGTGGTTTTTTTTTAGGGATCACCTCACATTTGAAGTCAGTTTGAGGGGTCTATATGGCTGAAAATACAAAAAAGTGACACAATTCCAAAAACTGCACCTCTCAAGATGATCAAAACCGCATTCAATAAGTTTATTAACACTTGAGGTGTTTCACAGCAGCAGAAGCAACATGGAAGGGAAAAAATTAACATTTAATTTTTTAGTCACAAAAATGATCTTTTGGCAACAATTTTTTTATTTTCCCAAGGGTAAAACTCAGAAAGTGGACCCCAAAAGTTGTTGTCCAATTTGTCCTGAGTACGCTGAAACCCAATATGTGGGGGGAACCACTGTTTGGGCGCACGGCAGGGATCGGAAAGGAAGGAGCACCATTTGATTTTTTGAATGGAAAATTAGCTCCAATCATTAACAGACACCATGTCACGTTTGGAGAGCCCCTGTGTGCCTAAACTTTGGAGCTCCCCCACAAGTGACCCCATTTTGGACACTAGACTCCCCAAGGAACTTATCTAGATGCATAGTGAGCACTTTGAACCCCCAGGTGTTTCACAAATTGATCCGTAAAAATGAAAAAGTACTTTTTTTTCACAAAAATTTTCTTTTAGACTCAATTTTTTCATTTTCACATATAATTTCACATATCACATTTCATTTTCACAGGACAAAATGGATCATAAAATTTGTTGGGCAATTTCTACTGAGTACAGCGATACCTTATATGTGGTCATAAACCCCTGTTTGGGCGCACGGCAGGGCTCGAAAGGGACTTTTGAATGGAAAATTAGCTCCAATCATTAGCGGACACCATGTCGCATATGAAGAGCCGCTGTGTGCCTAAACATTAGAGCTCCCCCAAAAGTGACCCCATTTTGGAAACTAGACCCCCAAGGAACTTATCTAGATGTGTGATGAGCACTTTGAACCCCCAAGTGCTTCACAGAAGTTTATAATGCAGAGCCGTGAAAATAAAAAATATTTTTTTTCCACAAAAATAATTTTTAGCCCCCAATTTTTTATTTTCTCAAATGTAACAGGAGAAATTAGACCCCAAAGTTGTTGTGCAATTTTTCCTGAGTACGCTGATACCCCATATGTTTGGGTAAACCACTGTTTGGGCACACGCCGGGGCTTGGAAGGAAGGGAGCACCGTTTGACTTTTTGAACGCAAAATTGGCTAGAATCAATGGTGGCGCCGTGGCGCATTTGGAGAGCCCCTGATGTGCCTGAACAGTGGAAACCCCTCAATTCTAACTCCAACCCTTACCCCGTGCAGAGAATGAGGGTTTTGACTTTAGTGATACTCAGAGCAGGTGATGTGTGGACAACAGGTTGCAATAAAAACCAACTGTCCCAGTAGGGTGATGAAAATGAACCAAAAGAGCCCTCAGTTGTGCTGGCCAGTATGAAAAGCAGTATGCTGGATTCCTTGTATGACAATTGTATTGCTAACAACATGCAAAAGGGTAACAATTGGATAGCCACAATTTTAGATCCTCATAAAATCAAAAAGGGGGAATTTTTTTCTGGTTTCCAAAAGAGAGTCCGAACAGTCTTATTATCAGAATAAGGTCGAATACATGGTCATTGAAGCTTTCATTGAGTGGAAACATGCCACCCACAAGACAAACCAGCAGGCCCCTCTAAAATTCCCACAGACCAAACACTATAACAATATGTATACATACATTATGGTATCACTAATAGGGATGAGTGAACATGCTTGACGATACTCTGATATCACTCCAGTATCTGGGTGCTCGGATGTGCTCGGCACTTGGTGAGCATTAGCTATTACTCAAATTTTAAACTCAAATCTGACCCAACATGTTTGGCACCTGTTACTCAGCCAATAAGCATGCAGGGATTGTCTGAGTTATTGTAATGTAGTAGCCATCTTGGTAGTTGCATTACTGTAATTGGCTGGCAGTATAACATCATCAGGGATTATAAAAGAACTGGCACCGCCTCGCTCGGCACACTGACACCATTGCACAGCTCATGGACAGTTCTTATTGGAGAGAGAAAGTGCTTGTGTAGGCCTGTGTGTGCACAATTTAATGAATCAGAGTCTTCTATTGTTGATACAGGTGCAGATACTGAATAGAGATGAGCTGACACCTGGATATTCGGGACCGGCAGGTTCAGCCAAACAGTTACAAAAAGTTTGGGTTCGGGTTCAGAACAGTGTTCGGACCCAAAATCGAACCCAGACTCCATTCACTTGAATGAGGGGCCTGAACATCTAGTGTTTGCCACGCTGTCATGTGTAGAGTTGAGCGAAACAGGTGGGTCAGATTCAAAAATCGCTGACTTTCGCCAAAGTCGGGTTTCGCCGATCGAAACCCAACCCAAGCATGTGGTCGGCCATGAGGTCGCCGATCAGCGCGCCAAAGTCGCGTTTCAAATGATGCTTTCAGCGCCTTTTCTCACCCAATAATGGAGGACGCACACTGTGGGCAATGCGATGACATGCGCAGCGGCCAGCACCATCTTAGAGAAGGGCATTGAAGTGATTGGCTGGCTTTTTGTGGCGTTACAGTGGGTATAAAAGGCTGTGAACGCTGACTGCCATCTTACTTCTGCCGATCTTACAATAGGGAGAGGTGCTGCTGCTGATTCTGAACAGGGAGAGTGCTAGGCAGGGAAGAAGAAAAAAAAATCTGTTTCTGCTGATAGCGCTTTTCACTGTACAGTTATTGTGCAGTGAAAGGGGAGGATTTTTGTTGTGTGCAGCACAAATAGAAGCTACCTGTGTGTGACTCTAGAAAAAAAAGCCGAGGAGTTTTTCTGTTTTTCCAGACCTACACCTTAGAGTCATGTCCGTTTTTCAAACAGTTTTGTATATCTGCTGTTTGATCACGGTCAAAACTATATAGAGACAGCGTGTGTCAGTCCGTATACAAATACAGGGAGCTTGACAATTTTACATACACACATCGCATAGAGCTGTCCGATTCTCCAACAGTATTGCATATCTGCCGTTCGCATTACAGTCACTTTTATACCTAGTCAGCGTGTGTGTGTGACACTCTGTAAATACCTATACGGAGATTGTTAGTTGCACAAAAATTGTATACAGCTGTACACTTCTGATACAGTTCTGTATATCTGCTTGCTGGATTACGGTCCAATACATACTGTGAGAACATCTGTGACTAACATAATATATGCGTTGATTTAATTTGTTTAATACACCTTACACAGCTGGACGCTCCTCATACAGTACCATCTCTCTGCTGGTATTTTTGGTACATTTTCCCAAACATGAGGAAGTATGGTGGAAGAGGCCGTGGACGTGGGCAGGGGGGGGCGCAGCTGGTACTGATGGTGGTGGTGCATCGGCTGGTTCTGGCAAAAGCAAAGGCAGGAGATGTTGAGCCTGCGTCATCCTCTGGCCCAAGAAGGCCTGTAAGGTTGCCTTTTCTTGTATTAGGAAAGCCGCTTTTAAAGCCGGAGCATCAGGAGCAGGTTTTGGCGTACATTGCCGAAACAGCCACCATCTCTGTTGCCTCCTCTTCTGAACGGTCGAAACCTGCAAGCACGGAGTCGTCAGTGCAGGGTTCTTGTCATAAAAAACCCTTTTCCTTGTGTCCTTCACCCCCACCAAAAGTTAAGGATGAGGCAGCCCACACTTCAGATTACTCTATGGAGCTCGTTTCACATACCATGCCTGGGTTATCCAGTCAAATCCTGAATTCCCCAGTCCAAGATGAATCTTACATGGAGTGCACTGATGCACAGCCACTGCTAAATGATTCTGCTGGTACATTGACCCATAGCACTAGATTGCCCTCGCAGTTTATTGAGCCAGAATCTGACCCTGATGAAACCAGGTGCCCCTTCCCGCATGCTATACCACCTTACACGGTGACAGAGAAAGGTAAAGAGGAAGGTGCAGATGACTTTGAAGAGGAGGTGATGGATGATCCATTTCTGGACCCGGATTGGCATACATTGGGGGAGGAGGGTGGCGCTGGCAATAGTTCAGATAAGGAGAAGGATCCACAGCAGGCATTGACATCGCAGCAGCTGTTATTTAGCAGGCCCGTAGCTGTCCTAAAACGTGGAACAAAAACTTGAAGAGTTGCAGGACAGCTTGACCAGACGGTCAACTTAGCACAGCGTGCAAGGCCAGAAAATGTTTACCATAGTAGGAAGAGTGCAGTGTGGCACTTTTGTCCAAAATCCTAATGATGAGGCAAAGGTTACCTGTAAGAAGTGTGGAAGGACCTTTAGCCGTGGTAAACAACTCAGAAATTTGAATACCAGTTGCATGCTTAGACATTTAATCAACATGCACTTGCAAGCGTGGATGGACTACAAAACCTAAGGTAGCACATGTGCACCTGCTCCAACTGAAGGTAGCCAACAACGCTCCATCACTACCCCCACTGTAAGACCACCGCCACAATTAAGCACACCACCAGCACTAAATGTGGAAGTGTCGTCGCAAGGCCAAAGCACTCAGGGAATCACAATGGTTTTGCAACACAACACTGAATCTAGGCCATCCTCACCAATACCATCACCAACCCCCTCTCACTCCATCCGGTCCACCGCTACTTCCCCCATATGCAGCTCTCCAGTCCAGCTCACCCTACCAGACACTCTGAGTAGGTCAAGAAAGTACTCATCCTCTCATCCACGTACAATGTGTTTGAACGGCTACATTGCCAAACTAATCTCATTTGAGATGATGCCCTACCGTTTGGTAGAAAGCGAAGATTTCCGCGACCTCATGGCCTATGCTGTCCCATGCTATTACCTACCCAGTCGGCACTTCTTTTCTCGAAAAGCCATCCCTGCCCTCCACTGGCATGTGAAAGACCACATTGTCCTTGCACTAAAACTGTCACTGAGTGGAAAGGTGCACCTCACAACAGATGCATGGGCCAGTAGGCATGACCAGGGCAGTTACGTGTCCATCACTGCGCACTGGGTTAATGTGGTGGATGCAGGCTCCACTGGGGACAGCGGTGGTGGAACAGTGCTGCCTAGCCCACAGTATAGGAAACAGTTGGCTGAAGGCTTTCGCTCCTCCTCGTCTATCAGCGAAAGCTCATCTACAGAGCGCAGTCGCACGAGCACTACATCCGCAGCTGGCAGTATTGCACACGAGGTGTCCCACTATCGAACAGCTAGTGGTAAGCGTCAGCAGGCTGTGTTAAAGATGATGTCTTTGGGCAACAACAGACACCACGGAGGTACTGACCGACTACTTGCAGCAACAAACAGTCATGGCTGGACAGTCTACATCTTGAGGCAGGCAAGGTAGTCAGTGATAACGGCCATAATTTTGTGGCAGCCATAGCCCATGCAAAACTCCCACACATACCTTGCCTAGCTCACACTTTGAACCTGGTGGTGCAGTGCTTCCTTAATAATTATCCGGAGTTAACATCCCTGCTCCATAAGGTGCAAAGACTGTGCTCGCACATCCATCGCTCGGCCGTACACTCCAGTCGTATGCAGAAGCTGCAGCGATTGCTCCACCTCCCCAAGCACTGCCTAATCATAGACGTTGCAACAAGGTGGAACTCCACCCTGCACATGGTTGAGAGGCTGTGCAAACAGAGGTTGGCTGTAATGCATTTGTGGGAGGATACACAGGCAGGCAGTTTGAGGGAAGACATGGAATTGTCGGGTGTGCAGTGGTCAAAGCTGAAAGACCTCTGTAAAGTCCTTCAGTGTTTTGAAGAATGCACACGGCTGGTAAGCGCAGACGACGCCATCATAAGCATGAGCATCCCACTTATGCTTCTGCTCATGCAAAGTTTGATGCACATTAAGGATCAGGCATCTGCAGCGGAGGAGGAGGAGGAGGAGGAGGGAAGTCTTGATGACAGTCAGCCATTGTCTGGTCAGGGAACTGTCCTGGACGAGGTGGAGGAAGAAGAGGAAAAGGAGGAGGATGAGGATGAAGGGGATGATTATTTTGGGCAGGAGGATGCTTCTCAGGGGGCAAAAGAAAATGTTGGCATTCCAAGGTCAGGTACAGTTTTTGTGCGTGACTGTAGGGATGTGGATTTGCCAGAAACTGCTCCTCCACCTACCACGGGCAGTGCATCATTGACACCTGGATCATTGGCCCACATGTGCGATTATGCCTTGTGGATCCTAAAAAGGGACCCCTGCATTGGCAAAATGATGAGGGATGACGACTACTGGCTGGCCAGCATCCTCAATCCACGCTACAAAGGCAAATTACACATCATGCCACAGGAGAACCTAGAGATAATATTTGCTAACAAACAAGCAACTCTGGTAAACAGTTTGTTTGAGGCTTTCCCAGCACAAGGCAGCGGTGCTGGTTCTCCCACGAGCCATAGTGGGCACAATGGAAGAGGTGTTCGTGGTGCACACAGCAGAAGTGCCGTTGGAGACAGGGGTTTAATGACCATGTTGTGGAATGATTTCTCAAGTACCGCTCACACGACTGCTAATACTGCATCTATTAAAAGTGACAGGAGGCAGCAGTTGTCAACTTTGGTTACAAACTACTTTTCCTCACATATCGATGTTCTCCCTCAGGTCATTTCCCTTTGACTATTGGGCCTCTAAACTGGACGCCTGGCCTGAATTGGCACAATATGCCTTACAGGAGCTTGCTTGCCCTGCTGCTAGTGTGTTATCTGAAAGAGTCTTCAGTGCTGCTGGATCAATCCGGACAGAAAAAAGGACCCGTCTGTCGACCCAAAATGTTAATGCTGTAACCTGCATTAAAATGAACCATGCATGGGTTTCAAAGGATTTTGTCCCACCTTCCCCTGATGACACATAGGTTACCAGAAAAGTGCCTCGGTTTTTTCCTCCTCTTCCTTGGACTTGCCCAATTACGCCCTTTGCAGCAGCTGAATGTCCAGCCAACACATCAACATATGCCAATTTTTAAACCTCCCTAACAGGGCTGCCCACCCCTCCCCCAATGGCTGGGGTCAAGACCTGGCGAACCCGGACAAGTGCCACTGCTCTGAACAGGTGGATGGGACCACTGATGGCCGACAGCAATGGCACAGGGCCCCTCATAGTACAATACAGTGTCTCAGACGGTGCGAGGGCCCACTTGCCGTCAGACACACCAGCGTACTATGAGGGCCCCTGTGCCAGTACCGTTGACCACGATTGTCCCCCCCCTGCTTGGTCATGGCCACAGCACTTGCAAGCTGCAATACTTACCTCTCCCTGCTCCACCGCTGTGTAGTCTGTGCAGTTAAATCCTTCACAGGGGCAGCCACTAGAAATTTGGTGTATTGATCAATGATGGTTAAGATGTAGCTATGGTCTGTCCTGCTGGCCTCTACCTTCAGATGATAAATGGCTACCATTTGAAATGGACGTCAACTTACAAGCGGATGCAGTGGTGGTTTATGATCACCTTTCACAGTTGTGATAGTCACAGACGTGTGACATTCTTGCCACCATTTTTAAATGTCTCCTCTCATGCCAATCCAATAGAATCGCCTACAGTCTGTGGCTTCTGTCTTTTGCACTCCAAAATGACCAGACACATCATGATAGGCAGTGAGGACCATGGGTACATCTCTCCCTGTGATCACAATTTGATGGAGACGAGTAACGGTGATGTGATCAACGCTACTGCGATAAAGCAATCCTTTCTTCACAAAGAACCTTTTTTGCTTTCTCCACAGACAAAGTAATTGAGGGTCTGCATCACCTCTGCAACATCTACTGGGAGGTTTTCCCGCGATGAGTAATTCCAAAATTTCTGCTAACACTCGACTTTGCGTTTATACTTGTATCCATGTAGTTTCCAGTAGCGGAGATTCTGGACTGGCTTACTGAGATTGAAATATATATGAAGATTTAAAAGTACCACAACACTGTATACTGGTGTTCGCTATGAATACCTTTCCCTTTTTCTACTTTTGTAATTCTGGTGTAATACATAGTGAGCCTGTGAGTGTCTGTGGCTGACTCCGGAAGTATAGACGGAAATTTAACCCTAGACTGGACACACCTGGTATGTGCTGATACAGTAACTTGTTTCAAAAATTTGTATTAAGGTATCATCTGTAGGATAACCAACTGTGGGGGGACCCTCTTCTTGCCACAGACAAATACGAGACTGAGACAGAGTTTGTATTGAACAGGTCCGTTTTTAGTGCCCATCCTTCTGTCGACAACAGCAATTCACCACAGCCATTTCACATTTCTCTGTACACAGGCCCCGGTACCTTCAATTCCTTTGTAACTATAATCGTGGCATCCTCGGTGGCTCTTCCACTGTGGCTGGCCTAGGCCCAACCACCACAGCACTGCACCAGTCTGAGCACACCGTCCGTATGATAGCCCCGTATGATAGCCGTCTTAGTCTGCGGCTATCGTCCTCTGGGCCACCCCCCCATGACCACCTCAACTGTCAGTCCTCTCTGGAGCCTTTCCACTGTCTGTATTTCCTCAGCAGAACTTCCTCTTTACTGTGCTCCCTTCGCTGACTGACTCTTCCAGAACCTTCCCTCAGCCTTTTATACTTCCAGTTCTGGTAACTCCGCCCACCATCACCTAACAGTTTCTCTGACCAATGGCTGTTATTCAGTCCCACTCCTACACTCTCCACTGCCCTACAATGAGCAAGCTAAAACACTGCACTCTTTCTCTTTATCTTAGCGATTTCACACCTACACTGCGCTACACCTCTACTTCACAATACAGGCTGGTTTGTCTGTCAGCCCACCTTCCTTACATCATCCATAGTGAGTGAGCATGTGTGGGTTACGCCTTCTATATATACGGTGAATCGGAGAAACATTTTTACACTATACTCAATACAGCTTGTATCTTGTTATACAGTACCTTTGTTCGACATTTAGCATTACGGTCAAATCCATACTGAGTAAGCATCTGAGAGTGACTACGGGACTATTTATACAGAGATTTCAATTGTACCCTAAAAAATATATACTTGCTATCTTGTTATTCAAGACCTTTTTTATAACATTTTTTATTATGGTCAAAACCAAACTGAGTGAGCGTCTGAGGGTGACTACGGAAATATATACAGTATATATATATATATATATATATATATTTTCAATTTGGCTAGCACTGTATACATGCAAAAAGGGTAGTGAAAAACAATGTATATGTCAAATGGGACAATGCGGCAAAAATCATATCACCTAGAGTCATAATTAATGTCCCATTATATTAAAACACTGTGGACTGTAACTGACCGGTTGTAAATATATACATACAAAAAAGGGGAGGAACGAGTCCAAAAACAACAACCAATGGTCAAGAAATAAAATTGCTTTATTATGTGGTAAGGCAAGAAACAAAATGCACTAAAACGTGCAACAGTGCTAGTTAGTCTTTACAAAGAATCAGGACACGGTGAACCATGTTGCCGATAATATAAGAATATTGCCATGTATGACAAAGAAAAATCACTAATCAGGATTGAATCAGCAAAGAAATAATGCAATCAAGATACCTAAAAGGCCATCCCATATTGCAAGCTGATAGATAACATGTCAAATAAAGATCAAATCAATCATACTCATATTATATGTTACCTGAAGGATGCAAGTGCAGGCAAACAGAGGGTCCCCGTGCCCGACTCAACGCGCGTTTCGGAAGCACCTTCGTCAGGGGGCGCACTATTAAGCACAAACACTCAGTTTAAAAAGGGCACAAAACCGGAAGGACCGCAAATGACGCAACCTGAAGAGGTCAACCGTTCCCCAGACAACGCCCACGCCATAAGTCCCCGCAATTGCGCAGCCAGTGTAGGCGGATCTAATGGTCTGTAACCTGGGGGAATAAATCAACAAATATATCGTGGCACTACTGCGTTGGTGCACAAAAGAAGGTTCCCACACCACTATAAATAATGAAAAAAATGTTGGCACTCAACTTGTTGCAAAGTGAAGATTTTATTTGCAGTCTCAAATTTAGACGTTTCGGCTTATACAAACAAGCCTTCATCAGTATGCTGCAAATCAGATACAAGTGTAAAGTACAAGTCAGATGCTACATATTGTACAGTCAATCTAGATAAAACATCCAGTGGATACCAAAACAAATTTACAAAAGTGCAATAGTGATAGGAGGGATGGGTTGAGGTATAAGGGAATGAAAAAGGAAAAAAAGAAAAAAGAAAAGAAAAGGAAAAAAGGAGGTTTATAACCTACCCAGACTGCTCTGTTGGAAAGATTTGCAATGTATCTGGAGTGACAAAAATATATATATGATGATTGTGCCCAATTGTGTGGATGAGATAATTTGAAATAATCATTGATCTGACACTACTCACTCAATATCAAGCCACCACTGTAATAATGGTGTGGATAGTATGATCCGTGTTAATGATTAATCTTGCAGTTATCTTAAAAAATAAAAAGGATAAGAATGAAAATAAAAGAAGGGTATGACCACAATGGAAAGCTTCAATATAAGTGCACCTTGATAATGTAATGAGTGCAGATGAAGTATTATAAATACCAACCAGTAATGATTTGTAGCTGGACTGACAGGTAATAATTCCGTAAGAAATTCTATATGAGAAGTCTGTAAGTCATGAAGAAGATGAGGAAATTTCACTCAATATGCTCAGAAATGAATAGTCATCATGCCCCCAATGAATCTACTCACTTAGTGTCAGGCCTGGAGTCATTTAAGACTTCATACTGCATAGAATCAAGTTTGCCACGCTGTGTGATGTAGCTGTTTGAAAAGATATATGGTGCATGAAGGGTTAAGACTCGCTATAAAATACTCCCATGTCTGGATGTACTGAAATGAGATGGGTTTACCGTTGGTGGGTGGCGGCGTAGTGTGCCCTGGAGAACGCGGTATCCACCGCTTGTGACCCGGGTGCCCATGGCTTATGGTGTGGTTTCTAAATAGGCGGTGGGCGGGACTCCCCTGGACTGACTGGACCGCGTCACCGGAAGTGACATTGCCGTCCATGTAAACGAGCGGTCAGGGATAGAGGAATGCAGGGGCGTGTTATGGGAGGTGGCGCTGGAGTGCACGTCATCTCACCATGTGTAAAAGAACGTCCGTGCTATCCAGATTGTTGCACAGGGAGGGAGCTTGTAAGAAGAGGAAAATGAGGGGATGTTCATATAGCATTTAGATTGAGTGAGGGCTATGTATAAAAGAAATGGACTAGGTATATGATTGTAGTGAAGTAATCATTAAGGACGGTATGAAAATTTTACCAATGTGTCATTCAATAATTAGTACAGTATTGAAGAGGATTGCATTGTAGTTTCCTGCAATAGAGTGAGGTGGAATATATCTATTAGTGTTCTAGATAAAGAGAGACACAATTGAATGCAAAAATAGAAAATAGTTTAGATATTATGATATGTAAAAAATAAGCTTGAAGGAGGCAGGTGTCATGATCTCAGTGCGGGTTTAACTCGCACACGTGGGGTTAATGTTTGGAACCAGTGCTGATGACTGGCATTTCTGGGGTTAAAGGTTGTGATCCCGGTGCAGGCTTACCTGCACACCTGGGGCTATGATTGTGGCCTCTCCCTGGTTCTGGGGGAGGCTTCTTATAGCCTCAGGACGCTCCCATCCCTGTCAGTTATACTTTCGCCCTTGGCATTGTGTGGTGACCCCTGAGTGTGTTAGTGCTGTGTTCTGGTTACTTGATTCTCTGTGTATGACTCGGTCTGTTCCCTGGATATCGCTTTGGATTCTGCCTGGTACCTTATATGTCTGTTTGGTTTTGATCTCTGCTTGGCCCTGATTATCCGCTCTGTCTCCTCCCTGGTACTGTACTGTGATCCTGTGTATGACCTTTGGCTTTGTCTGACCTCCCATCTGTTTATCTCTCCTGTACCTCGCTGGTCTGTACTGTGCATAACCTCTGCTTTGCTTGGACTCTGAGTTCTCTTCCTTCTCTGTGTGCAGGACGCTAAGCCCCGCCCCCTTGCAGTCACATGACCATAGGTCCTATGCTGGCTTCCTAAACTTCAGCATCCACAGGTCCTGTGCATCGGTACTTTCTGGCTGTACCTGACCCCGGTACCCCAACATTGCGGGTGAGTCACTGCTCAGCGGAGGCTGCACGCCGGCGCTGACACTCAGGACACGCACACTGGCTCAGTGAGCAAGTACAGTGCGGTGTTCCTGACAGCAGGGAGGGGAAGTCCGAGGGAGGAACAAGAACAATCGGTGACAATTGCGTGTAGTTCAGAATTGACGACTCTGCAAAATTAAGACAATACGTTAATGATCCTGCAATGATAACATGACTCATTGACAAAACTAGTTTCCATCTAAATGTTTGTAACAATCACAAAATTGTGAAGATATATAGTCACAGACCCATCATATGAAAGACAAGAAGTCATACTCTCTATTGAGACCTTTTGGTGCTAAAGTTTGTAATTCATGTATCCAAAAGGCCTCTCTTCTTTTTAAGAGTTGGATACGATTACCACCCCTCCGAGGGAAGGGCACATGTTCAATAATACAAAATTTTAATTGAGGGATGGTATGACCAGCCGTAACAAAATGATGCGGTAAAGGTAATAATGTGTTTCCACACCTGATTGTGGATTTATGCTTGCTTATGCGGTCTTTGATAGGCTGGGTGGTTTCCCCAATGTATAAAAGACCGCAAGGGCATTTGATCAGGTATACCACATGTGATGTATCGCAAGTGGAGAAGTCCTTAATTTTGTAACGTTTCCCAGAATGTGGGTGATGAAAATAATCACCCTTTAATACATTACTGCATTGATTGCAATGTAGGCACGGGTAGGTACCTGTTTTGGGTGTGTAAAGAAATCTTTGTGTTAATCTCACTCCTGGGCCTATGTCTGCTTTAATCAGGGTGTCCCTAATGTTTTTGGGGAGTTTATAGCATGGTAGAAAATTCTGCTGGAATTCCGTGACCTCTGGATGAGCCTCCTTTAGGATGCCCCAATGTCTCCGTATGGAGCGATGTAAAATCTGCACATACGGATGATATGTGTGAACAAAGGGTAAACGTCCTGAGACCCCACTGCGATTCAGGGCCGGGGGTTGTCGTGCTTGGTCTAGTAAATCTGAAGGGTAGCCCCTTGTGCGAAACTTCTTATGCATCTCGTTCAATCTGATATTACTGACTATCGGATCGGAGACAATCCGTTCGACCATCTTAAATTGTGACACAGGTATGGATCTCTTGGTGGAGGGGTGGTGTAAGCTCTTGTAGTGTAACAGACAATTATGGTCTGTAGTTTTAACATATAAATCAGTATTCAAGTATCCCTCCACACTCTTGATGACCTTAGTATCCAAAAAACTCACTACATGTTTATCTCTGGTCATGGTAAAAGATAGACCTGGCCAGGCCATATTCAATTTATTGTAGAATGTGTCTAATGTATCAGCTGGCCCTGTCCAAATGCAAAAAATGTCATCGATAAATCTTTTCCACAGTTTACAGTGAGTTTTAAAAAAAGGATCAGGGTAGACAATGTCGCATCAGACTATTGATTCATTTTGCGAAAAAGGACAAGGAGATACCCGGACCTCAATCCATTACTCCATGCCCTATTTCGATTGATCGCTTGGGACTCCGTAACAAGAGCACCTATCGGCCACCATCAGGCTCGCATGCGGTTGAATCATTCATTGAATTTATTGATAAGTAGTGTTGAGCATTCCGATACCGCAAGTATCGGGTATCGGCCGATACTTGCTGTATCGGAATTCCGATACAGACTTCCGATATTTTTTCAATATCGGAATTCGGCATCGGAATCGGAAGTTCAGTTGATTGACGGCCTGACGTCATCATGATGCGCGGTGTGCGCGCATCATGATGCGCCGTCATTTCGGGCCTTCCGGGGGTCTCTGCCGGCCTGCCGGGGGGCTGTGCCGGCCTGCCGGGGGGCTGTGTGGACTGCCCGGGGTCTGTACCGGCCTGCCGGGGGGCTGTGCCGGCCTGCCGGTGGTCTGTGCACCCTGTGGGGGTCTGTACCGGCCTGCCGGGGGGCTGTGCCGGCCTGCCGGGGGGCTGTGCTGATGTCCGGGGGTCTGTGCAAGCATCGTCCGATGGGACTACAAGTCCCATCGGGCGATGCCTGCTACCATGACAGTGATTGACACATTAGCCAATGATGGGACAGTAGTAGTCCCATCATCCGGCTAATGTGTTAAATGTTAAAAAAAAAAAAAAATACTACATACATACTACATGCATGCTACATACATACTACATGCATGCTACATACATACTACATGCTACATACATACTACATACATGCTACATACTACATACATGCATGCTACATGCATACTACATGCATGCTACATACATACTACATGCATGCTACATACATACTACATGCATGCTACATGCATGCTACATACATGCTACATACATACTACATGCATGCTACATACATACTACATGCATGCTACATACATGCTACATGCATGCTACATACATGCTACATGCATGCTACATACATACTACATGCATGCTACATACATACTACATGCATGCTACATACATACTACATGCTACATACATACCACATACATACTACATACATACTACATACATACTACATGCCACATACATACTACATGCTACATACATACTACATACATACATACTACATGCTACATGCTACATACATACTACATGCATGCTACATACATACTACATGCTACATACATACCACATACATGCTACATACATACTACATACATGCTACATATATACTACATGCATGCTACATACATACTACATGCTACATGCATATTACATGCTACATACATACCACATATATACTACATACATACAATACATTCATACAATACATACATAGACATACAGTACATATAACATAGAGTAACATACTTACCAATACTTGTCACATTGTTCCCCGAAGCCATTGTCTTTTCCGGAATAAATATTAACATAACAAACCACAAAAATACTCACCCACGATCCGAAGCAGTCCACGAGTGTGTCCCACGACGATCTTGGGTAGAGAACTGCAGCATCAGATGATGCTGCCGTTCTCTACGGGCTGCAGGAATCCAATGACGGAAGGTAGGTATCCTTCCGCACTGTATTCCTCCGCCACTTAAAAAAAAAAAAAAAAGTCCCTAGTCTCACTTTATGCCATTGCTGTGTGGGAATTTCCCACACAGCAATGGCATAAAGTGAGACTAGGGACTTTTTTTTTTTTTTTAAGTGGCGGAGGAATACAGTGCGGAAGGATACCTACCTTCCGTCATTGGATTTCTGCAGCCCGTAGAGAACGGCAGCAACAGCTGATGCTGCAGTTCTCTACCCAAGATCGTCGTGGGACACACTCGAGGACTGCTTCGGATCGTGGGTGCGTATTTTTGTGGTTTGTTATGTTAATATTTATTCCGGAAAAGACAATGGCTTCGGGGAACAATGTGACAAGTATTGGTAAGTATGTTACTCTATGTTATATGTACTGTATGTCTATGTATGTATTGTATGAATGTATTGTATGTATGTAGTATATATGTGGTATGTATGTAGCATGTAGTATGTATGTAGTATGTATGTAGCATGCATGTAGCATGCAGTATGTATGTAGCATGCATGTAGTATATATGTAGTATGTATGTGGTATGTATGTAGCATGTAGTATGTAGCATGTATCTAGCATGCATGTAGTATATATGTAGTATGTATGTAGCATGTAGTATGTATGTAGCATGCATGTAGTATATATGTAGTATGTATGTAGCATGCATGTAGTATGTATGTAGCATGCATGTAGTATGTATATGGTATGTATGTAGCATGTAGTATGTATGTAGCATGCATGTAGTATATATGTGTTATGTATGTGGTATGTATGTAGCATGTATGTAGTATGTATGTAGTATATATGTAGCATATATGTAGCATGTATGTAGCATGCATGTAGCATGCATGTAGCATGCAGTATGTATGTAGCATGCATGTAGTATATATGTAGTATGTAGCATGTAGTATGTATGTAGCATGCATGTAGTATATATGTGTTATGTATGTAGCATGTAGCATGCATGTAGCATGCATGTAGTATGTATGTAGTATATATGTGGTATGTATGTAGCATGCAGTATGTATGTAGCATGCATGTAGTATATATGTAGTATGTATGTTGCATGTAGTATTTATGTAGTATGAATGTAGCATGTATGTAGCATGTATTTTTTTTTTTTTTTTACATTTAACACATTAGCCGGATGATGGGACTACTACTGTCCCATCATTGGCTAATGTGTCAATCACTGTCATGGTAGCAGGCATCGCCCGATGGGACTTGTAGTCCCATCGGACGATGCCTGCACAGACCCCCGGAGCCTGCACAGACCACCGGCAGGCCAGCACAGCCCCCCGGCAGGCCGGCACAGCCCCCCGGCAGGCCGGCACAGACCACCGGAGCCTGCACAGACCCCCTGGCAGGCCGGCACAGCCCCCCGAAAGGCCCGTACAGACCCCAGAGAGGCTGTACAAGGGCAGGAAAGGGTTTTTCTTATTCCGATACCGGAAGTCCCATAAACTTGAATGGGACTTCCGGTATCGGAATCGGCGATACCGATACTTTTTTTAAAGATCGGCCGATACCATCCGATACGATACTTTGAAGTATCGGACGGTATCGCTCAACTCTATTGATAAGGCACTTCTCAAATTACGCCAGGGTATTGAGAGAGGTGATCTGCACGTCTCCCCCAATCTTGACACAGTGGACTTCCAGGCTTTGGAAGCACTTCGTCAAGATCCCAATATCATCATTAACCCCTTCATGACCCAGCCTATTTTGACCTTAATGACCTGGCCATTTTTTGCAATTTTCGTGACATATTGGGCTTCATGATAGTGGTAAATTTAGGTCGATAATTTTTGCATTTATTTGTGAAAAAATGGAAAATTGGCGAAAATTTTGAAAATTTTGCAATTTTCAAATTTTGAATTTTTATTCTGTTAAACCAGAGAGTTATGTGACACAAAATAGTTAATTAATAACATTTCCCACATGTCTACTTTACATCAGCACAATTTTGGAAACATTTTTTTTCGTTAGGAAGTTATAAGGGTTAAAAGTTGACCAGCAATTTCTCATTTTTACAACAAAATTTACAAAACCATTTTTTTTAGGGACCACCTCACATTTGAAGTCACTTTGAGGGGTCTATATGGCAGAAAATACCCAAATGTGTCACCATTCTAAAAACTGCACCCCTCAAGCTACTCAAAACTACATTCAAGAAGATTATTAACCCTTCATGTGCTTCACAGGAACTAAAGCAACATGGAATGAAAAAATGGACATTTTAATTTTTCCAACCAAAATTTTCTTTTAGCATCAGTTTTTTCATTTTCACATGGGTAACAGGATAAAATGTATCCTAAAATTTGTTGGGCAATTTCTCCTGAGTACACCGATACCTCATATGTGGTCATAAACCACAGTTTGGCGCACGGCAGGGGTCAGAAGGCAAGGAGCGCCATTTTACTTTTTCAATGTAAAATATGCTTGAATATTTGGCGGTTGCCATGTTGCGTTTTAAGAGTACCTGGGTGCCTAAACATTGGAGCTCCCCCACAAGTGACCCCATTTTGGAAACTAGACCCTCCAAGGAACTTATCTAGATGCATAGTATGCACTTTGAACCCCCAGGTGCTTCACAAATTGATCTGTAAAAGAAAAAAGTACTTTTTTTTCACAAAAAATTTATTTAGCCTCAGTTTTTTCATTTTCACATGGGCAACAGGATAAAATGGATCCTAAAATTTGTTGGACAATTTCTCCTGAGTACATCAATATCTCATATGTGGTCATAAACCACTGTTTGGGCGCACTTCAGGGCCCGGAAGGGAAGGAGCGCCATGTGACTTTTTGATTGGAAAATTAGCTCCAATCGTTAGCGGACACCATGTCGCATTTGGAGAGCCCCTGTGTACCTAAACATTGGAGCTCCCCCACAAGTGACCCCATTTTGGAAACTAGACCCCCGAAGGAACTTATCTAGATGTGTGGTGAGCACTTTGAACCACCAAGTGCTTCACAAAAGTTTATAACGCAGAGCAGTGAAAATAAAAAATAATTTTTTCTTGCTCAAAAATGATTTTTTTAGCCCGCTATTTTTTATTTTCACAAGGCTAACAGGAGAAATTGAACAACAAAAGTTGTACAATTTGTCCTGAGTACACTGATACACCATATGTGGGAGGGAACCACTGTTTGGGAGCACGGGAGAGCTCAAAAGGGAAGGAGCGCCATTTTGGAATGCAGACCTTGGTGGATTGTTCTGCTGGCATCATGTTGAGTTTGCAGAGCCCCTGTGTGTCTAAACAGTAGAAACCCCCACAAGTGACCCCATTTTGGAAACTAGAACCCCAAGGAGCTTATCTAGATGTGTAGCGAGCACTCTGAATCCCCAAGTGCTTCACAGAAGTTTATAAATGCAGAGCCATGAAAATAAAAAAATATTTTTTTTCCTCAAAAATGATTTTTTAGCCCGCTATTTTTTATTTTCCCAAGGGTAACAGGATAAATTGGACCCCAAAAGTTGTTGTCCAGTTTGTCCTGAGTACACTGGTACCCCATATGTGGGGGGAAACCACTGTTTGAGTGCACGGCATGGCTCAGAAGGGAAGAAGCGTCATTTGACTTTTTGAATGGAAAATTAGCTCCAATCATTAGCGGACACCATATCGTGTTTGCAGAGCCCCTGTGTGCGTAAACTTTGGAGCTCCCCCACAAATGACCCCATTTTGGAAACTAGACCCCTAAGGAACTTATCTAGATGCATAGTGAGCACTTTGAACCCCCAGGTGCTACACAGAAGTTTATAACGCAGAGCCGTTTAAATAAAAATATTTTTTTTCCTCAAAAAATAAATTTTTAGCCTGCTATTTTTTATTTTCACAAAGGTAACAGGATAAATTGGACCCCAAAAGTTGTTGTCCAGCTTGTCCTGAGTATGCTGGTACCCCATATGTGGGGAGGACCACTGTTTGGGCACATGTTGGGGCTCAGAAAGGAAGTAGTGACGTTTTGAAATGCCGACTTGATGGAATGGTCTGTGGACGTCATGTTACGTTTGCAGAGCCCCTGATGTACCTAAACAGTGCAAACCCCCCACAAATGACCCCATTTTGGAAACTAGATCACCCAAGGAACTAATATAGATGTGTGGTGAGCACTTTGAACCCCCAAGGGCTTCACAGAAGTTTATAACGCAGAGCCGTGAAAATAAATATTTTTTTTTCACAAAAATAATTATTTTAGCCCCCATTTTTTTATTTTCCCAAGGGTAACAGGAGAAATTAGACCCCCAAAGTTGTTGTGCAATTTTTCCTGAGTACCCTGATACCCCATAAGTGGGGGTACACCACTGTTTGGGCACACGTCGGGGCTCAAAATGGAGGGAGCACCATTTGACTTTTTGAACGCAAAATTGGCTGGAATAAATGGTGGCTCCATGTCGCGTTTGGAGACCCCGTGATGTGCCTAAACAGTGGAAACCCCTCAATTCTATCTCCAACCCTAACCCCAACACACCCCTAACCCTAATCCTAACCCTAACCACAACCCTAATCCCAACACACCCCTAACGAAATCCCAACTCTAACCTTAACCACAAGCCTAACCATGATCCCAACCCCAACCCAATCCCAATCCCAACCCTAACCCTTAGTCCAACCCTAACCCTTAGTCCAACCCTAACCCTTAGTCCAACCCTAACCCTAATTCCAACCCTAGCCCTAGCCCTAACCCTAGCCCTAGCCCTAGCCCTAACCCTAGTAATAGCCCTAGCCCTAACCCTAATGGAAAAAAAAAATATATATTTTTTTATTTTATTATTTGTCCCTACCTATGAGGGTGATAAGGGGGCGGTGATTTACTTTTTTTGTTTTGATCACTATGAAAGTTTATCATAGTGATCAAAATAAATGAATGAATCTGCAGCGTTGCAGATTCGATTCGGCGCACTGCGCATGCGCCCGCCATCTTCCAAGATGGCTGGGCCCATGACGCTGGATGGCAGGACACCGGGACGGATAGCGGGAGGTCGGAGGCACAAAGGAGGGTGAGAGTGGGTGATCGGAGGGCTGGGGGGCGGAGGGAAGGCGGGGGGGCAGATTATGACGGCAGCTGCCGATCGGTGCCGACAGACGGTGTGGGGGGAAGGTCGGGTCTCGGTGTCCAGCCATGTCCGATGCTATTTCAGCATCGGCCATGGCTGGATTGTAATATTTCACCAATTTTCATTGGTGAAATATTACAATCGCTCTGATTGGCAGTTTCACTTTTAATAGCCAATCAGAGCGATCGTAGGCACGTGGGGGCTAAGCCACACCCCCAGGTGTTAACTCTGAAGGGTCCTTTGTGTGCGGGTCGGGTGACCTTTCAGTGACCCCAGTCACCCGACCCGCAGGGGGGCTATTTATAGCATGATGCCTACGTAGGTGTCATAGGTAGTTTGGGCACGACTTTTCATGATGCCTACGTAGGCGTCATGGGTCGTGAAGGGGTTAAACCTGCTGATAAGGGTGGAGCAATTGTTGTAATGGATAAACAGGATTACATGCGCCAATTAAATGATAGCTCTGTTTATACAGTCCTATCTCACGATCCAATGAGGAGTGTTAGAGACTGTATAAACTCTGTAGTTACAGACTATACTACACGAGGCATAATTGACATCAAAACACATGACTTTTTGATCAAAACAGATCCCATCACTCCGGTATTCTATATTCTACCTAAGATCCATAAGAGATTGGAGTGTCCCACTGGCCGACCCATAGTGGCGTCAACGGATTCTATTTTATCACCATTATCCATACTTTTGGAAAAAATTCTAACCCCCCTTACAAGACAAGCATCTTCTTTTCTATTAGATACAGGTGATTTCCTTAAAATCCTATGTAACTTGGGTTCTGTCCCTGGGGATTCTTTTCTAGTGTCCTTTGATGTAAAAGACTTGTACACATCAATTCCACATCAATTGGGAATTGATTGCGTAAAGAGACGCCTATTAAGATCTGAGATGGATAGCAACATGATTGATTTTTGCATTGAATTATTGACCCTTGTACTCATTAAAAACTATTTCCTTTTTGGGGATACATTCTATCTACAGGCCAAAGGGACCGCGATGGGATCCAATGTCGCGCCCCCTTATGCAAACACATTTATGGCAACATTTGAAGACGACATTGTCTACCCTGACCCTTTTTTTAAAACTCACTGTAAACTGTGGAAAAGATTTATCAATGACATTTTTTGCATTTGGACAGGGCCGGCTGATACATTAGACACATTCTACAATAAATTGAATATGGCCTGGCCAGGTCTATCTTTTACCATGATCAGAGATAAACATGTAGTGAGTTTTTTGGATACTAAGGTCATCAACAGTGTGGAGGGATACTTGAGTACTGATTTATATGTTAAAACTACAGACCGTAATAGTCTGTTACACTACAAGAGCTTACACCCCCCCTCCACCAAGAGATCCATACCTGTGTCACAATTTAAGAGGGTCGAACGGATAGTCAGTAATATCAGATTGAACGAGATGCATAAGAAGTTTCGCACAAGGGGCTAACCTTCAGATTTACTAGACCAAGCACGACAACCCCCAGCCCTGAATCGCAGTGGGGTCTCAGGACGTTTACCCTTTGTTCACACATATCATCCGTATGTGCAGATTTTACATCGCTCCATACGGAGACATTGGGGCATCCTAAAGGAGGCTCATCCAGAGGTCACGGAGTTCCAGCAGAATTTTCTACCATGCTATAAACGCCCCAAAAACATTAGGGACACCCTGATTAAAGCAGACATAGGCCCAGGAGTGAGATTAACACAAAGATTTCTTTACACACCCAAAACAGGTACCTACCCGTGCCTACATTGCAATCAATGCAGTAATGTATTAAAGGGTGATTATTTTCATCACCCACATTCTGGGAAACGTTACAAAATTATGGACTTCGCCACTTGCGATACATTGCATGTGGTATACCTGATCAAATGCCCTTGCGGTCTTTTATACATTGGGGTAACCACCCAGCCTATCAAAGACCGCATAAGCAAGCATAAATCCACAATCAGGTGTGGAAACACATTATTACCTTTACCGCATCATTTTATTACGGCTGGTCATACCATCCCTCAATTAAAATTTTGTATTATTGAACATGTGCCCTTCCCTCGGAGGGGTGGTAATCGTATCCAACTCTTGAAAAGAAGAGAGGCCTTTTGGATACATGAATTACAAACTTTAGCACCAAAAGGTCTCAATAGAGAGTATGACTTCTTGTCTTTCATATGATGGGTCTGTGACTATATATCTTCACAATTTTGTGATTGTTACAAACATTTAGATGGAAACTAGTTTTGTCAATGAGAAATGTTATCATTGCAGGATCACTAACGTATTGTCTTAATTTTGCAGAGTCGTCAATTCTGAACTACACGCAATTGTCACCGATTGTTCTTGTTCCTCCCTCGGACTTCCCCTCCCTGCCTCCTTCAAGCTAATTTTTTTACATATCATAATATCTAAACTATTTTCTATCTTTGCATTCAATTGTGTCTCTCTTTATCTAGAACACTAATAGCTATATTCCACCTCACTCTATTGCAGGAAGCTACAATGCAATCCCCTTCAATACTGTACTATTTATTGAATGACACATTGGTAAAATTTTCATACCGTCCTTAATGATTACTTCACTACAATCATATACCTAGTCCATTTCTTTTATACATAGCCCTCACTCAATCTAAATGCTATATGAACATCCCCTCATTTTCCTCCTCTTACAAGCTCCCTCCCTGTGCAACAATCTGGAAAGCACGGACGTTCTTTTACACATGGTGAGATGACGTGCACTCCAGCGCCACCTCCCATAACACGCCCCTGCATTCCTCTATCCCTGACCGCTCGTTTACATGGACGGCAACGTCACTTCTGGTGACGCGATCCAGTCAGTCCAGGGGAGTCCTGCCCACCGCCTATTTAGAAACCACACCATAAGCCATGGGCACCCGGGTCACAAGCGGTGGATACCGCGTTCTCCAGGGCACACTACGCCGCCACCAACCAACGGTAAGCCCATCTCATTTCAGTACATCCAGATATGGGAGTATTTTATAGCGAGTCTTAACCCTTCATCCCTTCATGCACCATATATCTTTTCAAACAGCTACATCACAAAGCATGGCAAACTTGATTCTATGCAGTATGAAGTCTTAAATGACTCCAGGCCTGACACTAAGTGAGTAGATTCATTGGGGGCATGATGCCTATTCATTTCTGAGCATATTGAGTGAAATTTCCTCATCTTCTTCATGACTTACAGACTTCTCATATAGAATTTCTTACGGAATTATTACCTGTCAGTCCAGCTACAAATCATTACTGGTTGGTATTTATAATACTTCATCTGCACTCATTACATTATCAAGGTGCACTTATATTGAAGCTTTCCATTGTGGTCATACCCTTCTTTTATTTTCATTCTTATCCTTTTTATTTTTTAAGATAAATGCAAGATTAATCATTAACACGGATCATACTATCCACACCATTATTACAGTGGTGGCTTGATATTGAGTGAGTAGTGTCAGAGCAATGATTAATTCACGTTATCTCATCCACACAATTGGGCACAATCATCATATATATATTTTTGTCACTCCAGATACATTGCAAATCTTTCCAACAGAGCAGTCTGGGTAGGTTATAAACCTCCTTTTTTCCTTTTCTTCTTTTCTTTTTTCATTTTTTCCTTTTTAATTCCCTTATACCTCAACCCATCCCTCCTATCACTATTGTACTTTTGTAAATTTGTTTTGGTATCCACTGGATGTTTTATCTAGATTGACTGTACAATATGTAGAATCTGACTTGTACTTTACACTTGTATCTGACTTGCAGCATACTGATGAAGGCTTGTTTGTATAAGCCGAAACGTCTAAATTTGAGACTGCAAATAAAATCTTCACTTTGCAACAAGTTGGACGGCTTGGGCATCCCCCAGGTTACAAGTACAATGAATGGGCAGGTGTGACGTCCAGATCACGTGGGGTCCCACGTGACTAGACGCCCATAACTCCCCGGTGCCCTCCGAGAATGCCTGGAGCACCACGCATGTGCAGAAAGGGGATTTAGGGCAGCCATGACATTAGAAGTGGGCGAAAAACAAGACCTGTATATAATGACCACAACAGCGGCATGATGTAATAATAATCATATACAAGATAACATACTACTATGCGAGTTATGGCAAAAATCATACAGAGTCATTATAATAAGAAATGAGATTACCATTAGGATAGTAATCCCTTTATGACACAAATGAAAATAAAGAATACATTTGGCAAAGTTTAAAGAAGAGCAATATGATATCAGGGTATGTACAACCCACTATCTACCTTAATACTATTAAACAAATAACTAGAGTTGAGCAAAACGGGTCGAAAAAATTCAAAAGTCGCCGACTTTCGCCAAAGTCGGATTTCATGAAATGAAACCGACCTTAGAGTGAGGTCGGCCCCGAGGTCGGCGACCATCGCGCCAAAGTCGCGTTTCAAAAGATGCTTTTGCACCCTTTTTTAGCCAATCAGGAAGAACGGACTCTGTGGGCAGCGTGATGACATAGGCAGCGGTTACCACCATGTTTGTGACGGGCATGCAAGTGATTGGCTTGCTTTGTGTGGCGTCACTTGGGGTATAAAAGGGCGTGCACTCCGACCGCAATGTTACTTATGTTGATCTCAGAATAGGGAGAGCTGCTGCTGCTGATTCTGTAGGGAGAGCGTTTGGCAGGGAAGAAGATACCAAAAAACTACTTCTGCTGCTAGCGATTTTGCCTGTACAACACACCAGTTACTGTGCAGTGCAAGGGGAGGCTATATTTTGGTGCATCAGCTCTGTTGGTTATTAGGCTGCCTTTTAAGGCTCCCTGATAACTGCATTGCTGTTTTCACACTGCTGAGCAAACGGCTTTTTTCAAAGCAATCCAAATTTTATTGTTTTGTCCTGGTGAGTTACTGAGCGTTCATTTTTTCACACACCGTACAGCGGTGTACGCTCCTCACACAGTACCGTGTACCGGCTGTTATCACGGCCAAATTGAAGCTGTGTGTGACTCTGTAAGGAAAAGCCGAGGAGTTTGTCCGTTCTTACAGATCTACACTCTAGGGAGATTCCAATTCTTCCCAATTCTATATACACCTTGTAGTTAGTCATACACTAGGCAATATCTGACTGTCACATTGCGGTGTAATCTGTCCTGGGCCTGAGACAATAGTTCAGCGTCCTCCAATCTACAGTGAGATTCAAATTCTCACCAATACTATGTAAAGCTTCTGCCTTCTCATACACCAGCCAATTTCAGCCTGTCATATTGCGGTGTAA
Source organism: Dendrobates tinctorius (assembly GCF_039654945.1). Taxonomy (NCBI): domain Eukaryota; kingdom Metazoa; phylum Chordata; class Amphibia; order Anura; family Dendrobatidae; genus Dendrobates; species Dendrobates tinctorius. The sequence continues at coordinate 26,723,400 of NW_027361921.1, forward strand.
TCTCTACTGGGCCTGAGACAATAGTTCAGCATCCTCCAATCTACAGTGAGATTCAAATTCTCACTAGTGTTGAGCAATCCGATACCACAAGTATCGGGTATCGGCCAATATTCATGGTATCGGAATTCCGATACTGAGTTCCGATACTTTTAGCATATCGAATACCGGAATTGGAAGTTCCCATAATGCTAGGAGCCAGTTTGATTTGATTCAGCCAATGACAATCCTCAGAAGTGTGGGCACATCCTGTTAGGCATGTAGGCATGTTAACTAATGGCATGGCTGTGATTGGCTGCTGAAATGATGTCATGATGCACTATAAAAGCCGCCGCCGCCGCCATTTCGGGTTCACTCTGCTGTGAATTCAGTTAGGGACAGGCTGCTGTTCAAGACTGTGAGAGACAGTTAGAGATAGCGATTTTCAAAATCATATTGTGCTTTACCCAGGCTACATAATCAACCACTTTAGCTTTCTTTTGCCTTGCAGCAGTGTTCACAGCTGTCTGCAAGGTCTGTGTGAGTGCAGCTCACGCTGTGTAGTGTGTCCTGCAGCCACGTCTGGTTGTAGGCCGCTCAGCGTGTGTCACTGCCTCATACATATTTTTCTTTTTTTGCTGCTCATTTTTCATTCTCCTATTAGTGTGCATCCATCCGTATCCATCTACATTGGTTGGTTGCAAACACTATAGGAGGAGAAGACAGCGGAGCCTCTCTGCAGCCTTTCAGTGCTAGTGCCCAGTTTTCTGCACTGTTCACGGCTGTCTGAGAGGTCTCTGTGTGTGAGTGAAGCTCACGCTGTAGTGTGTCCTACAGATACGTCTGGTTGTAGGCCGCTCAGCATGCGTCACTGCCTCATACATATTTTTCTTTTATTGCAGCTCATTTTTCATTCTCCTATTAGTGTGCATCCATCCATATCCATCTACACTGGTTGGTTGCAAACACTATATAGGAGTAGATAGAGGAGTCATTTTTCTGGCTGGTGCCCTTCAGCCGCAGTCAGATTAGTATTACCCTATTTTTTGTAGCCTCATCTTTTGCATTTTAGGTTACCTTCCTGCATTGTAATAGCGCCAAAAAGTTTGAGATACTATCGCTTTCAAATCTTTGGTCACATCCTTTGTTTTTTTGGATAAAAAAAAACAAAATAAAGTTCACCAAACACTACATTTGACAGTTGTGTAGGCCACATTAGCTCATATTAAAGTGTAGTCCACACACTTTATAAAATTAGTGTTTCTTATACCTGTTAGCAGCTGTTCAGGAATAAGCACACTAAGCCCCCCCCTTTGTACATGTCTGCCTATCTTTATCAGTCTACCAAGATGAAGAAGGCAGGGAGTAAGGCACGTGGGCGTGGGTGTGGAGTTTCAGCAGGGAGAGGACGTGGGGATTCTGCAGTGAGAGGACATGGGGATTCTGTGCCTGCTGCGGGCACCAGTGAGTCAGCATCCCCCAGTTTAAGCAGGCAACAGTCCTTTATGCACAGCTTTGTAGGACCTCGCCGTACCCGACTGCTGCGGGAGGAACAAATTGAAGCCGTTGCCGGATGGATGGCAGCTAACGCATCGACTTCAATGACTTCCACGTCCTCTCAGGGCCAGAGCACTGAAAAGCAACCATCTGTCTCTTCACCACCTGCCAAAGTGCCCAGGCAGTCAGAGAGCCCTGGACAGGAGCCATCACAGTCTCTACTTCTGTTCTCTGAATCTGTTAGCTTGCAAAGAGGGGGCCAGCCAAGCAGCATTCAAGAATGTGAAGAAGAGGGAGTATGCAGTGATGCGCAACTGCTTTGTCCCTCTGAATCTGTAGAGGCGGGTGGGCCAGTGCCTATGGTCAGCACACCTCAGTACGCATCAGATGATGACGAGACTCAGGTGCCACTTTCTAGTGCGTACGGTGCTGGCGAGACTACCCAGGAGAAGCAGGTGTTTGAAGAGGGGAGTGTAGATGATGAGGTCCTTGACCCATCATGGCATGAGGAACAGGAAGGTGGTGGGAGCAGCTCTGAGGAAGAGATTCCCCGAACGGCCAAAACAGGAGGGAGAGGGAGGGGGCAGACTTGGTTGCCTGTAGCCTCCACTTCGGCACCCATTAGGAGCATTCCTCTTCCAAAAGCCAAAACGGGCGCTCACAAGACTTGCAGTGCGTGGACCTTTTTTGACATAGTTGAAGATGACATTTGCTTTGTCAAATGCAAGCTGTGTCATCAGAAAGTCAAAAGAGGGAAAAATGTCAGCAACCTCAATACCACAAATATGTGGAAACATGTGCGGACCAAGCACGTGGTGGAGTTACAGAGACACACTGAAGACGTAGGCCAACCTACAGCACCACCTACCACCTCTTCAGCTCGTGTTGTAGCTTCTTCCTCCAGCTCACACACAGCTGGTTCGGTATCCTCACAGGATCACCATGGAAGAACCTCTGGCACTGTTGTCCAGAGACCCAGTGACATTCCACCCACAGCACCACGTTCCCATTCATCCTCACACTCCCAGGCCACTCTGCAGCCATCGGTAGCACAGGCATGGGAGAAAAGGTGGCCATACTCGGCAAACCATCCCCAAGCACAGGCTCTGAATGCTGGCATTGCCAAATTACTGGCCCTGGAAATGCTCTCATTCAGGCTGGTGGAGACTGACACCTTCCGGAACTTCAAGGCATTGGCAGTCCCACAATACACCGTGCCCAGCCGCTTGTATTTCAGCAGGCGAGCTGTCCCTGCCCTGCAAAAGCATGTGGAGGGAAAAATTAAACATGTGCTACTAAACACCGTCAGTAGCAAGGTCCACCTGACCACCGATGCGTGGACCAGTAACCATGGATAGGGACGATACCTTTCCCTCACTGCCCATTGGGTCAATGTTGTGGAGCCGGGTACAGATCTGGAGAGTGGCACTGTACATGTTCTGCCAACTCCAAGGATTGCAGGAATCCAGTCTGTACACATTGACTCCTCCTCATACTCCAGTTCCTCAGAATCAGCGCTGCAGGAGCCTGTTACGACCGATATGAGCTCAGCCGTGGCCAAACGTCAACAGGCCGTACTGATATTAATTTCTTTGGGGAATCGAAACCACACAGTGCAGGAGCTCTGGAATGCCATCAAGCAGGAGAGCAACGTATGGTTTCTGCCAGCGAATCTCCAGCCAGGCTTGGTAGTGTGTGACAATGACCGAAATCTGGTGGCAGCTCTGGTCCTAGGCAACCTCACTCAAATCCCATGCCTGGCACATGTGCTGAACTCGGTCGTGCAGAGCTTTCTGAGGGACTATCCGGATCTTGATGCACTGCTGCACAAGGTCCGCATAGAGTGCGCTCACTTGCGGCATTCCAGCACAGCAAGATCGCGCATTGCAGCTCTGCAGCGCCGATTACGCCTTCCGGAACATCGCACCATATGTGACCTACCCACCAGGTGGAATTCAACGTTACATATGTTGGAGCGGTTGTGTGAGCAGCAGGCAGCAGTAATGGAGTACCAGCTGCATCAGGCGCAAACAAGTCGCACTGTGCGCCGGTCACACTTCAGCACCACTGAGTGGGCCTCTATGAAGGACATCTGCCTCGTTTTGCGTGCCTTCGATGATTCCACGTGGATGGCGAGTGCAGATGATGCACTAGTCAGCATGACTGTCCTTATGAAAAAAGAAGGTACTGATACTGAGGACTAAGAGCACTACAAGTGTTCAAAACGTGTCCAGTTATCTAGGACATTCCTTCCTTCCAGTATACACTGGTTATCAAGCAGCTTAGTACCTGTTCATTTGTTTCAATAAAGATTTTGGATTTTCTCTCCGGAGCTGGATACCTTCTTTTTTCATAAGTACCTGACGTCAAGCAGAGACGCTTCCTTGCTCGGATAGAACTACTCATGTGCGGTGTGGACATCACTATAAGGGTGAGCTGAATCAACTTTTTTCTATTCAGCATGACTGTCCCCCTTATCTGCCTGCTTCAAAAAACACTGCAAGCACTAAGAGAGGAGGTTTTGGAAGAGGTGGAGGATGAGGAGTCACAAATGCCATCTGATTCTGGACAGTCTGCGCTACGTGGTTCCTCACAAAGGCCTAGGCAGGGGACACTTTGTGAGGAGGATGAGGAGGAGTCAATGGAGGACGAAGACATCTCTCCATAGGAGGGAGGTACACAATGCTCTAGTCAGTATGTACAGCGAGGGTGGGGTGATGCAGAGCAGGCAGAGATGACGCCTCAAGCAGGGGACAGCGTTTCTTGGGCAGTTGGGAGTCTGCAGCACATGGTTGATTTCATGCTGCAGTGCCTGAGAAACGACCGCTGCATCGCCCACATTCTCAACACGGCTGATTATTGGGAGAACACCCTCCTAGATCCTTGCTACCGGGACAACTTACAAAGCCTCATAACACCGTTGAACCGGAAGCGTAAAATGCGGGAGTACCAAGAGACACTGGTGCAGTCCATCATGTTCTCCATTCCACCCGAAAGCAGTGCTGCTAGTGCTTTACAAAGCAGCTCTGTGCGTCGAGGCAGTGGAGGAAGCTCTGCACAAAGAGGGAACAGAGGCAGCACCTCAGCACAAGGCAAGACCAGCATGGCCCAAAGGTGGCAAAGTTTTGTGTGCCCGCCACAAATGTCTACACCATCACAGACGGCTCCAGTCAGCAGGAGGCAACGTTTCTGTCAGATGGTGACAGACTACATGTCTTGCCCTGTCAGTGTACTCCCAGACAGCTCTTCCCCCTTTGGGTTTTGGGTCTCTAAGCTGGATACATGGCCAGAGCTTAGCCAGTATGCATTGGAGGTGCTGGCTTGCCCTGCTGCCAGTGTATTATCGGAACGCGTCTTTAGTGCCGCAGGTGGTGTGCTAACAGACCGTCGCACGCGACTATCCTCCGATAACGTTGACTGGCTTACTTTTCTGAAAATGAACAAGGCCTGGATCTCGCCAGAATTTGCCAGACCTCTTCCAGAATAAATAATTGGTTGGCAACAGTATCCAGGTCTACTGTTGTGTTCATGTTTCTACCACCTGAACTGTAATCCCTGGGCTTCAACACAGCCAGTAGTTGCTCAGCAGTGCCGTCTGCACAGAGAAATACACTAGCTCCTGTGTTAGTGGGGTTCAGTAACGCCAGCTGCTCCCCTGCTGTGTGGACGGCAAAGTCTCCTGCTGCCTCCACATTCAAACTACAACTGATTTTTAACCGTGCTCCACTTAGGCCTCTGGCTCCACTGTCTCTAGTATTTCCCCTGGCCTCCAACCCCGCCAGTTGCTGCTCAGAAGTGGCGTCTGCACAATCCACACTTGTTCCTGTGTTACTGGGGCTCAGTCACGTCAGTTGATCCCCTTATGTGTGTCCGGCAATGTCTCCTGCTCGGTCCACATTCCCATTACTAGTAGTGGGAATGTGGACAGAGCAGGAGACATTGCCGGACACACATCAGGGGATCAACTAACGTGACTGTGCCCCAGTAACACAGGAGCAAGTGTGGATTGTGCAGATGCCACTTCTGAGCAGCAACTGGCGGGGTTGGAGGCCAGGGGAAATACTAGAGACAGTGGAGCCAGAGGCCTAAGTGGAGCGCGGTTACAATCAGTAGTAGTCTACAACCTATATAAGCCTTGCTGCAATTAGGCCCAAGCCTGCCGCATGATTGATCCTGGGCTTCAACACAGCCAGTTGTCGCTTGGAAGTGCTGTCCGCACAGAGAAAAACACCAGCTCCTGTGTTAGTGGGGTTCAGTAATGTCAGTTGCTCCCCTGCTGTGTGGACGGCAAAGTCTCGTGCTGCCTCCACAGTGACACTACATCCAATTTTCTACTTGCTGCAATTAGGCCTCAGCCTGCCGCATGATTGATCCTGGGCTTCAACACAGCCAGTTGTCGCTTGGAAGTGCTGTCCGCACAGAGAAAAACACCAGCTCCTGTGTCAGTGGGGTTCAGTAGCGTCAGCTGCTCCCCTGCTGTGTGGACTGCAAAGTCTCCTGCTGCCTCCACATTCAAATTACTACTGATTTTTAACCGCGCTCCACTTAGGCCTCTGGCTCCACTTTCTCTAGTATTTCCCCTGGCCTCCAACCCCGCCAGTTGCTGCTCAGAGGTGGTGTCTGCACAATCCACACTTTTTCCTGTGTTACTGGGGCTCAGTCTCGTCAGTTGCTCCTCTGATGTGTGTCCGGCAAAGTCTCCTGCTCTGTCCACATTCCCATTACTAGTAGTGGGAATGTGGACAGAGCAGGAGACATTGCCGGACACACATCAGGGGATCAACTGAAGTGACTGAGCCCCAGTAACACAGGATCAAGTGTGGATTGTGAAGACGCCACTTCTGAGCAGCAACTGGCGGGGTTGGAGGCCAGGGGAAATACTAGAGACAGTGGAGCCAGAGGCCTAAGTGGAGCACGGTTAAAAATCAGTAGTAATCTACAACCTATATAAAACTTGCTGCAATTAGGCCCCAGCCTGCTGCATGATTGATCCTGGGCTTCAACACAACCAGTTGTCGCTTGGAAGTGCCATCTGCACAGAGAAAAACACATACTCCAGTATTAGTGGGGTTCAGTAATGCCTGCTGCTCCCATGCTGTGTGGACGGCAAAGTCTCCTGCTGCCTCCACATTCAAACTACATCACATGTACAACTTGCTGCAATTAGGCCTCAGCCTGCTCCATGATTGATCCTGGGCTTCAACACAGCCAGTTGTTGCTTGGAAATGCCATCTGCACAGAGAAAAACACATGCTCCAGTGTTAGTGGGGTTCAGTAATCCCTGCTGCTCCCCTGCAGTGTGGATGGCAAAGTCTCCTGCTGCCTCCACATTCACACTACTACAGATTTCAAACTTGCTCCAATTAGGCCTCTGGCTCCACTCTGTCTCTAGTATTTCCCCTGGCTTCCAACCCCACCAGTTGCTGCTCAGAAGTCGCATCTGCACAATCCACACTTGTTCCTGTGTTACTGGGGTTCAGTTACGTCAGCTGAACCCCTGTTGAGTGTCCGGCAATGTCTCCTGCTCTGTCCACATTCCCACTCCCGTCTCCAAAACCTTACACGTGCTGTGCCAATTCTTTTGAATACACTTCCAAGGTCAATAAGATTTGTCCCCAATCTCCACAATTTTAAAAGTGCCCTGAAAACGCATTTATTCAGACTGGCCTACCGCCTCAACACATTAACCTAATCTATCCCTGTGTGGCACAGCCAAAAGTTTTACCATAACCAGGCTCCCCCCATCATGTTCCCACATGCTTTATGCATCCATTAGCCCTCTGTGTCTGTACTGTTGCACACTTAACATTATGGCTGGTCCATACAATCAGGGCTAGAGTTGAGTGAAACGGGTCGAAAAAATTCAAAAGTCGCCGACTTTCGCCAAAGTCAGGTTGCATGAAACGAAACCCGACCTCAGCGTGAGGTCGGCCACGAGGTCGGCGACTTTAGCGCCAATGTCGCGTTTCAAAACATGCTTCAGCGCCCTTTTTCAGCCAATGAGAAAGAACAGACACTGTGGGCAACGTGATGACATAGGCAGCGGTCCCCACCATCTTTGAGAAGGGCATGCAAGTGATTGGCTTGCTTTGTGTGGCGTCACTTGTGGTATAAAAGGGCGTGCACGCCGACCGCCATCTTACTTCTGCTGATCTCAGTATAGGGAGAGATGCTGCTGCTGCAGATTCTGTAGGGAGAGCGTTAGGCAGGGAAGAAGAAAAAAAATCAGCTGCTGCTGCTAGCAATTTTGCCTGTACAACACACCAGTCACTGTTCAGTGCAAGGGGAGGCTATATTTTGGTGGATCAGCTCTGTTGGTTGTTAGGCTGCCTTATAAGGCTACCTGATAGCTGCATTGCTGGTTTCACACTGCTTTGCAAACTGCTTTTTAAAAGCAATCTTTTTTTTTGTCCTGGTGAGATACTGAGCGTGCATTTTTTCACACCATACAGCGGTGTACGCTGCTCTCTCAGTACCGTGTAATGGCTGTTACCACGGCCACAGTGAAGCTAAGGGTGTGACTCTGTAAGGATAAGTCGAGGAGTTGTTCCGTTCTTACAGACCTCCACCTTATAGTTTTGTCTGTTTTTCAAACAGTCTAGTCTATTTGCTGTTTGATTACATTCTAAACTATAGAGAGACAGCGTGTGTCAGTCCGTATACTAAAAAAAAAAAACACGGAGCTTGACAATTTAACATACACCGGACAGCGGTGTACGTGCACGCTGCTCTCTCAGTACCGTGTAATGGCTGTTATCACGGCCACAGTGAAGCTAAGGGTGTGACTCTGTAACGATAAGTCGAGGACTTGTTCCGTTCTTACAGACCTACACTCTAGGGAGATTCCAATCCTGCCCTGTCCTATATAACATTTTTCACACCTGCCAAATTCATCCTGTCATACAGCGGTGTGATATACACTGGTCTGACACAATACATCAGTGTCCAGAAGTGTGTAAGGACAATCCATTTCTGCCGTCCTATATCACATTTTTCACACCTGCCAAATTCATCCTGTCATACAGCGGTGTGATATACACTGGCCTGACACAATACATCAGTGTCCAGAAGTGGTAGGAGAATTAAATTCTCCCCTGTCCTATATACACCTTGTATTACAGTTCCAAATCGTTGGTGGAATTGTGGGTACATTTTTCAAAAAAATGAGGAAGTGTGGTGTAAGAGGCCGTGTTAGTGGGCGGGGGTTGCCAGCTGTTAATGATGGTGTTGGTGCTGGATCTGCTGGTAGTGGCAAAAGCAAAATAACACCTAATGCAGGAGGTGTTAAGCCTGCGTCATCGTCTGGCTCCACAAGGCCTCGAAGACTCCCTTTTCTGGGAGTAGGTAAACCGATTTTAAAGCCGGAGCTTCAGGAACAAGTTTTGGCCTACATTGCTGACTCGGCCTCCAGCTCTATCGCCTCTTTTTCTGAACTTGTAAAAAATAAAAGCACTGAGTCGTCTTTGGAGGCTCATGGTCGTGAACCACACCTTTCTTTGTGTCCTTCACCCCAACCAAAATTGAAGGATGCGGCAGGCCACACAACAGACTACTCCATGGAGCTGTTTTCACATACCATGCCTGGGTTATCTAGTGAAATGGTGAATTACCCAGGCCAAGATGAATCTGACATGGAGTGCACTGATGCACAGCCACTGATAGATGATTCTGCTGGTACATTCACTCAGAGCACGACATTGTCCTCGCAGTGTACTGAGCCAGATTCTGACCCTGATGAAACTCAGGTGCCCCTTCCCGCATACTATACCACCGTACACGGTGACACAGAGAAAGGTGCACATGACATTGAAGAGGAGGTGATGGATGACCCAGTTGTTGACCCAGATTGTCATCCATTGGGGGAAGAGGGTGCCGCTGGCAATAGCTCAGAAGAGGAGGAGGAGCATCCGCAGCAGGCATCGACATCGCAACAGCTGTTATCTGGCAGGCATGGAGAAGTCCAAAAACGGGTTACAAAAAGCAAAAAAGTTGCTGGACTGCTTGGCCAGATGGTCAAAATAGCACAGCGTGCAAGGACGCAAAATGTCTTCCATAGTAGGAAGAGTGCAGTGTGGCACTTTTTTGAACAAAATCCTAATGATCAGGCCAAGGTTCTGTAAGAAGTGCGCAAAGACCTTTAGCCGAGGGAAAAATCTGAAAAATTTGAATACCAGTTGCATGCTTAGACATTTAACCACCATGCACTTGCAAGCGTGGACGGAACACCAAACCTCAAGTACCACATGTGCAAATCCTCCCAAAGAAGGTAGTCAGTAACGCTAATTTGTTTCCCCCACTGTAAGCCCACCGGTTAGCACAGCAGCAAATGTTGAGGTGTCGTTGCAAGGCCAAAGCTGTCAGGGAATCACAATGATATATCAAGGAAAGACTGAATCTAGGCCATCAGAAAGAACACCAACTCCATCACCATCATGAACCCTCTATCAGTCCGCCCTGTCCACCGCTAGTTCCACCATAGGCATCTCTCAAGTCCAGCTCACCCTGCCAGAGACTATGAGTAGGACAAGAAAGTACTCATCCTCTCATCCGCGTACATTGGGTTTGAACGCCCACATTGCCAAACTAATCTCGTTAGAGATGATGCCCTATCGGTTGGTGGAAAGCGCAGCTTTCCTCGAACTCATGGCCTACGCAGTACCACGCTATGAACTACCCAGTTGCCACTTCTTTTCTTGCAAAGCCATCCCAGCCCTCCACCTTCATGTGAAGGACCGCATTGTCCATGCACTCAAGCAATCAGTGAGTGGAAAGGTGCACCTCACAACTGATGCATGGTCAAGTAGGCATGGCCAGGGCCGTTACGTGTCCATCACTGCGCACTGGGTTAATGTGGTGGATGCAGGGTCCACAGGGGACAGCGGTGGTGGGACTGTGCTACCTAGCCCACGGTATAGGAAACAGTTGGCTGTAGGCGTTCGACCCTCCTCCTCCTACTCCTCTAGAAGCGAAAGCTCGTCCCCAGAGCTCAGTCGCAGCAGCACTCCATCCACAGCTGCCAGTGTTGCACACGAGGTGTCTCCCTATCGATCAGCTAGTGGAAAGCGTCATCAGGCTGTGTTGAAGATGTGTTTGGGCGACAGACACACTGCGGAGGTACTGGCCGACTACTTTCAGCAACAAACTGAGTCATGGCTGGGCAGTCTACATCTTGAGGCAGGCAAGGTAGTCAGCGATAATGGCCGTAATTTTGTGGCTGCCATAGCCCTTTCAAAAGTCAGACACATACCTTGCTTGGCTCACACCTTGAACCTGGTGGTGCAGTGCTTCCTCAATAATTATCCAGAGTTAACAGGCCTGCTCCAGAAGGTTCGAAAACTGCTCGCACATCAGCTGGTCGCCCATACACTCCAGTCGTATGCAGAAGCTGCAGCGATTGCTACACCTTCCCAAGCACAGGCTAATTATCGACGTTGCAACAAGGTGGAACTCCACCCTGCACATGGTTGAGCGGCTGTGCGAACAGAGGCAGGCCGTAATGTATTTGTGGGAGGATACCCGGACAGGCACTTTGAGGGCAGACATGGAGTTGACAGGTGTGCAGTGGTCAAAGCTGAAAGACCTCTGTAAAGTCCTTCAGTGTTTTGAGGAATGCACACGGCTGGTAAGCGCAGACGACGCCATCATAAGCATGAGCATCCCACTTATGCGTCTGCTCATGCAAACTTTGACGCACATTAAGGAGCAGGCATCTGCAACCGAGGTTGACGAAGAGGAAGAGGAGGAGGAAATCCTTGATGACAGTCAGCCATTGTCTGCTCCGGGACCTCTCCTGGACGAGGTGGAGGAAGAAGAGGAGGAGAAGGGTGATGATGGGGATGATTATTTAGGGGAGGAGGATGCTTCTCGTGTGTCCAGAGAAAATGTTGGCGTGGCAAGGTCTGGTACAGGGTTTGTGCGTGACTGGAGGGATGTGGATTTGCCAGAAAGTGCTCCTCCACCAAGCAGTCGCACTGCATCATTGACACCGGGAACATTGGCCCACATGTCAGATTATGCCTTGCACATCCTAAAAAGGGACCCCTGCATTGCCAAAATGATGAACGATGATGACTACTGGTTGGTCAGCATCCTGGATCCACGCTATAAAGGCAAATTCCAAAACATCATGCCACAGGAGAACCTTGACCTAATATTGGCTACTAAACAAGCAACTCTGGTAAACCGGTTGGTTGAGGCATTCCCAGCACACAGCAGCGGTGATGGTTCTCACATGAGCCATAGGGTCCAGGGGCAGCTTGGAAGAGGTGTTCGTGGTGCACACATCAGAAGTGGCGTTGGATACAGGGGTTTCATGACCATGTTGTGGACTGATTTTTCAAGTCCCGCTCACACGACTGGTAATACCTCATCGATGGAAAGTGACAGGAGACAGCAGTTGTCAACTATGGTTACAAACTACTTTTCCTCCCATGTCGATGTTCTCCCTCACATGTCATTCCCCTTTGACTATTGGGCCGCTAAACTGGACACCTGGCCTGAATTGGCACAATGTGCGCTACAGGAGCTCGCTTGCCCAGCTGCAAGTGTGCTATCGGAAAGAGTCTTCAGTGCTGCTGGATCAATCCTGACAGAAAAAAGGACCCGTCTGTCGACCCAAAATGTGGATGATCTAACCTTCATTAAAATGAACCATGCATGGGTTTCCAGGGATTTTGTCCCACCTTCCCCTGATGACACATAGGTTGACAGAAAAATGGCTTGCTTTGGTCCTCCTCTTCCTGGGACTTGAACAATTTCGCCTTTTGCATCAGCTGAATGTCCAACATCAACATATGCCACTTTCTAAATCTCGCTAACTGTGCTGCCTCCCCCCCCCCCCCATGGCCGGGGTCACCACCTAGCGCACGAAACCGTGCGAATGCCGTTGCCCTGGACAGGTGGGTAGGCCGACTCTTGGGCGCGGACACTGGCACAGGGTCCCTCATAGTGCAATCAAGTGTCTGTGACGGTGGTGGTGCACACCCGCCGTCAGACACACCGCCGTACTATGATGGGCCCAGTGCCAGTACCGACGCTGACGAGTGGGCCCCCCTTGCTTGGGCAGGGCCCCAGCATTTGCAATCTTTACCTCTCCCTGCTCCTCCGCTGTGTAGTCTGGGCAGTCAAATCCATACTGGGCCTGACACCGTCTGAGCCTGCCTCCTGATCTATAGACATATATTTTGAATGTGTACACTATGCTATCCATACATGTTATCCGGTGATACAGTACCCTTTCTCACCTTTGTGCAATCATGTGTAATCCATACTGGGCCTGACACCGTCTGAGCCTGCCTCCTGGTCTATAGACATATTTTGAATGTGTACACTATGCCATCCATACATGTTATCTGGTGATACGGTACCCTTTCTCACCTTTGTGCAATCACGTGTAATCCATACTGGGCGTGAGAACGGCTGGCGAGCTGTTAAGCAAGCTACAGCACCTGTGGTTTGCACACGTAAGTTTTTCATTTTTTCAGGAATGACGGTTAGGCCTAATTCCGGAACTGCGGTTGACCTGCACTTACTGGGAAATCGTTCGCGGGTAATAATTGTAATCCCAGATCCCCATCGCTAACGGTGTTCAGCGGTTTTTATGCACCTGTAAGTGACAAACACTGGCCCTTTCAGTGTAGCGCACATGCAGCCACGGACATGTAAGGGCATGACACACCAGTTATTGGCCAATCTCACGTGCCAGAGCCTCGCGTGTCCCTCTAGTAAGCCGGACTCGGACCGCGGGGCATGACTGAGTCTCGTTCGTTAACGGAATTAAGCTTGCAATGTGTGCATCTTTTTTGTTGCTGGATGGTTGAGGTTGCCCGTGTTGAGTCCAATTACGCCGCAGGCTCCACTCCTGGTGGTGCCCTTCTGGACATTCCTTTAAGGTTCAGCTTTGCAACCATACTGCCCACGTAAAACAAACACTTTGCCTTCATGAACGCTGTTTGGAGGGTCGTGACTCGTGGGAATAATGCCGCTCAGTCAGTTAACCTGCTAGAGAGATCCTTCGTTGCTCCCAAGCATGACATCACACTCCCTAGGAGGAAGGTAATGCCACTGTGGCGACCGTACTCCTGGGGGCGACACAAGTGCACTGATGCCCAGCCACTGCTCGATGAATCTGCTGGTACATTGACCCAGACCACTATATTCCCCTCGCACTCTACACGGCCTGAATCTGACCCTGATGAAACTCAGGTTACCCTTCCCATATACTGTTCCATCTTACACGGTGACAAAGAGGAAGCTGCAGATGAAAGTGCGGGTTCGGCCCTCCCGCCGTCAGACACACCACCGTACTATCAGGGGCCCTGTGCCAGTGCCGTCACCAACGAGTGGGCCCCCCCTGCTTGCTCAGGATCACAGCACTTGCAAGGTTGAAATACTGTGCAGTGAGATGGAAGATGGGGACGACGAGGAGTCCAGACAAGTACAGGGATTCCCTAGCGAGGAGACTTATTTCATTGTTTTCAATGTTGGGACAGCAATTTTTGGGGAGCACTATACTCTGGAGAATGATAGATGGGGCCCACCATACACTGGAACTTTCCAAAGGTGGACATCAGACACTGGAGCAGCATTTACAGGGCCCATTATACACTAGAGCATTAGAAATGGGGCCCATTATGTATGGAGCATTATTTGGGCCCATAAGACAGTGGAGCTTCATCCATGGGGACCAACATATACTGTAGCATTATGTGGAGCTCATCATATACTGTTTCAAACATTATATGGGACCAATGATTCTGTATGGAGAAATAGATGGGCCTCGTCATGAGATGTAAAAAGTGAAGTATTTTTCTTTGTAGTATACCACTATTTTTCTGCCATATCGGAGCAGCATGAGTTGTGGTATTATGTGTTAAAGGGGCGCTCTTTCGCCCAGGGCACATGAAAACCTGGAGCCAGCCCTACCCCCCCCACAACTTTAGCCATATAACACCCATTTTTCAGTGCGTAACTTGTATTATGAAGTAAATAGAGGGTGACAAGCTTCAGTAATAAGAATTTATGCTTTTGGCATTCAAATGGGCACTGTAAGTGTATTTCCTGTCCTCCTCTCACTGCCGACTTTTCTTCCCCATTGACTTACATTGGGTTTCATGTTTCAGTTGGACCCCCGACTTTTCCCTATAGTCGGCCGATTTCGTTCGACCCGACTTTTGAGAAAGTCGGGTTTCGCGAAACCCAACTTGACCCGAAAAAAGGCTCATCTCTAATCAGGGCAACTGTTACCACCCACCTTTTGCGTCTACCTCTTTCCTCATAGACTGTAAGCTTGCGAGCAGGGCCCTCATTCCTCTTGGTATTCATTATAATCTATGTGATTATTGTTATGCTGTAATGTCTATTGTCTGTACAAATCCCCTCTGAAATGTAAAGGACTGCTGAATATGTCGGCACTATAGAAATAAAATTTATTATATTATTATTATTATTATTATTATTATTATTATTATTATCAGCAGACGTTACTGAACCCCAATATCTCAGGAATAAGTGTTGATTGTGCAGACGACACTTCTGAGCAGCAACTTGTGGTGTTGGAGGCCAGGGTAAATACTAGAGAAAGAGTGGAGCCAGAGGCCTAGTTGGAGCACGTTTAAAATCAGTATTAAACTTGATGAAATTAGGCCTCAGCGTACACCCTGATTGACCCTGGGCTCCAACATCGCTAGTTGCTGCTCAGAAGTGTCTTTGGCATGGGTACTCCCTCCTGCCCAGCCTGGTTCCAGCATGCCTGCTGTTTTCGGGTAGTGTCAACGTCACTTTGCCACCAATACGTTGTCCTGTCATGTTGCGGTCGGGTTAGCTGAGTCTATGGTGCCTCCAGTTTTGGTGCTTCCTATGTGGGCTGCGGGTTCTGGTAATAAAGGCTGGTTCCGTAGTGCCAATAGGACAAGCACCCCGTGTAGGACTGTGGGTTTCCGTAACTGCGGCTGGCTCACGGCCTTGCAACTTTTTTTTACATGGGTATCTTCTGCTACACATCCGGATTCCAGCACCGTCAGTTGTTTCTCGGCAGTGCCTTTGGCCTAGGTGCCTCCTTCTCGCTATCCGAGCTCCAGCAACATCTGCTGGTCCTTGGTAGTGCTTTGTAGCACAGTTACCTCCTGCTTAGTAACCAGGTTCCAGCACCGTCAGCTGGTCCACGGTTGTGCCATTGGCTCTTGTTCTTTCTGCTGCCCCTCCGGGTTCCAGCACCGTTAGCTGGTTCTCGCTAGTTCCATTTGCTCTTGCAGCTTCTGCTACCCATCCTGGTTCCAGCACCGTCAGCTGGTTCTTGGCAGTGCCTTTGGCTGAGGTGCCTCCTTCTCGGTATCCAAGTTCCAGCAGCGTCTGCTGGTCCTTGGTAGTGCTTTGTAGCACAGGTACCTCCTGCTTAGTAACCAGGTTACAGCACCGTCAGCTGGTCAATGGTTGTGCCATTGGCTCTTGCTCCTTCTGCTGCCATTCTGGGTTCCAGCACCGTCAGCTGGCTCTCGGTAGTTCCATTGACTCTTGTAGCTTCTGCTACCCATCCGGGTTCCAGCACCGTCAGCTGGTTCTTGGCAGTGCCTTTGGCCTAGGTGCCTCCTTCTCGCTATCCGAGTTCCAGCAACATCTGCTGGTCCTTGGTAATGCTTTCTAGCAGAGGTACCTCCTGCTTAGTAACCAAGTTCCAGCACCGTCAGCTGGTCCACAGTTGTGCCATTGGCTCTTGCTCCTTCTGCTGCCCCTCCGGGTTCCAGCACCGTCAGCTGGTCCTCGCTAGTCTCATTTGCTCTTGCAGCTTCTGCTACCCATCCGGGTTCCAGCACCATCAGCTGGTTCTCGGTAGTTCCATTGACTCTTGTAGCTTCTGCTCCCCATCCGGGTTCCAGCACTGTCAGCTGGTTCTCGGCAGTGTCTTTTGCACGGGTACTCCCTCCTGCCCAGCCTAGTTCCAGCTCGCCTGCTGTTTCCAGGTAGTGTCAACATCACTTTGCCACCAATACGTTGTCCTGTCGTGTTGCGGTCGGGTTAGCCAAGTCTATGGTGCCTGCAGTTTTGGTGCTTCCGATGTGGGCTGCGGGTTCTGGTAATAAAGGCTGGTTCCATAGTGCCAATAGGACAAGCACCCCCTGTAGGACTGTGGGCTTTGGTAACTGCGGCTGGCTCGCAGCCTTGCAACTTTGTTTTTCATGGGTACCTTCTGCTACCCATCCGGGTTCCAGCACTGTCAGCTGGTTCTCGGCAGTGCCTTTGGCCTAGGTGCCTCCTTCTCGCTATCCGAGTTCCAGCAACGTCTGCTGGTCCTTGGTAGTGCTTTGTAGCACAGGTACCTCCTGCTTAGTAACCAGGTTCCAGCACCGTCAGCTGGTCCACGGTTGTGCCATTGGTTCTTGTTCCTTCTGCTGCCACTCTGGGTTCCAGCACCGTCAGCTGGCTCTCGGTAGTTCCATTGACTCTTGTAGCTTCTGCTACCCATCCGGGTTCCTGTACCATCAGCTGGTTCTCAGCCTACTTGTACCTTCTAGTACTTTTCCAAGTTCGAGCTTGTGGAAATGGTTTTTGGTTCTCACTCTGGATCTCCCTGATGACGACCCTGAAGACGACGACCCTGAAGACCACACCAAAGAAGGACGAAAAGATGACTCTGAAGAAGATGACCAAGAGGACAAAGAACTTGAAGGCAACCACCAAGATGCAGAACAACAAGAGACAGAAGACCAAGAAGCAGAAAAATCAAAAGCAGAAGAACATTAAGCATAAGACTAAAAATCAGAGCAAAAGATGTTATCTAAATTATAAGCAGAAGAAGACTAAGCAGTGTATGGGGGTGAGTCCGTTCCTCCTCGTGGTGCCCCTGGAAAACGCCTGCTGCTGCAGGCCAAACTGCACGCGGACAAATCCTGTTGTAAATCTTTTGTGAAAGGCAGAACGGAAGGTGTAATCTTCAAACTTTTAGAGATAACAACCACAGGAATGACTGTCACAAATAAGAATATGATGAAGAAGAATAGGAAGAAGATGAAGAAGTAGAATATGAAGAAGAATAATAGTTGATTAAGAAGAATATGAAGAATGTAAAAAAAAAGAATAGGAAGAAGGTGAAGAAGAAGATGAATAAGGTGAAGAAGAAGTTGATGAAAAAGATGCTGCTACTGCTGAGGATCTTGAAGGAGAAAGTGTGGGAGAAGTAAAAAAGAAGGTGAAGAGCATGGCAGTAGTGAAACATACATATCTGACAAAATATAAAAGAGGTTAACATAGTCAATATCTTTGTAACTCCGAACTGTCATGGACACCCCACTACACTTGCTCATAGAGCCAGTGCGCGTGTCCTGAGTACAGAAGCAGTGCTAGGAGTTACCTGGGGAGCAGGACAGCAGAGGTGACCAGGCGTGCTTCAACTATTAGTGTCAGGGTCCAGTCAGCGCTGGAAAGTAAAGAGGCACGGGACCTGCGGACACTGAAAATGGACAAGCTTGCACGGGACCTATGGTCATGTGACTGCAAGGGGGCGTGGCTTAGCGTCCTGCTTTCGGATATGACAGTACACCATACAACAACTCAGAGTCAGGCAAAACGGAGGTCACAACAGTACGGGCAAACGAGGCACAGGAGGGATAAACAGACGGGAGGTCAGACAAAGCCAAAGGTCATACACAGGATCACAGTACAGTACCAGGGAT
Source organism: Dendrobates tinctorius (assembly GCF_039654945.1). NCBI lineage: Eukaryota > Metazoa > Chordata > Amphibia > Anura > Dendrobatidae > Dendrobates > Dendrobates tinctorius. Next base: position 26,741,540 of record NW_027361921.1, read on the forward strand.
GAGACAGAGCGGATAATCAGGGCCAAGCAGAGATCAAAACCAAACAGACATATAAGGTACCAGGCAGAATCCAAAGCGATAGCCAGAGAACAGACCGAGTCATACACAGAGAATCAAGTAACCAGAACACAGCACTAACACTCAGGGGTCACCACACAATGCCAAGGGCGAAAGTATAACTGACAGGGATGGGAGCATCCTGAGGCTATAAGAAGCCTCCCCCAGAACCAGGGAGAGGCCACAATCATAGCCCCAGGTGTGCAGGTAAGCCTGCATCGGGATCACAACCTTTAACCCCAGAAATGCCAGTCATCAGCACTGGTTCCAGACATTAACCCCACGTGTGCGAGTCAAACCCGCACTGAGATCATGACATTACCCCCCTCTCAACGGGGGGCCTCTGGACCCCCAGGCTTGCCCGGGTACTTAGCATGGAAAGCCCGTACCAGGCGATCAGCATGCATCAACCGGGTCGGTACCCAGGACCTGTCCTCCGGTCCATACCCCTTCCAATGAACCAGGTACTGTACCGACCGCCGTACCAACCTGGAATCTACGATATGACCAACCTTGTACTCCACCTGCCCCTCGACCAAAACAGGAGAAGCAGCAGACTCGGAGTCTCCCCGGACTGCTTCAAAAGGTTTCAGTAGAGATTTGTGGAAGACGTTAGGGATCTTGAAAGAGGGTGGAAGGCACAGCCTATACGCCACTGGATTGATTTTTTCCACAATCTTGTACGGGCCAATGAATTTGGGTCCTAACTTGGCTGACGGAATCTTTAACTTAATGTTTCGCGTGGAGAGTCAAACTTTCTCTCCAACCTGAAACGTGGGACCAGGTGTTCGTTTCCTGTCCGCGAAAAACTTATACCTGCCTTGAGACCTGGATATATGCCGCTGGACTTCTGCCCATGTATCTTTTAACCGCTGAACAGAGTCCTCAGCCCCTGGGCACCCCGAATCCAGACGAGAAAACTCACCAAAATGAGGACTGAACCCATAGTTAATCAAGAAAGGGGACCTACCAGTGGATTGACTCACCCGACTATTGAAGGCAAATTCAGCCAACGGCAGTGCATCGCACCAGTCACTCTGTCTAGCAGAGGTTAGACACCTGAGGATCTGTTCCAGGGACTGGTTAGTGCGCTCCGTCTGCCCATTGCTCTCAGGATGGTATGCAGACGAAAAGGACAGAGACATACCTAATTTTTTGCAGAAAGCACGCCAAAACTTAGCCACAAACTGCACACCACGATCAGACACCACATTCAGGGGTACCCCATGCAACCGGATAACATGCTGCACAAACAACCTGGACAATGTCTCTGCTGACGGTAGTGCGGACAGGGGTACGAAATGAGCCTGCTTAGAAAACCTGTCCACCACTACCCATACCACTGCATTACCCTTAGATGGAGGGAGATTGGTAACAAAATCCATGGATAAGTGAGTCCATGGCCTTTCGGGCACTGCCAAGGGTATCAGCTCCCCTGCCGGCCGGCTATGAGAGCTTTTAGAACGAGCGCAGACCCCACAACCAGCAATGAATTTTTTTATGCCCGAACCAAGGGTAGGCCACCAAAAGATCCTAGCCACCGCCAGACGTGTGGCTGAAATACCAGGGTGAGCACTCAGCTTGGATTCATGGAACTCCTGCAAGAGTTTCAGGCAAAGTTGCTCTGGGACAAACAACTTCCCCTCCGGCTTGGCCGCCGAGGCCTGCGACTGGGCCCCCTGAATCTCCCGTTCCAATTCAGATGAGACCTCTGCTATCACAACCCCAGGGTGAAGAATGGAGGACGGTGGCTCAGGGGGCGACACCGGCTGAAAACTACGTGATAAGGCGTTAGCCTTGACATTCTTAGACCCTGGACGAAATGTAATCGTAAACTGAAAACGGGAAAAAAAAAGTGACCAACGGGCTTGTCTGGGCGTTAGTCTTTTAGCAGACTCAATGTACGACAAATTTTTGTGATCCGTGATCACCGTAATCGGGTGACTGGGCCCCCTCCAAAAAGTGTCTCCATTCTTCAAACGCCAATTTGACCACAAGAAGCTCTCTATTGCCTATGTCGTAATTTCTTTCCGCAGCAGAGAACTTCTTGGAAAAGAAAGCACATGGCCTGAGGTTGGTTAGAGTGGCAGGCCCTTGGGACAACACCGCCCCCACCCCCACCTCAGAGGCGTCCACTTCCACGACGAATGGTTTGGACGGATCTGGCTGCACTAACACAGGAGCAGACATAAAACATTTTTTCAGCGTAGCAAAGGCCTCTTTTGCAAGCGAGGACCAATTTCTCACATCCGCACCTTTGCATGTTAGATCCGTGAGAGGTTTGACCACTTGCGAAAACCCCCGGATAAATTTGCGGTAATAATTGGCGAACCCAAAGAAGCGCTGAAGACCCTTAAGATCTCGGGGTTGCACCCAATCCGCAATGGCCTGCACCTTCTTGGGGTCCATGCGAAAACCCTCACCGGATACAATTAACCCCAAAAAAGACAATTCTTGTACACAGAATACACATTTTTCCAATTTGGCATACAAATTATTTTCTCTCAGCCTTTGGAGCACAGTTCGTACATGTTCCAAGTGAGAATACTTGTCGGGGGAATATATCAAAATATCATCTAAGTAGATAACGACAAAACGACCAATGAGATCCGAGAATACCACGTTAATGAAATTCTGAAATATGGCAGGGGTGTTGGTAAGACCAAACGGCATGACTAAATTTTCAAATAGTCCCTCGGTTGTGAGGAACGCGGTTTTCCATTCATCCCCCTCTCGGACCCTTATCAAATTATATGCCCCCCGAAGGTCCAGTTTAGAAAACCACTTTGCCCCTGATAGTTGGTTACATAAATCGGGAATCAACGGAAGGGGGTAGGTATTCCGTACAATAATTTGATTAAGCTCCCGGAAGTCGAGACAGGGACGTAACCCGCCATCTTTTTTCTTTACAAAAAAGAAACCTGCCACCACAGGTGAGACTGAAGGATGTATGTGTCCTTTGCGCAGACTTTCAGTAATGTACTCCTTCATAGCCAAGCGCTCAGGACCGGACAAATTAAACAGACGGGCTTTCGGTAATTTAGCCCCCGGGACCAGCTCAATAGCGCAGTCAAAGGGTCTATGTGGCGGTAACGTCTCGGCCTCGCTTTTGGAGAATACATCTTCGAAGTCCTTCAGACATTCCGGAATACCTTCCAGCTCGACAGATGATACAGACACAGATTTAACAGGTTCAACCAGCAGTGTGGATTTATCACATAACTCAAAATCATTAAACCCCCATTGTACAATCTCCCCCATTTTCCAGTTAATAACTGGGTTATGGTGTTGTAACCAGGGCATGCCCAACACCAACCCTGCAGGTAGATTGTCCAGCACAAAACAACTTATGTTTTCCACATGAGTAGCGCCCACTCTGAGCGAGAACACAGACATAAAGCGAATTCCCTCCTTAGTGAGGGGAGATGAGTCAATGGCCATCACCTTGATCGGAACCTTGAGCCTAACTGTCCCTAGCTTGCAGTGTGAGACCAATTGGGAGTCAATAAGATTAATAGATGATCCGCAGTCCACGAAGGCTGTAGAGGAAACAGAACTACCATCCACAAACAGTTCCACAGGCAGCACTACTTTAGAAAATGAGGAAAATGGTACCTGAGGGTCTGAGCAGCCTCCCCGTTGACTACCCAGACCTAGTCGTTTCCCGCCGACCGGGTTTGAAGACGGGCAATTCGGGCACTCCCTTTTCCAATGTCCCGTTTTACCGCAGTAAAAGCATAACTGCTTGTCCTTCCGGTGTTTCCTCTCCGTATCCTTCAGGGAGAGGGCGCCTACATCCATGGGCTCAGAGACAGTCTCTTTTCCCCTGGGGAATAATGAAGTATCCACCTGCATCACCCCTCTGGCCCGCAGCCTGCGGTCCATCCGTACGGCCTGGGTCATGGCGTCCTCGAGAGAGTTAGGTGGGGGATGTAACGCCAAGGCATCCTGCAGCCGCTCGGACAAGCCTCTGCGAAAGAGTCCTCGGAGTGCGGCGTCACTCCAAGAGACCTCTGCCGCCCAGCGGCGGAACTCAGAACAAAACCTCTCAGCTGAGTGTTTCCCCTGACAGACACTCATCAACATGTCCTCTGCCAATCGCACTCGGTCAGGTTCATCATAAATGTGCCCGAGGGCCTCAAAGAATGCATTCACTGACATACGTTCAGGAGCAGAGGAAGACAGAGAGAAAGCCCATGCTTGCGGAGCCCCCCGAAGTAGGGAAATAATGACCCCCACCCTCTGGAACTCATCCCCGGAGGAGTGAGGCCTTAGAGAAAAAAAAAGCTTGCATCCTTCTAAGAAAGACCTGAACTCCTTTTTATCCCCTGAGAAAAGGTCTGGTAATTTGACCGGAGATTCGGAGGACGCTAATGACACATCCCTACCCCCAGAACCAGAAGCCCCTGCATTGACAGCCCCCTGCACAGTAACCACCAACTATTGCTGGGTCTGGGCCATCGTGTGTTGTTCCACATTGAGCTTATGGAACATTTGGGTCAGGTGCTTGACCTGATCAGCCAAGGCTTGTATGGGATCCATGAGGATAACACACTTTTTTTTCTTCAGAAAAAAAAAAAAAAAACCTGAAACGGTCAGTTATAATGTCATGGACACCGCACTACACTTGCTCATAGAGCCAGTGCGCGTGTCCTGAGTACAGAAGCAGTGCTAAGAGTTACCTGTGGAGCAGGACAGCAGAGGTGACCAGGCGTGCTTCAACTATTAGTGTCAGGGTCCAGTCAGCGCTGGAAAGTAAAGAGGCACGGGACCTGCGGACACTGAAAATGGACAAGCTTGCACGGGACCTATGGTCAGGTGACTGCAAGGGGGCGTGGCTTAGCATCCTGCTTTCAGATATGACAGTACACCATACAACAACTCAGAGTCAGGCAAAACGGAGGTCACAACAGTAAGGGCAAACGAGGCACAGGAGGGATAAACAGACGGGAGGTCAGACAAAGCCAAAAGTCATACACAGGATCACAGTACAGTACCAGGGATGAGACAGAGCAGATAATCAGGGCCAAGCAGAGATCAAAACCAAACAGACATATAAGGTACCAGGCAGAATCCAAAGCGATATCCAGAGAACAGACCGAGTCATACACAGAGAATCAAGTAACCAGAACACAGCACTAACACACTCAGGGGTCACCACACAATGCCAAGGGCGAAAGTATAACTGACAGGGATGGGAGCGTCCTGAGGCTATAAGAAGCCTCCCCCAGAACCAGGGAGAGGCCACAATCATAGCCCCAGGTGTGCAGGTAAGCCTGCATCGGGATCACAACCTTTAACCCCAGAAATGCCAGTCATCAGCACTGGTTCCAGACATTAACCCCACGTGTGCGAGTCAAACCCGCACTGAGATCATGACACGAACGTCTTAAAAAATATATATATATTTTTGCTATTCCATTTGATTGGGCTAAACCTCAATGCCTTTAATGTCTCCTCCACCTCCCCCCCAATACATTCTACATTATTCTTAGTTGTTTTTCTTCATGTAGAATTAACCTACAAGGAAAGAAAGGGTTTTTTTTAATTCCGATATTTTGGTTCCATTGACTTGAATGGGACTTCAGGGATCGGAATTGGCGATACCTGATACTTTTTGGATATCGGCCGATCCAATCCGATATTTCTCAATATCGGACAGTATCGCTCAACACTAATTCTCACCAATACTATATACAGCTTCTGTCTTCTCATACACCAGCCAATTTCTGCCTGTCACATTGCGGTGTAATCTCTACTGGGCCTGAGACAATAGTTCAGCGTCCTCCAATCTACAGTGAGCTTCAAATTCTCACCGATACTATATACAGCTTCTGTCTTCTCATATACCAGCCAGTTTCTGCCTGTCACATTGCGGTGTAATCTCTACTGGGCCTGAGACAATATTTCAGCGTCCTCCAATCTACAGTGAGATTCAAATTCTCACCAATACTATATACAGCTTCTGTCTTCTCATACACCAGCCAATTTCTGCCTGTCACATAGCGGTGTAATCTCTACTGGGCCTGAACCAATAGTTTAGCATAATCCAATCTACAGTGAGATTGAAATTCTCACCAATACTATATACAGCTTCTGTCTTCTCATACACCAGCCAATTTCTGCTTGTCACATTGCAGTGTAATCTTTACTGGGCCTGAGACAATAGTTCAGCGTCCTCCAATCTACAGTGAGATTCAAATTCTTACCAATACTCTATAGACCCTTTACCTTGTTTTACAGTACCATATAGCTGTTGTTATTTTGGGTACCTTTTTCAGAAAAATGAAGAAGAATGGTGGAAGAGGCCGTGGAAGTGGGCGGGAGTTGCCAGCTGGTCCTGATGGTGGTGTTGGTGGTGGTGCTTCTGCTGGTTGTGGCAAAAGCACAAAAGCACCTAAGGCAGGAGGTGGTGAGCTGGCGTCATTGTCTGGCTCCAAAAGGCCTCGTAGGCTCCCTTTTCGGGGAGTAGGTAAACTGCTTTTAAAGCCGGCGCTTCAGGAAAAAATTTTGGCTTACATTGCTGACACAGCCTTCAGCTCTATCGCCTCCTCTTCTGAAGTTTCAAAAAATAAAAGCACTGCGTTGTCAGTGGTGGTTCCTGGTCAGGAACAACACCTTTCCTTGTGTCCTTCACCCGTACCAAAAGTGAAGGATGCGGCAGGCCACACTGCAGATTACTCCATGGAGCTCTTTTCTCATACCATGCCTGGGTTATCAAGTCAAATCGTGAATTCCCAAGTCCAAGATGAATCTGACATGGAGTGCACTGATGCACAGCCACTGCTAGATTTAACTGCTGGTACATTCACTCAGAGCACGACATTGTCCTCGCAGTGTACTGAGCCAGAATCTGACCCTGATGAAACTGAGGTGCCCCTTCCCGCATACTATACCACCATCCACGGTGACACAGAGGAAGGTGCACATGACATTGAAGAGGAGTTGATGGATGACCCAGTTGTTTACCCAGATTGGCATCCATTGGGGAAGAGTGTGCAGCTGCCAATAGCTCAGAAGAGGAGGAGCATCCGCAGCAGGCATCGACATCGCAACAGCTGTTATCTGGCAGGCCCGGAGCAGTCCAAAAACAGGTTACAAAAACCAAAAGAGTTGCAGGACAGCTTGGCCAGATGATCAAAATAGCACAGCGTGCAAGGCCTCAAAATGTCTTCCATGGTAGGAAGAGTGCAGTGTGGCACTTTTTTGAACAAAATCCTAATGATCAGACAAAGGTTATCTGTAAGAAGTGCACAAAGACCTTTAGCCGAGGGAAAAATCTGAGAAATCTGAATACCAGTTGCATGTTTAGACATTTAACCACCATGCACTTGCAAGCGTGGACGAACTACCAAACCTCACATACCACATGTGCAACTGCTCCCAAAGAAGGTAGTCAGCAACGCTACATTGTTTCCCCCACTGTAAGCCCACCGGCTAGCACACCACCAGCAGCAAATATTGAGGTGTCGTCGCAAGGCCAAAGCAGTCAGAGAATCACAATGTTATATCAATGAAAGACTGAATCTAGGCCATCAGAAAAAACACCAACTCCATCATCAACCCTCTCTCAGTGCGCCATGTTCACCGCTAGTTCCACCATATGCAGCTCTCAAGTCCAGCTCACCTTACCAGAGACTATGAGTAGGACAAGAAAGTACTCATCCTCTCATCTGCGTACGCTGGGTTTGAACGCCCACATTGCCAAACTAATCTCGCTAGAGATGATGCCCTACCGGTTGGTTGAAAGCGCAGCTTTCCGTGAACTCATGGCCTACGCAGTACCACACTATGACCTACCCAGTCACTACTTCTTTTCTCGCAAAGCCATCCCAGCCCTCCACCTTCATGTTCAGATCTCCACCAATCAAATCAGCCTAACTACCTCCTGTTACCACCAGAAGGAGTCTGGAAGGAGAACTCACAACTGGTAGACCAGAGAATGAACTCACAACAGTACCCCCCCTTGAAGAGGGGTCACCAAACCCTCATCCACACCACCAGGCCGATCAGGATGAGCCCGGTGAAAAGCACGAACCAATCTATTGGCATGAATATCGGAGGCAGAGACCCAAGAATTATCCTCCTGAGCATAACCCTTCCATTTGACCAAATACTGGAGTCTCCGTCTAACCAAACGACAATCCAATATTTTCTCTCCCTCATATTCCACAAAAACTGGAGCTGAAGTAAATCTCTGCTTAAGCTCCTGAAATGCTGAGATAGCCTCAGGAGACCAATTCAGCACATCAGCGCCCTTCTTGGTCAGATCAGTCAGTGGTTTGACAATACCAGAAAAATTACCTATAAATTTACGATAGAAATTAGCAAAACCCCAAAACTTCTGGAGGGCCTTCAAATAAGTAGGCTGAACCCAATCATGAATGGCCTGCACCTTGGCCGGGACCATTTCAATAGTCGATGGAGATAAGATAAATCCCAAAAATGAAATCCTCTGTACACCAAAGAGGCATTTCGATCCTTTAACAAACAGGGAATTCTCCCTCAAAATCCGGAACACAGTCCGGATGTGTTCCACATGAGAATCCCAATCACTAGATAAGATCAAAATATCATCCAGATAGATGATCAAAAACTTATCCACAAAGTCACGGAAAATATCATTCATAAAGGACTGGAAGACAGAAGGGGGATTAGTGAGCCCAAAAGGCATTACCAGGTACTCAAAATGTCCCTCCGGAGTATTAAACGCCGTCTTCCATTCATCCCCGTGCTTGATGCGAATAAGATTGTACGCCCCCCTGAGGTCAAGCTTAGTAAACCAGCAGGCACTTTTAACTCTGGAGAATAAATCAGATATCAGAGGTAACCGGTACTGATATTTAACCTTCATCTTGTTAAGGGAGCGATAATCAATACACGGTCTTAATGAACCATCTTTCTTGGCCACAAAAAAAACCCAGCACCTAAATGTGACGAGGATGGTCTAATATGACCCTTCTCCAATGACTCCTTAATTTAGGATAGCATAGCATCATGTTCGGGTACTGATAAGTTGAAAAGCTGACCCTTGGGAAATTTACACCCAGGCATCAACTCAATTGCACAGTCATAACTCCTATGAGGAGGTAAAGATGCAGACTTGCTGTCACTAAATACATCAGAAAAATCGGCTAGATAATCAGGAATATCATGAGACTGAGGAGAGGTGGAGAAAACAGGAGCGTCCCTAAGAACACACTGACAACCCCAACTCACCACAGACCCAGATTTCCAATCCAAAACTGGATTATGAGTTTGCAACCAAGGAAAACCCAGAACAATAATATCATGCAAATTATGCAGCACCAAAAATTTACAATTTTCTTGGTGATCTGGGGCAACTCGCATTGTCACCTGGGTCCAAAACTGAGGTTTATTCTCCGCCAAAGGAGTAGCATCAATACCCCTCAAAGGAATAGGCGTCCGCAGAGGCGTCATGGAAAAACCACACCGTTTAGCAAAGTCCAAATCCATCAGATCCAACTCTACTCCTGAATCCACAAAAGCCTTCGTGGAAAACATGGATAAGGAGTAGATCAGAGTAATTACCAAAAGAAACTTAGGTTGTATACTGCCCAAAGCAAATGTGTGTGCAAAACGTTTCTCTCGTTTTAGGCAGACAGAAATAGTATGAGAGACGTCTCCACAGAAAAAACACAGCTTATTACGCCTTCTAAATTTCTGACGTTGCGCCCTAGACAAAACCCCATCACATTGCATAGGTTCAGACGTTTGTTCAAAAAGTGGCAGCGCCTCCCGTGTAGTTTTACATTCACGAAAACGTCGATCAACTTGAATGGCTAATGACATAGAATCATCCAGACCAGAGGGAACAGGAAATCCCACCATAACATCTTTTACGGTCTCTGATAAACCCTTCCGAAAGAAAGCTGCCAATGCACTATCATTCCATGTAGTAAGGACCGCCCACTTTTGGATTTTTTGGCAGTATAGCTCTGCAGAATCCTGACTCTGGTTTAATGCCAACAGGGTTCTCTCAGCTTGATCAACGGCATTAGGTTCATCATACAACAACCCCAAGGCTTGAAAAAAATGCATCCACATTAGTCAGAATAGGATTTTCAGGTGTCAGAGAAAAAGCCCAATCCTGGGGATCGCCGCGCAGCAAGGAGATGACAATTTTAACCTGCTGCACAGAGCTCCCCGATGAGTTAGGCTTCAAGGCCAGAAATAATTTACATTTATTCTTAAAATTCAGAAATTTAGACCGATCCCCAGAAAACACATCAGGAGTAGGGATCTTAGGTTCAGCAGCATGTGACTGAATGAGGTAGGTGGAAATTCCCTGCACTTCAGCAGCCAGCTGCTCCACACGATCAGACAATTGCTTAATCTCCATTAGGAAAAAGAAAGAAAATTCCTCCTATGGCCCCAGAGGAAAAAAAAATAAATATATATATATATATATATATATATATATATATATATATATATATATATATATATATATATACACACACATACACTCACTGGCCACTTTATTAGGTACACCATGCTAGTAAGGGGTTGGACCCCCTTTTGCCTTCAGAACTGCCTCAATTCTTCGTGGCAGAGATTCAACAAGGTGCTGGAAGCATTCCTCAGAGATTTTGGACCATATTGACATGATGGCATCACACAGTTGGCGCAGATTTGTCGGCTGCACATCCCTGATGCGAATCTCCCATTCCACCACATCCCAAAGATGCTCTATTGGATTGAGATCTGGTGACTGAGGAGGCCATTTGAGTACAGTGAACTCATTGTCATGTTCAAGAAACCAATCTGAGATGATTCGAGCTTTATGACATGGCGCATTATCCTGCTGAAAGTAGCCATCAGATGTTGGGTACATTGTGGTCATAAAGGGATGGACATGGTCAGCAACAATACTCAGGTAGGCTGTGGCGTTGCAACGATGCTCAATTGGTACCAAGGGGCCCAAAGAGTGCCAAGAAAAAATTCCCCACACCATGACACCACCACCACCAGCCTGAACCGTTGATACAAGGCAGGATGGATCCATGCTTTCATGTTGTTTACGCCAAATTCTGACCCTACCATCCGAATGTCGCAGCAGAAATCGAGACTCATCAGACCAGGCAACGTTTTTCCAATCTTCTACTGTCCAATTTCGATGAGCTTGTGCAAATTGTAGCCTCAGTTTCCTGTTCTTAGCTGAGAGGAGTGGTACCCAGTGTGGTCTTCTGCTGCTGTAGCCCATCTGCCTCAAAGTTCGACGCACTGTGCGTTCAGAGATGCTCTTCTGCCTACCTTGGTTGTAACGGGTGGCAATTTGAGTCACTGTTGCCTTTCTATCAGCTCGAACCAGTATGCCCATTCTCCTCTGACCTCTGGCATCAACAAGGCATTTCCGGCCACAGAACTGCCGCTCACTGGATTTTTTTTCTTTTTCGGACCATTCTCTGTAAACCCTAGAGATGGTTGTGCGTGAAAATCCCAGTAGATCAGCAGTTTCTGAAATACTCAGACCAGCCCTTCTGGCACCAACAATCATGCCACGTTCAAAGGCACTCAAATCACCTTTCTTCCCCATACTGATGCTCGGTTTGAACTGCAGGAGATTGTCTTGACCATGTCTACATGCCTAAATGCACTGAGTTGCCGCCATGTGATTGGCTGATTAGAAATTAAGTCTTAACACACAGTTGGACAGGTGTACCTAATAAAGTGGCCAGTGAGTGTGTATATATATATATATATATATATATATATATATATATATATATATATATATATATATATATATATAAAAAAAATTCTTACACTTTTTTTTAACAACTTTTTCCTGCATTTGAGTACCTTAGAATTTGCAGTATGGCTGGTGATTCTGCTATGAATGGGTCACCGAGAAGAAAAGCAAAACAAGCTAAGTCACCGAAAACCAGAGAGGTTGGTAACTATGCAGATTGCAGATCCCTGATCCTACCACACAACTAGCAGCAGCCGTGGAGCGTACCTACGATGTTCCAAGATGCTTCGTCACAGCTGGAGGACTAAATAAGCCTGAAGCATGAAAAGGGGAAAACTAACTGCCCCAGAGCAGACCCCAAAGGAATAGATAGCCCCCACACATGTATTGACGATGAAACAAGATGAAGGCACAAACACAGGCAGGAAAATAGGCTGAGCAAACGATGGGGCCCAAACTAACTAGAAAGGAAAGGAAAGGAAAGACACTGTCTGCAACCTGCAAAAAACCCTACAAAAATAATGTCCAACACTTCTGATAGCAAAATTAACCCTGAAGTCACTAGACTTCTCCCACTATATCAGCACTCTGAAATATTTTGAGACAGAGCAAAAGGAGACCAAACTAATAAGGGACAAAAAGCAAATTAGCAAAATACTGATAAATAAGAGTGGAAATTCAGCACAGCCCCCAGCCGGGGCTGGCTGACCACACAAAAAACTGAATAGACCAACAAAATCAAGTGTGAACATTAGCAGAAAAACTTAGCTTTAGATGACTGGAACAGAGTTGAAAACCAAGAGCTGACAAGCCAGAAGGAATCACCAGCAACTGAATGGCGTCGGCTGTCTTAAATCCAATCTGAGACTCCTGAGGTCCAATCGTCATCCTCATTCTCAGGTGGCAGATCTCCACCGATCAAATCAGCCTCACTACCTCCTGTTACCACCAGAGGGAGTCTGGAAGGAGAACTCACAACTTTTGAATCAGAGAATGAACTCACAACACCAGGCATAGTAACTAACTGTGGTTAGTTATAGCAAATTATAATTATCCTCCATCCCATAGTCCCATGCCCATATACCCATCATATATATCCACGATCCCATAGGCCCGTGCCCATATACCCATCACACATATCCTCCATTCCACAGTCGAGTGCCCATATACCCATCACACATCCTCCATCCCATAGTCCCATGCCCATAAACCTGTCATACATATTCGCCATCCCATAGTCGAGTGCCCATATACCCTTCACACATCCTCCATCCCGTAGTCAACCATTATGACATCATAATGAGCGGCAGGGCTTGCAACCTATGATGACATCAGCGTCGCCATGGCAACCATTATGACATAATGAGGGGCGGGGCTTGATACACACACTTTTTCCCCATTATGTAGATAGGGGCAAAATTGGTGAATTGGAACGCGTGGGGTTAAAAATTCACCTCATAACATAGCCTAGGACACTCTTGGGGTCCAGACGTGTGACTGTGCCAAATTTTGTGGCTGTAGCTGCGACGGTGCGGATGCCAATCCCGGACATACACACATACATACATACATACATACACACACTTGAGCTTTATATATTAGACTAGATTAAGGCCCGATGCGATAGCATCGGGAGGATAGTGATCTAGCGTTGACCATGTGTTGTGCGGCACTGTGAGCAGCACACCTTGAGAAGGAGATGTGGTGAACAGCCATCCCGCCTATCTCTTTAGCTGTTCACAAAAACCCTGCCCTGTTAAAAGAGGAAATAACATATCTCAGCAGCAAATATGATGCTGGACCTTGACATCTGGGTTCATACCACCAAATGAAAGAATTTTGATGATACACATCTCCCCTCTTATACTTAATGTGTGTTACAGTAATATTGAGAATTATGTGTAAATGTATCACACCTATGTTTTTATGTGGATAGGATATTTACATAGTGAGCCTCAAGAGGGACAGTATTACTGATGTATAGTGTTGAGCTTTCCGATACCGCAAGTATTGGGTATCGGCCGAAATTAGCTGTATCGGAATTCCGATACTGACTTCCGATACTTTTTTCACATCGGATACCGGAATCGGAAGTTCCCATAATGCTATCAGCCCGCTCGCTTTGATTCAGCCAATGGGAATCCTCAGAAGTGTGGGCACATCCTGTTAGGCATGTAGGCATGTTAACTATTGGCATGGCTGTGATTGGCTGCTGAAATGACGTCATGATGCACTACAAAAGCCGCCGCCATTTCTGTTCACTTTGCTGTGAATTCAGTTAGGGACAGGCTGCTGTTGAAGACTGTGATGGACAGTTAGAAATAGCGATTCTCAAAACAATATTGTGCTTTACCCAGGCTACATAAACCACCACTGTAGCTTTCTTTTCCCTAGCAGCAGTGTTCACAGCTGTCTGCAAGGGCTGTGTGAGTGCAGCTCACGCTGTGGAGTGGGTCCTGCAGCCACGTCTGGTTGTAGGCCGCCCGGCGTGCCTCACTGCTGCCTCATACATATTTTTCTTTTTGAGCTGCTTATTTTTCATAAATTCTATCTAGTGCGCTTCCATCCGTATCCATATACGTTGGTTGCAAACACTCTAGGAGTACACAGCGGAGCCTTTCTGCAGCCTGTCAGTGCTAGTGCCTACTTAGCTGCACTGTTCACGGCTGTCTGAGAGGTCTCTGACTGTGTGTGAGTGCAGCTCACGCTGAGTAGTGTGTCCTGCAGCTACGTCTGGTTGTAGGCTGCTCAGCGTGCGTCACTGCATCACACATATTTTTCTTTAATTGCAGCTCATTTTTTCTTCTCTTATTAGTGTGCATCCATCCATATCCATCTACATTGGTTGGTTGCAAACACTATATAGGAGTAGATAGAGGAGCCTTTTTTCTGGCTTGTGCCCTTCAGCTGCAGCCAGATTAGTATTACCCAATTTTTTTGGAGAATCATCTTTTGCATTGTAGGTTACCTGCCTGCATTGTAATAGCTCCAGAAAGTTGGTGATACTCTGACTATCAAATCTTTGGTCACATCTTTTTAGTTTTTTTTCCCAAAAAAAAAAAAAACAATAAAGTTCACCAAACACTACATTTGACAGTTGTGTGGGCCACATTAGCTCATATTAAAGTGTAGTCCACACACTTTATAAAATTAGTGTTTCTTATACCTGTTAGCAGCTGTTCAGGAATAAGCACACTAAGCCCCCCCCTTTGTACTTTTCTGCCTATCTTTATCAGTCTACCAAGATGAAGAAGGCAGGGAGTAAGGCACATGGGCATGGGTGTCGAGTTTCAGCAGGGAGAGGACGTGGGGATTCTGCAGGGAGAGGACATGGGGATTGTGACGTCTGCCTGCGGGTCTGGGCTGCAGCCAGGCAACACCCCGAGAAACACTGATACCCTTTACCCCTATACAGGGATCTGGATTTATAGCAGAGCCCAGGAGGCGCTGTCTGAATAGGAGCAGTGACCAGAGCAGGACGGTCGCCAGAAAGGTGTTCCAATACAGGACACAAACGTGGAGATATGCAAGTCTAAACCAGTCGGACAGCAATGGTACAAAAACGGTAGACAGAAGCAGAGTCAGATTCAGGCCGAGAGTCATAAACCAGGAGAGTAGCAGAGGTACAGAATCGTTAGGCAGAAGGAGAGTCAGAAGTCCAGGTCAAAGTCAGAGTCAGTCAGAAAGTAATTCACACAGTAACACACGGGGGGAACCAAGAATATATCCGGCGGCTTGCAAGTCCAGTCCCAAGGTATTTCAGGGATCAGGTCACCCCTCATAGGTTCCTGAACTGATGATGTCATCAGTACCACCCCCAGGACCAGGCCAGATGGAGATGCAGTAACCTCTTGATGACTGACAGAGGGGCGGAGCCTGCGTCCACCAGATGCCTGCGCAGGTGCCCTTACTCTGTCAGCACCATAACTCCCGGGCGAGCCATAGCGCCTCCTAGTGACCACGACAGGAGCAGCAGACCCAGAATTTAACGGCGACGTGACAGACCGGCGCCTCCTAGAGGCTAAAGGCGGGACAGTAGGCTCTGAGCCTGACGTGACAGAACCACGGCCCCTTCCAGTGGCCGAGGCAGGAACAGCCGTCCCTGAGTCTGACGATAAAGTGGCGGTACGGCGCCTCCTAGTGGCCGCGACCGGAACAGCAGGCCCTAAGTCTGGCGGAAACGTGACAGTACCCCCCCCTCCAAGAGGGGCCTCCGGACCCTCAAAACCCGGTTTATCAGGGTGAAGGAGGTGAAACCTTCTAATCAACCCCTTGGCATGAATGTCACTAGCGGGGACCCAGGACCTCTCCTCTGGGCCATAGCCTTTCCAATGAACTAAATATTGCACAGACTTTCTCACTAAACGGGAATCAAGGATGCCCTGGACTTCGTACTCCAAGGCACCCTTGACCAAAACTGGAGGAGGAGGGGATTGGACGGGACGAATTGGGGAGCGGTACACCTCGAGAAGGGATTTGTGGAAAACATTAGGAATTTTAAAAGCCTGAGGGAGCTTTAAACGAAAGGCTACCGGGTTAATTACTTCTAATATCTCGTAGGGACCAATAAACCTGGGCCCCAGTTTGGCAGACGGCACCTTAAGCTTAATGTTTCTGGTAGACAGCCAAACTTTGTCCCCAACTCCTAGGTGCGGCCCCGTGGACCTCCGTTTATTTGCGGCCGAAGCCTGCCTGACCTGGGACCCTTTCAAGTTTGTGTTCACCTCTGACCAGATTGTCCTTAAGTTACGTATGGAATTCTCTACTCCCGGAAGCTCCGACATCTTGGCCGAAAAGGAACCAAAACGTGGGTGCAAACCATGATTGCAGAAGAACGGGGTGGTTTTGATAGATTCCTGGTATTGGTTATTTAGAGCGAACTCAGCTAATGGGAGATGTTCCGCCCAATCAGACTGATGTTCCGAGACATAGCAGCGAAGATATTGCTCTAGAGCCTGGTTGGTACGCTCCGTTTGACCATTGGTCTCAGGGTGGTAAGCGGAGGAGAAGGATAATTCAATACCAATACGTTTGCAGAATGCCCTCCAGAATTTGGAAACAAACTGGGTACCTCGGTCGGACACGATATTCTCTGGAGCGCCATGCAGCCTTATCACATGAACAATAAACAACTTACTCAGAGTTTCTGAATTAGGTAATCCAGAGAGGGGAACGAAATGACATTGCTTACTGAACCTGTCCACCACCACCCAGATACATGTTTTCCCCTCTGAGGGTGGTAGGTCAGTAATGAAGTCCATGGAGATGTGGGTCCATGGACTCTCTGGAGCGGGCAAGGACTGGAGCCAGCCGGCAGGCCGATTGTGAGGGGACTTGGCGCGAGCACAGATTTCACAAGCTAGTACAAAATCCTTGCAGTCCTTAGTTAAGCCACCGTTGGCCACCAAAAACTCCTAGTCACAAGTCTGGCGGTATTATTGACCCCAGGATGGCCTGCCAGGACAGAGTCGTGCGACTCCTTCAGAACTTGTAGGCGAAACGGCGCTGGAACAAACAATTTCTGGGGGGGCGTCGAGTCAGGGGCTGGTTCTGGGGATCTACGGATCTCCTCCAGAAGGTCCAGAGACACAGCCGACACAACAATACCATTGGCCAGTATTGGAACTGGCTCCGAGTCCTCAGCCTGTGAGGGGCAGAAACTTCGAGAGAGAGCATCAGCCCTCACATTTTTGGTACCAGGACGAAAGGTTATTAAGAAGTCAAACCTAGAGAAGAACAAGGCCCACCTCGCTTGTCTAGGATTTAATCTTTTAGCTGACTCCAGGTAAGTCAGATTCTTGTGATCTGTAATCACAGTGATCTTATGTTTGGCGCCTTCGAGGAAGTGGCGCCATTCCTCGAAGGCCCATTTGATCGCCAATAACTCCCGATTACCTATATCGTAATTTTTCTCAGTGGGAGAGAATTTGCGGGAGAAAAAGGCACATGGGCGAAGCTGAGTGAGTGATGCAGTGCCTTGCGACAGCACTGCTCCCACTCCGACCTCAGAGGCGTCCACCTCTACAATAAACGGGCGGTCCAGATCAGGCTGAACCAAAACTGGGTTGGCTACAAAGCACTCTTTTAACAAAGCAAAAGCCTGAATTGCCTCAGGGTTCCAATTTGTCACGTCTGCCCCTTTTCGGGTCAAATCCGTGAGTGGTTTAGCAATTTCGGAGAAACCCCTGATGAATTTTCGGTAATAATTTGCAAACCCTAAAAATCGCTGCAGCGCTTTTAGCGACTTGGGTTGCACCCAAGTTTTAATAGGTTGGATCTTGGCAGGATCCATACGGAAGCCTGTGCTTGAAACCACATATCCTAAAAATTGTACCTCCTCCGCAAAAAAAAAACACATTTCTCCAGTTTAGCGAACAGGGAGTGTTCTCGCAGTCTCTGCAGTACGGAGCGAACGTGCTGAGCATGTGTCACAGGGTCAGCAGAATAAATCAAAATGTCATCTAAATACACGACGACATACACCCCACAAATGTCCCTGAAAATGTCATTTACAAAGTGCTGGAACACGGCAGGTGCGTTACTGAGTCCGAAGGGCATTACCAGGTACTCAAAGTGGCCAAGAGGGGTATTAAAGGCTGTTTTCCACTCATCCCCGTCTCTTATGCGGACTAGATTGTATGCCCCCCGGAGGTCCAGTTTAGTAAACCAACGGGCTCCCATTAGTTGATTAAAAAGATCAGGGATGAGTGGAAGCGGATACTGGTTCTTAATGGTGATTGCATTCAATTCCCGGTAATCAATGCAGGGTCTGAGACCACCATCTTTCTTTTCTACAAAGAAGAAGCCAGCTCCAACTGGTGAAATGGACGGTCTAATAAACCCCTTTTTTAAGCTATCAGCTATGTACTCATTCATAGCCTGACGCTCTGGACCTGAGAGATTAAATATTCTCCCTTTTGGGAGACGGGCATCTGGAATCAGATCTATAGGGCAATCATACTTTCTGTGAGGGGGTAGCTTTTCAGATTTTGCAATAGAGAAGACATCCTCAAAATCTCTGAAGGCAAACGGTATGTGGAGGGGTTTAACTTTAACTTGGTTTACTGTTAGCGACATGCAGTTTTCCTGACAGTGTGAACTCCAGCGTATAACATCGCCTAGGTGCCAGTCGATGACTGGGTTATGCTGGCGTAGCCATGGCATCCCCAAAATGACTGCAGCAGACAAATTATCCATCACAAAAAATGACATAACCTCGGTATGCAATGCTCCCACCGACATAGTGATTTTGTCAGTAACAAATTTAACCCCCTCCTGGACAATAGATGTGCCATTAATAGCCGTAGTTTTTATAGGGGCATTAAGTTTTAATAGGGGTACACCGAGACTTTTAGCAACCAAAGAATCCATAAAATTCCCTTCAGACCCACAATCCACATATGCGTTCACACACTGAGATTTCTGACCAATAGAAAGGGCAATAGGCAATAAAACTTTAGCCGCATCTGCGGGCAATACCTGTGCCCCTGGGCAACCATAGCCAGAGTTGCCCAGAGGCCGATGTCTCAGTAGTATGGATCTCTGACGCTCAGCTCTCTCTCTGAAGGCTCCAGACTGCAGCATACTGGTGCAGGAAGATGAAAGTGCTCCTTCCGGCTGTGCACTGAACCAGGTGTTTAGGCCAGAAATCAGCTCAATCAGAAGAAGGGAGAGAAAAAAAAAAAAAAAGTTCAGGGAGACTGCTTTTGTATATGGTGGATATATACACAAGAAGCAGTTTTTTTGTATGTGGCCGGATATAATGTGACGTCTGCCTGCGGGTCTGGGCTGCAGCCAGGCAACACCCCGAGAAACACTGATACCCTTTACCCCTATACAGGGATCTGGATTTATAGCAGAGCCCAGGAGGCGCTGTCTGAATAGGAGCAGTGACCAGAGCAGGACGGTCGCCAGAAAGGTGTTCCAATACAGGACACAAACGTGGAGATATGCAAGTCTAAACCAGTCGGACAGCAATGGTACAAAAACGGTAGACAGAAGCAGAGTCAGATTCAGGCCGAGAGTCATAAACCAGGAGAGTAGCAGAGGTACAGAATCGTTAGGCAGAGGCAGAGTCAGATTCAGGCCGAAAGTCATAAACCAGAAGAGTAGCAGAGGTACAGAATCGTTAGGCAGAAGGAGAGTCAGAAGTCCAGGTCAAAGTCAGAGTCAGTCAGAAAGTAATTCACACAGGGGGAACCAAGAATATATCCGGCAGCTTGCAAGTCCAGTCCCAAGGTATTTCAGGGATCAGGTCACCCCTCATAGGTTCCTGAACTGATGATGTCATCAGTACCGCCCCCAGGACCAGGCCAGATGGAGATGCAGTAACCTCTTGATGACTGACAGAGGGGCGGAGCCTGCGTCCACCAGATGCCTGCGCAGGTGCCCTTACTCTGTCAGCACCATAACTCCCGGGCGAGCCATAGCGCCTCCTAGTGACCACGACAGGAGCAGCAGACCCAGAATTTAACGGCGACGTGACAGACCGGCGCCTCCTAGAGGCTAAAGGCGGGACAGTAGGCTCTGAGCCTGACGTGACAGAACCACGGCCCCTTCCAGTGGCCGAGGCAGGAACAGCCGTCCCTGAGTCTGACGATAAAGTGGCGGTACGGCGCCTCCTAGTGGCCGCGACCGGAACAGCAGGCCCTAAGTCTGGCGGAAACGTGACAGGGATTCTGTGCCTGCTGCGGGCACCAGTGAGTCAGCATCCCCCAGTTTTAGCAGGCAACAGTCCTTTATGCGCAGCTTTGTAGGACCTCGCCATACCCGACTGCTGCGGGAGGAACAAATTGAAGCCGTTGCCGGATGGATGGCAGCTAACGCATCGACTTCAATTACTTCCACATCCTCTCAGGGCCAGAGCACCGAAGAGCAACCATCTGTCTCTTCAACACCTGCCAAAGTGCCCAGGCAGTCAGAGAGCACTGGACAGGAGCCATCACAGTCTCTACTTCTGTTCTCGGAATCTGTTGATTTGGAAAGAGGCCAAGCAGCATTCCAGAATGTGAAGAAGAGGGAATATGCAGTGATGCGCAACTTCTTTGTCCCTCTGAATCTGAAGAGGCGGGTGGGCCAGTGCCTATGGTCAGCACACCTCAGTATGCATCAGATGATGACGAGACACAGTTGCCACTTTCTGTTGCGTACGGTGCTGGCAAGACAATCCAGGAGAAGCAGATGTTTGAAGAGGGGAGTGTAGATGATGAGGTCCTTGACCCATCATGGCGTGAGGAACAGGAAGGTGGTGGGAGCAGCTCTGAGGAAGAGATTCCCCGAATGGCCAAAACAAGAGGGAGAGGGAGGGGGCAGACTTGGTTGCCTGTAGCCTCCAGTTCGGCACCCGTTAGGAGCATTCCACTTTCAAAAGGCAAAACCTACGCTCCCAAGACTTGCAGTGCATGATCCTTTTTTGACACAGTTGCAGATGACATTTGCTTTGTGAAATGCAAGCTGTGTCATCAGAGAGTCAAAAGAGGGAAAAATGTCAGCAACCTCAATACCACTAATATGTGGAAACATGTGCGGACCAAGCACGAGGTGGAGTTACAGAGACACACTGAAGACGTAGGCCAACCTACAGCACCACCTACCACCTCTTCAGCTCGTGTTGGGGCCTCTTCCTCCAGCTCACACACAGCTGGTTCGGCTTCCTCACAGGATCGCCAAGGAAGAACCTCTGGCACTGTTGTCCGGAGACCCTGTGACATTCCACCCACAGCACCACGTTCCAAGTCATCCTCACACTCCCAGGCCACTCGACAGCCATCGGTAGCATAGGCATGGGAGAAAAGGTGGCCATACTCGGCAAACCATCCCTGAGCACAGGCTCTGAATGCTGGCATTGCCAAACTACTGGCACTTGAAATGCTGTCATTCAGGCTGGTGGAGACTGACACCTTCCGGGACTTCATGGCATTGGCAGTCCCACAATACACCGTGCCCAGCCACTTTTATTTCAGCAGGCGAGCCGTCCCTGCCCTGCAGAAACATGTGGAGGCAAACATAAAACATGCGCTACTAAACGCCGTCGGTAGCAAGGTCCACCTGACCACCGATGCGTGGACCAGTAACCATGGACAGGGACGATACCTTTCCCTCACTGCCCATTGGGTCAATGTTGTGGAGCCGGGTACAGATCTGGAGAGTGGCGCTCTACGTGTTCTGCCAACTCCACGGATTGCAGGAATCCAGTCTGTACACATTGACTCCTCCTCCTACTCAAGTTCTTCTGAAACAGTGCAGCAGGAGCCTGTTATGACCGATATGAGCACAGGCCATACTGAAATTAATTTCTTTGGGGAATCGAAGCCACACAGCGCAGGAGCTCTGGAATGCCATCAAGCAGGAGAGCGATGTGTGGTTTCTGCCAGAGAATCTCCAGCCGGGCTTGGTAGTGTGTGACAATGGCCGAAATCTGGTGGCAGCTCTTGGCCTTGGCAACCTCACTCACATCCCATGTCTGGCACATGTGCTCAACTTGGTCGTGCAGAGCTTTCTGAGGGACTATCCGAATCTTGATGCACTGCTGCACAAGGTCCGCATAAAGTGCGCTCACTTGCGGCGTTCCAGCACGGCAAGGTCGCGCCTTGCTGCTCTGCAGCGCCGATTACGCCTTCCGGAACATCGCATCATATGTGACCTACCCACCAGGTGGAATTCTACATTACATATGTTGGAGCGGTTGTGTGAGCAGCAGGCAGCAGTCATGAAGTACCAGTTGCCTCAGGCGCAACATGTCACACTGTGCGCCGGTCACACTTCAGCACCACTGAGTGGGCCTCTATGAAGGACATCTGCCTCGTTTTGCGTGCCTTTGATGATTCCACACGGATGGCGAGTGCAGATGATGCACTAGTCAGCATGACTGTCCCCCTTATCTGCCTGCTTCAAAAAACACTGCAAGCACTAAGGGAGGAGGTTTGGAAGAGGTGGAGGATGAGGAGTCACAAATGCCATCTGATTCTGGACAGTCTGCGCTACGTGGTTCCTCACAAAGGCCTAGGCAGGGGACACTTTGTGAGGAGGATGAGGAGGAGTCGATGGAGGAGGAAGACATCTCTCCAGAGGATGGAGGTACACAAAGCTCTAGTCAGTATGCACAGCGAGGGTGGGGTGATGCAGAGAAGGCAGAGATCACGCCTCAAGCAGGGGACAGCGGTTCTTTGGCAGTTGGGAGTCTGCAGCACATGGTTGACTTCATGCTGCAGTGCCTGAGAAACGACTGCCGCATCGCCCACATTCTCTATATGGCTGATTATTGGATGTACACCCTCCTAGATCCTCGCTACCGAGACAACTTGCAAACCCTCATATCAACGTTGAACCGGGAGCGTAAACTGCGGGAGTACGAAGACACACTGGTGCAGTCCATCATGTTTTCCATTCCACCCGATAGCAGTGGTGCTAGTGCTTTACAAAGCACCTCTGTGCGTCGAGCCAGTGGAGGAAACTCAGCACAAAGAGGCAGCAGAGGCAGCGCCTCAGCACAAGGGAAGACCACTATGGCCCAAATGTGGCAAAGTTTTGTGTGTCCGCCACAATTGTCTACACCATCACTGACGGCTCCAGTCAGCAGGAGGCAACGTTTCCGTCAGATGGTGACAGACTACATGCCTTGCCCTGTGACTGTATTCCCAGATGGCTCTTCCCACATCAAGTTTTGGGTCTCTAAGGCTGGTTTTACATTAGCGCTTTTTAAGCGCACGCACGGCCGGGGGTAGCTCCGCCCCCGAGCTGGCTCTCTGCCCAGCGTGCCCGCCCCTTGCTTGTAGCGCCGCCTCCTAGCGCACAGCGGCGCCTGCGATCGGCGCACCATATCTTTAGCGCCAAAATCAAACTTTTCGGATTTTGGCGCGCACGGCGCACCGTCAAAAGTGCGCAGCGCAGGTTAAAGCGCAACTAGCGCACGGCCTGCGCACGATCTGCGCACCCTATGCTAAAGATAGGGTGCGCCGATCGCAGGCGCCGCTGTGCGCTAGGAGGCGGCGCTACAAGCAAGGGGCGGGCAGAGAGCCGGCTCGGGGGCGGAGCTACCCCGGCCGTGCGTGCTCTTAAAAAGCGCTAATGTGAAACCAGCCTAAGCTGGATACATGGCCAGAGCTTAGCCAGTATGCATTGGAGGTGCTGGCTTGCCCTGCTGCCAGTGTATTATAGGAACGCGTCTTTAGTGCCGCAGGTGGTGTACTAACAGACCGTCGCTCGCGACTTTCTTCCGATAACGTTGACCGGCTTACTTTTCTGAAATTGAACAAGGCCTGGATCTTGCCAGAATTTGCCGGTCCTCTTCCTGACTAAATAATTGGTTGGCAACTGTATCCAGGTCTCCTGTTGTGTTCATGTTTCTACCACCTGAACTATAATCCCTGGGCTTCAACACAGCCAGTTGTCGCTCAGATGTGTCATTTGCACAGAGAAAAACACTAGCTCCTGTGTTATTGGGGTTCAGTAATGCCAGCTGCTCCCCTGCTATGTGGACTGCAAAGTCTCCTGCTCCATCCACATCCAAACTACTACTGATTTTTAACCGTGCTCCACTTAGGCCTCTGGCTCCACTGTCTCTAGTATTTCCCCTGGCCTCCAACCCCGCCAGTTGCTGCTCTGAAGTGGCCTCTGCACAATCCACACTTGTTCCTGTGTGACTGGGGCTCAGTCATGTCAGTTGATCCACTGATGTGTGTCCGGCAAGGTCTCCTGCTCTGTCCATATTCCCACTACTAGTAATGGGAATGGGGACAGAGAGGCAGACATTGCCGGACACACATCAGTGGATCAACTGACGTGCCTGAGCCACAGTAACACAGGAATAAGTGTGGATTGTGCACACGCCACATCAGAGCTGTCACTGGCAGGGTTGGAGGCCAGGGGAAATACTAGAGACAGTGGAGCCTGAGGCCTAAGTGGAGCATGGTTACAATCAGTAGTAGTCTACAACCTCTATAAAACGTGCTGCAAGTTGGCCTCAGCCTGCTCCATGCTTCATCCTGGGCTCCAACAACCCCAGTTGGTGTTCAGAAGTGCCGTCTTCACAGAGCAAAACACACTAGCTCCTGTGTTAGTGGGGTTCAGTAATGCCAGCTGTTCCCCTGCTGTGTAGACGGCAAAGTCTAGTGCTGCCTCCACATGCCAACAACATCAGGCCTCAGCCTGCTCCATGCTTGATCCTGGGCTCCAACAACGCCAGTTGGTGTTCAGAAGTGCCATCTTCACAGAGAAAAACACTAGCTCCTGTGTTAGTGGGGTTCAGTAATGCCAGCTGTTCCCCTGCTGTGTAGATGGCAAAGTCTAGTGCTCCATCCACATGCCAACAACATCAGGCCTCAGCCTGCTCCATGCTTGATCCTGGGCTCCAACAACGCCAGTTGGTGTTCAGAAGTGCCGTCTTCACAGAGAAAAACACTAGCTCCTGTGTTAGTGGGGTTCAGTAATGCCAGCTGTCCCCCTGCTGTGTAGACGGCAAAGTCTAGTGCTGCCTCCACATGTCAACCACATCAGGCCTGAGCCTGCTCCATGCCTCATCCTGGGCTCCAACAACGCCAGTTGGTGTTCAGAAGTGCCGTCTTCACAGAGCAACTAGCTCCTGTGTTAGTGGGGTTCAGTAATGCCAGCTGTTCCCCTGCTGTGTAGACGGCAAAGTCTCCTGCTCCATCCACATGCCAACAACATCAGACCTCAGCCTGCTCCATGCCTCAACCTGGGCTCCAACAACGCCAGTTGGTGTTCAGAAGTGCCGTCTTCACAGAGAAAAACACACTAGCTCCTGTGTTAGTGGGGTTCAGTAATGCCAGCTGTTCCCCTGCTGTGTAGACGGCAAAGTCTAGTGCTGCCTCCACATGCCAACCACATCAGGCCTCAGCCTGCTCCATGCTTCATTCTGGGCTCCAACAACGCCAGTTGGTGTTCAGACGTGCCGTCTTCGCAGAGACAAACACACACTAGCTCCTGTGTTAGTGGGGTACAGTAATGCCAGCTGTTCCCCTGCTGTGTAGACGGCAAAGTCTCCTGCTCCATCCACATGTCAACAACATCAGACCTCAGCCTGCTCCATGCCTCATCCTGGGCTCTAACAACGCTAGTTGGTGTTCAGAAGTGCCGTCTTCACAGAGCAAAACACACTAACTCCTGTGTTAGTGGTGTTCAGTAGAGTTGAGCGAAACGGGTCGAAAGAATTCAAAAGTCGCCGACTTTTGGCAAAGTCGGGTTTCATAAAACGAAACCCGACCCTAGGATGAGGTCGGCCACGAAGTCGGCGACTTACGCGCCAAAGTCGCGTTTCAAAAGTTTGTTTTGCGCTCTTTTTCAGCCAATCAGGATCCACGGACACTGTGGGCAACGTGATGACCTAGGCACGGGTCACCAACATCTTTCAGAAGGGCATGCAAGTGATTGGCTTGCTTTGGTGGGCGTCACAGGGGGTATAAAAGGGCGTGCACGCCGACCGCCATCTTACTTCTGCCGATCTTAGTATAGGGAGAGGTTGCTGCTGATTCTGTAGGGAGAGCGTTAGGTAGGGAAGAAGACAAAAAAACTGCTTCTGCTGCTAGTGATTTGGCCTGCACAACACACAAGTCACTGTGTGTGCAGTGCAAGGGGAGGCTATATTGTGGTGTATCAGTGGTGTTGGTTGTTGGGCTGCCTTTTAAGGCTTCCTGACACGCTGGCATTGCTGTTTACCCACTGCTCCGCAAACTGCTTTTTTAAAAGCAATCCAATCTCCCTTAACCTCTAGTCACTTTTGTCACAGCTGTGCCATCGAGCGTGTCACATAGCGCTCAGATATCAGTGGGCCTCACACAATCCACAAGTGTCCAGTGTCCAAAAGTGTACGCAGAGATTCAAAATCTCCATTATCCTCTCGTCACTTTGGTCACAGGCAGCTGTGCCATCGAGCGTGTCACATAGCGATCAGATATCAGTGGGCCTCACACAATCCACAAGTGTCCAGTGTCCAAAAGTGTACGCAGAGATTCAAAATCTCCATTATCCTCTCGTCACTTTGGTCACAGGCAGCTGTGCCATCGAGCGTGTCACATAGCGCTCAGATATCAGTGGGCCTAACACAATCCACAAGTGTCCAGTGTCCAAAAGTGTACGCAGAGATTCAAAATCTCCATTATCCTCTCGTCACTTTGGTCACAGGCAGCTGTGCCATCGAGCGTGTCACATAGCGCTCAGATATCAGTGGGCCTCACACAATCCACAAGTGTCCAGTGTCCAAAAGTGTACGCAGAGATTCAAAATCTCCATTATCCTCTCGTCACTTTGGTCACAGGCAGCTGTGCCATCGAGCGTGTCACATAGCGCTCAGATATCAGTGGGCCTCACACAATCCACAAGTGTCCAGTGTCCAAAAGTGTACGCAGAGATTCAAAATCTCCATTATCCTCTCGTCACTTTGGTCACAGGCAGCTGTGCCATCGAGCGTGTCACATAGCGCTCAGATATCAGTGGGCCTCACACAATCCACAAGTGTCCAGTGTCCAAAAGTGTATGCAGAGATTCAAAATCTCCATTATCCTCTCGTCACTTTGGTCACAGGCAGCTGTGCCATCGAGCGTATCACATAGCGCTCAGATATCAGTGGGCCTCACACAATCCACAAGTGTCCAGTGTCCAAAAGTGTACACAGAGATTCAAAATCTCCATTATCCTCTCGTCACTTTGGTCACAGGCAGCTGTGCCATCGAGTGTGTCACATAGCGCTCAGATATCAGTGGGCCTAACACAATCCACAAGTGTCCAGTGTCCAAAAGTGTAAGCAGAGATTCAAAATCTCCATTATCCTCTCGTCACTTTGGTCACAGGCAGCTGTGCCATTGAGTGTGTCACATAGAGCTCAGATATCAGTGGGCCTAACACAATCCACAAGTGTCCAGTGTCCAAAAGTGTACGCAGAGATTCAAAATCTCCATTATCCTCTCGTCAATTTGGTCACAGGCAGCTGTGCCATCGAGCGTGTCACATAGCGCTCAGATATCAGTGGGCCTCACACAATCCACAAGTGTCCAGTGTCCAAAAGTGTACGCAGAGATTCAAAATCTCCATTATCCTCTCGTCACTTTGGTCACAGGCAGCTGTGCCATCGAGCGTGTCACATAGCGCTCAGATATCAGTGGGCCTAACACAATCCACAAGTCTCCAGTGTCCAAAAGTGTACACAGAGATTCAAAATCTCCATTATCCTCTCGTCACTTTGGTCACAGGCAGCTGTGCCATCGAGCGTGTCACATAGCGCTCAGATATCAGTGGGCCTCACACAATCCACAAGTGTCCAGTGTCCAAAAGTGTATGCAGAGATTCAAAATCTCCATTATCCTCTCGTCACTTTGGTCACAGGCAACTGTGCCATCGAGCGTGTCACATAGCGCTCAGATATCAGTGGGCCTCACACAATCCACAAGTGTCCAAAAGTGTACGCAGAGATTCAAAATCTCCATTATCCTCTCGTCACTTTGGTCACAGGCAGCTGTGCCATCGAGCGTGTCACATAGCGCTCAGATATCAGTGGGCCTAACACAATCCACAAGAGTCCAGTGTCCAAAAGTGTACGCAGAGATAAAATCTCCATTATCCTCTCGTCACTTTGGTCACAGGCAGCTGTGCCATCGAGTGTGTCACATAGCGCTCAGATATCAGTGGGCCTAACACAATCCAAAAGTGTCCAGTGTCCAAAAGTGTACGCAGAGATTCAAAATCTCCATTATCCTCTCGTCACTTTGGTCACAGGCAGCTGTGCCATCGAGCGTGTCACATAGCGCTCAGATATCAGTGGGCCTCACACAATCCACAAGTGTCCAGTGTCCAAAAGTGTACGCAGAGATTCAAAATCTCCATTATCCTCTCGTCACTTTGGTCACAGGCAGCTGTGCCATCGAGCGTGTCACATAGCGCTCAGATATCAGTGGGCCTCACACAATCCACAAGTGTCCAGTGTCCAAAAGTGTACGCAGAGATTCAAAATCTCCATTATCCTCTCGTCACTTTGGTCACAGGCAGCTGTGCCATCGAGCGTGTCACATAGCGCTCAGATATCAGTGGGCCTCACACAATCCACAAGTGTCCAGTGTCCAAAAGTGTATGCAGAGATTCAAAATCTCCATTATCCTCTCGTCACTTTGGTCACAGGCAGCTGTGCCATCGAGCGTATCACATAGCGCTCAGATATCAGTGGGCCTCACACAATCCACAAGTGTCCAGTGTCCAAAAGTGTACACAGAGATTCAAAATCTCCATTATCCTCTCGTCACTTTGGTCACAGGCAGCTGTGCCATCGAGTGTGTCACATAGCGCTCAGATATCAGTGGGCCTAACACAATCCACAAGTGTCCAGTGTCCAAAAGTGTAAGCAGAGATTCAAAATCTCCATTATCCTCTCGTCACTTTGGTCACAGGCAGCTGTGCCATTGAGTGTGTCACATAGAGCTCAGATATCAGTGGGCCTAACACAATCCACAAGTGTCCAGTGTCCAAAAGTGTACGCAGAGATTCAAAATCTCCATTATCCTCTCGTCAATTTGGTCACAGGCAGCTGTGCCATCGAGCGTGTCACATAGCGCTCAGATATCAGTGGGCCTCACACAATCCACAAGTGTCCAGTGTCCAAAAGTGTACGCAGAGATTCAAAATCTCCATTATCCTCTCGTCACTTTGGTCACAGGCAGCTGTGCCATCGAGCGTGTCACATAGCGCTCAGATATCAGTGGGCCTAACACAATCCACAAGTCTCCAGTGTCCAAAAGTGTACACAGAGATTCAAAATCTCCATTATCCTCTCGTCACTTTGGTCACAGGCAGCTGTGCCATCGAGCGTGTCACATAGCGCTCAGATATCAGTGGGCCTCACACAATCCACAAGTGTCCAGTGTCCAAAAGTGTATGCAGAGATTCAAAATCTCCATTATCCTCTCGTCACTTTGGTCACAGGCAACTGTGCCATCGAGCGTGTCACATAGCGCTCAGATATCAGTGGGCCTCACACAATCCACAAGTGTCCAAAAGTGTACGCAGAGATTCAAAATCTCCATTATCCTCTCGT
Source organism: Dendrobates tinctorius (assembly GCF_039654945.1). NCBI lineage: Eukaryota > Metazoa > Chordata > Amphibia > Anura > Dendrobatidae > Dendrobates > Dendrobates tinctorius. The sequence goes on from NW_027361921.1 coordinate 26,771,347, forward strand.
CACTTTGGTCACAGGCAGCTGTGCCATCGAGCGTGTCACATAGCGCTCAGATATCAGTGGGCCTAACACAATCCACAAGTGTCCAGTGTCCAAAAGTGTACGCAGAGATAAAATCTCCATTATCCTCTCGTCACTTTGGTCACAGGCAGCTGTGCCATCGAGTGTGTCACATAGCGCTCAGATATCAGTGGGCCTAACACAATCCAAAAGTGTCCAGTGTCCAAAAGTGTACGCAGAGATTCAAAATCTCCATTATCCTCTCGTCACTTTGGTCACAGGCAGCTGTGCCATCGAGCGTGTCACATAGCGCTCAGATATCAGTGGGCCTCACACAATCCACAAGTGTCCAGTGTCCAAAAGTGTACGCAGAGATTCAAAATCTCCATTATCCTCTCGTCACTTTGGTCACAGGCAGCTGTGCCATCGAGCGTGTCACATAGCGCTCAGATATCAGTGGGCCTAACACAATCCACAAGTGTCCAGTGTCCAAAAGTGTACGCAGAGATTCAAAATCTCCATTATCCTCTCGTCACTTTGGTCACAGGCAGCTGTGCCATCGAGCGTGTCACATAGCGCTCAGATATCAGTGGGCCTCACACAATCCACAAGTGTCCAGTGTCCAAAAGTGTATGCAGAGATTCAAAATCTCCATTATCCTCTCGTCACTTTGGTCACAGGCAGCTGTGCCATCGAGCGTGTCACATAGCGCTCAGATATCAGTGGGCCTCACACAATCCACAAGTGTCCAGTGTCCAAAAGTGTACGCAGAGATTCAAAATCTCCATTATCCTCTCGTCACTTTGTTCACAGGCAGCTGTGCCATCGAGCGTGTCACATAGCGCTCAGATATCAGTGGGCCTCACACAATCTACAAGTGTCCAGTGTCCAAAAGTGTACGCAGAGATTCAAAATCTCCATTATCCTCTCGTCACTTTGGTCACAGTCAGCTGTGCCATCGAGCGTGTCACATAGCGCTCAGATATCAGTGGGCCTCACACAATCCACAAGTGTCCAGTGTCCAAAAGTGTACGCAGAGATTCAAAATCTCCATTATCCTCTCGTCACTTTGGTCACAGGCAGATGTGCCATCGAGCGTGTCACATAGCGCTCAGATATCAGTGGGCCTCACACAATCCACAAGTGTCCAGTGTCCAAAAGTGTACGCAGAGATTCAAAATCTCCATTATCCTCTCGTCACTTTGGTCACAGGCAGCTGTGCCATCGAGCGTGTCAAATAGCGCTCAGATATCAGTGGGCCTAACACAATCCACAAGTGTCCAGTGTCCAAAAGTGTACGCAGAGATTCAAAATCTCCATTATCCTCTCGTCACTTTGGTCACAGGCAGCTGTGCCATCGAGTGTGTCACATAGCGCTCAGATATCAGTGGGCCTAACACAATCCACAAGTGTCCAGTGTCCAAAAGTGTACGCAGAGATTCAAAATCTCCATTATCCTCTCGTCACTTTGGTCACAGGCAGCTGTGCCATCGAGCGTGTCACATAGCGATCAGATATCAGTGGGCCTCACACAATCCACAAGTGTCCAGTGTCCAAAAGTGTACGCAGAGATTCAAAATCTCCATTATCCTCTCGTCTCTTTGGTCACAGGCAGCTGTGCCATCGAGCGTGTCACATAGCGCTCAGATATCAGTGGGCCTAACACAATCCACAAGTGTCCAGTGTCCAAAAGTGTACGCAGAGATTCAAAATCTCCATTATCCTCTCGTCACTTTGGTCACAGGCAGCTGTGCCATCGAGTGTGTCACATAGCGCTCAGATATCAGTGGGCCTAACACAATCCACAAGTGTCCAGTGTCCAAAAGTGTACGCAGAGATTCAAAATCTCCATTATCCTCTCGTCACTTTGGTCACAGGCAGCTGTGCCATCGAGCGTGTCACATAGCGCTCAGATATCAGTGGGCCTCACACAATCCACAAGTGTCCAGTGTCCAAAAGTGTACGCAGAGATTCAAAATCTCCATTATCCTCTTGTCACTTTGGTCACAGGCAGCTGTGCCATCGAGCGTGTCACATAGCGCTCAGATATCAGTGGGCCTAACACAATCCAAAAGTGTCCAGTGTCCAAAAGTGTACGCAGAGATTCAAAATCTCCATTATCCTCTCGTCACTTTGGTCACAGGCAGCTGTGCCATCGAGCGTGTCACATAGCGCTCAGATATCAGTGGGCCTCACACAATCCACAAGTGTCCAGTGTCCAAAAGTGTACGCAGAGATTCAAAATCTCCATTATCCTCTCGTCACTTTGGTCACAGGCAGCTGTGCCATCGAGCGTGTCACATAGCGCTCAGATATCAGTGGGCCTAACACAATCCACAAGTGTCCAGTGTCCAAAAGTGTACGCAGAGATTCAAAATCTCCATTATCCTCTCGTCACTTTGGTCACAGGCAGCTGTGCCATCGAGCGTGTCACATAGCGCTCAGATATCAGTGGGCCTCACACAATCCACAAGTGTCCAGTGTCCAAAAGTGTATGCAGAGATTCAAAATCTCCATTATCCTCTCGTCACTTTGGTCACAGGCAGCTGTGCCATCGAGCGTGTCACATAGCGCTCAGATATCAGTGGGCCTCACACAATCCACAAGTGTCCAGTGTCCAAAAGTGTACGCAGAGATTCAAAATCTCCATTATCCTCTCGTCACTTTGTTCACAGGCAGCTGTGCCATCGAGCGTGTCACATAGCGCTCAGATATCAGTGGGCCTCACACAATCTACAAGTGTCCAGTGTCCAAAAGTGTACGCAGAGATTCAAAATCTCCATTATCCTCTCGTCACTTTGGTCACAGGCAGCTGTGCCATCGAGCGTGTCACATAGCGCTCAGATATCAGTGGGCCTCACACAATCCACAAGTGTCCAGTGTCCAAAAGTGTACGCAGAGATTCAAAATCTCCATTATCCTCTCGTCACTTTGGTCACAGGCAGATGTGCCATCGAGCGTGTCACATAGCGCTCAGATATCAGTGGGCCTCACACAATCCACAAGTGTCCAGTGTCCAAAAGTGTACGCAGAGATTCAAAATCTCCATTATCCTCTCGTCACTTTGGTCACAGGCAGCTGTGCCATCGAGCGTGTCACATAGCGCTCAGATATCAGTGGGCCTAACACAATCCACAAGTGTCCAGTGTCCAAAAGTGTACGCAGAGATTCAAAATCTCCATTATCCTCTCGTCACTTTGGTCACAGGCAGCTGTGCCATCGAGTGTGTCACATAGCGCTCAGATATCAGTGGGCCTAACACAATCCACAAGTGTCCAGTGTCCAAAAGTGTACGCAGAGATTCAAAATCTCCATTATCCTCTCGTCACTTTGGTCACAGGCAGCTGTGCCATCGAGCGTGTCACATAGCGCTCAGATATCAGTGGGCCTCACACAATCCACAAGTGTCCAGTGTCCAAAAGTGTACGCAGAGATTCAAAATCTCCATTATCCTCTCGTCACTTTGGTCACAGGCAGCTGTGCCATCGAGCGTGTCACATAGCGCTCAGATATCAGTGGGCCTAACACAATCCACAAGTGTCCAGTGTCCAAAAGTGTACGCAGAGATTCAAAATCTCCATTATCCTCTCGTCACTTTGGTCACAGGCAGCTGTGCCATCGAGTGTGTCACATAGCGCTCAGATATCAGTGGGCCTAACACAATCCACAAGTGTCCAGTGTCCAAAAGTGTACGCAGAGATTCAAAATCTCCATTATCCTCTCGTCACTTTGGTCACAGGCAGCTGTGCCATCGAGCGTGTCACATAGCGCTCAGATATCAGTGGGCCTCACACAATCCACAAGTGTCCAGTGTCCAAAAGTGTACGCAGAGATTCAAAATCTCCATTATCCTCTTGTCACTTTGGTCACAGGCAGCTGTGCCATCGAGCGTGTCACATAGCGCTCAGATATCAGTGGGCCTAACACAATCCAAAAGTGTCCAGTGTCCAAAAGTGTACGCAGAGATTCAAAATCTCCATTATCCTCTCGTCACTTTGGTCACAGGCAGCTGTGCCATCGAGCGTGTCACATAGCGCTCAGATATCAGTGGGCCTCACACAATCCACAAGTGTCCAGTGTCCAAAAGTGTACGCAGAGATTCAAAATCTCCATTATCCTCTCGTCACTTTGGTCACAGGCAGCTGTGCCATCGAGCGTGTCACATAGCGCTCAGATATCAGTGGGCCTAACACAATCCACAAGTGTCCAGTGTCCAAAAGTGTACGCAGAGATTCAAAATCTCCATTATCCTCTCGTCACTTTGGTCACAGGCAGCTGTGCCATCGAGCGTGTCACATAGCGCTCAGATATCAGTGGGCCTCACACAATCCACAAGTGTCCAGTGTCCAAGAGTGTATGCAGAGATTCAAAATCTCCATTATCCTCTCGTCACTTTGGTCACAGGCAGCTGTGCCATCGAGCGTGTCACATAGCGCTCAGATATCAGTGGGCCTCACACAATCCACAAGTGTCCAGTGTCCAAAAGTGTACGCAGAGATTCAAAATCTCCATTATCCTCTCGTCACTTTGTTCACAGGCAGCTGTGCCATCGAGCGTGTCACATAGCGCTCAGATATCAGTGGGCCTCACACAATCCACAAGTGTCCAGTGTCCAAAAGTGTACGCAGAGATTCAAAATCTCCATTATCCTCTCGTCACTTTGGTCACAGGCAGATGTGCCATCGAGCGTGTCACATAGCGCTCAGATATCAGTGGGCCTCACACAATCCACAAGTGTCCAGTGTCCAAAAGTGTACGCAGAGATTCAAAATCTCCATTATCCTCTCGTCACTTTGGTCACAGGCAGCTGTGCCATCGAGCGTGTCACATAGCGCTCAGATATCAGTGGGCCTAACACAATCCACAAGTGTCCAGTGTCCAAAAGTGTACGCAGAGATTCAAAATCTCCATTATCCTCTCGTCACTTTGGTCACAGGCAGCTGTGCCATCGAGCGTGTCACATAGCGCTCAGATATCAGTGGGCCTAACACAATCCACAAGTGTCCAGTGTCCAAAAGTGTATGCAGAGATTCAAAATCTCCATTATCCTCTCGTCACTTTGGTCACAGGCAGCTGTGCCATCGAGCGTGTCACATAGCGCTCAGATATCAGTGGGCCTAACACAATCCACAAGTGTCCAGTGTCCAAAAGTGTACGCAGAGATTCAAAATCTCCATTATCCTCTCATCACTTTGGTCACAGGCAGCTGTGCCATCGAGCGTGTCACATAGCGCTCAGATATCAGTGGGCCTCACACAATCCACAAGTGTCCAGTGTCCAAAAGTGTACGCAGAGATTCAAAATCTCCATTATCCTCTCGTCACTTTGGTCACAGGCAGCTGTGCCATCGAGCGTGTCACATAGCTCTCAGATATCAGTGGGCCTAACACAATCCACAAGTGTTCAGTGTCCAAAAGTGTACGCAGAGATTCAAAATCTCCATTATCCTCTCGTCACTTTGGTCACAGGCAGCTGTGCCATCGAGCGTGTCACATAGCGCTCAGATATCAGTGGGCCTCACACAATCTACAAGTGTCCAGTGTCCAAAAGTGTACGCAGAGATTCAAAATCTCCATTATCCTCTCGTCACTTTGGTCACAGGCAGCTGTGCCATCGAGCGTGTCACATAGCGCTCAGATATCAGTGGGCCTCACACAATCCACAAGTGTCCAGTGTCCAAAAGTGTACGCAGAGATTCAAAATCTCCATTATCCTCTCGTCACTTTGGTCACAGGCAGCTGTGCCATCGAGCGTGTCACATAGCGATCAGATATCAGTGGGCCTCACACAATCCACAAGTGTCCAGTGTCCAAAAGTGTACGCAGAGATTCAAAATCTCCATTATCCTCTCGTCACTTTGGTCACAGGCAGCTGTGCCATCGAGCGTGTCACATAGCGCTCAGATATCAGTGGGCCTAACACAATCCACAAGTGTCCAGTGTCCAAAAGTGTACGCAGAGATTCAAAATCTCCATTATCCTCTCGTCACTTTGGTCACAGGCAGCTGTGCCATCGAGCGTGTCACATAGCTCTCAGATATCAGTGGGCCTAACACAATCCACAAGTGTTCAGTGTCCAAAAGTGTACGCAGAGATTCAAAATCTCCATTATCCTCTCGTCACTTTGGTCACAGGCAGCTGTGCCATCGAGCGTGTCACATAGCGCTCAGATATCAGTGGGCCTCACACAATCTACAAGTGTCCAGTGTCCAAAAGTGTACGCAGAGATTCAAAATCTCCATTATCCTCTCGTCACTTTGGTCACAGGCAGCTGTGCCATCGAGCGTGTCACATAGCGCTCAGATATCAGTGGGCCTCACACAATCCACAAGTGTCCAGTGTCCAAAAGTGTACGCAGAGATTCAAAATCTCCATTATCCTCTCGTCACTTTGGTCACAGGCAGCTGTGCCATCGAGCGTGTCACATAGCGATCAGATATCAGTGGGCCTCACACAATCCACAAGTGTCCAGTGTCCAAAAGTGTACGCAGAGATTCAAAATCTCCATTATCCTCTCGTCACTTTGGTCACAGGCAGCTGTGCCATCGAGCGTGTCACATAGCGCTCAGATATCAGTGGGCCTAACACAATCCACAAGTGTCCAGTGTCCAAAAGTGTACGCAGAGATTCAAAATCTCCATTATCCTCTCGTCACTTTGGTCACAGGCAGCTGTGCCATCGAGCGTGTCACATAGCGCTCAGATATCAGTGGGCCTCACACAATCCACAAGTGTCCAGTGTCCAAAAGTGTACGCAGAGATTCAAAATCTCCATTATCCTCTCGTCACTTTGGTCACAGGCAGCTGTGCCATCGAGCGTGTCACATAGCGCTCAGATATCAGTGGGCCTCACACAATCCACAAGTGTCCAGTGTCCAAAAGTGTACGCAGAGATTCAAAATCTCCATTATCCTCTCGTCACTTTGGTCACAGGCAGCTGTGCCATCGAGCGTGTCACATAGCGCTCAGATATCAGTGGGCCTCACACAATCCACAAGTGTCCAGTGTCCAAAAGTGTATGCAGAGATTCAAAATCTCCATTATCCTCTCGTCACTTTGGTCACAGGCAGCTGTGCCATCGAGCGTATCACATAGCGCTCAGATATCAGTGGGCCTCACACAATCCACAAGTGTCCAGTGTCCAAAAGTGTACACAGAGATTCAAAATCTCCATTATCCTCTCATCACTTTGGTCACAGGCAGCTGTGCCATCGAGTGTGTCACATAGCGCTCAGATATCAGTGGGCCTAACACAATCCACAAGTGTCCAGTGTCCAAAAGTGTAAGCAGAGATTCAAAATCTCCATTATCCTCTCGTCACTTTGGTCACAGGCAGCTGTGCCATCGAGTGTGTCACATAGAGCTCAGATATCAGTGGGCCTAACACAATCCACAAGTGTCCAGTGTCCAAAAGTGTACGCAGAGATTCAAAATCTCCATTATCCTCTCGTCAATTTGGTCACAGGCAGCTGTGCCATCGAGCGTGTCACATAGCGCTCAGATATCAGTGGGCCTCACACAATCCACAAGTGTCCAGTGTCCAAAAGTGTACGCAGAGATTCAAAATCTCCATTATCCTCTCGTCACTTTGGTCACAGGCAGCTGTGCCATCGAGCGTGTCACATAGCGCTCAGATATCAGTGGGCCTAACACAATCCACAAGTCTCCAGTGTCCAAAAGTGTACACAGAGATTCAAAATCTCCATTATCCTCTCGTCACTTTGGTCACAGGCAGCTGTGCCATCGAGCGTGTCACATAGCGCTCAGATATCAGTGGGCCTCACACAATCCACAAGTGTCCAGTGTCCAAAAGTGTATGCAGAGATTCAAAATCTCCATTATCCTCTCGTCACTTTGGTCACAGGCAACTGTGCCATCGAGCGTGTCACATAGCGCTCAGATATCAGTGGGCCTCACACAATCCACAAGTGTCCAAAAGTGTACGCAGAGATTCCAAATCTCCATTATCCTCTCGTCACTTTGGTCACAGGCAGCTGTGCCATCGAGCGTGTCACATAGCGCTCAGATATCAGTGGGCCTAACACAATCCACAAGTGTCCAGTGTCCAAAAGTGTACGCAGAGATAAAATCTCCATTATCCTCTCGTCACTTTGGTCACAGGCAGCTGTGCCATCGAGTGTGTCACATAGCGCTCAGATATCAGTGGGCCTAACACAATCCAAAAGTGTCCAGTGTCCAAAAGTGTACGCAGAGATTCAAAATCTCCATTATCCTCTCGTCACTCTGGTCACAGGCAGCTGTGCCATCGAGCGTGTCACATAGCGCTCAGATATCAGTGGGCCTCACACAATCCACAAGTGTCCAGTGTCCAAAAGTGTACGCAGAGATTCAAAATCTCCATTATCCTCTCGTCACTTTGGTCACAGGCAGCTGTGCCATCGAGCGTGTCACATAGCGCTCAGATATCAGTGGGCCTAACACAATCCACAAGTGTCCAGTGTCCAAAAGTGTACGCAGAGATTCAAAATCTCCATTATCCTCTCGTCACTTTGGTCACAGGCAGCTGTGCCATCGAGCGTGTCACATAGCGCTCAGATATCAGTGGGCCTCACACAATCCACAAGTGTCCAGTGTCCAAAAGTGTATGCAGAGATTCAAAATCTCCATTATCCTCTCGTCACTTTGGTCACAGGCAGCTGTGCCATCGAGCGTGTCACATAGCGCTCAGATATCAGTGGGCCTCACACAATCCACAAGTGTCCAGTGTCCAAAAGTGTACGCAGAGATTCAAAATCTCCATTATCCTCTCGTCACTTTGTTCACAGGCAGCTGTGCCATCGAGCGTGTCACATAGCGCTCAGATATCAGTGGGCCTCACACAATCTACAAGTGTCCAGTGTCCAAAAGTGTACGCAGAGATTCAAAATTTCCATTATCCTCTCGTCACTTTGGTCACAGGCAGCTGTGCCATCGAGCGTGTCACATAGCGCTCAGATATCAGTGGGCCTCACACAATCCACAAGTGTCCAGTGTCCAAAAGTGTACGCAGAGATTCAAAATCTCCATTATCCTCTCGTCACTTTGGTCACAGGCAGATGTGCCATCGAGCGTGTCACATAGCGCTCAGATATCAGTGGGCCTCACACAATCCACAAGTGTCCAGTGTCCAAAAGTGTACGCAGAGATTCAAAATCTCCATTATCCTCTCGTCACTTTGGTCACAGGCAGCTGTGCCATCGAGCGTGTCACATAGCGCTCAGATATCAGTGGGCCTAACACAATCCACAAGTGTCCAGTGTCCAAATGTGTACGCAGAGATTCAAAATCTCCATTATCCTCTCGTCACTTTGTTCACAGGCAGCTGTGCCATCGAGCGTGTCACATAGCGCTCAGATATCAGTGGGCCTCACACAATCTACAAGTGTCCAGTGTCCAAAAGTGTACGCAGAGATTCAAAATCTCCATTATCCTCTCGTCACTTTGGTCACAGGCAGCTGTGCCATCGAGCGTGTCACATAGCGCTCAGATATCAGTGGGCCTCACACAATCCACAAGTGTCCAGTGTCCAAAAGTGTACGCAGAGATTCAAAATCTCCATTATCCTCTCGTCACTTTGGTCACAGGCAGATGTGCCATCGAGCGTGTCACATAGCGCTCAGATATCAGTGGGCCTCACACAATCCACAAGTGTCCAGTGTCCAAAAGTGTACGCAGAGATTCAAAATCTCCATTATCCTCTCGTCACTTTGGTCACAGGCAGCTGTGCCATCGAGCGTGTCACATAGCGCTCAGATATCAGTGGGCCTAACACAATCCACAAGTGTCCAGTGTCCAAATGTGTACGCAGAGATTCAAAATCTCCATTATCCTCTCGTCACTTTGGTCACAGGCAGCTGTGCCATCGAGTGTGTCACATAGCGCTCAGATATCAGTGGGCCTAACACAATCCACAAGTGTCCAGTGTCCAAAAGTGTACGCAGAGATTCAAAATCTCCATTATCCTCTCGTCACTTTGGTCACAGGCAGCTGTGCCATCGAGCGTGTCACATAGCGCTCAGATATCAGTGGGCCTCACACAATCCACAAGTGTCCAGTGTCCAAAAGTGTACGCAGAGATTCAAAATCTCCATTATCCTCTTGTCACTTTGGTCACAGGCAGCTGTGCCATCGAGCGTGTCACATAGCGCTCAGATATCAGTGGGCCTAACACAATCCACAAGTGTCCAGTGTCCAAAAGTGTATGCAGAGATTTAAAATCTCCATTATCCTCTCGTCACTTTGGTCACAGGCAGCTGTGCCATCGAGCGTGTCACATAGCGCTCAGATATCAGTGGGCCTCACACAATCTACAAGTGTCCAGTGTCCAAAAGTGTATGCAGAGATTCAAAATCTCCATTATCCTCTCATCACTTTGGTCACAGGCAGCTGTGCCATCGAGCGTGTCACATAGCGCTCAGATAACAGTGGGCCTAACACAATCCACAAGTGTCCAGTGTCCAAAAGTGTACGCAGAGATTCAAAATCTCCATTATCCTCTCGTCACTTTGGTCACAGGCAGCTGTGCCATCGAGTGTGTCACATAGCGCTCAGATATCAGTGGGCCTAACACAATCCACAAGTGTCCAGTGTCCAAAAGTGTATGCAGAGATTCAAAATCTCCATTATCCTCTCGTCACTTTGGTCACAGGCAGCTGTGCCATCGAGCGTGTCACATAGCGCTCAGATATCAGTGGGCCTCACACAATCCACAAGTGTCCAGTGTCCAAAAGTGTACGCAGAGATTCAAAATCTCCATTATCCTCTCGTCACTTTGGTCACAGGCAGCTGTGCCATCGAGCGTGTCACATAGCGCTCAGATATCAGTGGGCCTCACACAATCCACAAGTGTCCAGTGTCCAAAAGTGTATGCAGAGATTCAAAATCTCCATTATCCTCTCGTCACTTTGGTCACAGGCAGCTGTGCCATCGAGCGTATCACATAGCGCTCAGATATCAGTGGGCCTCACACAATCCACAAGTGTCCAGTGTCCAAAAGTGTACACAGAGATTCAAAATCTCCATTATCCTCTCATCACTTTGGTCACAGGCAGCTGTGCCATCGAGTGTGTCACATAGCGCTCAGATATCAGTGGGCCTAACACAATCCACAAGTGTCCAGTGTCCAAAAGTGTAAGCAGAGATTCAAAATCTCCATTATCCTCTCGTCACTTTGGTCACAGGCAGCTGTGCCATCGAGTGTGTCACATAGAGCTCAGATATCAGTGGGCCTAACACAATCCACAAGTGTCCAGTGTCCAAAAGTGTACGCAGAGATTCAAAATCTCCATTATCCTCTCGTCAATTTGGTCACAGGCAGCTGTGCCATCGAGCGTGTCACATAGCGCTCAGATATCAGTGGGCCTCACACAATCCACAAGTGTCCAGTGTCCAAAAGTGTACGCAGAGATTCAAAATCTCCATTATCCTCTCGTCACTTTGGTCACAGGCAGCTGTGCCATCGAGCGTGTCACATAGCGCTCAGATATCAGTGGGCCTAACACAATCCACAAGTCTCCAGTGTCCAAAAGTGTACACAGAGATTCAAAATCTCCATTATCCTCTCGTCACTTTGGTCACAGGCAGCTGTGCCATCGAGCGTGTCACATAGCGCTCAGATATCAGTGGGCCTCACACAATCCACAAGTGTCCAGTGTCCAAAAGTGTATGCAGAGATTCAAAATCTCCATTATCCTCTCGTCACTTTGGTCACAGGCAACTGTGCCATCGAGCGTGTCACATAGCGCTCAGATATCAGTGGGCCTCACACAATCCACAAGTGTCCAAAAGTGTACGCAGAGATTCCAAATCTCCATTATCCTCTCGTCACTTTGGTCACAGGCAGCTGTGCCATCGAGCGTGTCACATAGCGCTCAGATATCAGTGGGCCTAACACAATCCACAAGTGTCCAGTGTCCAAAAGTGTACGCAGAGATAAAATCTCCATTATCCTCTCGTCACTTTGGTCACAGGCAGCTGTGCCATCGAGTGTGTCACATAGCGCTCAGATATCAGTGGGCCTAACACAATCCAAAAGTGTCCAGTGTCCAAAAGTGTACGCAGAGATTCAAAATCTCCATTATCCTCTCGTCACTCTGGTCACAGGCAGCTGTGCCATCGAGCGTGTCACATAGCGCTCAGATATCAGTGGGCCTCACACAATCCACAAGTGTCCAGTGTCCAAAAGTGTACGCAGAGATTCAAAATCTCCATTATCCTCTCGTCACTTTGGTCACAGGCAGCTGTGCCATCGAGCGTGTCACATAGCGCTCAGATATCAGTGGGCCTAACACAATCCACAAGTGTCCAGTGTCCAAAAGTGTACGCAGAGATTCAAAATCTCCATTATCCTCTCGTCACTTTGGTCACAGGCAGCTGTGCCATCGAGCGTGTCACATAGCGCTCAGATATCAGTGGGCCTCACACAATCCACAAGTGTCCAGTGTCCAAAAGTGTATGCAGAGATTCAAAATCTCCATTATCCTCTCGTCACTTTGGTCACAGGCAGCTGTGCCATCGAGCGTGTCACATAGCGCTCAGATATCAGTGGGCCTCACACAATCCACAAGTGTCCAGTGTCCAAAAGTGTACGCAGAGATTCAAAATCTCCATTATCCTCTCGTCACTTTGTTCACAGGCAGCTGTGCCATCGAGCGTGTCACATAGCGCTCAGATATCAGTGGGCCTCACACAATCTACAAGTGTCCAGTGTCCAAAAGTGTACGCAGAGATTCAAAATCTCCATTATCCTCTCGTCACTTTGGTCACAGGCAGCTGTGCCATCGAGCGTGTCACATAGCGCTCAGATATCAGTGGGCCTCACACAATCCACAAGTGTCCAGTGTCCAAAAGTGTACGCAGAGATTCAAAATCTCCATTATCCTCTCGTCACTTTGGTCACAGGCAGATGTGCCATCGAGCGTGTCACATAGCGCTCAGATATCAGTGGGCCTCACACAATCCACAAGTGTCCAGTGTCCAAAAGTGTACGCAGAGATTCAAAATCTCCATTATCCTCTCGTCACTTTGGTCACAGGCAGCTGTGCCATCGAGCGTGTCACATAGCGCTCAGATATCAGTGGGCCTAACACAATCCACAAGTGTCCAGTGTCCAAATGTGTACGCAGAGATTCAAAATCTCCATTATCCTCTCGTCACTTTGTTCACAGGCAGCTGTGCCATCGAGCGTGTCACATAGCGCTCAGATATCAGTGGGCCTCACACAATCTACAAGTGTCCAGTGTCCAAAAGTGTACGCAGAGATTCAAAATCTCCATTATCCTCTCGTCACTTTGGTCACAGGCAGCTGTGCCATCGAGCGTGTCACATAGCGCTCAGATATCAGTGGGCCTCACACAATCCACAAGTGTCCAGTGTCCAAAAGTGTACGCAGAGATTCAAAATCTCCATTATCCTCTCGTCACTTTGGTCACAGGCAGATGTGCCATCGAGCATGTCACATAGCGCTCAGATATCAGTGGGCCTCACACAATCCACAAGTGTCCAGTGTCCAAAAGTGTACGCAGAGATTCAAAATCTCCATTATCCTCTCGTCACTTTGGTCACAGGCAGCTGTGCCATCGAGCGTGTCACATAGCGCTCAGATATCAGTGGGCCTAACACAATCCACAAGTGTCCAGTGTCCAAATGTGTACGCAGAGATTCAAAATCTCCATTATCCTCTCGTCACTTTGGTCACAGGCAGCTGTGCCATCGAGTGTGTCACATAGCGCTCAGATATCAGTGGGCCTAACACAATCCACAAGTGTCCAGTGTCCAAAAGTGTACGCAGAGATTCAAAATCTCCATTATCCTCTCGTCACTTTGGTCACAGGCAGCTGTGCCATCGAGCGTGTCACATAGCGCTCAGATATCAGTGGGCCTCACACAATCCACAAGTGTCCAGTGTCCAAAAGTGTACGCAGAGATTCAAAATCTCCATTATCCTCTTGTCACTTTGGTCACAGGCAGCTGTGCCATCGAGCGTGTCACATAGCGCTCAGATATCAGTGGGCCTAACACAATCCACAAGTGTCCAGTGTCCAAAAGTGTATGCAGAGATTTAAAATCTCCATTATCCTCTCGTCACTTTGGTCACAGGCAGCTGTGCCATCGAGCGTGTCACATAGCGCTCAGATATCAGTGGGCCTCACACAATCTACAAGTGTCCAGTGTCCAAAAGTGTATGCAGAGATTCAAAATCTCCATTATCCTCTCATCACTTTGGTCACAGGCAGCTGTGCCATCGAGCGTGTCACATAGCGCTCAGATAACAGTGGGCCTAACACAATCCACAAGTGTCCAGTGTCCAAAAGTGTACGCAGAGATTCAAAATCTCCATTATCCTCTCGTCACTTTGGTCACAGGCAGCTGTGCCATCGAGTGTGTCACATAGCGCTCAGATATCAGTGGGCCTAACACAATCCACAAGTGTCCAGTGTCCAAAAGTGTATGCAGAGATTCAAAATCTCCATTATCCTCTCGTCACTTTGGTCACAGGCAGCTGTGCCATCGAGCGTGTCACATAGCGCTCAGATATCAGTGGGCCTCACACAATCCACAAGTGTCCAGTGTCCAAAAGTGTACGCAGAGATTCAAAATCTCCATTATCCTCTCGTCACTTTGGTCACAGGCAGCTGTGCCATCGAGCGTGTCACACAGCGCTCAGATATCAGTGGGCCTAACACAATCCACAAGTGTCCAGTGTCCAAAAGTGTATGCAGAGATTCAAAATCTCCATTATCCTCTCGTCACTTTGGTCACAGGCAGCTGTGCCATCGAGCGTGTCACATAGCGCTCAGATATCAGTGGGCCTCACACAATCTACAAGTGTCCAGTGTCCAAAAGTGTACGCAGAGATTCAAAATCTCCATTATCCTCTCGTCACTTTGGTCACAGGCAGCTGTGCCATCGAGCGTGTCACATAGCGCTCAGATATCAGTGGGCCTCACACAATCCACAAGTGTCCAGTGTCCAAAAGTGTACGCAGAGATTCAAAATCTCCATTATCCTCTCGTCACTTTGGTCACAGGCAGCTGTGCCATCGAGCGTGTCACATAGCGCTCAGATATCAGTGGGCCTAACACAATCCACAAGTGTCCAGTGTCCAAAAGTGTACGCAGAGACTCAAAATCTCCATTATCCTCTCGTCACTTTGGTCACAGGCAGCTGTGCCATCGAGCGTGTCACATAGCGCTCAGATATCAGTGGGCCTCACACAATCCACAAGTGTCCAGTGTCCAAAAGTGTACGCAGAGATTCAAAATCTCCATTATCCTCTCGTCACTTTGGTCACAGGCAGCTGTGCCATCGAGCGTGTCACATAGCGCTCAGATATCAGTGGGCCTAACACAATCCACAAGTGTCCAGTGTCCAAAAGTGTACGCAGAGATTCAAAATCTCCATTATCCTCTCGTCACTTTGGTCACAGGCAGCTGTGCCATCGAGCGTGTCACATAGCGCTCAGATATCAGTGGGCCTCACACAATCCACAAGTGTCCAGTGTCCAAAAGTGTACGCAGAGATTTAAAATCTCCATTATCCTCTCGTCACTTTGGTCACAGGCAGCTGTGCCATCGAGCGTGTCACATAGCGCTCAGATATCAGTGGGCCTCACACAATCCACAAGTGTCCAGTGTCCAAAAGTGTATGCAGAGATTCAAAATCTCCATTATCCTCTCGTCACTTTGGTCACAGGCAGCTGTGCCATCGAGCGTGTCACATAGCGCTCAGATATCAGTGGGCCTAACACAATCCACAAGTGTCCAGTGTCCAAAAGTGTATGCAGAGATTCAAAATCTCCATTATCCTCTCGTCACTTTGGTCACAGGCAGCTGTGCCATCGAGCGTGTCACATAGCGCTCAGATATCAGTGGGCCTAACACAATCCACAAGTGTCCAGTGTCCAAAAGTGTACGCAGAGATTCAAAATCTCCATTATCCTCTCATCACTTTGGTCACAGGCAGCTGTGCCATCGAGCGTGTCACATAGCGCTCAGATATCAGTGGGCCTCACACAATCCACAAGTGTCCAGTGTCCAAAAGTGTACGCAGAGATTCAAAATCTCCATTATCCTCTCGTCACTTTGGTCACAGGCAGCTGTGCCATCGAGCGTGTCACTTAGCTCTCAGATTTCAGTGGGCCTAACACAATCCACAAGTGTTCAGTGTCCAAAAGTGTACGCAGAGATTCAAAATCTCCATTATCCTCTCGTCACTTTGGTCACAGGCAGCTGTGCCATCGAGCGTGTCACATAGCGCTCAGATATCAGTGGGCCTCACACAATCTACAAGTGTCCAGTGTCCAAAAGTGTACGCAGAGATTCAAAATCTCCATTATCCTCTCGTCACTTTGGTCACAGGCAGCTGTGCCATCGAGCGTGTCACATAGCGCTCAGATATCAGTGGGCCTCACACAATCCACAAGTGTCCAGTGTCCAAAAGTGTACGCAGAGATTCAAAATCTCCATTATCCTCTCGTCACTTTGGTCACAGGCAGATGTGCCATCGAGCATGTCACATAGCGCTCAGATATCAGTGGGCCTCACACAATCCACAAGTGTCCAGTGTCCAAAAGTGTACGCAGAGATTCAAAATCTCCATTATCCTCTCGTCACTTTGGTCACAGGCAGCTGTGCCATCGAGCGTGTCACATAGCGCTCAGATATCAGTGGGCCTAACACAATCCACAAGTGTCCAGTGTCCAAAAGTGGACACAGAGATTCAAAATCTCCATTATCCTCTCGTCACTTTGGTCACAGGCAGCTGTGCCATCGAGCGTGTCACATAGCGCTCAGATATCAGTGGGCCTCACACAATCCACAAGTGTCCAGTGTCCAAAAGTGTACGCAGAGATTCAAAATCTCCATTATCCTCTTGTCACTTTGGTCACAGGCAGCTGTGCCATCGAGCGTGTCACATAGCGCTCAGATATCAGTGGGCCTAACACAATCCACAAGTGTCCAGTGTCCAAAAGTGTATGCAGAGATTTAAAATCTCCATTATCCTCTTGTCACTTTGGTCACAGGCAGCTGTGCCATCGAGCGTGTCACATAGCGCTCAGATATCAGTGGGCCTAACACAATCCACAAGTGTCCAGTGTCCAAAAGTGTATGCAGAGATTTAAAATCTCCATTATCCTCTCGTCACTTTGGTCACAGGCAGCTGTGCCATCGAGCGTGTCACATAGCGCTCAGATATCAGTGGGCCTCACACAATCTACAAGTGTCCAGTGTCCAAAAGTGTATGCAGAGATTCAAAATCTCCATTATCCTCTCGTCACTTTGGTCACAGGCAGCTGTGCCATCGAGCGTGTCACATAGCGCTCAGATAACAGTGGGCCTAACACAATCCACAAGTGTCCAGTGTCCAAAAGTGTACGCAGAGATTCAAAATCTCCATTATCCTCTCGTCACTTTGGTCACAGGCAGCTGTGCCATCGAGTGTGTCACATAGCGCTCAGATATCAGTGGGCCTAACACAATCCACAAGTGTCCAGTGTCCAAAAGTGTATGCAGAGATTCAAAATCTCCATTATCCTCTCGTCACTTTGGTCACAGGCAGCTGTGCCATCGAGCGTGTCACATAGCGCTCAGATATCAGTGGGCCTCACACAATCCACAAGTGTCCAGTGTCCAAAAGTGTACGCAGAGATTCAAAATCTCCATTATCCTCTCGTCACTTTGGTCACAGGCAGCTGTGCCATCGAGCGTGTCACACAGCGCTCAGATATCAGTGGGCCTAACACAATCCACAAGTGTCCAGTGTCCAAAAGTGTATGCAGAGATTCAAAATCTCCATTATCCTCTCGTCACTTTGGTCACAGGCAGCTGTGCCATCGAGCGTGTCACATAGCGCTCAGATATCAGTGGGCCTCACACAATCTACAAGTGTCCAGTGTCCAAAAGTGTACGCAGAGATTCAAAATCTCCATTATCCTCTCGTCACTTTGGTCACAGGCAGCTGTGCCATCGAGCGTGTCACATAGCGCTCAGATATCAGTGGGCCTCATACAATCCACAAGTGTCCAGTGTCCAAATGTGTACGCAGAGATTCAAAATCTCCATTATCCTCTCGTCACTTTGGTCACAGGCAGCTGTGCCATCGAGCGTGTCACATAGCGCTCAGATATCAGTGGGCCTAACACAATCCACAAGTGTCCAGTGTCCAAAAGTGTACGCAGAGATTCAAAATCTCCATTATCCTCTCGTCACTTTGGTCACAGGCAGCTGTGCCATCGAGCGTGTCACATAGCGCTCAGATATCAGTGGGCCTCACACAATCCACAAGTGTCCAGTGTCCAAAAGTGTACGCAGAGATTCAAAATCTCCATTATCCTCTCGTCACTTTGGTCACAGGCAGCTGTGCCATCGAGCGTGTCACATAGCGCTCAGATATCAGTGGGCCTCACACAATCCACAAGTGTCCAGTGTCCAAAAGTGTACGCAGAGATTTAAAATCTCCATTATCCTCTCGTCACTTTGGTCACAGGCAGCTGTGCCATCGAGCGTGTCACATAGCGCTCAGATATCAGTGGGCCTCACACAATCCACAAGTGTCCAGTGTCCAAAAGTGTATGCAGAGATTCAAAATCTCCATTATCCTCTCGTCACTTTGGTCACAGGCAGCTGTGCCATCGAGCGTGTCACATAGCGCTCAGATATCAGTGGGCCTAACACAATCCACAAGTGTCCAGTGTCCAAAAGTGTATGCAGAGATTCAAAATCTCCATTATCCTCTCGTCACTTTGGTCACAGGCAGCTGTGCCATCGAGCGTGTCACATAGCGCTCAGATATCAGTGGGCCTAACACAATCCACAAGTGTCCAGTGTCCAAAAGTGTACGCAGAGATTCAAAATCTCCATTATCCTCTCATCACTTTGGTCACAGGCAGCTGTGCCATCGAGCGTGTCACATAGCGCTCAGATATCAGTGGGCCTCACACAATCCACAAGTGTCCAGTGTCCAAAAGTGTACGCAGAGATTCAAAATCTCCATTATCCTCTCGTCACTTTGGTCACAGGCAGCTGTGCCATCGAGTGTGTCACATAGCGCTCAGATATCAGTGGGCCTAACACAATCCACAAGTGTCCAGTGTCCAAAAGTGTATGCAGAGATTCAAAATCTCCATTATCCTCTCGTCACTTTGGTCACAGGCAGCTGTGCCATCGAGCGTGTCACATAGCGCTCAGATATCAGTGGGCCTCACACAATCCACAAGTGTCCAGTGTCCAAAAGTGTACGCAGAGATTCAAAATCTCCATTATCCTCTCGTCACTTTGGTCACAGGCAGCTGTGCCATCGAGAGTGTCACACAGCGCTCAGATATCAGTGGGCCTAACACAATCCACAAGTGTCCAGTGTCCAAAAGTGTATGCAGAGATTCAAAATCTCCATTATCCTCTCGTCACTTTGGTCACAGGCAGCTGTGCCATCGAGCGTGTCACATAGCGCTCAGATATCAGTGGGCCTCACACAATCTACAAGTGTCCAGTGTCCAAAAGTGTACGCAGAGATTCAAAATCTCCATTATCCTCTCGTCACTTTGGTCACAGGCAGCTGTGCCATCGAGCGTGTCACATAGCGCTCAGATATCAGTGGGCCTAACACAATCCACAAGTGTCCAGTGTCCAAAAGTGTACGCAGAGATTCAAAATCTCCATTATCCTCTCGTCACTTTGGTCACAGGCAGCTGTGCCATCGAGCGTGTCACATAGCGCTCAGATATCAGTGGGCCTAACACAATCCACAAGTGTCCAGTGTCCAAAAGTGTACGCAGAGATTCAAAATCTCCATTATCCTCTCGTCACTTTGGTCACAGGCAGCTGTGCCATCGAGCGTGTCACATAGCGCTCAGATATCAGTGGGCCTCACACAATCCACAAGTGTCCAGTGTCCAAAAGTGTACGCAGAGATTTAAAATCTCCATTATCCTCTCGTCACTTTGGTCACAGGCAGCTGTGCCATCGAGCGTGTCACATAGCGCTCAGATATCAGTGGGCCTCACACAATCCACAAGTGTCCAGTGTCCAAAAGTGTATGCAGAGATTCAAAATCTCCATTATCCTCTCGTCACTTTGGTCACAGGCAGCTGTGCCATCGAGCGTGTCACATAGCGCTCAGATATCAGTGGGCCTAACACAATCCACAAGTGTCCAGTGTCCAAAAGTGTATGCAGAGATTCAAAATCTCCATTATCCTCTCGTCACTTTGGTCACAGGCAGCTGTGCCATCGAGCGTGTCACATAGCGCTCAGATATCAGTGGGCCTAACACAATCCACAAGTGTCCAGTGTCCAAAAGTGTACGCAGAGATTCAAAATCTCCATTATCCTCTCATCACTTTGGTCACAGGCAGCTGTGCCATCGAGCGTGTCACATAGCGCTCAGATATCAGTGGGCCTCACACAATCCACAAGTGTCCAGTGTCCAAAAGTGTACGCAGAGATTCAAAATCTCCATTATCCTCTCGTCACTTTGGTCACAGGCAGCTGTGCCATCGAGTGTGTCACATAGCGCTCAGATATCAGTGGGCCTAACACAATCCACAAGTGTCCAGTGTCCAAAAGTGTATGCAGAGATTCAAAATCTCCATTATCCTCTCGTCACTTTGGTCACAGGCAGCTGTGCCATCGAGCGTGTCACATAGCGCTCAGATATCAGTGGGCCTCACACAATCCACAAGTGTCCAGTGTCCAAAAGTGTACGCAGAGATTCAAAATCTCCATTATCCTCTCGTCACTTTGGTCACAGGCAGCTGTGCCATCGAGAGTGTCACACAGCGCTCAGATATCAGTGGGCCTAACACAATCCACAAGTGTCCAGTGTCCAAAAGTGTATGCAGAGATTCAAAATCTCCATTATCCTCTCGTCACTTTGGTCACAGGCAGCTGTGCCATCGAGCGTGTCACATAGCGCTCAGATATCAGTGGGCCTCACACAATCTACAAGTGTCCAGTGTCCAAAAGTGTACGCAGAGATTCAAAATCTCCATTATCCTCTCGTCACTTTGGTCACAGGCAGCTGTGCCATCGAGCGTGTCACATAGCGCTCAGATATCAGTGGGCCTCACACAATCCACAAGTGTCCAGTGTCCAAAAGTGTACGCAGAGATTCAAAATCTCCATTATCCTCTCGTCACTTTGGTCACAGGCAGCTGTGCCATCGAGCGTGTCACATAGCGCTCAGATATCAGTGGGCCTAACACAATCCACAAGTGTCCAGTGTCCAAAAGTGTACGCAGAGATTCAAAATCTCCATTATCCTCTCGTCACTTTGGTCACAGGCAGCTGTGCCATCGAGCGTGTCACATAGCGCTCAGATATCAGTGGGCCTCACACAATCCACAAGTGTCCAGTGTCCAAAAGTGTACGCAGAGATTCAAAATCTCCATTATCCTCTCGTCACTTTGGTCACAGGCAGCTGTGCCATCGAGCGTGTCACATAGCGCTCAGATATCAGTGGGCCTAACACAATCCACAAGTGTCCAGTGTCCAAAAGTGTGCGCAGAGATTCAAAATCTCCATTATCCTCTCGTCACTTTGGTCACAGGCAGCTGTGCCATCGAGCGTGTCACATAGCGCTCAGATATCAGTGGGCCTCACACAATCCACAAGTGTCCAGTGTCCAAAAGTGTACGCAGAGATTTAAAATCTCCATTATCCTCTCGTCACTTTGGTCACAGGCAGCTGTGCCATCGAGCGTGTCACATAGCGCTCAGATATCAGTGGGCCTCACACAATCCACAAGTGTCCAGTGTCCAAAAGTGTATGCAGAGATTCAAAATCTCCATTATCCTCTCGTCACTTTGGTCACAGGCAGCTGTGCCATCGAGCGTGTCACATAGCGCTCAGATATCAGTGGGCCTAACACAATCCAAAAGTGTCCAGTGTCCAAAAGTGTACGCAGAGATTCAAAATCTCCATTATCCTCTCGTCACTCTGGTCACAGGCAGCTGTGCCATCGAGCGTGTCACATAGCGCTCAGATATCAGTGGGCCTCACACAATCCACAAGTGTCCAGTGTCCAAAAGTGTACGCAGAGATTCAAAATCTCCATTATCCTCTCGTCACTTTGGTCACAGGCAGCTGTGCCATCGAGCGTGTCACATAGCGCTCAGATATCAGTGGGCCTAACACAATCCACAAGTGTCCAGTGTCCAAAAGTGTACGCAGAGATTCAAAATCTCCATTATCCTCTCGTCACTTTGGTCACAGGCAGCTGTGCCATCGAGCGTGTCACATAGCGCTCAGATATCAGTGGGCCTCACACAATCCACAAGTGTCCAGTGTCCAAAAGTGTATGCAGAGATTCAAAATCTCCATTATCCTCTCGTCACTTTGGTCACAGGCAGCTGTGCCATCGAGCGTGTCACATAGCGCTCAGATATCAGTGGGCCTCACACAATCCACAAGTGTCCAGTGTCCAAAAGTGTACGCAGAGATTCAAAATCTCCATTATCCTCTCGTCACTTTGTTCACAGGCAGCTGTGCCATCGAGCGTGTCACATAGCGCTCAGATATCAGTGGGCCTCACACAATCTACAAGTGTCCAGTGTCCAAAAGTGTACGCAGAGATTCAAAATCTCCATTATCCTCTCGTCACTTTGGTCACAGGCAGCTGTGCCATCGAGCGTGTCACATAGCGCTCAGATATCAGTGGGCCTCACACAATCCACAAGTGTCCAGTGTCCAAAAGTGTACGCAGAGATTCAAAATCTCCATTATCCTCTCGTCACTTTGGTCACAGGCAGATGTGCCATCGAGCGTGTCACATAGCGCTCAGATATCAGTGGGCCTCACACAATCCACAAGTGTCCAGTGTCCAAAAGTGTACGCAGAGATTCAAAATCTCCATTATCCTCTCGTCACTTTGGTCACAGGCAGCTGTGCCATCGAGCGTGTCACATAGCGCTCAGATATCAGTGGGCCTAACACAATCCACAAGTGTCCAGTGTCCAAATGTGTACGCAGAGATTCAAAATCTCCATTATCCTCTCGTCACTTTGTTCACAGGCAGCTGTGCCATCGAGCTTGTCACATAGCGCTCAGATATCAGTGGGCCTCACACAATCTACAAGTGTCCAGTGTCCAAAAGTGTACGCAGAGATTCAAAATCTCCATTATCCTCTCGTCACTTTGGTCACAGGCAGCTGTGCCATCGAGCGTGTCACATAGCGCTCAGATATCAGTGGGCCTCACACAATCCACAAGTGTCCAGTGTCCAAAAGTGTACGCAGAGATTCAAAATCTCCATTATCCTCTCGTCACTTTGGTCACAGGCAGATGTGCCATCGAGCATGTCACATAGCGCTCAGATATCAGTGGGCCTCACACAATCCACAAGTGTCCAGTGTCCAAAAGTGTACGCAGAGATTCAAAATCTCCATTATCCTCTCGTCACTTTGGTCACAGGCAGCTGTGCCATCGAGCGTGTCACATAGCGCTCAGATATCAGTGGGCCTAACACAATCCACAAGTGTCCAGTGTCCAAATGTGTACGCAGAGATTCAAAATCTCCATTATCCTCTCGTCACTTTGGTCACAGGCAGCTGTGCCATCGAGTGTGTCACATAGCGCTCAGATATCAGTGGGCCTAACACAATCCACAAGTGTCCAGTGTCCAAAAGTGTACGCAGAGATTCAAAATCTCCATTATCCTCTCGTCACTTTGGTCACAGGCAGCTGTGCCATCGAGCGTGTCACATAGCGCTCAGATATCAGTGGGCCTCACACAATCCACAAGTGTCCAGTGTCCAAAAGTGTACGCAGAGATTCAAAATCTCCATTATCCTCTTGTCACTTTGGTCACAGGCAGCTGTGCCATCGAGCGTGTCACATAGCGCTCAGATATCAGTGGGCCTAACACAATCCACAAGTGTCCAGTGTCCAAAAGTGTATGCAGAGATTTAAAATCTCCATTATCCTCTCGTCACTTTGGTCACAGGCAGCTGTGCCATCGAGCGTGTCACATAGCGCTCAGATATCAGTGGGCCTCACACAATCTACAAGTGTCCAGTGTCCAAAAGTGTATGCAGAGATTCAAAATCTCCATTATCCTCTCATCACTTTGGTCACAGGCAGCTGTGCCATCGAGCGTGTCACATAGCGCTCAGATAACAGTGGGCCTAACACAATCCACAAGTGTCCAGTGTCCAAAAGTGTACGCAGAGATTCAAAATCTCCATTATCCTCTCGTCACTTTGGTCACAGGCAGCTGTGCCATCGAGTGTGTCACATAGCGCTCAGATATCAGTGGGCCTAACACAATCCACAAGTGTCCAGTGTCCAAAAGTGTATGCAGAGATTCAAAATCTCCATTATCCTCTCGTCACTTTGGTCACAGGCAGCTGTGCCATCGAGCGTGTCACATAGCGCTCAGATATCAGTGGGCCTCACACAATCCACAAGTGTCCAGTGTCCAAAAGTGTACGCAGAGATTCAAAATCTCCATTATCCTCTCGTCACTTTGGTCACAGGCAGCTGTGCCATCGAGCGTGTCACACAGCGCTCAGATATCAGTGGGCCTAACACAATCCACAAGTGTCCAGTGTCCAAAAGTGTATGCAGAGATTCAAAATCTCCATTATCCTCTCGTCACTTTGGTCACAGGCAGCTGTGCCATCGAGCGTGTCACATAGCGCTCAGATATCAGTGGGCCTCACACAATCTACAAGTGTCCAGTGTCCAAAAGTGTACGCAGAGATTCAAAATCTCCATTATCCTCTCGTCACTTTGGTCACAGGCAGCTGTGCCATCGAGCGTGTCACATAGCGCTCAGATATCAGTGGGCCTCACACAATCCACAAGTGTCCAGTGTCCAAAAGTGTACGCAGAGATTCAAAATCTCCATTATCCTCTCGTCACTTTGGTCACAGGCAGCTGTGCCATCGAGCGTGTCACATAGCGCTCAGATATCAGTGGGCCTAACACAATCCACAAGTGTCCAGTGTCCAAAAGTGTACGCAGAGACTCAAAATCTCCATTATCCTCTCGTCACTTTGGTCACAGGCAGCTGTGCCATCGAGCGTGTCACATAGCGCTCAGATATCAGTGGGCCTCACACAATCCACAAGTGTCCAGTGTCCAAAAGTGTACGCAGAGATTCAAAATCTCCATTATCCTCTCGTCACTTTGGTCACAGGCAGCTGTGCCATCGAGCGTGTCACATAGCGCTCAGATATCAGTGGGCCTAACACAATCCACAAGTGTCCAGTGTCCAAAAGTGTACGCAGAGATTCAAAATCTCCATTATCCTCTCGTCACTTTGGTCACAGGCAGCTGTGCCATCGAGCGTGTCACATAGCGCTCAGATATCAGTGGGCCTCACACAATCCACAAGTGTCCAGTGTCCAAAAGTGTACGCAGAGATTTAAAATCTCCATTATCCTCTCGTCACTTTGGTCACAGGCAGCTGTGCCATCGAGCGTGTCACATAGCGCTCAGATATCAGTGGGCCTCACACAATCCACAAGTGTCCAGTGTCCAAAAGTGTATGCAGAGATTCAAAATCTCCATTATCCTCTCGTCACTTTGGTCACAGGCAGCTGTGCCATCGAGCGTGTCACATAGCGCTCAGATATCAGTGGGCCTAACACAATCCACAAGTGTCCAGTGTCCAAAAGTGTATGCAGAGATTCAAAATCTCCATTATCCTCTCGTCACTTTGGTCACAGGCAGCTGTGCCATCGAGCGTGTCACATAGCGCTCAGATATCAGTGGGCCTAACACAATCCACAAGTGTCCAGTGTCCAAAAGTGTACGCAGAGATTCAAAATCTCCATTATCCTCTCATCACTTTGGTCACAGGCAGCTGTGCCATCGAGCGTGTCACATAGCGCTCAGATATCAGTGGGCCTCACACAATCCACAAGTGTCCAGTGTCCAAAAGTGTACGCAGAGATTCAAAATCTCCATTATCCTCTCGTCACTTTGGTCACAGGCAGCTGTGCCATCGAGCGTGTCACTTAGCTCTCAGATTTCAGTGGGCCTAACACAATCCACAAGTGTTCAGTGTCCAAAAGTGTACGCAGAGATTCAAAATCTCCATTATCCTCTCGTCACTTTGGTCACAGGCAGCTGTGCCATCGAGCGTGTCACATAGCGCTCAGATATCAGTGGGCCTCACACAATCTACAAGTGTCCAGTGTCCAAAAGTGTACGCAGAGATTCAAAATCTCCATTATCCTCTCGTCACTTTGGTCACAGGCAGCTGTGCCATCGAGCGTGTCACATAGCGCTCAGATATCAGTGGGCCTCACACAATCCACAAGTGTCCAGTGTCCAAAAGTGTACGCAGAGATTCAAAATCTCCATTATCCTCTCGTCACTTTGGTCACAGGCAGATGTGCCATCGAGCATGTCACATAGCGCTCAGATATCAGTGGGCCTCACACAATCCACAAGTGTCCAGTGTCCAAAAGTGTACGCAGAGATTCAAAATCTCCATTATCCTCTCGTCACTTTGGTCACAGGCAGCTGTGCCATCGAGCGTGTCACATAGCGCTCAGATATCAGTGGGCCTAACACAATCCACAAGTGTCCAGTGTCCAAAAGTGGACACAGAGATTCAAAATCTCCATTATCCTCTCGTCACTTTGGTCACAGGCAGCTGTGCCATCGAGCGTGTCACATAGCGCTCAGATATCAGTGGGCCTCACACAATCCACAAGTGTCCAGTGTCCAAAAGTGTACGCAGAGATTCAAAATCTCCATTATCCTCTTGTCACTTTGGTCACAGGCAGCTGTGCCATCGAGCGTGTCACATAGCGCTCAGATATCAGTGGGCCTAACACAATCCACAAGTGTCCAGTGTCCAAAAGTGTATGCAGAGATTTAAAATCTCCATTATCCTCTTGTCACTTTGGTCACAGGCAGCTGTGCCATCGAGCGTGTCACATAGCGCTCAGATATCAGTGGGCCTAACACAATCCACAAGTGTCCAGTGTCCAAAAGTGTATGCAGAGATTTAAAATCTCCATTATCCTCTCGTCACTTTGGTCACAGGCAGCTGTGCCATCGAGCGTGTCACATAGCGCTCAGATATCAGTGGGCCTCACACAATCTACAAGTGTCCAGTGTCCAAAAGTGTATGCAGAGATTCAAAATCTCCATTATCCTCTCGTCACTTTGGTCACAGGCAGCTGTGCCATCGAGCGTGTCACATAGCGCTCAGATAACAGTGGGCCTAACACAATCCACAAGTGTCCAGTGTCCAAAAGTGTACGCAGAGATTCAAAATCTCCATTATCCTCTCGTCACTTTGGTCACAGGCAGCTGTGCCATCGAGTGTGTCACATAGCGCTCAGATATCAGTGGGCCTAACACAATCCACAAGTGTCCAGTGTCCAAAAGTGTATGCAGAGATTCAAAATCTCCATTATCCTCTCGTCACTTTGGTCACAGGCAGCTGTGCCATCGAGCGTGTCACATAGCGCTCAGATATCAGTGGGCCTCACACAATCCACAAGTGTCCAGTGTCCAAAAGTGTACGCAGAGATTCAAAATCTCCATTATCCTCTCGTCACTTTGGTCACAGGCAGCTGTGCCATCGAGCGTGTCACACAGCGCTCAGATATCAGTGGGCCTAACACAATCCACAAGTGTCCAGTGTCCAAAAGTGTATGCAGAGATTCAAAATCTCCATTATCCTCTCGTCACTTTGGTCACAGGCAGCTGTGCCATCGAGCGTGTCACATAGCGCTCAGATATCAGTGGGCCTCACACAATCTACAAGTGTCCAGTGTCCAAAAGTGTACGCAGAGATTCAAAATCTCCATTATCCTCTCGTCACTTTGGTCACAGGCAGCTGTGCCATCGAGCGTGTCACATAGCGCTCAGATATCAGTGGGCCTCATACAATCCACAAGTGTCCAGTGTCCAAATGTGTACGCAGAGATTCAAAATCTCCATTATCCTCTCGTCACTTTGGTCACAGGCAGCTGTGCCATCGAGCGTGTCACATAGCGCTCAGATATCAGTGGGCCTAACACAATCCACAAGTGTCCAGTGTCCAAAAGTGTACGCAGAGATTCAAAATCTCCATTATCCTCTCGTCACTTTGGTCACAGGCAGCTGTGCCATCGAGCGTGTCACATAGCGCTCAGATATCAGTGGGCCTCACACAATCCACAAGTGTCCAGTGTCCAAAAGTGTACGCAGAGATTCAAAATCTCCATTATCCTCTCGTCACTTTGGTCACAGGCAGCTGTGCCATCGAGCGTGTCACATAGCGCTCAGATATCAGTGGGCCTCACACAATCCACAAGTGTCCAGTGTCCAAAAGTGTACGCAGAGATTTAAAATCTCCATTATCCTCTCGTCACTTTGGTCACAGGCAGCTGTGCCATCGAGCGTGTCACATAGCGCTCAGATATCAGTGGGCCTCACACAATCCACAAGTGTCCAGTGTCCAAAAGTGTATGCAGAGATTCAAAATCTCCATTATCCTCTCGTCACTTTGGTCACAGGCAGCTGTGCCATCGAGCGTGTCACATAGCGCTCAGATATCAGTGGGCCTAACACAATCCACAAGTGTCCAGTGTCCAAAAGTGTATGCAGAGATTCAAAATCTCCATTATCCTCTCGTCACTTTGGTCACAGGCAGCTGTGCCATCGAGCGTGTCACATAGCGCTCAGATATCAGTGGGCCTAACACAATCCACAAGTGTCCAGTGTCCAAAAGTGTACGCAGAGATTCAAAATCTCCATTATCCTCTCATCACTTTGGTCACAGGCAGCTGTGCCATCGAGCGTGTCACATAGCGCTCAGATATCAGTGGGCCTCACACAATCCACAAGTGTCCAGTGTCCAAAAGTGTACGCAGAGATTCAAAATCTCCATTATCCTCTCGTCACTTTGGTCACAGGCAGCTGTGCCATCGAGTGTGTCACATAGCGCTCAGATATCAGTGGGCCTAACACAATCCACAAGTGTCCAGTGTCCAAAAGTGTATGCAGAGATTCAAAATCTCCATTATCCTCTCGTCACTTTGGTCACAGGCAGCTGTGCCATCGAGCGTGTCACATAGCGCTCAGATATCAGTGGGCCTCACACAATCCACAAGTGTCCAGTGTCCAAAAGTGTACGCAGAGATTCAAAATCTCCATTATCCTCTCGTCACTTTGGTCACAGGCAGCTGTGCCATCGAGAGTGTCACACAGCGCTCAGATATCAGTGGGCCTAACACAATCCACAAGTGTCCAGTGTCCAAAAGTGTATGCAGAGATTCAAAATCTCCATTATCCTCTCGTCACTTTGGTCACAGGCAGCTGTGCCATCGAGCGTGTCACATAGCGCTCAGATATCAGTGGGCCTCACACAATCTACAAGTGTCCAGTGTCCAAAAGTGTACGCAGAGATTCAAAATCTCCATTATCCTCTCGTCACTTTGGTCACAGGCAGCTGTGCCATCGAGCGTGTCACATAGCGCTCAGATATCAGTGGGCCTAACACAATCCACAAGTGTCCAGTGTCCAAAAGTGTACGCAGAGATTCAAAATCTCCATTATCCTCTCGTCACTTTGGTCACAGGCAGCTGTGCCATCGAGCGTGTCACATAGCGCTCAGATATCAGTGGGCCTAACACAATCCACAAGTGTCCAGTGTCCAAAAGTGTACGCAGAGATTCAAAATCTCCATTATCCTCTCGTCACTTTGGTCACAGGCAGCTGTGCCATCGAGCGTGTCACATAGCGCTCAGATATCAGTGGGCCTCACACAATCCACAAGTGTCCAGTGTCCAAAAGTGTACGCAGAGATTTAAAATCTCCATTATCCTCTCGTCACTTTGGTCACAGGCAGCTGTGCCATCGAGCGTGTCACATAGCGCTCAGATATCAGTGGGCCTCACACAATCCACAAGTGTCCAGTGTCCAAAAGTGTATGCAGAGATTCAAAATCTCCATTATCCTCTCGTCACTTTGGTCACAGGCAGCTGTGCCATCGAGCGTGTCACATAGCGCTCAGATATCAGTGGGCCTAACACAATCCACAAGTGTCCAGTGTCCAAAAGTGTATGCAGAGATTCAAAATCTCCATTATCCTCTCGTCACTTTGGTCACAGGCAGCTGTGCCATCGAGCGTGTCACATAGCGCTCAGATATCAGTGGGCCTAACACAATCCACAAGTGTCCAGTGTCCAAAAGTGTACGCAGAGATTCAAAATCTCCATTATCCTCTCATCACTTTGGTCACAGGCAGCTGTGCCATCGAGCGTGTCACATAGCGCTCAGATATCAGTGGGCCTCACACAATCCACAAGTGTCCAGTGTCCAAAAGTGTACGCAGAGATTCAAAATCTCCATTATCCTCTCGTCACTTTGGTCACAGGCAGCTGTGCCATCGAGTGTGTCACATAGCGCTCAGATATCAGTGGGCCTAACACAATCCACAAGTGTCCAGTGTCCAAAAGTGTATGCAGAGATTCAAAATCTCCATTATCCTCTCGTCACTTTGGTCACAGGCAGCTGTGCCATCGAGCGTGTCACATAGCGCTCAGATATCAGTGGGCCTCACACAATCCACAAGTGTCCAGTGTCCAAAAGTGTACGCAGAGATTCAAAATCTCCATTATCCTCTCGTCACTTTGGTCACAGGCAGCTGTGCCATCGAGAGTGTCACACAGCGCTCAGATATCAGTGGGCCTAACACAATCCACAAGTGTCCAGTGTCCAAAAGTGTAT
Source organism: Dendrobates tinctorius (assembly GCF_039654945.1). Lineage (NCBI taxonomy): Eukaryota > Metazoa > Chordata > Amphibia > Anura > Dendrobatidae > Dendrobates > Dendrobates tinctorius. The sequence goes on from NW_027361921.1 coordinate 26,802,018, forward strand.
GCAGAGATTCAAAATCTCCATTATCCTCTCGTCACTTTGGTCACAGGCAGCTGTGCCATCGAGCGTGTCACATAGCGCTCAGATATCAGTGGGCCTCACACAATCTACAAGTGTCCAGTGTCCAAAAGTGTACGCAGAGATTCAAAATCTCCATTATCCTCTCGTCACTTTGGTCACAGGCAGCTGTGCCATCGAGCGTGTCACATAGCGCTCAGATATCAGTGGGCCTCACACAATCCACAAGTGTCCAGTGTCCAAAAGTGTACGCAGAGATTCAAAATCTCCATTATCCTCTCGTCACTTTGGTCACAGGCAGCTGTGCCATCGAGCGTGTCACATAGCGCTCAGATATCAGTGGGCCTAACACAATCCACAAGTGTCCAGTGTCCAAAAGTGTACGCAGAGATTCAAAATCTCCATTATCCTCTCGTCACTTTGGTCACAGGCAGCTGTGCCATCGAGCGTGTCACATAGCGCTCAGATATCAGTGGGCCTCACACAATCCACAAGTGTCCAGTGTCCAAAAGTGTACGCAGAGATTCAAAATCTCCATTATCCTCTCGTCACTTTGGTCACAGGCAGCTGTGCCATCGAGCGTGTCACATAGCGCTCAGATATCAGTGGGCCTAACACAATCCACAAGTGTCCAGTGTCCAAAAGTGTGCGCAGAGATTCAAAATCTCCATTATCCTCTCGTCACTTTGGTCACAGGCAGCTGTGCCATCGAGCGTGTCACATAGCGCTCAGATATCAGTGGGCCTCACACAATCCACAAGTGTCCAGTGTCCAAAAGTGTACGCAGAGATTTAAAATCTCCATTATCCTCTCGTCACTTTGGTCACAGGCAGCTGTGCCATCGAGCGTGTCACATAGCGCTCAGATATCAGTGGGCCTCACACAATCCACAAGTGTCCAGTGTCCAAAAGTGTATGCAGAGATTCAAAATCTCCATTATCCTCTCGTCACTTTGGTCACAGGCAGCTGTGCCATCGAGCGTGTCACATAGCGCTCAGATATCAGTGGGCCTAACACAATCCACAAGTGTCCAGTGTCCAAAAGTGTATGCAGAGATTCAAAATCTCCATTATCCTCTCGTCACTTTGGTCACAGGCAGCTGTGCCATCGAGCGTGTCACATAGCGCTCAGATATCAGTGGGCCTAACACAATCCACAAGTGTCCAGTGTCCAAAAGTGTACGCAGAGATTCAAAATCTCCATTATCCTCTCATCACTTTGGTCACAGGCAGCTGTGCCATCGAGCGTGTCACATAGCGCTCAGATATCAGTGGGCCTCACACAATCCACAAGTGTCCAGTGTCCAAAAGTGTACGCAGAGATTCAAAATCTCCATTATCCTCTCGTCACTTTGGTCACAGGCAGCTGTGCCATCGAGCGTGTCACATAGCTCTCAGATATCAGTGGGCCTAACACAATCCACAAGTGTTCAGTGTCCAAAAGTGTACGCAGAGATTCAAAATCTCCATTATCCTCTCGTCACTTTGGTCACAGGCACCTGTGCCATCGAGCGTGTCACATAGCGTTCAGATATCAGTGGGCCTCACACAATCTACAAGTGTCCAGTGTCCAAAAGTGTACGCAGAGATTCAAAATCTCCATTATCCTCTCGTCACTTTGGTCACAGGCAGCTGTGCCATCGAGCGTGTCACATAGCGCTCAGATATCAGTGGGCCTCACACAATCCACAAGTGTCCAGTGTCCAAAAGTGTACGCAGAGATTCAAAATCTCCATTATCCTCTCGTCACTTTGGTCACAGGCAGATGTGCCATCGAGCGTGTCACATAGCGCTCAGATATCAGTGGGCCTCACACAATCCACAAGTGTCCAGTGTCCAAAAGTGTATGCAGAGATTCAAAATCTCCATTATCCTCTCGTCACTTTGGTCACAGGCAGCTGTGCCATCGAGCGTGTCACATAGCGCTCAGATATCAGTGGGCCTAACACAATCCACAAGTGTCCAGTGTCCAAAAGTGTACGCAGAGATTCAAAATCTCCATTATCCTCTCATCACTTTGGTCACAGGCAGCTGTGCCATCGAGCGTGTCACATAGCGCTCAGATATCAGTGGGTCTCACACAATCCACAAGTGTCCAGTGTCCAAAAGTGTACGCAGAGATTCAAAATCTCCATTATCCTCTCGTCACTTTGGTCACAGGCAGCTGTGCCATCGAGTGTGTCACATAGCGCTCAGATATCAGTGGGCCTAACACAATCCACAAGTGTCCAGTGTCCAAAAGTGTATGCAGAGATTCAAAATCTCCATTATCCTCTCGTCACTTTGGTCACAGGCAGCTGTGCCATCGAGCGTGTCACATAGCGCTCAGATATCAGTGGGCCTCACACAATCCACAAGTGTCCAGTGTCCAAAAGTGTACGCAGAGATTCAAAATCTCCATTATCCTCTCGTCACTTTGGTCACAGGCAGCTGTGCCATCGAGAGTGTCACACAGCGCTCAGATATCAGTGGGCCTAACACAATCCACAAGTGTCCAGTGTCCAAAAGTGTATGCAGAGATTCAAAATCTCCATTATCCTCTCGTCACTTTGGTCACAGGCAGCTGTGCCATCGAGCGTGTCACATAGCGCTCAGATATCAGTGGGCCTCACACAATCTACAAGTGTCCAGTGTCCAAAAGTGTACGCAGAGATTCAAAATCTCCATTATCCTCTCGTCACTTTGGTCACAGGCAGCTGTGCCATCGAGCGTGTCACATAGCGCTCAGATATCAGTGGGCCTCACACAATCCACAAGTGTCCAGTGTCCAAAAGTGTACGCAGAGATTCAAAATCTCCATTATCCTCTCGTCACTTTGGTCACAGGCAGCTGTGCCATCGAGCGTGTCACATAGCGCTCAGATATCAGTGGGCCTAACACAATCCACAAGTGTCCAGTGTCCAAAAGTGTACGCAGAGATTCAAAATCTCCATTATCCTCTCGTCACTTTGGTCACAGGCAGCTGTGCCATCGAGCGTGTCACATAGCGCTCAGATATCAGTGGGCCTCACACAATCCACAAGTGTCCAGTGTCCAAAAGTGTACGCAGAGATTCAAAATCTCCATTATCCTCTCGTCACTTTGGTCACAGGCAGCTGTGCCATCGAGCGTGTCACATAGCGCTCAGATATCAGTGGGCCTAACACAATCCACAAGTGTCCAGTGTCCAAAAGTGTGCGCAGAGATTCAAAATCTCCATTATCCTCTCGTCACTTTGGTCACAGGCAGCTGTGCCATCGAGCGTGTCACATAGCGCTCAGATATCAGTGGGCCTCACACAATCCACAAGTGTCCAGTGTCCAAAAGTGTACGCAGAGATTTAAAATCTCCATTATCCTCTCGTCACTTTGGTCACAGGCAGCTGTGCCATCGAGCGTGTCACATAGCGCTCAGATATCAGTGGGCCTCACACAATCCACAAGTGTCCAGTGTCCAAAAGTGTATGCAGAGATTCAAAATCTCCATTATCCTCTCGTCACTTTGGTCACAGGCAGCTGTGCCATCGAGCGTGTCACATAGCGCTCAGATATCAGTGGGCCTAACACAATCCACAAGTGTCCAGTGTCCAAAAGTGTATGCAGAGATTCAAAATCTCCATTATCCTCTCGTCACTTTGGTCACAGGCAGCTGTGCCATCGAGCGTGTCACATAGCGCTCAGATATCAGTGGGCCTAACACAATCCACAAGTGTCCAGTGTCCAAAAGTGTACGCAGAGATTCAAAATCTCCATTATCCTCTCATCACTTTGGTCACAGGCAGCTGTGCCATCGAGCGTGTCACATAGCGCTCAGATATCAGTGGGCCTCACACAATCCACAAGTGTCCAGTGTCCAAAAGTGTACGCAGAGATTCAAAATCTCCATTATCCTCTCGTCACTTTGGTCACAGGCAGCTGTGCCATCGAGCGTGTCACATAGCTCTCAGATATCAGTGGGCCTAACACAATCCACAAGTGTTCAGTGTCCAAAAGTGTACGCAGAGATTCAAAATCTCCATTATCCTCTCGTCACTTTGGTCACAGGCACCTGTGCCATCGAGCGTGTCACATAGCGTTCAGATATCAGTGGGCCTCACACAATCTACAAGTGTCCAGTGTCCAAAAGTGTACGCAGAGATTCAAAATCTCCATTATCCTCTCGTCACTTTGGTCACAGGCAGCTGTGCCATCGAGCGTGTCACATAGCGCTCAGATATCAGTGGGCCTCACACAATCCACAAGTGTCCAGTGTCCAAAAGTGTACGCAGAGATTCAAAATCTCCATTATCCTCTCGTCACTTTGGTCACAGGCAGATGTGCCATCGAGCGTGTCACATAGCGCTCAGATATCAGTGGGCCTCACACAATCCACAAGTGTCCAGTGTCCAAAAGTGTACGCAGAGATTCAAAATCTCCATTATCCTCTCGTCACTTTGGTCACAGGCAGCTGTGCCATCGAGCGTGTCACATAGCGCTCAGATATCAGTGGGCCTAACACAATCCACAAGTGTCCAGTGTCCAAAAGTGTACGCAGAGATTCAAAATCTCCATTATCCTCTCGTCACTTTGGTCACAGGCAGCTGTGCCATCGAGTGTGTCACATAGCGCTCAGATATCAGTGGGCCTAACACAATCCACAAGTGTCCAGTGTCCAAAAGTGTACGCAGAGATTCAAAATCTCCATTATCCTCTCGTCACTTTGGTCACAGGCAGCTGTGCCATCGAGCGTGTCACATAGCGCTCAGATATCAGTGGGCCTCACACAATCCACAAGTGTCCAGTGTCCAAAAGTGTACGCAGAGATTCAAAATCTCCATTATCCTCTCGTCACTTTGGTCACAGGCAGCTGTGCCATCGAGCGTGTCACATAGCGCTCAGATATCAGTGGGCCTCACACAATCCACAAGTGTCCAGTGTCCAAAAGTGTACGCAGAGATTCAAAATCTCCATTATCCTCTTGTCACTTTGGTCACAGGCAGCTGTGCCATCGAGCGTGTCACATAGCGCTCAGATATCAGTGGGCCTAACACAATCCACAAGTGTCCAGTGTCCAAAAGTGTATGCAGAGATTTAAAATCTCCATTATCCTCTCGTCACTTTGGTCACAGGCAGCTGTGCCATCGAGCGTGTCACATAGCACTCAGATATCAGTGGGCCTCACACAATCTACAAGTGTCCAGTGTCCAAAAGTGTATGCAGAGATTCAAAATCTCCATTATCCTCTCGTCACTTTGGTCACAGGCAGCTGTGCCATCGAGCGTGTCACATAGCGCTCAGATAACAGTGGGCCTAACACAATCCACAAGTGTCCAGTGTCCAAAAGTGTACGCAGAGATTCAAAATCTCCATTATCCTCTCGTCACTTTGGTCACAGGCAGCTGTGCCATCGAGTGTGTCACATAGCGCTCAGATATCAGTGGGCCTAACACAATCCACAAGTGTCCAGTGTCCAAAAGTGTATGCAGAGATTCAAAATCTCCATTATCCTCTCGTCACTTTGGTCACAGGCAGCTGTGCCATCGAGCGTGTCACATAGCGCTCAGATATCAGTGGGCCTCACACAATCCACAAGTGTCCAGTGTCCAAAAGTGTATGCAGAGATTCAAAATCTCCATTATCCTCTCGTCACTTTGGTCACAGGCAGCTGTGCCATCGAGCGTGTCACACAGCGCTCAGATATCAGTGGGCCTAACACAATCCACAAGTGTCCAGTGTCCAAAAGTGTATGCAGAGATTCAAAATCTCCATTATCCTCTCGTCACTTTGGTCACAGGCAGCTGTGCCATCGAGCGTGTCACATAGCGCTCAGATATCAGTGGGCCTCACACAATCTACAAGTGTCCAGTGTCCAAAAGTGTACGCAGAGATTCAAAATCTCCATTATCCTCTCGTCACTTTGGTCACAGGCAGCTGTGCCATCGAGCGTGTCACATAGCGCTCAGATATCAGTGGGCCTCACACAATCCACAAGTGTCCAGTGTCCAAAAGTGTACGCAGAGATTCAAAATCTCCATTATCCTCTCGTCACTTTGGTCACAGGCAGCTGTGCCATCGAGCGTGTCACATAGCGCTCAGATATCAGTGGGCCTAACACAATCCACAAGTGTCCAGTGTCCAAAAGTGTACGCAGAGATTCAAAATCTCCATTATCCTCTCGTCACTTTGGTCACAGGCAGCTGTGCCATCGAGCGTGTCACATAGCGCTCAGATATCAGTGGGCCTCACACAATCCACAAGTGTCCAGTGTCCAAAAGTGTACGCAGAGATTCAAAATCTCCATTATCCTCTCGTCACTTTGGTCACAGGCAGCTGTGCCATCGAGCGTGTCACATAGCGCTCAGATATCAGTGGGCCTAACACAATCCACAAGTGTCCAGTGTCCAAAAGTGTACGCAGAGATTCAAAATCTCCATTATCCTCTCGTCACTTTGGTCACAGGCAGCTGTGCCATCGAGCGTGTCACATAGCGCTCAGATATCAGTGGGCCTAACACAATCTACAAGTGTCCAGTGTCCAAAAGTGTACGCAGAGATTCAAAATCTCCATTATCCTCTCGTCACTTTGGTCACAGGCAGCTGTACCATCGAGCGTGTCACATAGCGCTCAGATATCAGTAGGCCTAACACAATCTACAAGTGTCCAGTGTCCAAAAGTGTACGCAGAGATTCAAAATCTCCATTATCCTCTCATCACTTTGGTCACAGGCAGCTGTGCCATCGAGCGTGTCACATAGCGCTCAGATATCAGTGGGCCTCACACAATCCAAAAGTGTCCACTGTCCACAAGTGTGTGCAGAAATTCTAAATCTCCCCTGTCCTATAGACACATTGTACCTTGTTTTACATTACTATATAGTTTGTTGGACTTTGTCTACATTTCTACCAAAAATGAGGAAGGCTGGTGGAAGAGGCCGTGGAATTGGGCGGGGGTTGGCAGCTGGTAATGATGGTGTTGGTGGTGGATCTGATGGTAGTGGCAAGAGCAAAATAGGACCGAATGCAGGAGGTGCTGACCCTGCGTCATCGTCTGGCTACATAAGGCCTCGAATGCTTAGTTTTCAAGGAGTTGGCAAACCGCTTTTAAAGGCAGAGCATCAGGAAAAAGTTTTGTCTTACATTGCTGACTCAGCCTCCAGCTCTATCGCCTCCTCTTCTTCAGTTGTAAAAAGTAAAAGCACTGAGTCGTCATTGGAGGCTCATGTTCATGAACCACACCTTTCCTTGTGTCCTTCACCCCAACCAAGATTGAAGGATGACGCAGGCCATACTACTGATTACTCCATGGAGCTGTTTTCACATACCATGCCTGGATTATCAAGTCAAATGGTGAATTACCCAGGCCAAGATGAATCTGACATGGAGTGCACTGATGCACAGCCGCTGATGGATGATTCTGCTGGTACATTCACTCAGAGCACTACATTGTCCTCGCAGTGTACAGAGCCAGATTTTGACCCTGATGAGACTCAGGTGCCCCTTCCCGCACACTATACCACCATACACGGTGACACAGAGAAAGGTGCACATGACATAGAAGAGGAGGTGATGGATGACCCAGTTGTTGACCCAGATTGGCATCCATTGGGGGAAGAGGGTGCTGCTTCCAATTGCTCAGATGAGGAGCATCCACAGCAGACATCGACATCGCAACAGCTGTTATCTGGCAGGCCCGGAGCACTCCAAAGACAGGTTCCAAACATCAAAAGAGTTGCTGGACAGCTTGTCCAGAGGGTCAAAAGATCACAGCGTGCTAGGCCGCAAAATGTCTGCCAAAGTAGGAAGAGTGCAGTGTGGCACTTTTTTGAACAAAATCCTCATGATCAGGCCAAGGTTATCTGTAAGAAGTGCGCAAAGACCTTTAGCCGAGGGAAAAATCTGAAAAATTTGAATACCAGTTGCATGCTTAGACATTTAACCAGCATGCACTTGCAAGCGTGGACACAACACCAAACCTCAAGTGCCACATGTGCAACTGATCACAACGAAGGTAGTCAGCAACGCTACATTGTTTCCCCCACTGTAAGCCCACCGGTTAGCACAGCAGCAAATGTTGAGGTGTCGTTGCAAGGCCACAGCAGTCAGGGAATCCCACTGTTATATCAACGAAAGACTGATTCTAGGCCATCAGAAAGAACACCAACTCCATCACCATCATCAACCCTCTCTCAGTCCACCCTGTCCACCGCTACTTCCACCATATGCAGCTCTCAAGTCCAGCTCACCCTCCCAGAGACTATGAGTAGGTCAAGAAAGTACTCAGTCTCTCATCCGCGTACACTGGGTTTGAACGCCCACATTGCCAAACTAATCTCGTTTGAGATGATGCCCTTTCGGTTGGTGGAAAGCACAGCTTTCCGCGAACTCATGGCCTATGCAGTACCACGCTATGACCTACCCAGTCGCCACTTCTTCTCTCGCAAAGCCATCCCAGCCCTCCACCATCATGTGAAAGACCGCATTGTCCATGCACTCAAGCAGTCAGTGAGCGGAAAGGTGCACCTCACAACTGATGCATGGTCCAGTCGGCATGGCCAGGGCTGTTACGTGTCCATCACTGCGCACTGGGTTAATGTGGTGGATGCAGGGTCCACAGGGGACAGCGGTGGTGGGACAGTGCTGCCTAGCCCACGGTATAGGAAACAGTTGGCTGTAGGCGTTCGACCCTCCTCCTCCTCCTGCTCCTCCTCCAGAAGCGAAAGCTCGTCCACAGAGCGCAGTCGTACGAGCACTCCATCTGCAGCTGCCACTGTTGCACACGATGTGTCCCCCTATCGAGCAGCTAGTGGAAAGCGTCAGCAGGCTGTGTTGCAGATGATGTGTTTGGGCGACAGACACACCGCCGAGGTGCTGGCCGAGTACTTGAAGCGACAAACTGAGTCATGGCTGGGCAGTGTACATCTTGAGGCAGGCAAGGTAGGTAGTGATAACGGCCGTAATTTTGTCGCAGCCATAGCCCTTTCAAAACTCAGCCACATACCTTGCTTGGCTCACACCTTGAACCTGGTGGTGCAGTGCTTCCTCAAAAATTATCCGGAGTTAACAGCCCTGCTCCAGAAGGTGCGAAGACTGTGCGCGCACATCCGCCGGTCGCCTGTACACTCCGTTCGTATGCAGAAGCTGCAGCGATTGCCCCACCTTCCCAACCACCGCCTCATTATCGACATTGCAACCAGATGGAACTCCACCCTGCACATGGTGGAGCGGCTGTGCGAGCAGAGGCAGGCCATAATGCATTTGTGGGAGGATACACGGCCAGGCACTTTGAGAGCAGACATGGAGTTGACAGGCGTGCAGTGGTCGAAGCTGAAAGACCTTTGTAAAGTCCTTCAGTGTTTTGAGGAATGCACACGGCTGGTAAGCGCAGACGACGCCATCCTAAGCATGAGCATCCCACTTATGCGTCTGCTCATGCAAACTTTGACGCACCTTAAGGAGCAGGCGTCTGCAGCCAATGTTGATGAGGAGGAAGAAGAGGAGGGAATCCTTGATGACATTCAGCCATTGTCTGCTCAGGGACCTCTCCTGGACGAGGTGGAGGAAGAAGAGGAGGAGGAGGAGGATGATGGGGATGATTACTTAGGGGAGGAGGATGCATCTCGTGGGACAAGTGAAAATGTTGGCGTGGCAAGGTCTGGTACAGGGTTTGTGCGTGACTGGAGGGATGTGGATTTGCCAGAAAGTGCTCCTCCACCCAGCACTCGCAGTGCATCATTGACACCGGGAACATTGGCCCACATGTCAGATTATGCCTTGCGGATCCTAAAAAGGGACCCCCGCATTGCCAAAATGATGAACGATGACGACTACTGGTTGGCCAGCATCCTGGATCCACGCTATAAAGGCAATTTACAAAACATCATGCCACAGGAGAACCTTGACCTAATATTGGCTAATAAACAAGCAACTCTGGTAAATCGGTTGCTTGAGGCATTCCCAGCACACAGCAGCGGTGATGGTTCTCACACGAGCCGTACGGGCCAGGGGCAGCTTGGCAGAGGTGTTCGTGGTGCACACAGCAGAAGTGGCGTTGGAGACAGGGGTTTCATGACAATGTTGTGGACTGATTTTTCAAATACCGCTCACACAACTGGTAATACTGCATCGATGGAAAGTGACAGGAGACAGCAGTTGTCAACTATGGTTACAAACTACTTTTCCTCCCATATCGATGTTCTCCCACACAGGTCATTCCCCTTTGACTATTGGGCCGCTAAACTGGACACCTGGCCTGAATTGGCCCAATATGCCTTACAGGAGCTCGCTTGCCCAGCTGCAAGTGTGCTATCGGAAAGAGTCTTCAGTGCAGCTGGATCAATCCTGACAGAAAAAAGGACCCGTCTGTCAACCCAAAATGTGGATGATCTAACCTTCATTAAAATGAACCACGCATGGATTTCCAAGGATTTTGTCCCACCATCCCCTGATGACACATAGGGTGACAGAAAAATGGCTTGCTTTGGTCCACCTCTTCCTGGTACTTCACCTATTTCGCCTTTTGCATCAGCTGAATGTCCAACATCAACATATGCCACTTTCTAAAACTCCCTAACTGTGCTGCCTCCCCCCCCATGGCCGGGGTAACCACCTAGCGCACGACACCGTGCGAGTGCCGTTGCCCTGGACAGGTGGGTAGGCCGACTCTTGGGCGCGGGCACTGGCACAGGGTCCCTCATAGTGCAACCAAGTGTCTCTGATGGTGGTGGTGCACACCCGCCGTCAGACACACCGCTGTACTATGAGGGGCCCAGTGCCAGTACCGACGCCCAAGAGTGGGCCCCCCTTGCTTGGGCAGGGCCCCAGCATTTGCAATCTTTACCTCTCCCTGCTCCTCCGCTGTGTAATCTGGGCCGTCAAATCCATACTGTGCCTGACACCGTCTGAGCCTGCCTCCTGAGACATATATTTTGAATGTGTACGCTATCCATACATGTTATCCAGGGATACGGTACCCTTTCTAACCTTTGTGCAATGACGTGCAATCCATACTGGGCCTAACACCGTCTGAGCCTGCCTCATGCTGTATAGACATATATTTTGAATGTGTACGCTATCCATACATGTTATCCGGGGATACGGTACCCTTTCTAACCTTTGTGCAATGACGTGCAATCCATACTGGGCCTAACAACGTCTGAGCCTGCCTCATGCTGTATAGACATATATTTTGAATGTGTACGCTATCCATACATGTTATCCGGGGATACGGTACCCTTTCTAACCTTTGTGCAATGACGTGCAATCCATACTGGGCCTAACAACGTCTGAGCCTGCCTCATGCTGTATAGACATATATTTTGAATGTGTACGCTATCCATACATGTTATCCAGGGATACGGTACCCTTTCTAACCTTTGTGCAATGACGTGCAATCCATACTGGGCCTAACACCGTCTGAGCCTGCCTCATGCTGTATAGACATATATTTTGAATGTGTACGCTATGCATACATGTTATCCGGGGATACGGTACCCTTTCTAACCTTTGTGCAAAGACGTGCAATCCATACTGGGCCTAACACCGTCTGAGCCTGCCTCATGCTTTATAGACATATATTTTGAATGTGTACGCTATCCATACATGTTATCCAGGGATACGGTACCCTTTCTAACCTTTGTGCAATGACGTGCAATCCATACTGGGCCTAACACCGTCTGAGCCTGCCTCATGCTGTATAGACATATATTTTGAATGTGTACGCTATCCATACATGTTATCCGGGGATACGGTACCCTTTCTAACCTTTGTGCAATGACGTGCAATCCATACTGGGCCTAACACAGTCTGAGCCTGCCTCATGCTGTATAGACATATATTTTGAATGTGTACGCTATCCATACATGTTATCCAGGGATACGGTACCCTTTCTAACCTTTGTGCAATCACGTGCAATCCATACTGGGACTAACACCGTCTGAGCCTGCCTCATGCTGTATAGACATATATTTTGAATGTGTACGCTATCCATACATGTTATCCGGGGATACGGTACCCTTTCTAACCTTTGTGCAATGACGTGCAATCCATACTGGGCCTTACACCGTCTGAGCCTGCCTCATGCTGTATAGACATATATTTTGAATGTGTACGCTATCCATACATGTTATCCGGGGATTCGGTACCCTTTCTAACCTTTGTGCAATGACGTGCAATCCATACTGGGCCTAACAACGTCTGAGCCTGCCTCATGCTGTATAGACATATATTTTGAATGTGTACGCTATCCATACATGTTATCCGGGGATACGGTACCCTTGCTAACCTTTGTGCAATGACGTGCAATCCATACTGGGCCTAACACCGTCTGAGCCTGCCTCATGCTGTATAGACATATATTTTGAATGTGTACGCTATCCATACATGTTATCCAGGGATACGGTACCCTTTCTAACCTTTGTGCAATGACGTGCAATCCATACTGGGCCTAACACCGTCTGAGCCTGCCTCATGCTGTATAGACATATATTTTGAATGTGTACGCTATCCATACATGTTATCCAGGGATACGGTACCCTTTCTAACCTTTGTGCAATGACGTGCAATACATAATGGGCCTAACACCATCTGAGCCTGCCTCATGCTGTATAGACATATATTTTGAATGTGTACGCTATCCATACATGTTATCCAGGGATACGGTACCCTTTCTAACCTTTGTGCAATGACGTGCAATCCATACTGGGCCTAACACCGTCTGAGCCTGCCTCATGCTGTATAGACATATATTTTGAATGTGTACGCTATCCATACATGTTATCCGGGGATACGGTACCCTTTCTAACCTTTGTGCAATGACGTGCAATCCATACTGGCCTATCAACGTCTGAGCCTGCCTCATGCTGTATAGACATATATTTTGAATGTGTACGCTATCCATACATGTTATCCGGGGATACGGTACCCTTTCTAACCTTTGTGCAATGACGTGCAATCCATACTGGGCCTAACAACGTCTGAGCCTGCCTCATGCTGTATAGACATATATTTTGAATGTGTACGCTATCCATACATGTTATCCAGGTATACGGTACCCTTTCTAACCTTTGTGCAATGACATGCAATCCATACTGGGCCTAACACCGTCTGAGCCTGCCTCATGCTGTATAGACATATATTTTGAATGTGTACGCTATCCATACATGTTATCCGGGGATACGGTACCCTTTCTAACCTTTGTGCAATGACGTGCAATCCATACTGGGCCTAACACCGTCTGAGCCTGCCTCATGCTGTATAGACATATATTTTGAATGTGTACGCTATCCATATATGTTATCCAGGGATACGGTACCCTTTCTAACCTTTGTGCAATGACGTGCAATCCATACTGGGCCTAACACCGTCTGAGCCTGCCTCATGCTGTATAGACATATATTTTGAATGTGTACACTATCCATACATGTTATCCGGGGATACGGTACCCTTTCTAACCTTTGTGCAATGACGTGCAATCCATACTGGGCCTAACACCGTCTGAGCCTGCCTCATGCTGTATAGACATATATTTTGAATGTGTACGCTATCCATACATGTTATCCAGGGATACGGTACCCTTTCTAACCTTTGTGCAATGACGTGCAATCCATACTGGGCCTAACACCGTCTGAGCCTGCCTCATGCTGTATAGACATATATTTTGAATGTGTACGCTATCCATACATGTTATCCAGGGATACGGTACCCTTTCTAACCTTTGTGCAATGACGTGCAATCCATACTGGGCCTAACACCGTCTGAGCCTGCCTCATGCTGTTTAGACATATATTTTGAATGTGTACGCTATCCATACATGTTATCCGGGGATACGGTACCCTTTCTAACCTTTGTGCAATGACGTGCAATCCATACTGGGCCTAACACCGTCTGAGCCTGCCTCATGCTGTATAGACATATATTTTGAATGTGTACGCTATCCATACATGTTATCCGGGGATTCGGTACCCTTTCTAACCTTTGTGCAATGACGTGCAATCCATACTGGGCCTAACAACGTCTGAGCCTGCCTCATGCTGTATAGACATATATTTTGAATGTGTACGCTATCCATACATGTTATCCGGGGATACGGTACCCTTGCTAACCTTTGTGCAATGACGTGCAATCCATACTGGACCTAACACCGTCTGAGCCTGCCTCATGCTGTATAGACATATATTTTGAATGTGTACGCTATCCATACATGTTATCCAGGGATACGGTACCCTTTCTAACCTTTGTGCAATGACGTGCAATCCATACTGGGCCTAACACCGTCTGAGCCTGCCTCATGCTGTATAGACATAGATTTTGAATGTGTACGCTATCCATACATGTTATCCAGGGATACGGTACCCTTTCTAACCTTTGTGCAATGACGTGCAATCCATACTGGGCCTAACACCATCTGAGCCTGCCTCATGCTGTATAGCCATATATTTTGAATGTGTACGGAATCCATACATGTTATCCAGGGATACGGTACCCTTTCTAACCTTTGTGCAATGACGTGCAATCCATACTGGGCCTAACACCGTCTGAGCCTGCCTCATGCTGTATAGACATATATTTTGAATGTGTACGCTATCCATACATGTTATCCGGGGATACGGTACCCTTTCTAACCTTTGTGCAATGACGTGCAATCCATACTGGGCCTATCAACGTCTGAGCCTGCCTCATGCTGTATAGACATATATTTTGAATGTGTACGCTATCCATACATGTTATCCAGGGATACGGTACCCTTTCTAACCTTTGTGCAATGACGTGCAATCCATACTGGGCCTAACACCGTCTGAGCCTGCCTCATGCTGTATAGACATATATTTTGAATGTGTACGCTATGCATACATGTTATCCGGGGATACGGTACCCTTTCTAACCTTTGTGCAATGACGTGCAATCCATACTGGGCCTAACAACGTCTGAGCCTGCCTCATGCTGTATAGACATATATTTTGAATGTGTACGCTATCCATACATGTTATCCGGGGATACGGTACCCTTTCTAACCTTTGTGCAATGACGTGCAATCCATACTGGGCCTAACACCGTCTGAGCCTGCCTCATGCTGTATAGACATATATTTTGAATGTGTAAGCTATCCATACATGTTATCCGGGGATACGGTACCCTTTCTAACCTTTGTGCAATGACGTGCAATCCATACTGGGCCTAACACCGTCTGAGCCTGCCTCATGCTTTATAGACATATATTTTGAATGTGTACGCTATCCATACATGTTATCCAGGGATACGGTACCCTTTCTAACCTTTGTGCAATGACGTGCAATCCATACTGGGCCTAACACCGTCTGAGCCTGCCTCATGCTGTATAGACATATATTTTGAATGTGTACGCTATCCATACATGTTATCCGGGGATACGGTACCCTTTCTAACCTTTGTGCAATGACGTGCAATCCATACTGGGCCTAACACCGTCTGAGCCTGCCTCATGCTGTATAGACATATATTTTGAATGTGTACGCTATCCATACATGTTATCCAGGGATACGGTACCCTTTCTAACCTTTGTGCAATGACGTGCAATCCATACTGGGCCTAACACCGTCTGAGCCTGCCTCATGCTGTATAGACATATATTTTGAATGTGTACGCTATCCATACATGTTATCCAGGGATACGGTACCCTTTCTAACCTTTGTGCAATCACGTGCAATCCATACTGGGACTAACACCGTCTGAGCCTGCCTCATGCTGTATAGACATATATTTTGAATGTGTACGCTATCCATACATGTTATCCGGGGATACGGTACCCTTTCTAACCTTTGTGCAATGACGTGCAATCCATACTGGGCCTAACACCGTCTGAGCCTGCCTCATGCTGTATAGACATATATTTTGAATGTGTACGCTATCCATACATGTTATCTGGGGATTCGGTACCCTTTCTAACCTTTGTGCAATGATGTGCAATCCATACTGGGCCTAACAACGTCTGAGCCTGCCTCATGCTGTATAGACATATATTTTGAATGTGTACGCTATCCATACATGTTATCCGGGGATACGGTACCCTTGCTAACCTTTGTGCAATGACGTGCAATCCATACTGGGCCTAACACCGTCTGAGCCTGCCTCATGCTGTATAGACATATATTTTGAATGTGTACGCTATCCATACATGTTATCCAGGGATACGGTACCCTTTCTAACCTTTGTGCAATGACGTGCAATCCATACTGGGCCTAACACCGTCTGAGCCTGCCTCATGCTGTATAGACATATATTTTGAATGTGTACGCTATCCATACATGTTATCCAGGGATACGGTACCCTTTCTAACCTTTGTGCAATGACGTGCAATCCATACTGGGCCTAACACCATCTGAGCCTGCCTCATGCTGTATAGACATATATTTTGAATGTGTACGCTATCCATACATGTTATCCAGGGATACGGTACCCTTTCTAACCTTTGTGCAATGACGTGCAATCCATACTGGGCCTAACACCGTCTGAGCCTGCCTCATGCTGTATAGACATATATTTTGAATGTGTACGCTATCCATACATGTTATCCGGGGATACGGTACCCTTTCTAACCTTTGTGCAATGACGTGCAATCCATACTGGGCCTATCAACGTCTGAGCCTGCCTCATGCTGTATAGACATATATTTTGAATGTGTACGCTATCCATACATGTTATCCGTGGATTCGGTACCCTTTCTAACCTTTGTGCAATGACGTGCAATCCATACTGGGCCTAACAACGTCTGAGCCTGCCTCATGCTGTATAGACATATATTTTGAATGTGTACGCTATCCATACATGTTTTCCAGGGATACGGTACCCTTTCTAACCTTTGTGCAATGACATGCAATCCATACTGGGCCTAACACCGTCTGAGCCTGCCTCAAGCTGTATAGACATATATTTTGAATGTGTACGCTATCCATACATGTTATCCGGGGATACGGTACCCTTTCTAACCTTTGTGCAATGACGTGCAATCCATACTGGGCCTAACACCGTCTGAGCCTGCCTCATGCTGTATAGACATATATTTTGAATGTGTACGCTATCCATATATGTTATCCAGGGATACGGTACCCTTTCTAACCTTTGTGCAATGACGTGCAATCCATACTGGGCCTAACACCGTCTGAGCCTGCCTTATGCTGTATAGACATATATTTTGAATGTGTACGCTATCCATACATGTTATCCGGGGATACGGTACCCTTTCTAACCTTTGTGCAATGACGTGCAATCCATACTGGGCCTAACACCATCTGAGCCTGCCTCATGCTGTATAGACATATATTTTGAATGTGTACGCTATCCATACATGTTATCCAGGGATACGGTACCCTTTCTAACCTTTGTGCAATGACGTGCAATCCATACTGGGCCTAACAACGTCTGAGCCTGCCTCATGCTGTATAGACATATATTTTGAATGTGTACGCTATCCATACATGTTATCCGGGGATACGGTACCCTTTCTAACCTTTGTGCAATGACGTGCAATCCATACTGGGCCTATCAACGTCTGAGCCTGCCTCATGCTGTATAGACATATATTTTGAATGTGTACGCTATCCATACATGTTATCCGGGGATACGGTACCCTTTCTAACCTTTGTGCAATGACGTGCAATCCATACTGGGCCTAACAACGTCTGAGCCTGCCTCATGCTGTATAGACATATATTTTGAATGTGTACGCTATCCATACATGTTATCCAGGGATACGGTACCCTTTCTAACCTTTGTGCAATGACATGCAATCCATACTGGGCCTAACACCGTCTGAGCCTGCCTCATGCTGTATAGACATATATTTTGAATGTGTACGCTATCCATACATGTTATCCGGGGATACGGTACCCTTTCTAACCTTTGTGCAATGACGTGCAATCCATACTGGGCCTAACACCGTCTGAGCCTGCCTCATGCTGTATAGACATATATTTTGAATGTGTACGCTATCCATACATGTTATCCAGGGATACGGTACCCTTTCTAACCTTTGTGCAATGACGTGCAATCCATACTGGGCCTAACAACGTCTGAGCCTGCCTCATGCTGTATAGACATATATTTTGAATGTGTACGCTATCCATACATGTTATCCGGGGATACGGTACCCTTTCTAACCTTTGTGCAATGACGTGCAATCCATACTGGGCCTATCAACGTCTGAGCCTGCCTCATGCTGTATAGACATATATTTTGAATGTGTACGCTATCCATACATGTTATCCGGGGATACGGTACCCTTTCTAACCTTTGTGCAATGACGTGCAATCCATACTGGGCCTAACAACGTCTGAGCCTGCCTCATGCTGTATAGACATATATTTTGAATGTGTACGCTATCCATACATGTTATCCAGGGATACGGTACCCTTTCTAACCTTTGTGCAATGACATGCAATCCATACTGGGCCTAACACCGTCTGAGCCTGCCTCATGCTGTATAGACATATATTTTGAATGTGTACGCTATCCATACATGTATTCCGGGGATACGGTACCCTTTCTAACCTTTGTGCAATGACGTGCAATCCATACTGGGCCTAACACCGTCTGAGCCTGCCTCATGCTGTATAGACATATATTTTGAATGTGTACGCTATCCATATATGTTATCCAGGGATACGGTACCCTTTCTAACCTTTGTGCAATGACGTGCAATCCATACTGGGCCTAACACCGTCTGAGCCTGCCTCATGCTGTATAGACATATATTTTGAATGTGTACGCTATCCATACATGTTATCCGGGGATACGGTACCCTTTCTAACCTTTGTGCAATGACGTGCAATCCATACTGGGCCTAACACCGTCTGAGCCTGCCTCATGCTGTATAGACATATATTTTGAATGTGTACGCTATCCATACATGTTATCCAGGGATACGGTACCCTTTCTAACCTTTGTGCAATGACGTGCAATCCATACTGGTCCTAACACCGTCTGAGCCTGCCTCATGCTGTATAGACATATATTTTGAATGTGTACGCTATCCATACATGTTATCCAGGGATACGGTACCCTTTCTAACCTTTGTGCAATGACGTGCAATCCATACTGGGCCTAACACCGTCTGAGCCTGCCTCATGCTGTTTAGACATATATTTTGAATGTGTACGCTATCCATACATGTTATCCGGGGATACGGTACCCTTTCTAACCTTTGTGCAATGACGTGCAATCCATACTGGGCCTAACACCGTCTGAGCCTGCCTCATGCTGTATAGACATATATTTTGAATGTGTACGCTATCCATACATGTTATCCGGGGATACGGTATCCTTTCTAACCTTTGTGCAATGACGTGCAATCCATACTGGGCCTAACAACGTCTGAGCCTGCCTCATGCTGTATAGACATATATTTTGAATGTGTACGCTATCCATACATGTTATCCGGGGATACGGTACCCTTTCTAACCTTTGTGCAATGACGTGCAATCCATACTGGGCCTAACAACGTCTGAGCCTGCCTCATGCTGTATAGACATATATTTTGAATGTGTACGCTATCCATACATGTTATCCGGGGATACGGTACCCTTTCTAACCTTTGTGCAATGACGTGCAATCCATACTGGGCCTAACACCGTCTGAGCCTGCCTCATGCTGTATAGACATATATTTTGAATGTGTACGCTATCCATACATGTTATCCAGGGATATGGTACCCTTTCTAACCTTTGTGCAATCACGTGCAATCCATACTGGGTGTGAGAACGGCTGGCGAGCTGTTAAGCAAGCTACAGCACCTGTCCAGACAAGTACAGGGATTCCCTAGCGAGGAGACTTATTTGATTGTTTTCAATGTTGGGACAGCAATTTTTGGGGAGCACTATACTCTGGAGAATGATAGATGGGGCCCACCATACACTGGAACATTCCAAAGGTGGACATCAGACACTGGAGCAGCATTTACAGGGCCCATTATACACTAGAGCATTAGAAATGGGGCCCATTATGTTTGGAGCATTATTTGGGCCCATAAGACAGTGGAGCTTCATCCATGGGGACCAACATATACTGTAGCATTATGTGGAGCTCATCATATACTGTTTCAAACATTATATGGGACCAATGATTCTGTATGGAGAAATAGATGGGCCTCGTCATGAGATGTAAAAAGTGAGGTATTTTTCATTGTACTATACCGCTATTTATCTGCCGTATCGGAGCATGATGAGTTGTGGTATGTGTTAAAGGGGCGCTCTTTCGCCCAGGGCACATGAAAACCTGCAGCCAGCCCTCCCCCCCACAACTTTAGCCAAATAACACCCATTTTTCAGTGCGTAACTAGTATTATGAAGTTAATTAAGGTTGACAAGCTTAAGTAAGAAGAATTGATGCTTTTGGCATTCAAATGGGCACTGTTGGTGTGTTTCCTGTCCTCCTCTCACTGCCGACTTTTATTCCCCATTGACTTACATTGGGTTTCGTGTTTCGGGACGACCCCGACTTTTCCCTATAATCGGACGATCTTGCTCGACCCGACTTTTGGAAAAGTCGGGTTTCACGAAACGAAACGCGACCCTAAAAAAACAAAAGTCGCTCAACTCTAGTGTTCAGTAATGCCAGCTGTTCCCCTGCTGTGTAGACGGCAAAGTCTCCTGCTCCATCCACATGCCAACAACATCAGACCTCAGCCTGCTCCATGCCTCAACCTGGGCTCCAACAATGCTAGTTGGTGCTCAGAAGTGCCGTCTTCACAGAGCAAAACACACTAGCTCCTGTGTTAGTGGGTTTCAGTAATGCCAGCTGTTCCCCTGCTGTGTAGACTGCAATGTCTCCTGCTGCCTCCACATGCAAACTACTACTGATTTTTAACCGTGCTCCACTTAGGCCTCCGGCTCCACTGTCTCTAGTTTTTCCCCTGGCCTCCAACCCTGCTAGTTGCTGCTCTGCAGTGGCGTCTGCACAATCCACACTTGTTCCTGAGTTACTGGGGCTCAGTCACGTCAGTTGATCCCCTGATGTGTGTCTGGCAAGGTCTCCTGCTCTGTCCACATTCCCATTACTAGTAGTGTGAATGAGGACAGAGCAGGAGACTTTGCCAAACACACATCAGGGGATCAACTGACGTGACTGAGTCACAGTTACACAGGAACAAGTGTGGATTGTGCAGATGCCACTTCAGAGCAGCAACTGGCGGGGTTGGAGGCCAGGGGAAATACTACAGACAGTGGAGCCGGAGGCCGTAGTGGAGCATGGTTACAATCAGTAGTAGTCTTCAACCTCTATAAAACCAGCTGCAAGTTGGCCTCCGCCTGCTGCATGCTTCATCCTGGGCTACAACACAGCCAGTTGTAGCCTGGAAGTGGCGTCCGCACAGATTGAAACACTCGCTCTGGTGTCTGTGGGGTTCAGTAACGCCAGCTGTTCCCCTGCTGTGTGGATGGCAAAATCTCCTGCTGCCTCCAAACTCACACTACTACTGATTTTTAACCGTTCTCCACTTAGGCCTCTGGCTCCACTGTCTCTAGTTTTTCGCCTGGCCTCCAACCCCGCCAGTCGCTGCTCTGAAGTGGCGTCTGCACAATCCACACTTGTTCCTAAGTTACTGTGGCTCAGTCACGTCAGTTGATTCCCTGATGTGTGTCCGGCAAGATTTCCCGCTCTGTCCCCAATCCCATTACTAGTAGTGGGAAAATGGACAGAGCAGGAGACCTTGCCGGACACACATCAGTGGTTCAACTGACGTAAATGAGCCCCAGTCACACAGGAACAAGTGTGGATTGTGCACACGCCACTTCAGAGCAGCGACTGGCGGGGTTGGAGGCCAGGGGAAATACTAGAGACAGTAGAGCCAGAGGCCTAAGTGGAGCCCGGTTAAAATCAGTTCTTGTGTACAACCAATATAAAACTCGCTCCAAGTAGGCCTCAGCCTGCTGCATGATTGACCCCTGGGCTCCAACATCGCCAGTTGCAGCTCAGAAGTGTGTTTGGCATGGGCACTCCCTCCAGCCCAGCCTGGTTCCAGCACGCCTTCTGTTTCCGGGTAGTGTCAACGTCACTTTGCGACCGATACGTTGTCCTGTCGTGTTGCGTCGGGTTAGCCGTGCCTATGGTGCCTGCAGTTTTGGTGCTTCCTATGTGGGCTGCGGGTTCTGGTAATAAAGGCTGGTTCTGTAGTGCCAATAGGACAAGCACTCCCTGTTGGACTGTGGGTTTCGGAAACTGCGTCCTGCTCGCCGCCTTGCAACTTTGTTGATCATGGGTACCTTCTGCTACCCATCCGGGTTCCAGCACCGTCTGCTGGTTCCCGGCAGAGCCTTTAGCATTGTTGCCTCCTTGTCGGTATCTGAGTTCCAGCAACGTCTGCTGGTTCTTGGTAGTGCTTTTTAGCACAGGTAACTCCTGCTTAGAAACCGTGTTCCAGCACCGTCAGCTGGTTCACGGTTGTGCCATTGGCTCTTGTTCCTTCTGCTGCCCCTCTGGGTTCCAGCACCGTCAGCTGGTTCTCGGTAGTTCCATTGACTCTTGTAGCTTCTGCTACCCATCCGGGTTCCAGCACCGTCAGCTGGTTTTCGGCAGTGTCTTTGGCAGGGGTACTCCCTCCTGCCCAGCCTGGTTCCAGCACTCCTGCTGTTTCCGGGTAGTGTCAACGTCACTTTGCCACCGATACGTTTGCCGAGTCTATGGTACCTGCAGTTTTGGTGCTTCCTATGTGGGCTGCGGGTTCTGGTAATAAAGGCTGGTTCTGTAGTGCCAATAGGACAAGCACCCCCTGTTGGACTATGGGTTTCGGAAAATGCGTCCTGCTCGCGGCCTTGCAACTTTGTTGATCATGGGTACCTTCTGCTACCCATCCGGGTTCCAGCACCGTCTGCTGGTTCCCGGCAGAGTCTTTGGCAATAGAGTTGAGTGAAACGTGTCAAAAAATTTCAAAAGTTGCGACTTTTGGTAAAGTCGGGTTTCATGAAACAAAACCCGACCCTAGGGTGAGGTCTGCCACGAGCTTGGCGACTTTAGCGCCAAAGTCGCGTTTCAAAAGTTTGTTTTCCGCCCTTTTTCAGCCAATCAGGATCCACGGACACTGTGGGCAACGTGATGACATAGGCAGGGGTCACCATCATCTTTAAGAAGGGCATGCAAGTGATTGGCTTGCTTTGGGGGGCGTCACAGGGGGTATAAAAGGGCGTGCACGCCGACTGCCATGTTACTCATGCTGATCTCAGAATAGGGAGAGCTGCTGCTGCTGATTCTGTAGGGAGAGCGTTAGGCAGGGAAAAAGATACCAAAAACTGCTTCTGCCACTAGCGATTTTGCCTGTACAACACACCAGTCACTGTGTGTGCAGTGCAAGTGGAGGCTATATTTTGCTGGATCAGCTGTGTTGGTTGTTAGGCTGCCTTATAAGGCTTCCTGATAGCTGCATTGCTGTTTTCCCACTGCTCTGCAAACTGCTTTTTTAAAAGCAATCCAAATTTTTTTTTTGTCCTGGTGAGGTACTGAGCGTGCATTTTTTCACACCATACAGCGGTGTACGCTCCTCACACAGTACCGTGTAACGGCTGTTATCACGGCCACAGTGAAGCTATCTGTGTGTGACTGTAAGGATAAGTCGAGGACATGTTCCGTTCTTACAGACCTCCACCTTCTAGTTTTGTCTGGTTTTCAAACAGTTAAGTACATTTGCTGTTTGACCACATTCAAAACTATAGAGAGACAGCGTGTGTCAGTCCGTAAACTTAAAAAACACGGAGCTTGACAATTTTACGGACACCGGACAGCGGTGTACGTGTACGCTCCTCTCTCAGTACCGTGTAACGGCTGTTATCATGGCCACAGTGAAGCTATCTGTTTGTGACCCTGTAAGGATAAGTCGAGGACTTGTTCCGTTCTTACAGACCTACACTCTAGGGAGATTCCTATTCTGACCAATTATATATACACCTTGTAGTTTGTCATACACTAGCCAATTTCTGCCGGTGACATAGCGCTGTGATATTCACTGGGCCTCACACAATCCAACAGTGTCCACAAGTGTGATCAGAAATTCTACATCTCCCGTCCTATAGTGACATTTTTCACACCTACGACATTGAGCCTGTGACATAGCGGTGTGATATTCACTGGGCCTCACACAATCCAACAATGTCCACAAGTGTGTTCAGAAATTCTACATCTCCCCTGTCCTGTAGTGACATTTTTCACACCTGCGACATTGAGCCTGTGACATAGCGGTGTGATATTCACTGGGCCTCACACAATCCAACAGTGTCCACAAGTGTGTTCAGAAATTCTACATCTTCCCTGTCCTATAGTGACATTTTTCACACCTGCGACATTGAGACTGTGACATAGCGGTGTGATATTCACTGGGCCTCACACAATCTAACAGTGTCCACAAGTGTGTTCAGAAATTCTACATCTCCCCTGTCCTACAGTGACATTTTTCACACCTGCGACATTGAGCCTGTGACATAGCGGTGTGATATTCACTGGGCCTCACACAATCCAACAGTGTCCACAAGTGTGTTCAGAAATTCTACATCTCCCCTGTCCTATAGTGACATTTTTCACACCTGCGACATTGAGACTGTGACATAGCGGTGTGATATTCACTGGGCCTCACACAATCCAACAGTGTCCACAAGTGTGTTCAGAAATTCCACATCTCCCCTGTCCTATAGTGACATTTTTCACACCTATGACATTGAGCCTGTGACATAGCGGTGTGATATTCACTGGGCCTCACACAATCTAACATGTCCACAAGTGTGTTCAAAAATTCTACATCTCCCCTGTCCTATAGTGACATTTTTCACACCTGCGACATTGAGACTGTGACATAGCGGTGTGATATTCACTGGGCCTCACACAATCCAACAGTGTCCACAAGAGTGTTCAGAAATTCTACATCTCCCCTGTCCTATAGTGACATTTTTCACACCTACGACATTGAGCCTGTAACATAGCGGTGTGATATTCACTAGGCCTCACACAATCAAACAGTGTCCACAATTGTGTTCAGAAATTCTACATCTCCCCTGTCCTATAGTGACATTTTTCACACCTGCGACATTGAGCCTGTGACATAGCGGTGTGATATTCACTGGGCCTCACACAATCATAGAATCATAGAATCATAGAATCATAGAATCGTAGAGTTGGAAGGGACCTCCTGGGCCATCTGGTCCAACCCCCTGCTCAAAGCAGGATTCGCTAAATCATCCCAGTTAGATGTCTGTCCAGCCTCTGTTTGAAGACTTCCATTGAAGGAGAACTCACCACTTCTCGTGGCAGCCTGTTCCACTCATTGATCACTCTAACTGTCAAAAAGTTTTTTCTAATATCTAATCTGTGTCTCCTCCCATTCAGCTTCATCCCATTGCTTCTAGTCTTTCCTTGTGCAAATGAGAATAAAGTTGATCCTTCTACAATGTGACAGCCCTTTAGATATTTGTAGACAGCTATTAAGTCTCCTCTCAGTCTTCTCTTTTGCAAACTAAACATTCCCAAATCTTGCAACCTTTCCTCATAAGACAGGGTTTGCAGACCGGTCACCATTCTGGTCGCTCTTTTCTGAACTTGCTCCAGTTTGTTGATGTCTTTTTTAAAATGTGGTGCCCAAAATTGGACACAATATTCCAGATGAGGTCTGACCAAAGAGGAGTAGAGGGAAATAATTACTTCACGTGATCTAGACATTTGCCTTTTTTGCTGCTGCATCACACTGTTGACTCATATTCAGTCTGTGATCTATTAGTATACCCAAGTCTTTTTCACATGTGCTGTCACTTAGCCCTATTCCTCCCATTCTATATATGCTTTTTTCATTTTTATTGCCCAGATGTAGTACTTTGCATTTCTCCCTGTTAAAAACCATTCTGTTAGTTGCTGCCCACTTCTCCAGTTTATTTAAATCTTTTTGAATCCTCTCTCTCTCTTCTCTAGTATTAGCTATCCCTCCTAGCTTTGTGTCATCAGCAAATTTAATCAGTTTACCCTCAATTCCTTCATCTAAATCGTTGATAAAGATGTTGAACAATACAGGGCCCAGGACAGAGCCCTGTGGTACCCCACTTGAGACATTCTTCCAACTGGATGTGCAGCCATTTACGACCACTCTTTGGGTCCGATCACTAAGCCAGTTATGAATCCACCTAACAGTTGCCTTGTCCATTCCATACTTAGTCATTTTTTCAATAAGGATTGTATGAGAGACTTTGTCAAATGCTTTGCTGAAGTCAAGATATACTATATCTACAGCATTTCCTTGATCCACCCAATCAGTAATACCATCATAGAAGGAAATTAATTTAGTCTGACATGACTTATTAGTTGCAAACCCATGCTGACTCTGTTTAATCACTTCATTCTTATCCAGGTATTGACATACATGTTGTTTAATAATTTGTTCAAAGATCTTTCCTGGTATAGAAGTCAGACTCACCGGCCTATAGTTGCCTGGGTCCACCTTCTTCCCCTTTTTGAAGATAGGAACAACATTTGCTCTTCTCCAGTCTTCTGGCACTTCTCCTGTTCTCCAAGAATTTTCAAAGATTATGGAGAGGGGTTCAAAAATTTCTTCTGCTATCTCCTTCAGTACTCTGGGGTGTAATTCATCTGGACCTGGAGACTTGAATACATTTAGGTTAGCTAAGTGTTTCCTCACTATCTTTCTGTTTATAGATATCCTGGATTCTTCTATTTCCTTAATAGGACAGTGAATAACAGTTGATGTTACATTTCCTTTCTGAGAGAAAACAGATGCAAAATAGGAATTTAAAAGTTCAGCCTTCTCAACATCCTGTCTTACCATTTCATCATTTTCATCCTGTAAAAATCCTATAGCATCTTTGACTTTTCTTTTACTTTTGACATATCCCCAAAATCCTTTATTATTGCTTTTGACATCTCTTGCAAGCCTCAATTCATTTTCAGCTTTAGATAATCTGATTTGTGCCTTGCAGGTTCTGCAGACAGCATTATATTCTTCTTTAGATATGCCTCCTTCTTTCCATTTTATAAACATTTTTTGCTTCCTTTTTAGCATGTGCTTAAGTTCTGTGTTCATCCATCCTGGTTTCCTTAAATGCTTCCTATTCTTCCCTCTTTTCGGAATTGTTAACAACTGTGCTTTGAGAATTTCATTTTTCAAGATTTCCCATCCTTCCTGGACATTTTTGTCTTTAAGGATATCCAGCCATTGGATCCCTCCAATTCTCTTTCTGAATCCCTTAAAATCTGCCTTTCTGAAATCTAACCTTGACGTCTGAGTCTTCACAGGTCTTCCGCCTCTAGTTATCCAAAATTCTAAAATAGCATGGTCGCTACCTCCTAGGGTCCCAGCCACTTTTACCTCCTCAACCATTTCCTCCCTGTTTATAAGGATTAGATCCAAGGTAGCAGTTCCCCTTGTTTTCTCCTTTACCTTTTGGAAGATAAAGTTGTCAGCAAGAGAGGATAAGAATTTCCTTGACCTGTTAGTTTTGCCTGAGAGAGATTCCCAACAAATGTCTGGATAGTTGAAATCTCCCATGACAACTATGTCATATTTTTTGGAGAACTTGGCCATTTGATGCATAAAGAGTTCATCCATATCTTCAGCTTGCACAGGCGGCCTGTAGTAAATGCCTACAATGGTGTCCTTTCCATTGTTCTGTCCTTGTATTCTTACCCAAACAGTTTCCACAGAACTCCCAGTCTCTGAAGCTTCAATCTCTGTGCAGATATACGCATTTCTAACATACAATGAGACACCCCCTCCTCGTTTATCAAGTCTGTTTCTTGCAAATAAGTTGTATCCTTCTAGTCTTGTATTCCAATCATGTGTATTGTCCCACCAAGTTTCAGTGATTCCAATGACATCATATTTCTTTTCCTGTGTTAGTAGTTCCAATTCTCCTTGTTTGTTGCCCATGCTTTGTGCATTAGTATAGAAACATTTTAGTTTGTGATTGGTTTCTCTTTCTCCAATATTTTTTTTAATTAGATTCTTTCGTCTTTGTTCTTCCTTTCCACTTCTAATAGCAGAGTTCTCAGTAGCATTTGTCAGGTGTATGGCTTTTTCTGGTCTTTTGCTTCCCTTCCCATGTTGTTCTAGTTTAAAGCTCTCCTTACAAGTGTAGCAAGGCGACTTCCAAATACCTGCTTTCCAGTCTTCGTAAGGTGCACCCCATCTCTAGCAAGTAGTCCATCGTATAAGTAGTTCACTCCGTGATCCAGAAATCCAAATCGTTGCTGACGGCACCATCGACGTAACCAGTTGTTCACCTGCAGAATCTTATTCCACCTCCTTGTTCCATGGCCATCCACTGGGAGGATGGAAGAGAAGACCACCTGCGCTCCCAACAGTGTCCACAAGTGTGTTCAGAATTTCTACATCTCCCCTGTCCTATATACACCTTGTACCTTGTTTTACATTACTATATAGTTTGTGGGATTTTGTGTACATTTTTACCAAAAATGAGGAAGGCTGGTGGAAGAGGCCGTGGAATTGGGCGGGGGTT
The DNA here is from genome assembly GCF_039654945.1 of Dendrobates tinctorius. Taxonomy (NCBI): domain Eukaryota; kingdom Metazoa; phylum Chordata; class Amphibia; order Anura; family Dendrobatidae; genus Dendrobates; species Dendrobates tinctorius. The sequence continues at coordinate 26,830,451 of NW_027361921.1, forward strand.
GCCTGCTGGTAATGATGGTGTTGGTGGTGGATCTGATGGTAGTTGCAAAAGCAAAATAGGACCGAATGCAGGAGGTGTTGAGCTTGCGTCATCGTCTGGCTCCACAAGGCCTCGAAGGCTTAGTTTTCTAGGAGTTGGCAAACCGCTTTTAAAGCCAGAGCTTCAGGAAAAAGTTTTGGCTTACATTGCTGACTCAGCCTCCAGCTCTATCGCCTCCTCTTCTGAAGTTGTAAAAAATAAAAGCACTGAGTCGTCATTGGAGGCTCATGTTCATGAACCACACCTTTCCTTGTGTCCTTCATCCCAACCAAGATTGAAGGATGACGCAGGCCATACAACTGATTACTACATGGAGCTGTTTTCACATACCATGCCTGGGTTATCAAGTGAAATGGTGAATTACCCAGGCCAAGATGAATCTGACATGGAGTGCACTGATGCACAGCCACTGATAGATGATTCTGCTGGTACATTCACTCAGAGCACGACATTGTCCTCGCAGTGTAATGAGCCAGATTCTGACCCTGATGAGACTCAGGTGCCCCTTCCCGCATACTATACCACCATACACGGTGACACAGAGGAAGGTGCACATGACATTGAAGAGGAGGTGATGGATGACCCAGTTGTTGACCCAGATTGGCATCCATTGGGGGAAGAGGTTCTTGCTTCCAATAGCTCAGATGAGGAGGAGGAGAATCCACAGCAGACATCGACATCGCAACAGCTGTTATCTGGCAGGCCCGGAGCACTCCAAAGACAGGTTCCAAAAATCAAAAGAGTTGCTGGACAGCTTGTCCAGACGGTCAAAATAGCACAGCGTACTAGGCCGCAAAATGTCTTCCAAAGTAGGAAGAGTGCAGTGTGGCACCTTTTTGAACAAAATCCTCATAATCAGGCCAAGGTTATCTGTAAGAAGTGTGCAAACACCTTTAGCCGAGGGAAAAATCTGAAAAATTTGAATACCAGTTGCATGCTTAGACATTTAACCAGCATGCACTTGCAAGCATGGACACAACACCAAACCTCAAGTACCACATGTGCAACTGATCACAAAGAAGGTAGTCAGCAACGCTACATTGTTTACCCCACTGTAAGCCCACCGGTTAGCACAGCAGCAAATGTTGAGGTGTCATTGCATGGCTAAAGCAGTCAGGGAATCCCACTGTTATATCAATGAAAGATTGAATCTAGGCCATCAGAAAGAACACCAACTCCATCACCATCATCAACCCTCTCTCAGTCCGCCCTGTCCACCGCTAGCCACCATATGCAGCTCTCAAGTCCAGCTCACCCTCCCAGAGACTATGAGTAGGTCAAGAAAGTACTCAGTCTCTCATCCGCATACACTGGGTTTGAACGCCCACATTGCCAAACTAATCTCGCTAGAGATGATGCCCTATCGGTTGGTGGAAAGCGCAGCTTTCTGCAAACTCATGGCCTATGCAGTTCCACGCTATGACCTACCCAGTCGCCACTTTTTCTCTCGCAAAGCCATCCCAGCCCTCCACCATCATGTGAAAGACCGCATTGTCCATGCACTCAAGCAGTCAGTGAGTGGAAAGGTGCACCTCACAACAGATGCATGGTCCAGTCGGCATGGCCAGGGCCGTTACGTGTCCATCACTGCGCACTGGGTTAATGTGGTGGATGCAGGGTCCACAGGGGACAGCGGTGGTGGGACAGTGCTGCCTAGCCCACGGTATAGGAAACAGTTGGCTGTAGGCGTTCGACCCTCCTCCTCCAGAAGCGAAAGCTCGTCCACAGAGCGCAGTCGTACGAGCACTCCATCTGCAGCTGCCACTGTTGCACACGAGGTGTCCCCCTATCGAGCAGCTAGTGGAAAGCGTCAGCAGGCTGTGTTGCAGATGATGTGTTTGGGGCGACAGACACACCGCGGAGGTGCTGGCCGAGTACTTTCAGCGACAAACTGAGTCATGGCTGGGCAGTATACATCTTGAGGCAGGCAAGGTAGTTAGTGATAACGGCCGTAATTTTGTGGCAGCCATAGCCCTTTCAAAACTCAGCCACATACCTTGCTTGGCTCACACCTTGAACCTGGTGGTGCAGTGCTTCCTCAACAATTATCCGGAGTTAACAGCCCTGCTCCAGAAGGTGCGAAGACTGTACGCGCACATCCGCCGGTCGCCTGTACACTCCATTCGTATGCAGAAGTTGCAGCGATTGCTCCACCTTCCCAACCACTGCCTCATTATCGACATTGCAACAAGATGGAACTCCACCCTGCACATGGATGAGCGTCTGTGCGATCATAGGCAGGCCATAATGCATTTGTGGGAGGATACATGGCCAGGCACTTTGAGAGCAGACATGGAGTTGACAGGTGTGCAGTGGTCGAAGCGGAAAGACCTCTGTAAAGTCCTTCAGTGTTTTGAGGAATGCACATGGCTGGTAAGCGCAGGCGACGCCATCCTAAGCATGAGCATCCCACTTATGCGTCTGCTCACGCAAACTTTGACGCACCTTAAGGAGCAGGCGTCTGCAGCCAATGTTGACGAGGAGGAAGAGGAGGAGGGAATCCTTGATGACATTCAGCCATTGTCTGCTCAGGGACCTCTCCTGGACGAGGTGGAGGAAGAAGAGGAAGAGGAGGATGATGATGGGGATGATTACTTAGGGGAGTAGGATGCATCTCGTGGGGCAAGTGAAAATGTTGGTGTGGCAAGGTCTGGTACAGGGTTTGTGCGTGACTGGAGGGATGTGGATTTGCCAGAAAGTGCTCCTCCAACCAGCACTCGCAGTGCATCATTGACACCGGGAACATTGGCCCACATGTCAGATTATGCCTTGCAGATCCTAAAAAAGGACCCCCGCATTGCCAAAATGATGAACGATGACGACTACTGGTTGGCCAGCATCCTGGATCCACTCTATAAAGGCAAATTACAAAACATCATGCCACAGGAGAACCTTGACCTAATATTGGCTAATAAGCAAGCAACTCTGGTAAACCGGTTGGTTGAGGCATTCCCAACACACAGCAGCGGTGATGGTTCTCACACAAGCCGTACGGGCCAGGGGCAGCTTGGCAGAGGTGTTCGTGGTGCACACAGCAGAAGTGGCGTTGGAGACAGGGGTTTCATGACAATGTTGTGGACTGATTTTTCAAGTACCGCTCACACAACTGGTAATACTGCATCGATGGAAAGTGACAGGAGACAGCAGTTGTCAACTATGGTTACAAACTACTTTTCCTCCCATATCGATGTTCTCCCGCACAGGTCATTCCCCTTTGACTATTGGGCCGCTAAACTGGACACCTGGCCTGAATTGGCACAATATGCCTTAGAGGAGCTCGCTTGCCCAGCTGCAAGTGTGCTATCGGAAAGAGTCTTCAGTGCAGCTGGACTAATCCTGACAGAAAAAAGGACCCGTCTGTCAACCCAAAATGTGGATGATCTAACCTTCATTAAAATGAACCATGCATGGGCTTCCAAGGATTTTGTCCCACCTTCCCTTGATGACACATAGGTTGCCAGAAAAATGGCTTGCTTTGGTCCTCCTCCTATTCCGCGAACTTGACCTATTTCGCCTTTTGCAGCAGCTGAATGTCAACATCAACATATGCCACTTTGTAAACTGCCCTAACTGGGCTGCCCCCCCATGGCCGGGGTCACCACCTAGCGCACGAAACCGTGCGAGTGCCGTTGCCCTGGACAGGTGGGTAGGCCGACTCTTGGGTGCGGGCACTGGCACAGGGTCCCTCATAGTGCAATCAAGGGTCTCTGATGGTGGTGGTGCACACCCGCCGTCAGACACACCGCCGTACTATGAGGGGCCCAATGCCAGTACCGACGCCCACGAGTGTGCCCCCTTGCTTGGGCAGGGCCCCAGCATTTGCAATGTTTACCTCTCCCTGCTCCTCCGCTGTGTAGTCTGGGCTGTCAAATCCTTCACTGGGAGTGCCACTACAAATTGATTGAACTGAAAGATGATGGTTAAGATGTAGCTATGCGCTGTCCTGCTGGCCGGGCTCTAGCTCCAGATGATCAATGGCTTCCATTTCTTATGGACGTCGACTCACAATGACATGCAGTGGTGGTTTATCATCAGCTTTCACAGTTTTCCTACTCACAAATGTATGACATTCCGACACACATTTTAAAATGTGCCCTCTCATGCCAATCAAATAGAATCGCCAACGGCCTGTGGCTTCTGTCTTTTGCACTCCAAAGTTACGTGACAGATCATGATAGCCAGTGAGCACCATGTTTACATCGCTCCCTGTGATAAAAATTTGATTGAGATGAGTAACAGTGATGGAATCAACGGAAGTGCGATACAGCAAGACTTTATTCACAAAAAAATGTTTTCACTGTCTCAACACACAAATTAATTGAGGGTCAGCATCGCCTATGAGAATTGTGACTGAAGTTTTTCCTGTGAATAGTAATTCCTAGATTTCTGCAATCACTAGCCTTTATGTCAGTAATTGTATGCATCTCATTTCCTATTGCGGAGAGACTGGACTGTATTACTGAGACAGAAATGTATATGAAGATTTAAAAATAACACCAAAAGTATATAGTTGTGTACGCCTCAAATGCATTTCCTTTTTTCCACTTTTCAGATTGCTGTGTAATCCATACTGAGAACACGGAGATTTTACATGTTTAAACTATGCTATATATACCTGCTATCCAGTGATAAAGTACCCTTTCTCAGCTTTGTACAATCTGGTCAAATCCATACTGGGCCTGAGAACATCTGAGTCTGCCTCCTGATCTATAGACATATATTTTTAATGTGTAAACTAGGCTACATATATATTGTGTTCCAAATTATTATGCGAAAAGAGTTTAGGAGTGATAAGGTTAGAATTTTTTTGGATGTCATTTAAACTCATTGATGGTGATGTGTGTCAGGGCTCTTTATATCACTGAAAGCAATTGCAGATACCTGTGCAAATTAGTTTGGCAGGTGTGTCCAAATAAAGGCATGACTACTTAAGAAGGCTGTTCCACATTATTAAGCAGCCTACATTTTTTGCCAAAATGGGAAAGAAAAAGGATGTGTTGGCTGCAGAGAAGCAACAAATTGTGGAGTTTTTAGGTCAAGGCATGACTACAATCAACATTGCCAAGACACTTCATTGTGATCATCGCACAATCAAGAAGTATGTAGCTGATTCCCAGCACACACATGTGCGTGCTGATAAGGAAAAATTGAGGACTCTTTCCAACAGGCAATTGCGTCAGGTTAAAAGAGCAGCTGCAAAAATGCCTTGTCATAGCAGCAGACAAGTTTTTGAAGCTGCTGGTGCCTCCAACGTCCTCCGAACAACAAGATGCAGGGTCCTTCAGAGGTTTGCAGCTGTGCGTAAGCCATCCTGTCGACCACCTCTATCCACTGCACACAAGCAGAAACGGCTCCAGTGGGCCAAACGATACATGAAGACTGACTTCCAAACTGTTTTGTTCACCGATGAGTGCCGCGCAACGCTCGATGGTCCAGATGGATGGAGTGGAGGATGGCTGGTTGATGGACACCCCATGAAAACACAGCTAAGGTGCCAACAAGGAGGAGGAGTAATGTTTTGGGCTGGAATCATGGGGAGAGAAGGGGTAAAGATGAACTCCAAAATCTATGTGGAGTTTCTAAAACAGCAGTTCCTGCCATGGTTCAAGAGGAAGTACCGTGCGTTCCGCAGCAAGATCATTTTCATGCATGATAATGCACCGTCTCATGCTGCAAATAACACATCTGCATCTCTGGCTGCTATGGGAGGACAAACTTATGGTGTGGCCACCATCTTCCCCTGACCTCAACCCCATTGAGAACCTCTGGAGCATCATCACAAGGAGTGTCTATGATGGCGGGAGGCAGTTCACATCTAAGCAACAGCACTGGGAGGGTATTCTGGCCACATGCAAAACAATTGAAGCACAAACCATCCAAAAAATGACAAATTCAATGGACGAGAGAGTTCAGAAGCTTCTTTCAAACAAGGGGTCCTATGTGCAACTGTAACATCACCTAGAAGAAAGTTTTGACTTGAAAACTGTTTGATTTCATTTTGTAATAAGCTGATAATGCTTATTATTTCACAATTGACCATTTTTTTGTTCAAAATAAAAATAAAAAGGTTGAAGACTCTGCTGTGCATAATAATTTGGAACATGCATTTTGAGTGTTTCTTATTTTTAAAAATATACTGTTTTCATAGGCAGTTTGTTCAAAAACATTGCAATTATACTAGAATATTAGATGACTGGAAAATAACAATGACTGCAATTCATATAGGTAATTTAGAGAAAATATGAGGAAATATTTTTTGCATAATAATTTGGAACACAGAGTATACGTGTTATCCGGTGAAACTGTACCCTTTATCAACTTTCTACAATGTTGTTGAATCCATACTGGGCCTGAGAACGGCTGCCGACTGCCGAGCTGTTAAGCAAGCTACAGCACCTGTGGTTTGGACACGTAATTTTTTCAGGAATGACGGTTAGGCCTAACTCCGGAATTGCGGTTGACCTGAACTTACTGGGAAATCATCGTTTGCGGGGAATAATCTGAATCCCAGATCCCCATCACAAACGGAGTTCAGCAGGTTATCTGCACCTGTAAGCGACAAAAGCTGGTCCTTTCAGTGTAGCGTGCATGCAGCCCTAGACATGTACGGGAATGCTAGACCTGCTATTGCTCGATCTCACGTGCCAGAGCCTCGCTTATCCCTCTAGTAAGCTTGACGCGTACTGCGGGGGCATGCCGGAGTCTCGGACGTTAACGGAATAAAGCTGAGAAATCGCTAGCACAACTACAAACACACATACCACACCACACACAGAATCGACAAAGCTTTCAAAGTGTGCATCTTTTCTTTAGGCGGCATGGTTGTGGTTTCCTGGGTGGAGTCCAATTAAGCCACAGGCTCCACTCCTGGTGGTGCCCTTTTGGACATTCCTTTAAGGTTCAGCTTTGCAATCATACTGCCCCCGGAAACCAAAAACTTTGCCTTCATGGACGCTGTTTGGAGGTTCATGGGAATAACGCAGCCCGATCAGCAGTCGGCATATGAGTCGCCCTCCCAGGGCTGTGGGGTACTCGGTACCGGGCCGGTGTCAGTGGGATGTGTCACAGCAGCGGTGACCCGGACGGTGGCCCTGGGCGCCCATGTAAATGGCGTGGTATAATGTAAAGAGTTTATATAGATAGTTTGACGCCACCTGTGGTGTTCGGCAACATAGATGTTAGACCGACGCTACATGCAGATCCTCTGGGACTGATGGTGTTGTGCAGCAAAGATGGTGAAGCTCCCCCAAAGGTGGACCTGGAGTCCCAGGGAAGTGTAGATGTAGCGATGGGGGAAAGGCACAGGCAGTGTAGGTGCTGGTACCCAGATGTAGCGGTGCTGGAATAACTGTAGGACACCAGAGCGTGCAGTTCCAAAGCTTTACTCACAGTCTGCAGGTTGCACAGATGCCTGCCTCCGTGCTGTGTCCTCCGGGTCAGGACCTCAGCCAACCTCCGGGACCAAAATGGAAAGCTCCCTTCCAACACTCCGCCAACATGTACCTTCCTGAACGTCTCCTTTCTAGCGCTTGTGGGGGAAGCACTCACAGGACCGTGGTTCACTGAAGCGCCTCCTGTCTAACAGATGTTCCTCAGACTTTACTTGTATGGCAGACAGCTGTAGCCTTTTCCTTCTGGCTCCCACACGTTGATGCTGGGGCCTCCGAGCCTTAGTTGGGTACAGAGCATTTATAGCTGCTACTTCCCCCCGGTTTCTGCTGCAGGAACGTCAGTGTCCCTACAAACTCGGAGACCGGAATCGGGACCATGCGTTCCAGCTAGGAGTGAGCCTTAACTCTGCTCATCCTCCAGCTCCCCTTCTCACGTCCACACACTTCCCCTTCCCTGCACAGAGTGCCCTAACTTACCTCCTCCCGACCAAAGAGAGCAGCTCCTCAGCAGTTAGGTTCAGAGGTCTCCCTGCTAGCCTGGAGTGGGAAATGTGTTGTGTGTTGGTTTCACTGCTAGAGAGATCCTTCGTTGCTCCCAAGCTTGACACCACACTCCCTAAGAGGAAGGTAATGCCACAGTGGCGACCGTACTCTTGGGGACGCCACAAGTGCACTGAAGCCCAGCCACTGCTGGATGATGCTGCTGGTACATTGACCCAGACCACTACATTCCCCTCGCACTCTACACTGCCAGAATCTGACCCAGAGGAAACTCAGGTTCCCCTTCCCACATACTATACCACCTTACACGGTGACAAAGAGGAAGGTGCAGATGAAAGTGCAGGTTCCTTGAGCAGGTGGTGGGGCATACTCATGGGCGATGGCACTGGCACAGGGAACCGCATAGTACGCAAAAGTGTTTCTGCCAGTGGGAGGGCCTAAACAGCCAAGTGCAGTAAGATGGAAGATGGGGACGGCAAGGAGTTCAGAGTAGTGCAGGGATTCCCTAGCAAGGAGACTTATGTAATTGTTTTCAATGTTGGGACAGCAATTTTTGGGGAGCACTATACTCTGGTGAATGATATATGGGGCCCACCATACACTAGAGCATTCCAAAGGTGGACATCAGACACTGGAGCAGCATTTACAGGGCCCAATATACACTAGAGCAGTAGAAATGGGGCCCATTATATATGGAGCATTATTTGGGCCCATAAGACAGTGGAGCTTCATCCATTGGGACCAACATATACTATTAAGGGAATAGAAGAATCCAGGATATCTATAAACAGAAAGATAGTGAGGAAACACTTAGCTAACCTAAATGAATTCAAGTCTCCAGGTCCAGATGAATTACACCCCAGAGTACTGAAGGAGATAGCAGAAGAAATTTTTGAACCCCTCTCCATAATCTTTGAAAATTCTTGGAGAACAGGAGAAGTGCCAGAAGACTGGAGAAGAGCAAATGTTGTTCCTATCTGCAAAAAGGGGAAGAAGGTGGACCCAGGCAACTATAGGCCGGTGAGTCTGACTTCTATACCAGGAAAGATCTTTGAACAAATTATTAAACAACATGTATGTCAATACCTGGATAAGAATGAAGTGATTAAACAGAGTCAGCATGGGTTTGTAACTAATAAGTCATGTCAGACTAACTTAATTTCCTCCTATGACGGTATCACTGATTGGGTGGATCAAGGAAATGCTGTAGATATAGTATATCTTGACTTCAGCAAAGCATTTGACAAAGTCTCTCATACAATCCTTATTGAAAAAATGACTAAGTATGGAATGGACAAGGCAACTGTTAGGTGGATGCATAACTGGCTTAGTGATCGGACCCAAAGAGTGGTCGTAAATTGATGCACATCCAGTTGGAAGAATGTCTCAAGTGGGGTACCACAGGGCTCTGTCCTGGGCCCTGTATTGTTCAACATCTTTATCAACGATTTAGATGAAAGAATTGAGGGTAAACTGATTAAATTTGCTGATGACACAAAGCTAGGAGGGATAGCTAATACTAGAGAAGAGAGAGAGAGGATTCAAAAAGATTTAAATAAACTGGAGAAGTGGGTAGCAACTAACAGAAAGGTTTTTAACAGGGAGAAATGCAAAGTACTACATCTGGGCAATAAAAATGAAAAAAGCATATATAGAATGGGAGGAATAGGGCTAAGTGACAGCACATGTGAAAAAGACTTGGGTATACTAATAGATAACAGACTGAATATGAGTCAACAGTGTGATGCAGCAGCAAAAAAGGCAAATACAATTCTAGGATGTATTAACAGAAGCATACAGTCTAGATCACGTGAAGTCATTATTTCCCTCTACTCCTCTTTGGTCAGACCTCATCTGGAATATTGTGTCCAGTTTTGGGCACCACATTTTAAAAAAGACATCAACAAACTGGAGCAAGTTCAGAGAAGAGCGACCAGAATGGTGACTGGTCTGCAAACCCTGTCTTATGAGGAAAGGTTGCAGGATTTGGGAATGTTTAGTTTGCAAAAGAGAAGACTGAGAGGAGACTTAATAGCTGTCTACAAATATCTAAAGGGCTGTCACATTGTAGAAGGATCAACTTTATTCTCATTTGCACAAGGAAAGACTAGAAGCAATGGGATGAAACTGAATGGGAGGAGACACAGATTAGATATTAGAAAAAACTTTTTGACAGTTAGAGTGATCAATGAGTGGAATAGGCTGCCACGAGAAGTGGTGAGTTCTCCTTCAATGGAAGTCTTCAAACAGAGGCTGGACAGACATCTGACTGGGATGATTTAGCGAATCCTGCTTTGAGCAGGGGGTTGGACCAGATGGCCCAGGAGTTCCCTTCCAACTCTACGATTCTACGATTCTATGATTCTATGATTCTATAGCATTATGTGGAGCTCATCATATACGGTTTGAAACATTATATGGGAACAATGATTCCATATGGAGAAATATATGGGCCTCATTACTCTGTATAGCACACTAAGCGCTGGCCATAATACTGTATGGAGTTATATACTGTCCGTTTTTGGAGGTATTGGAGAATTTAAAATGGATATCAGTCATGAAATGTAAGAAGTGAAGTATTTTTCATTGTACTATACTGCTATTTCTCTGCCGTATCGGAGCATCATGAGTTGTGGTATGTGTTAAAGGGGCGCTCTTTGGCCCTGGGCACACGAAAACCTGGAGCCAGCCCTAGCCCCCCACAACTGTAGCCAAATAACCCCCATTTTTCAGTGCGTAACTAGTATTATGAAGTAAATTAAGGTTGACAAGCTTAATAAGAATTGATGCTTTTGGCATTCAAATGGGCACTGTAGTTGTGTTTCCTGTCCTCCTCTCACTGCCGACTTCAATTCCCCATTGACTTACATTGGGTTTCGTGTTTCGGTCGGACCCCCGACTTTTCCCTCTAGTCGGCTGATTTTGCTCGACCCGACTTTTGGAAAAGTCGGGTTTCATGAAACGAAACTCGACCCTAAAAAACCAAAAGTCGCTCAACTCTATTTGGCATTGTTGCCTCCTTGTCGGTATCCGAGTTCCAGCAGCGTCTGCTGATTCTTGGTAGTGCTTTTTAGCACAGGTAACTCCTGCTTAGAAACCATGTTCCAGCACCATCAGCTGGTCCATGGTTGTGCCATTGGCTCTTGTTCCTTCTGCTGCCCCTCCGGGTTCCAGCACCGCCAGCTGGTTCTCGGTAGTTCCATTGAGTATTGTAGCTTCTGCTACCCATCCGGGTTCCAGCACCGTCAGCTGGTTCTCGGCAGTGTCTTTGGCACGGGTACTCCCTCCTGCCAAGCCTTGTTACAGCACGCCTGCTGTTTCCGGCTAGTGTCAACGTCACTTTGCCACCGATATGTTGTCCTGTCATGTTGCGGTAGGGTTAGCCGAGTCTATGGTGCCTGCAGTTTTGGTGCTTCCTATGTGAGCTGCGGGTTCTGGTAAGAAAGGCTGGTTCCATAGTGCCAATAGAACAAGCACCCCATGTAGATCTTTGGGTTTCGGTAACTGCGGCCTGCTCGCGGACGCAAAACTTTGTAACTTAGTAACCGTGTTCCAGCACCATCAGCTTTTCCACGGTTGTCCCATTGGCTCTTGTTCCTTCTGTTGCCCCTCCGGGTTCCAGCACCGTCAGCTGGTTCTCGGTAGTTCCATTGAGTATTGAAGCTTCTGCTACCCATCCGGGTTCCAGCACCGTCAGCTGGTTCTCGGCAGTGCCTTTGGCCTAGGTGCATCCTTCTTGGTATCCGAGTTCCGCCAACGTCTGCTGGTCCTTGGTAGTGCTTTGGAGCACAGGTACCTCCTGCTTAGTAGCCATGTTCCAGCACCGTCAGCTGGTCCACGGTTGTGCCATTGGCTTTTGTTCATTCTGCTGCCTCTCCGGGTTCCTGTACCATCAGCTGGTTCTCGCCAGTTCCTCAGCCTTCTTGTAACTTCTGCTACTTTTCCAAGTTCAAGCTTGTGGAAATGGTTTTTAATTCTCACTCTGGATCTCCATGACAATGACCCTGAAGACGACGACCCTGAAGACCACACAGAAGAATACCTAAAAGATGATCCTGAAGAAGATGACCAAGAGGACAAAGAACAGGAAGACAACCACCAAGATGCAGAACAACAAGAGACGGAAGACCAAGCAGCATAAAAAACAAAAGCAGAAGAACATTAAGCATAAGAATAAAAATCTGAGCAAATGATATTATCAAATTTATTAGCAGAAGAAGACTAAGCAGTGTATGGGGGTGAGTCCGTTCCTCCTCGTGGTGCCCCTGGAAAAGGCCTGCTACTGCAGGCCAAACTGAACGCGGACAAATCCTGTTGTAAATCTTTTGTGACAGGCTGCACGGAAGGTGTAATCTTTAAACATTTATAGATAACAACTACAGGAATGCCTGACACAAATAAGAATATGATGAAGAAGAATAGGAAGAAGATGAAGAAGTAGAATGTGAAGAAGAATAATAGTTGAATAAGAAGAATATGAAGAATGTAAAAAAAAAAAAAAAAAGAAGAAAAAGAAAAAAAAGAAGAAAAAGAAGAAAAAGAAGAAGAAGTTGATGAATAAGATGCTGCTGCTGCTGCTGAGGATGATGAAGGAGAAAGTGTGGGAGAAGTAAAAAAAGAAGGTGAAGAGCATGGAAGTAGTGAAACATACATATCTGACAAAAAATTATAGACTTTAACATAGTCAGTATCTTTGTAACTACGAACATCTTTAAAAAAAAAAAAATCCTGCTATTCCATTTGATTGGGCTAAACCTCTATGGCTTTAATGTCTCCTACACCTCCCACAACACATTCTACATTATTATTAGTTGTTTTTCTTCATGTAGAATTAACCTACAGGGAAAGAAAGGGTTTATTTTAATTCCGATATTTCTGTTCCATTGACTTGAATGGGACTTCCGGGATCGGAATTGGCGATACCCGATGCTTTTTTTAGATCGGCCGATCCATTCCAATACGATATTTTTCAATATCGGGTGGTATCGCTCAACACTACTGATGTATGTAACGTGCTATTGAAATAATAGTACTCTATAAATAAATAAAAAATTAATTATTATTACCTAAGTAAGGCTGGTTTCACATTTGCGTTTTTTAGCGCTGGAAAAAAATGCATATGTGCGCATGCGTTTTTTCCCCTATATTTAACATGGGTGCGCATACCTGCGCGCTTGTAAGCGCATGTATGCGATTTTCATGCGCTGCTTTTTTTGGGGTGTGCGTTTGTATTTTCCAGACGCAGCATGTTGCATTTTTTGGCCCTGCAAAAAAGTGCATGCGCACATATGCGCACGTTTTGCGCTAAAAATGGCCATTATAGCCTATGGATGCGCATATGTGCGCACTGGCATGCTCATGTATGCGTTTTTTTGCATATGCGTTTTTTTTTTTTAACCATGGAATTTAGGGGTTTGGGTTAGAGTTAGGGTTAGTTAAGGGGGTTTAGGGTTAGGGTTAGGGTCAGGGTCAGGGTTAGGGTTGGGGTTTGGGTCAGGGTTAGGGTTAAGTATGGTTTGGTTAAGGGTTAGGGTCAGGGTTAGGGTCAGGATTAGGGTTAAGTATGGTTTGGTTAAGGGTTAGGGTCAGGGTTAGGGTTAGGGTTAGGGTTAGGGTCAGGGTTAGGGTTAGGGTTAGGGTCAGGGTTAGGGTTAGGGTCAGGGTTAGGGTTAAGTATGGTTTTGTTAAGGGTTAGGGTCAGGGTTAGGGTCAGGATTAGGGTTAAGTATGGTTTGGTTAAGGGTTAGGGTCAGGGTTAGGGTTAGGGTTAGGGTTAGGGTCAGGGTTAGGGTTAGGGTTATGGTCAGGGTTAGGGTCAGGGTTAGGGTTAAGTATGGTTTTGTTAAGGGTTAGGGTCAGGGTTAGGGTTAGGGTCAGGGTTAGGGTTAGGGTCAGGGTTAGGGTTAGGGTTAGGGTCAGGGTTAGGGTTAGGGTTAGTTAGGGTTTAGGGTTTGGGTTAGGGTTAAGTATGATTTGGGTAAGGGTTAGGGTCAGGGTTAGGGTTAGGGTTAGGGTCAGGGTTAGGGTTAGTAAAGTCATGGTTTGGGTTAGTGTGAGGGGCCACCTAATGTTGGAAAAAAACGCAAACGCGGTAAAAACGCACTAAAAACGCATACAAACGCATAAAAACGCTGCGTTTTTTTCATGCATGCTCATAAAAATGCTTGAAAAAAACGCAGCAGTTGTATGCTTTTGTATGTGTTTTTTCAATGCGTTTTTTTGCGGGAAAAACGCGCTGCAAAAAAAAGCAAGTGTGAAACTAGCCTTATGTAGGTATGTGTTAGCTATGTAGTTGAAATCTACGTATGTGTGCCTAAATTTTTTTTGTTCAGTATATATACCTATACGTATTTATGTTTCTATGGATTTAAATGTGTCTATGACATATATGTGAAACAGATAATTAGTGTATGATATATCTATCTGCTTAGAATATCTATATATATAACATACTAGTTGAAGAGCCCGGCGCTGCCCGGGCATAGTAACTAACTGTGGTTAGTTATAACAAATTATAATTATCCTCCATCCCATAGTCCCGTGCCCATATACCCATCATACATATCCACCATCCCATAGGCCGATGCCCATATACCCATCATACATATCCTCCATCCCATAATCGAGTGCCCATATACCCATCACACATCCTCCATCCCATAGTCCCATGCCCATATACCCATCATACATCCTCCATCCCATAGTCCCATGCCCATATACCCATCATACATATTCGCCATCCCACAGTCGAGTGCCCATATACCCATCACACATCCTTCATCTCATAGTCCCATGCCCATATGCCCATCATACATATCCTCCATCCAATAGTCCCGTGCCCATATAACCATCATACATATCCGCCATCCCATAGTCGAGTGCCCATATACCCATCACACATCCTCCATCCCATAGTCCCATGCCCATATACCCATCATACATATTCTCCATCCCATAGTCCCATGCCCATATACCCATCATACATATTCTCCATCCCATAGTCCCATTCCCATGTACCCATCATACATATTCGCCATCCCATAGTCGAGTGCCCATATACCCATCACACATCCTTCATCTCATAGTCCCATGCCCATTTACCCATCATACATATCCTCCATCCCATAGTCCCGTGCCCATATACCCATCATACATATCCTCCATCCCATAGTCTCATGCCCATATACCCATCATACATATCCACCATCTCATAGTCCCGTGCCCATATACCCGTCATACATATCCTCCATCCCATAGTCCAGTGCCCATATACCCATCACACATCCTCCATCCCATAGTCCCGTGCCAATATACATATCCGCCATCCCATAGTCCCGTGCCCAAATACCCGTCAAACATATCCTCCATCCCATAGTCAAGTGCCCATATACCCATCACACATCCTCCATCCCATAGTCCTGTGCCCATATACATATCCGCCATCGCATAGTCCCGTGCCCATATACCCGTCATATATATCCTCCATCCCATAGTCTAGTGCCCATATACCCATCACACATCCTTCATCTCATAGTCCCATGCCCATATACCCATCATACATATCCTCCATCCCATAGTCCCGTGCCCATATACCCATCATACATATCCGCCATCTTATAGTCCCGTGCCCATATACCCATCATACATATCCTCCATCCCATTGTCCATTGCCCATATCAACCATTATGACATCATAATGAGTGGCGGCAGGGCTTGCAACCCATGATGACATCAGTGTCGCCATGGCAACCATTGTGACATCATAATGAGGGGCGGGGCTTGATACGCACACACTGTTTCCCCAGTATGCAAATAGGGGCATTATGACATCACAATGAGGGGCGGGGCTTGACGCGCACACACTTTTTCCCCCACTATGTAGATAGGGGCAAAATTGTTTAGTGAATTGGAACGCGTGGGGTTAAAATTTCGCCTCACAACATAGCTTAGGACACTCTCGGGGTCCAGACGTGTGACTGTGCCAAATTTTGTGGCTGTAGCTGCGATGGTGCGGATGCCTATCCTGGACATATACACATACACACATACACACACACATACATACACACATACATACACACTTTGAGCTTTATATATTAGATATCAAGCTATGTATAGAAGTCTTAGAAGTCTATTATTTATATCTCTTTAGAATGTAACTATCATTTATATATCTATATATCTGTCCATTCCAGGACCAACTTAAATAGTTTAAAGTAAGACATTTTTGTAAACGACATTTCTAGTGAAGATTTTTGGGCTATTAGGCAGCAATTGTCCTTGAAGTGGTGTATCCACCACTTTGACCCTAACGTTGCTGCGTTGCTTTACTCAGGAGAATGCAACATACAATTGTCCATGGGCAAATACAGGTTCGGGCAAAAAAAATGCCAACTCGATTGAGGGTCTGTCCTTGGGATTTGTTAATGGTCATAGCAAAAGCAGGTTTTAGAGGAAACTGTCGACGCTTTGATTTAAAAGGTAACCCAGTTTCTGAAGGACACAAATTGATGCGTGGAATAAATACAATGTCTCCTTCAACTGAGCCAGTAATCACTTTAGCCTGTATGATATTGCGGAGTAAGGCAGTGACAATGAGGCGAGTGCCATTGCAGAGACCTTTCTTGGTGTTTAGGGTGTGTGCACACGCTGCGGATTCTGCTGCGTTTCCGCAGCGGATTTGGCCGCTGCAGGTCCGCAGCAGTTTTTGCTGTGGTGTACAATACCATTATTCCCTATGGGAATAAAAAACCGCTGCGTAGACGGTGCGGATTTTTCCGCGCGTTTTTTCTGCGGTTTTGAAACCGCAGAAAGAATTGACATGTCAATTCTTTCTGCGGATCCGCAGCCGTTTGCCATCTCCTCCATTGTGGAGATGAAAAACCGCAGGGCAAAACCGCAGAACAATCCGAAGGTAAAACCGCAGGTCTTTTGACCTGCAGATTTACCTGCGGAATTTACAAAATCCGTGCATCCAAATCCGCACCCAATTCCACAGCGTGTGGACGTAGCTTTTGGTTTCTTAATAGCATCACAATGGTGCCAGTTTTAAGTTTTAAGAGATGTGATGGCATTCCTGATGGTGTCAGAGAGTTTAAAAATTCAACTGGGTAGTTTTCACATTCCTCTGCCTCATCAGCATCGACAGAATCATCGTTTGTATATACAGTATAATCACCACTGATGCGATCCATTACTTTACAGTTCAGAAAATCTACGTCATCATTTTTTGGACATAGTATAGCATTTGATGCAGCAGTGTGGAGGCTTTGTTTGTCATTAACATCATTGCAAATATGGTCTCCAAAGATCTCGGTTACTATAGAGCCAGTGCAAAGCATGTCTGGAGGAATTTCAATGACATCCTCTCCAAGGTTATGTTCATTAGACAGCTCACCATTTCCAAGTTTAAGCAACCAAGTGCTGTATTCAGGATCAGTGGAGCGCATGTTGTTGATTAGCGGTAGTCTGGTAAAATGTTGCCAATGTTGTGAATATTTAATGCAGGAATCTACAATGTCTGTTCTTGTTCCAAGAACAATAACTTTACCTCCAAACGGTATTTTATTTTTTTCAGCAACATTTGTTGTCATGATGTTATGTAGAAGTCTATCTATCACATTCAATGCATGTTTTTGGACCATAGTGCACTCATCAATAATAAAAAGTTTTGTACTCTGTAAATGTTGTCTTGCATTTGTATCGTTTTTAATCCTGGAAACAGATGTTTTGTTGATCGGAATAGGTATGCCATATAGAGAGTGGATTGTTCGGCCGCCTTGTATCAAGTTAGATGCTATTCCTGTAGTCACTGTAGGTGATACAATTTCTCCTTGTCCTCTTAAATGATGTGTAAGTAGATGGTATAGGTAGGTCTTTCCACTGCAACCAGGTCCATCGAGAAAAAAGCACTTTGGTGTTAAACTGCTATTTTGTAATGCTTCAGTAATGACATCGTAGGCAAAAAGTTGCTCCTGATTAAGAGTTTCATTCATCTCTGCAGCTTTTTTTTCACTCATAATCCTTATCATATTGTTTAAGGATGTGTTTAATATTTTTTGCTGGGCGTGGTAAATTGAAATCAGCAAAAGTTTTTCCATGGACTATGAGGACATCTTGGACATCTTTCATAGCATATCCTTCACAATCGATACACTCTTCAGTGTCGCTGTGGTATGTATGACAGTAGTCTTGTAAAAAATGGTCCTTAAATTCATTCCACAATTCAAGTGGATTACTGGGGGGGGCAAAAATACAGATATAAGCAAACATGTCTCTAAGTTGGGAAGGCATGTTAAGAATGCAAGCATCTCTTAAAGTATGTCTCCAGATGCTATCATCGAATAATAATCCGAGTGCTAACACAGCATCCGTAAAGGTTTCATGCATAACTCCATTGACGGTTTTAATGCTGTCAAAACTGGTAGCAGCTTTTACATGCAGTAATAACAAACGTAAATAATAGCATTCTTGGTCTTTCACACTAACAGTATACATTCTTCCAATAACTGTGAGACCCCCTCGTTTTCTTTGTTCCCATGTGCCTTGTTTCCAAACGTAGTTTTCTGGAATTTCACGGTAGAAACAGTTATGTGCATTGTGGTCGATCTTATTAAGGTTGAAATACGCCATAAGTGTAGAATTGGAATTGAGCTTTTGATGGATGTTGTCTGCAGAGTCATTCTCGTGAAAATAGAGTGGTTGAGAATTAGGCAGATGTACGGCTAGGCGAATAATGGCATGAGATTGTTTATGCATAGGAAAAGCAAATATCTGCCACGCAGCCTCAGGTGCACTAACATATCTGTTATCCGTAAATTGGTGTGTTTCATCATGTTGGATGTTATTTTGGGAAATTTCAAGGTTGGCTTTGTCATGTCCTTTGTAAACATATTTAAATAAATATTTTACACTTTGAATGGAAGCACATATTTCTACATTAATATGGGACTTGTATTTGGTGAGTAAAAATAGGTTATATGGAACTACCCATGAATTGTCAATCGTCTTAGAATGGTGTTCATATGTTTTGCCAATGGGTCTGCGGTAAGTGGGATAGCCGTCCTTTTCTTTGATGGTATATGGTTGGTATTGTTTAGGGAAACCTTTGCTACACTTTCCAAGATCCATACAGGGAGAATTAGGATTGTGTTCTCCACAGGGACCATGAATCATGTGTTGAAGAACAATGTTATGGAGCTGAGGGTAGATTGTTTCATCAGGTATTTCAGCCCAGACTATATTGTCTATGTCCACCTCAGTCCGTAATTTAGATAGGCTGTCAAGAATAATTAAAATATGAGCGTATGGGAGACCACACTTCTAAAATTCAATGACATGGACAATTGCGGTGACGTTTACAAATAATCCACTGCTAATGTCTTTTAAAGACGCATGTAACCAAGTCTGGTCTGTGTTCAACATGCTGCCATGGTTCTAAATGTGTAGTAATCTCACTCCACTTAGGATTACATGTCGTGGTGATAAATAGATCTGGTCGACCATACTTCGTAACAATAGCCATAGCATCCTGGTAGCGCTGCTGCATGTTTCTTGGACTGCCTTCAAAAGAAGATGGTAAATTGACAGTTTTTCCAATAGGGATGCCCTTTTGAATCGATTTTTTGAGTAGATGTTCTTGAAGGAGGCAGTAATCCTCCAATTTTAAATCTTTTTGGTGGCTGCGGATGTAATGTAGGCGATTAGCTTCAATTTTGACATAAGCATCTACTAAATATTGCTGTGTTAGCTTACCACCACTGAGGAGTGGATTAAAGTAATTTCTGACAGATAACATATAGCAATAGTTTTGGAGTTGTGTGATCCTCCACGGACTTTTGCCTTGTTGTTTGAGTCCATCATGCCATCCTTGGTCTCCATAAGGGAAAAATATTGGATAGAGGAGGGCATCCAAATTGCTATAGAGAATGCTAATTTGTTGTGTTTTTGGAGCTAAAGGGTTGTGGGGATCAGGTTTTAAATGAATTAATATGTCTCTATTGAAAGGTGGCTCACCATTGTCATTTTGAAACACGACTGCTACTTCACTGACAGTGGGATTATTGTAGCGTCGAGGGTCTTGAGTACGATCTTTTTTAATAGGCATAGTGATGTTTGGCATGACAGTTCCGTTTTGTAGAGATTTCATTTTTTCTTGTTCTTCCACATCATGTAACATTTGATAAGATGCTACAAAAGGATTAATAGTTTGGATTTGAAGGGCAATAATGTTCATCAATGTAGGATGACATTTTTGATTTTCTTTACATCATAAGCGTTGTTCGTTTGCGGTAGGGGTATCGAGAATGTAAAGTTGGGCAAATGCGCGTTGCTGGTCATCTGAGGGATGTAGTGTTCCAGTTCTATGATAGATCTGGCCATGTATGCGGAAACAGTATGGGCCATATCCAGGAGGTGGTGAAATACTTGCACCCATGGAGGCAAAAGCAAAGGAACTGTTAATACTTCGAATATTATCCATGAAATTTTTGCTAAATTCACTTTGCCCTTTCAGCAAACATGTAAAGACATCAGGATATTGTAGTATGGGTGCATGGACTTTACCCTTCTGATAGCAGAGCGTAATGTTGTTATTAGAAGGTATCTCTGCTACAAAATGCAAAGCTTGGCAATGCTCACATACATGGGTCATGTCACCACAGCTGTGTTCAGTAATACTATTTTCATCATTAGTGAAAATGTGAGTTTGTAGTAGAAGTGCATGTCCAAACGGGGGGGTTGCGCCTAGTTTTGAGACCAACGTATATTTCTCTTGGTTGCACTTTCTGTGGGCTAACTGTTGCAGCTTGTATGTGAAGAAACTGTGCGTCGGTATTGACTAATGGTGGTATTGATAGGGCAGAAACAGATTGCTGATTAGTTATGTCAGTGAACGGCATATAGGATGAAGTGTGGTAGTAACTTGTTCCACATGCTGATGTGAAAGCATCCTGTTGTGAGTCTACTAATAATGATGAGTAAGAAGCCGTCTGTTGTCGGCGGTGACGGCATGCAGAGGCTTCTTCAGCCAATCTAATGGATTTAGAGTTAGGGGATTCGTGTGTGAGATGACGGCATTTATAAGCCTTAATCTTGTCAAGGCGATGCTGTTTTTCCTCAGGAGTCTCATTAGCACGGCGTTGTTTTTGACGTAGTGCTAAAGCGGCTTTCCTTTAACTGGCATTGCCATACTGTGCGTCGGTATTGACTAATGGTGGTATTGATAGGGCAGAAACAGATTGCTGATTAGTTATGTCAGTGAGCGGCATATAGGATGAAGTGTGGTAGTAACTTGTTCCATATGCTGATGTGGAAGCATCCTGTTGTGAGTCTACTAATAATGATGAGGAAGAAGCCATCTGTTGTCGACGGTGACGGCGTGTAGAGGCTTCTTCAGCCAATCTAATGGATTTAGAGTTAGGGGATTTGTGTGTGAGAAGACGACGTTTATAAGCCTTAATCTTGTCAAAGCAATGGTGTTTTTCCTCAGGAGTCTCATTAGCACGGCGTTGTTTTTGACGTAGGGCTAAAGCTGCTTTCCTTTCACTGGCATTGGCATACTTTTTGGTATGACTCATGTTGGCACAGGTAAAGGAGTCTATTTGGCAGTTATCTGGCAGTGAAGAAGGCGTCCTGGAGTATTGTAGTGTAAACAGATACTTATAGTACTTATAGTCTTCTTATAGAAGTGGGGTACAACAAAACAGGGCATATAAATGGCGTGAGATAAATGACTTATTAACTGGTGTAATTAGGCAGAAGACTTAAACTGGGGTCCTCCTGTAGTTATGCTTAACGTTTGAAGAAATTGGTGTCTTCCTAGTCGAGGCAAAATTGGCCCTGTAATTGCCCAGCAGTAGTTATGAAGTGGTAGAGGCAAATTGGCCCTCTAATTGCCCAGCAGTAGTTATGAAGTGGTGGAGGCAAATTGGCCCTGTAATTAGACACCGGCAGTGAACAGGCAGAGGAGCAAGGCAACACGTCCGCACAGCAAGTCGGCGTGAGGTAAATGACAAAATTCCGCGGGATCCAAGATGGCATCGGCGAAATCTCGCGAGATTTCGCCAACGCCAACTTGAGTATCGCAGGATTTCGCCGATCCAAGATGGCGTCGCCGCAAGAATATGTCGTGGACAACGTCTGGATCCACGATGGCGCCGGTGGAAGAAAATGTCGGGGATCGTGCTGATGCCGACGGTGATCGTGGAGCAGCGGCGATGACGGCGTGAGTATGAGAGACGGAGTGAGAGAAAGGGTCGTATGTGGACTGAAAGAGGGGGGACATGAGTGGAGATGGTGAAAGGTGAGAGGAGTGTGTGTTGAGGAGGTGTGTGTGTTGAGGAGGAGTGTGTGTTGACTGTTATCATGGCAAGAGGTGTGTGGTGACAGCTGGCATGGTGAGGAAGGTGTGTGTTAGGAAGGTTTATGGTGTCGGGGAGCGTGCAGGGGGCAGAAGAGGCATAGTGCTACTGCCAAAGGCAGCTTCTGTCTGGATGTGACGTCTCCAAGTTACAACCGGACAGAAGCTGCATTACAACCGGACGGAAGCTGCTTGGCGCATTTATTATTAGAGATATACTTGGAAGACATGGCATTAATTAAAAAAACCTGACAGAATCAGACAAATGTTAAATTACAACGACAAGTCTTTGCAATAACATAACCATAGCAAACTCAGTCTTGCAACACCAAGAAATGACAGCATGCATGCGGAACCCCAACCAGCAGTAATCAGAGGAAGGGGGCAAAGGAAGGTATGTGTGCGCGAACATGTTTTGGGCATCGAGGCATCGGCTGGCCCTGAGGATGTATACACGTTGAAGACGATTCCCCGTCATTTTAAGCTTTGCACACTAGTGACAGTAGCCAGATACGGTTCAGAGGGATTGACACTATTGATATCAATATACGGGGTGGCAAATTATCCACCAGACTGGCACGTATATTGATATCAATAGTGTCAATCCCTCTGAACCGTATCTGATTACAGCTGGTTGGGGTTCCGCATGCATGCTGTTGGCATTTCTTGATTTAAATTTTTTATATATTTTTTAGGTATTTTTATGTTTTGGGTTCCCCGATGGACTTGCTTGTTTATTGAAGAAGTGGATGATGCCTTCATGGTATGGCTTTTTGGACTGACATGCTGTTACACAGATGAAGTGGATGTTATATATCTATCTCCATTACTGGTGTTGCAAGACTGAGTTTGCCATGGTTATGTTATTGCAAAGACTTGTCGTTATAATTTAACATTTGTCTGATTATGTGTCAGGTTTTTTTAATTAATGCCATGTCTTCCAAGTATATTTATATAATATATCATATTATGATAACCAATTATGCTGTGTTATTTGTTTAATAGTATTAAGGTGGATAGTTGGTTGTACATACCCTGATATCATATTGCTCTTCTTCTTTAAACTTTGCCAAATGTATTCTTTATTTTCATTTGTGTGTCATAAAGGGATTACTATTCTAATGTTAATCTCATTTCTTATTGTAATGACTCTGCATGATTTTTGCTATAACTCGCATAGTAGTATGTTATCTTGTATATGATTATTATTACATCATGCCGCTGTTGTGGTTATTATATACAGGTCTTGTTTTTCGTCCACTTCTAATATGTCATGGCTGCCCTCACTCCCCTTTCTGCACCTGCGTTGTGCTCCAGGCATTCTCGGACGGCGCCGGGGAGTTATGGGCATCTAGTCACGTGGAGCCCCACGTGATCTGGACGTCACACCTCCCCGTTCATTGTACTTGGACGGCTTGGGCATCCCTCAGGTTACAGACCATTAGATCCGCCAACACTGTCTGCGCAACTGCGGGGACTTATGGCGTGGGCGTTGTCTCGGGAACGGTTGACCACTTCCGGTTGCGTCATTTGCGGTCCTTCCGGTTTTATGCCCTTTTCAAACTGAGTGTTCGTGCTTAATAGTGCGCCCCCTGACAAAGGTGCTTCTGAATCGCGCGTTGGGTCAGGCACGGGAACCCTCTGTTTGCCTGCACTTGCATCCTTCAGGTAACATATAATATGAGTATGATTGATTTGATCTTTATTTGACGTGTTATCTATCAGCTTGCAATATGAGATGGCCTTTTAGGTATCTTGATTGCGTTATTTCTTTGCTGATTCAATCCTGATTAGTGATTTTCCTTTATGTCATATATGGCAATATTCTTGTATTATCGGCAACATGGTTCACCTTGTCCTGATTCTTTGTAATGACTAACTAGCACTGTTGCATGTTTTAGCGCATTTTGTTCCTTGCCTTACCACATAATAAAGCAATTTAATATCTTGACCATTGGTTGTTGTTTTTGGACTCGTCCCTCCCCTTTTTTCAACACTGTATACAGCAGAACGCTTCTGATACAGTAACCTTTTTAGCTATTTATATTCTGGTGTAATCCATAATGAGCCTGTAAATGTCTGTCTGTTACCCCAGCAATATATTTGGAACTTTAAGATTACCCCAACACTGTATACAGCTGTACGCTTGTGTTACATAACCCATTTACAGCTTTTCATATTCTTGTGTAATCCATACTGGGCCTGAGAGCATTTGTGTCTGCCTCCTGAAATGTATACGGAGAATCAGATGTTTACATTATACTATATATACCTTGTATCTGGTGATACTGTACCCTTTTTCACCTTTTTATTTTATTGGGTAATCCATACTGAGCCTGTGAGCATCTGTGTATGACTCATGAAATACATACGGAGATTTACTGTTATCCCTAGACTGTATAGAGCTGTACGCTTCTGATACCGTACCATATATCTTCTGGTATTTTGGGTCAATTTTCTAAAACATGAGGAGGTATGGTGGAAGAGGACGTGCCAAAAACACAATAGCAGCTAAGGCAGGAGGTGTTGAGGATGCGTCATGGTGTAGCTCTGGAAGGCCTGTAAGGCTCCATTTTCTGGGAGTAGGTAGACTGCTTTTAAAGCCGGAGCTTCTGTTTTTGGCTTACATTGCTGAAACAGCCTCCAACTCTATCGCCTCCTCTTCTGAAGTTTTAAAAAATGCAAGCACTGAGTCGTAAGTGCGGGCTTCTGGTCAAGAGCAACCACTTTCCTTGTGTCCTTCACCCACACCAAAAGTGAAGGATGCGGCAGCACACACTTCAGATTACTCCATGGATCTCTTTTCACATGCCATGCCTGGGTTAATTAAAAATAGGGCCCATCATGTACTGGAGCAATGTAAATGGGGTAGATCAGACACTGGAGCAGCATCTAAGGGGCACATTATACACTGGAGGATTACAAATGGGGCCCATTATATATGGAGCATTATTAGGGCCCATAATACACTGGAGCATCATCCATGAGGCCCATCATGTACTGGAGCAATGTAAATGGGGCAGATCAGACACTGGAGCAGCATCTAAGGGGCACATTATACACTGGAGAATTACAAATGGGGCCCATTATATATGGAGCATTATTAGGGCCCATGATACACTGGAGCATCATCCATGAATCTATGAGGCCCATCATGTACTGGAGCAATGTAAATGGGGCAGATCAGACACTGGAGCAGCATCTAAGGGGCCCATTATACACTGGAGCATTACAAATGGGGCCCATTATATATGGAGCATTATGGGGAGCTCATCATATACTGTATGGAACATTATATGTGACTAAGTATTTGGTATGGAGAAATATATGGGGCTCATTATTCTCTATGGTGCACAATGTGGTGGCCATAACACTGTATGGAGTAATATACTGTCCTGTTATTGAGCTATTGTACAATTTAAAATAGATCAGTCATGTCTAGAGTTGAGTGAAACGGGTCGAAAATATTCAAAAGTCGCTGACTTTCGTCAAAGTCGGGTTTCATGAAACGAAACCCGACCTTAGCGTGAGGTCAGCCACGAGGTCGTCAACCATTGCGCCAAAGTCGCGTTTCAAAAGATGCTTTAGCGCCCTTTTTCAGCCAATTAGGAAGAACGGACACTGTGGGCAACGTGATGACATACTGTATGCAGCGGTCACCACCATCTTTGAGAAGGGCATGCAAGTGATTGGCTTGCTTTGTGTGGCGTCACAGGGGGTATAAAAGGGTATGCACGCCGACCGCCATGTTACTTATGCTGATCTCAGAATAGAGAGAGCTGCTGCTGCTGCTGATTCTGTAGGGAGAGCGTTAGGAAGGCCAAAAGAAAAAAAACCGCTTCTGCTGATAGCGCTTTTCACTGTAGTTAGTGTGCAGTGAAAGGTGAAGATTTTTGCTTTTGTGCAGCAGCGCTGGTGGTGATTAGGCTGCCTTTTAAGGCTACCTGCATTGCTGTGTGCACACTGGTGTTCAAACTGCTTTTTTAAAAGCAATCCAAATTTTATTGTTTTGTCCTGGTGAGGTACTGAGCGTTCATTTTTTCACACACCGTACACCGGTGTACGCTCCTCACACAGTACCGTGTACGGGCTGTTATCACGGCCAAATTGAAGCTATCTGTGTGTGACTCTGTAAGGAAAAGCCGAGGAGTTTGTCCGTTCTTACAGACCTACACCTTAGAGTTTTGTCCATTTTTCAAACAGTTTCGTATATCTGCTGTTTGATTACATTCAAAACTAGGGAGAGACAGCGTGTGTCAGTCCATATACAAAAACACAGAGCTTGACAATCTGTGTGTGACTCTGTAAGGAAAAGCCGAGGAGTTTGTCCGTTCTTACAGACCTACACCTTAGAGTTTTGTCCGTTTTTCAAATAGTTTCATATATCTGCTGTTTGATTACATTCAAATCTAGAGAGAGACAGCGTGTGTCAGTCCATATACAAAAACACGGAACTTGACAATCTGTGTGTGACTCTGTAAGGAAAAGCCGAGGAGTTTGTCCGTTCTTACAGACCTACACCTTAGAGTTTTGTCAGTTTTTCAGTTTCGTATATTTGCTGTTTGATTACATTCAAAACTAGAGAGAGCGTGTGTCAGTCCATATACAAAAACACGGAGCTTGACAATTTTACATACACACACCGTACAGAGTTGTACGTGTACGCTCCTCTCACCGTACCGTGTACCGGCTGTTATCATGGCCAAATTGAAGCTATCTGTGTGTGACTCTGTAAGGAAAAGCCGAAGAGTTTGTCCATTCTTACAGACCTACACTCTAGGGAGATTCCAATTCTGCCCAATTCTATATACACCTTGTAGTTTGTCATACACTAGGCAATTTCTGCCTGTTACATTGCGGTGTAATATACACAGGGCCTGACAGAATACAACGGTGTCCTTAAGTCTGTAGAGAGATTCCATTTCTCCCCAGTCCTCTATGCACCGTTTTTACACCATCCAGATTCAGCCTGCTACTTTGAGGTGTAAAATACACAGGGCCTGACAGAATCCAACTGTGTCCTGAAGTCTGTAGAGAGATTCCATTTCTCTCCAGTCCTCTATACACCTTTTTTACACCATCCAAAATCAACCTGTTACTTTGAGGTGTAAAATACACAGAGCCTGACAGAATCCAACTGTGTCCTGAAGTCTGTAGAGTGATTCCATTTCTCCCCAGTCCTCTATACACCTTTTTTACACCATCCAGAATCAGCCTGTTACTTTGAGGTGTAATATACACAGGGCCTGACAGAATCCAACTGTGTCCTGAAGTCTGTAGAGAGATTCAATTTCTCCCCAGGCCTCTATACACCTTTTTTACACCATCCAGAATCAGCCTGTTACTTTGAGGTGTAAAATGCACAGGGCCTGACAGAATCCAACTGTGTCCTGAAGTCTGTAGAGAGATTCCATTTCTCCCCAGTCCTCTATACACCTCTTTTACACCATCCAGAATCAGCCTGTTACTTTGAGGTGTAATATACACAGGGCCTGACAGTATCCAACTGTGTCCTGAAGTCTGTAGAGTGATTCCATTTCTCCCCAGTCCTCTATACACCTTTTTTACACCATCCAGAATCAGCCTGTTACTTTGAGGTGTAATATACACAGGGCCTGACAGAATCCAACTGTGTCCTGAAGTCTGTAGAGAGATTCAATTTCTCCCCAGGCCTCTATACACCTTTTTTACACCATCCAGAATCAGCCTGTTACTTTGAGGTGTAAAATGCACAGGGCCTGACAGAATCCAACTGTGTCCTGAAGTCTGTAGAGAGATTCCATTTCTCCCCAGTCCTCTATACACCTCTTTTACACCATCCAGAATCAGCCTGTTACTTTGAGGTGTAATATACACAGGGCCTGACAGTATCCAACTGTGTCCTGAAGTCTGTAGAGTGATTCCATTTCTCCCCAGTCCTCTATACACCTTTTTTACACCATCCAGAATCAGCCTGTTACTTTGAGGTGTAATATACACAGGGCCTGACAGAATCCAACTGTGTCCTGAAGTCTGTAGAGAGATTCAATTTCTCCCCAGGCCTCTATACACCTTTTTTACACCATACAGAATCAGCCTGTTACTTTGAGGTGTAATATACACAGGGCCTGACAGAATCCAACTGTGTCCTGAAGTCTGTAGAGTGAATAAAATACTCCCCACTACTATATACACCTTGTACCTTGTTTTACAGTACCATATAGTTGGTGGTATTTTGGGTACATTTTCCCCAAAAATGAGGAAGTGTGGTGGAAGAGTCCGCGGAATTGGGGATGGGTTGGCAGCTGGTAATGAAGGTGTTGGTGGTGGATCTGCTGGTAGTGGCAAAAGCAAAATAGCACCAAATGCAGGAGGTGTTGAGCCTGCATCATCGTCTGGCTCCACAAGGCCTCGAAGTCTCCCTTTTCTGGGAGTAGGTAAACCGCTTTTAAAGCCGGAGCTTCAGGAACAAGTTTTGGCATACATTTCTGACTCAGCCTCCAGCTCTATTGCCTCCTCTTCTGAAGTTTTAAAAAATAAAAGCACTGAGTCGTTATTGGAGGCTCATGGTCATGAACCACACCTTTCCTTGTGTCCTTCACTCCAACCAAAATTGAAGGATGTGGCAGGCCACACTACAAATTACTCCATGGAGCTGTTTTCACATACCATGCCTGGGTTGTCAAGTCAAATCGTGAATTACCCAGGCCAAGATGAATCTGACATGGAGTGCATTGATGCACAGCCACTGCTAGATTTATCTGCTGGTACATTCACTCAGAGCACTACATTGTCCTCGCAGTGTACTGAGCCAGAATCTGACCCTGATGAAACTCAGGTGCCCCCTCCCGCATACTATACCACCATACACGGCGACACAGAGGAAGGTGCACATGACATTGAAGAGGAGGTGATGGATGACCCAGTTGTTGACCCAGATTGGCATCCATTGGGGGAAGAGGGTGCCGCTGCCAATAGCTCAGAAGAGGAGGAGGAGGAGCATCCGCAGCAGGCATCGACATCGCAACAGCTGTTTTCTGGCATGCCCAGATCAGTCCAAAAACGGGTTACAAAAACCAAAAGAGTTGCAGGACAGCTTGGCCAGACGGTCAAAATAGCTCAGCGTGCAAGGCCTCAAAATGTCTTCCATAGTAGGAAGAGTGCAGTGTGGCACTTTTTTGAACAAAATACTAATGATCAGGCAAAGGTTATCTGTAAGAAGTGCGCAAAGACCTTTAGCCGGGGGAAAAATCTGTGAAATTTGAATACCAGTTGCATGCTTAGACATTTAACCACCATGCACTTGCAAGCGTGGATGGACTACCAAACCTCGCGTACCACATGTGCAACTGCTCCCAAAGAAGGTAGTCAGCAACGCTACATTGTTTCCCCCACTGTAAGCCCACCGGTTAGCACACAACCAGCAGCAAATGTTGAGGTGTCGTCGCAAGGCCAAAGCAGTCAGGGAATCACAATGTTATATCAACGAAAGACTGAATCTAGGCCATCAGAAAGAACATCAACTCCATCACCATCATCAACTCTCTCTCAGTCCGCCATGTCCACCGCTAGTTCCACAATATGCAGCTCTCATGTCCAGCTCACCCTACCAGAGACTATGAGTAGGACAAGATAGTTCTCATCCGCGTACACTGGGTTTGAACGCCCACATTGCCAAACTAATCTCATTAGAGATGATGCCCTACTGGTTGGTTGAAAGCGCAGCTTTCCGCGAACTCATGGCCTACGCAGTACCACGCTATGACCTATCCAGTCGCCACTTCTTTTCTCGCAAAGCCATCCCAGCCCTCCACCTTCATGTGAAAGACCGCATTGTCCATGCACTCAAGCAATCAGTGAGTGGAAAGGTGCACCTCACAACTGATGCATGGTCCAGTAGGCATGGCCAGGGCCGTTATGTGTCCATCACTGCGCACTGGGTTAATGTGGTGGATGCAGGGTCCACAGGGGACAGCGGTGGTGGGACAGTGCTGCCTAGCCCACGGTATAGGAAACAGTTGGCTGTAGGCGTTCGACCCTCCTCCTCCTTCTCCAGAAGCAAAAGCTCGTCCACAGAGCGCAGTCGCACGAGCACTCCATCCGCAGCTGCAGTGTTGCACATGAGGTGTCCCCCTATCGATCAGCTAGTGGAAAGCGTCAGCAGGCTGTGTTGCAGATGATGTGTTTGGGCGACAGACACACCGCGGAGGTACTGGCTGACTACTTGCAGCGACAAACTGGGCATGTCATGGCTGGCTGTCATGGCTGGGCAGTCTACATCTTGAGGCAGGCAAGGTAGTTAGTGATAACGGCCGGAATTTGGTGGCAGCCATAGCCCTTTCAAAACTTAGACACATACCTTGCTTGGCTCACACCTTGAACCTGGTGGTGCAGTACTTCCTCAATAATTATCCAGAGTTAACAGACCTGCTCCATAAGGTTTGAAGACTGTGCTCACAGATCCGCCAGTCGCCGGTACACTCCAGTCATATGCAGAAGCTGCAGCGATTGCTCCACTTTCCCAAGCACCGCCTAATTATCGACGTTCCACCAAGGTGGAACTCCACCCTGCACATGGTTGAGCGGCTGTGCGAACAGAGGCAGGCCGTAATGCATTTGTGGGAGGATACACGGGCAGGCACTTTGAGGGCAGACATGAAGTTGGCAGGTGTGCAGTGGTCAAAGCTGAAAGATCTCTGTAACGTCCTTCAGTGTTTTGAGGAATGCACATGGCTGGTAAGCGCAGACGATGCCATCATAAGCATGAGCATCCCACTTATGCGTCTGCTCATGCAAACTTTAACGCACATTAAGGAGCAGGCATCTGCAGCCGAGGAGGAAGAGGAGGAGGGAAGCCTTGATGACAGTCAGCCATTGTCTGGTCAGGGAAGTCCCGTGGACGAGGTGGAGGAAGAAGAGGAGGAGGAGGATGATGATGGGGATGATTATTTAGTGGAGAAGGATGCTTCTAGTGGGGCTACAGAAAATGTCGGTGTGGCAAGGTCTGGTACAGGGTTTGTGCGTGACTGGAGGGATGTGGATTTGCCAGAAAGTGCGCCTCCACCAAGCACTCACAGTGCATCATTGACACCAGGAACATTGGCCCACATGTCAGATTATGCCTTGCATTCCCAGCACACAGAAGCAGTGATGGTTCTCACATGAGCCGTAGGGGCCCAGGGCAGCTTGGAAGAGGTGTTCGTGGTGCACACAGCAGAAGTGGCGTTGGAGACAGGGGTTTCATGACCATGTTGTGGACTGATTTTTCAACTCCCGCTCACATGACTGATAATATTGCATCAATTGAAAGTGACAGGAGACAGCAGTTGTCAACTATGGTTACAAACTACTTCTCGTCCCATATCGATGTTCTCCCTCACAGGTCATTCCCATTTGACTATTGGGCCGCTAAACTGGACTCCTGGCCAGAATTGGCACAATATGCCTTACAGGAGCTCGCTTGCCCAGCTGCAAGTGTGCTATCGGAAAGAGTCTTCAGTGCAGCTGGATCAATCCTGACAGAAAAAAGGACCCATCTGTCGACCAAAAATGTGGATGATCTAACCTTCATTAAAATGAACCATGCATGGGTTTCCAAGGATTTTGTCCCACCTTACCCTGATGACACATAGGTTGCCAGAAAAATGGCTTGATTTGGTCCTCCACTTCCTCGGACTTGACCAATTTCGCCTTTAGCAGCAGCTGAATGTCCCACATCAACATATGCCATTTTGTAAACCTCCATAACTGGGCTGTCTCCCCCCCCATGGCCGGGGCCACCACCTAGCGCACGCAACCATGTGAGTGCCGTTGCCCTGGACAGGTGGGTAGGCCGACTCTTGGGCGCGGGCACTGGCACAGGTTCCTTCATAGTGCAATCAAGTGTCTCTGACGGTGGGGGTGCACACCCGCCGTCAGACACACCGCCGTACTATGAGGGGCCCTGTGCCAGTACTGACGCCCACGAGTGTGCCCCCCTTGCTTGGGCAGGGCCACAGCATTTGCAATGTTTACCTCTCCCTGCTCCTCCGCTGTGTAGTCTGGGCTGTCAAATCCTTCACTGGGACTGCCACTACAAATTTGTTGAACTGATATATGATGATTAAGACGTAGCTATGCCCTGTCCCGCTGGCCGGGCTCTAGCTTCAGATGATCAATGGCTTCCATTTCTTATGGACATTGACTCACAGTGACATGCAGTGGTGGTTTATCATCAGCTTTCACAGTTTTCCTACTCACAGACGTGTGACATTCCGGCACACATTTTTAAATGTGCCCTCTCATGCCAATCCTATAGAATCGCCAACGGCCTGTGGCTTCTGTCTTTTGCACTCAAAAGTTACGTGACAGATCATGATAGGCAGTGAGCACCATGTTTACATCTCTCCCTGTGATAAAAATTTGATGGAGATGAGTAACGCTGATGGGATCAACGGTACTGCGATACAGCAACACTTTCTTCACAACTAACTGTTTTTGCTTTCTCCACACACAAATTAATTGAGGGTCAGCATCGCCTCTGAGAATTGTGTGACAGAAGTTTTTCCCCTGATTCTTAATTCCTAGATTTCTGCAATCACTAGACTTTATGTCAGTAATTGTATGCATCTCATTTCCTATTGCGGAGAGGCTGGACTATCTTACTGAGACAGAAATATATAAGAATATTTAAAAATACCACCATAAGTGTATACTGGTGTGCGCTTCAAATACATTTCCTTTTTTCTACTTTTTAGATTGTTGTCTAATCCATACTGAGAACACGGAGATTTTAAATGTTTAAACTATGCTCTATATATCTGCTATCCAGTGATAATGTACCCTTTCTCAACATTGTACTATCTGGTTAAATCCATACTGGGCCTGAGACCGTCTGAGCCTGCCTCCTGATCTATAGACATAGGTTTTTAAGGTGTAAACTATGCTATACATACCTGTAATCTGGTGATACGTTACCCTTTCTCACCTTTGTCCAATCACGTCTAATCCATACTGGGCCTGGGACCGTCTGAGCCTGCCTCCTGATCTATAGACATAGGTTTTAACGTGTAAACTATGCTATACATAAAGTACCTGTAATCCGGTGATACGTTACACTTTCTCACCTTTGTCCAATCTGGTCAAATCCATACTGGGCCTGAGACTGCTTTGAGTATTGTATTGCTGTATTGTGCCGCAGTGACTGTTGTCCTTGATGGCACTGTTGGGTTTCGTGCTAGATATATTCTAGCAGGAAACCCAACAGTGTCATCGGGCACTACAGTGACTGCTTTGAGTATTGTATTGCTGTATTGTGCCGCAGTGACTGTTGTCCTTGATGGCACTGTTGGGTTTCGTGCTAGATATATTCTAGCAGGAAACCCAACAGTGTCATCAGGCTCTAGTGACTGCTTTGAGTATTGTATTGCTGTATTGTGCCGCAGTGACTGTTGTCCTTGATGGCACTGTTTTTTTTTCCCAACAGTGGACAAAGTCCGAACACGTTGGCGTTCGATCAAGGACCGCTTCAACAGTGATGTTCGTGCTGAGTGCCAGGTTCACAGTGGATCTGTGTCAAGGACCAGAACTAGATACCGTCACTACCACGCGTTGCAGTTCCTAAGACCAGTCCTTGCCACGAGATCGTAAGTATTATAAATTTTGGGTTTTTATTTTTATTAATCTGTGTTTTTCTAATCCACAGCTGATGCTTCTTGTAAAGGCATGGTAGTAATGATTTTCCTTTCTTCCACAGCACCTGGAGCAGCACCCTGCAACCTGGCCCTGGAGCGGTCCTTCCTCGGATGTCCTCTGACCCGTCCCAGCCATCCGACAGCCAGGAAGCACCTTGCAGGTCAGACACACACACAGCTGGTGACCAGGAAGCTGGGCCATCAGGTGTTCCCCTGTCCCAGGTCTCTGCCACTGGTTATGCGGTCACTACCCACCAGCGGCAGAGGGCCTTGGACAGGAATGTCTTGCCCGAGTTTATGCATTTGAGCGAGGCCTTTAGTGCCAGCCTCAAGTCGCTGTCCGACAGAGTTGAAAGCGGTTTTGCACTCATGGAACGTGGTTTTAACCACTTTGAACACCGCTTCAATTCTGTAGAACAGCGCCTTGACCGTCTGGAGGCCGATCTCAACAGACCAGCGCACCATTTTTTTAGTAAGATTGAAAAGGGCATGGCGGAACACCTTAGTCCTGAGCAACAGCCGAATGTGCTGCAGGCCTGCAACAATGCTTTCTTGCAGGGTATGCAGCATAATCGGTACGGTCAGCAGTCAGTGGTGTCATTTCCACCTGTGCCCCCATTGACTCGCTTCACCTCACTACCGACTTGTGCTGCATACCACTGCACGGACACCTCTATTCAAAGCCAGGACACCCACTGATACACCACCACAAGTCTGAGTTCAGCTGGTCACTTCACCAACACCACCATGGCAAGCACTGCTCCTGTCTGGAGCACCACCGCCACCCCCATGCATGCGTAGAGCTCAGCCACCACTAGGCAAACGTGGAACAGCCCTGCCGCTACAACAACATGTAGTAGCCCTGCCACCACCACTCCGCAAACCTGGACCATCACTGCCGCCACCAGTCCTCCTGCAAGGACGAGCACTGCCAACCAAGAGCATCAGCAGCAGCCACAGCAGCAGCAGGCACAGCAGCAACAGCCACAGCAGCAGCAGGCACAGCAACAGCAGGCACAGCAGCAGCAGCCACCGCAGCAGCAGCCACATCAGCAGCAGCCACCTCAGCAGCAGCCACAGCAGCAGCAGCCACAGCAGCAGATGGGGGACCTCCATTCAATATTTGCCCCAAGTTCAAGGCGAAATCAATCAAGGCGGGTATTGGGCCCAAGTCGGTCCAGGCAGACAAGCCTACGGCGACATGCAATTAGAACAAATGTACCTGAACCGATTTCCTCTCCTCCAAGTGTTCCTAGTTTAATTCCCTTAACTGGACTACCTTCCCCAACAAGTTTTGTTGCCCCTTCCCCTCAAACACCGTCTTCAACTGCAAGTGTTGCATCTTCCCTGCACACCCACAAATTGCAACCATCTGCCCCCAAATGCCGAAAAAAATAATTTTATTTTTATTTTTGTGGTTAAAAATAAATTTACATTTGTGGTTCACCATTACAAAGTTTGATTAATGTTTTTTGCGCCGCTCACACACACTGATGTGTAAATACACGTAATATGTTAAAAACCAAGGCCTAATATAGTCATATACAAAGGCCTAGTATAGGAATATGTGAAATAACAAGGCCTAGTATAATAAATACCAAGGCCTAGTATAATCATGTGTTAAATACCAAGGCCTAGCATAGTCATATGTGAAATACCACGTCCTAGTATAGTCATACCAAGGCCTAGTGTAATAACTCAAGTTTTACCAACTAGGATCTGATTTCCTGAAAAACAAACTGGTGAATCTTGTCTAAAAAAATAAATTTCTTTCTAAAAAAATGTTTCTTTCTACACTACCAAAATTTTGGTTAATGTTAAATAAAAGTTGGAATTGAGCTGATTACATTCATCCACTCAATGCTGACTTTTATTCCCCATTGACTTTCATTGGGGTTGGGTTTTGAACAAATCACATACTTTTTTTTACACTAGTTGGACAATTTTCTTTTGAAAAAATTTGGTTTCCTGATTCATGGCCTGGTTAATACACATCAGATTTAACATGCAGCTTTGCTTATGTTCCAATATATTTCACGCAGACTAGCAATGCTGCATTTTAACTCATATGTGTATTTACCTGCCCAGGTGTGAGAACATCAAAAAATTCACAGTTATACATGGGAAGTTTTTTATTTAATTGGAGTTTAAAAAATATAGTGCACTCAGTAATGGTATCAAATAAGGTTTTTTATTACCATAAACAAACAAAAACATTATTACAACATTTCATCTTGCCAGTGCACCCGTCCTACATCAGAAATAAAGTAGGCCGCAAATTGGTTCCTCATTTGGCCAACTTCAACGGATGACCTGAGAGGGTGCTGAGTGAATTCAGGCAATGGGTTAGGAGCATCATCGTCCAGTTCAAAGGTCGGGTGCTCTTTAGCCATCACAAAATTATGTAGAACCACACAGGCCTTCACCACCTCATCGACTGTTTCAAGTTTAAGATTAATGGCCGTGCCGAGAATTCGCCATCTGGAGACAAGAATCCCAAAAGCACACTCGACAGTTCTTCTGGCCCTGGTCAGCCTGTAATTAAATATTTTTTTGGTGTGGTCCAAGTTCCGGCTAGAGTAGGGTTTCAGTAAGTTTGCGCACATTTGAAAAGCCTCATCGCCAACCATTACAAAGGGCAGTGGCGGAGCTTCGGTGTGAGGAAGAGGCCGTGGCAT
Source organism: Dendrobates tinctorius (assembly GCF_039654945.1). Taxonomy (NCBI): domain Eukaryota; kingdom Metazoa; phylum Chordata; class Amphibia; order Anura; family Dendrobatidae; genus Dendrobates; species Dendrobates tinctorius. The sequence goes on from NW_027361921.1 coordinate 26,867,070, forward strand.
AGGGAAATTAAATTGGTTGCCATACAACCTCCGGCCCATGTCTGAGTTTTTAAAAGCCTGTGAGTCATTACCACGGCCAAATGCTCCAATGTCCACTGCTACAAACATACATCCGGCATCCGCAATGGCCATGAGTACTATTGAAAAGTACTTTTTGTAATTATAGTACTCAGATCCTGTTCTTTGGGGTTTGATGATCCGTATGTGTTTACCATCAACAGCTCCCAAACAGTTGGGGAAATTGCATACTGTCCAGAATTTGTCAGCAATTTCCATCCACTTTTCAGCGGTGGGCAGGGGCATAAATTCTGGACAAAGAACATTCCAGAGAGCCCGGCAGGTGTCCGCAACAATTCCAGACAAGGTAGAGATTCCAATACGGTACTGGAAGTGTAGTGAAGATAGGGTTTCTCCAGTCGCCAGGAATCTGTGAACAGAGAAAGAAGTAAAATTAATATTTATGTATATTATTTTAAAAAACTATAAAATAAAATATTAATACATTCACGAAAACTAATTACCCAAGGTTTTGAATACTAAATTTTAAAAAAACCCATCAGACCGCACCCCTTGGTTTTTAAATATTGCGTACCGTAATGTCACCAGTAGCCGTTCCTCAGGAGGAATCGCACGACGGAGCTGTGTGTCCTGTCTCCGGATGGATTGTTGGACACGAGCAAGCAAATCCCTGAAGCTTTATTGGGACATCCGGATATAATCTGTAAATTTCTCCGGGTTTGCCTGTAGCTCACTGTAGAGGGTGTGGTATGCCCCACGGCTCTCCCGGAGTTCGACAATCGGATGTATCCACATACGCCGCCGCTGCCGTCTTCGCTGCCTCTGTCTCTTCCTTTGTTCTTGGCAAGCAACTGCATACGCCTGAGCCATCGCGATGTCCAAATCCAAGTTGAAGTGAAAACTCTTCCAGCGCAGATCCATGGTGACACGAGAAGAATCAAGCAAATCGGAAGAATACTGTAGACAGGGTCTATATGTTACATACCACACCGCCCACTGACGTCCCATTGGTCTTGTGTGTTGTTGAATGTTTTTTTTTTCTTTTTTGGGGGTTGTCCAAAAATCTGTAAAAAAACGCAAACGCACAAAAAACGCATACAAACGCACAAAAACGCTGCGTTTTTTTCCTGCATGCACATAAAAATGCTTGAAAAAAACGCAGCGTTTGTATGCATTTGTATGCATTTTTTCTATGCGTTTTTTTGCGCTAAAAACGCGCTGCAAAAAAAAGCAAGTGTGAAATTAGCCTAAACTATGTTATACATACCTGTAATCCGGTGATACATTACCCTTTCTCACCTTTGTCCAATCTGGTCAAATCCATACTGGGCCTGAGACCGTCTGAGCCTGCCTCCTGATCTATAGACATTGTTTTTTAATGTGTAAACTATGCTTTACATACCTGTAATCCGGTGATACATTACCCTTTCTCACCTTTGTCCAATCTGGTCAAATCCATACAGGGCCTGAGACCGTCTGAGCCTGCCTCCTGATCTATAGACATAGGTTTTTAATGTTTAAACTATGCTACATATACCTGCTATCCAGTGATAATGTACCCTTTCTCAACTTTGTACAATCTGGTCAAATTCATACTGGGCCTGAGAACGGCTGCTGAGCTGTTAAGGAAGCTACAGCACCTGTGGTTTGGACACGTAATTTTTTCATTTTGTCAGGAATGCCGGTTTGGCCTAATTCCATAATTGCGGTTGACCTGCACTTACTGGGAAATCATCGTTCGTGGGGAATATTTTGAATCCCAGATCCCCTTCACTAACGGTGTTCAGCGGGTTATCAGCACCTGTAAGCGACAAAAGCTGGTCCTTTCAGTGTAGCGCGCATTCAGCCCCAGACATGTAAGGGCATGATATACCTGTTATTGCTCGATCTCGAGAGCCAGAGCCTCGCGTATCCCTCTAGTAAGATTGACGTGTACCGCGGGGGCATGCCAGAGTCTCGGTCGTTAACGGAATAAAGCTGAGAAATCGCTAGCACAACTACAAACGGACATACCACTCCACACACAGATTCGACAAAGCTTGCAATCTGTCCATCTTTTCTGTAGCTTGTATGGTTGTGGTTTCCCGGGTGGAATCCAATTAAGCCACAGGCGCCACAACTGGTGGTGCCCTTTTGGACATTCCTTTAAGGTTCAGCTTTGCAATCATACAGCCCCCGGAAACCAAACACTTTGCCTTCATGGACGCTGTTTGGAGGTTCGTGGGAATAACGCCGCCCCATCGTCAGTTGGCATAATTTATTGGTGGGAAGTCCGACGGTATATGATCGTGTTCGATTTCAGAATTTTTTATTTTTTTTTGGTTTGTATTTTACATTTTTATTCCAGCCTTTCTGGACTTCATAAGGGCATGACAAGTCTATATCTGTGTCTCCTCCACCTCCTCCTTTTACTCCTCCACCTCTTTTCTAAATGTAGTTGTCCTTTTCCATATGTTATTTTTGTCCTCTGAGCATTTTGTCTGCTTTGGGACACCTTTAAAGGTGTTTTGTAATTGTTTTCTATGTGTTTGTATGTGTTTGTGTTTGCCTGCCATTGTTTTCAATGGGGTTCGACGGTGTTCTTCGAACGTTCGACGAACATTCAACGAACTTGCCTCCTGTGCGATGAATCAAAACACTAGCGGGGTGGCTCAACACTACTCCTGATATATAGAAGTACATTGTTAATGTTTAAACTATGCTATATATACCTGGTATCTGGTGATACTGTACCCTTTCTGCCAGGAAGTCCTCCTCCAACCAACACTCTAAGTGTATCATTGACACCTGGAACATTGTCCCACATGTGTGATTTTTTCTTGCGGATCTTCTTGTTATATTGTGGTGTGATCCATCCTGAGCATGTGAGTGTCTATGGGTTACTCTTGCGATTTAGATGTACATTTAAAAATTACCCCAACACTGTATACAGCTCTACGCTTGGGATACATTACCCATTTACTGCTTGTTATATTCTGGTCTAATCCAAACTGACCAAGTGAGAGTTATTATCTGACTGTGGAAATAAATACTGAGATTGACAACAATGACACCTACACTGTGTACAGCTGTACTCTTGAGATCCATTACCGTTTTATGGCTTTTTAGATTGTGTTGTAATCCAATACTGAGCCTGAGAGTGTCTGTGTGTGCCTCCTCAAATATCTACGGAGATTTAGAATGTTAAAACTATACTATATATACCGGCTTTCTGATGGTACTGTACACTTTGTCTAATTTTTATATTCTTGTCTAATCCATACTGAGCCTGTGAGCGTCTCTGTGTGACTGATGGAATATATAGGAAGATTGACAATCATTCTTTGACTGAATAGAGCTGTATGCTGCTGATACAGTGCCATATATCTGATGTTATTTTGGGTCTATTTTCTGCAAAATTTTGAAGTTTGGTGTAAGAGGCCACGGACGTGGGCGTGGGGGGGCCAGCTGGTGCTGATGGTGGTGGTGCATCTGCTGGTAGTGGCAAAAGCACAATAGAAGTTAAGGCAGGAGGTGTTGAGCCTGTGTCATGGTCTGGCTCCGGAACGCCTGGAAGGCTACCTTTTCTGGGAGTAGGTTAACCGCTTTTAAAGCCAGAGCATGAGGAACTGGTTTTGGCTTACATTGCCGAAACAGACTCCAGCAAATATGCCCTCCTCTTCTGAAGTTTCAAAAAATGCAAGCACTGAGTCGTCAAGTGCTGGCTTCTGGTCAGGAAGAACCCCTTTCCTTGTGTCCTTCACCCCCACCAAAAGTGAATGATGCAGCAGGCCACACTTCACATTAGTCCATGTAGCTCTTTCTATCATACTATGCCTGGGTTATGAAGTCAAATCGTGAATTCCCAAGTCCAAGATGAATCAGACACGGAGTGTGGGTGGCCAGCCAGGGCAGTGTGGTTAATCGGTACCGGGCCGGTGTCTCACAGGGATGTGTCACGGTGGTGGTTACCCATTCCGTGGCCCTGGGCGTCCGTGCAAAGGGGTGAATTATGTTTATAGGTGAATGATACGTGACGCCACCAGTGGTTTCTGATTAGATTGACCAGCGCTGCAGTGTCGCTTCTCTGGGACAGATGTTGTGGTGCAGCTATGATGTAGAAGCCCTGCCCAGGTAGGGCCGTAGTCGCAGGGCAGATGAAAGAGTTGGTAGATGGTGTGCAGTGCAGGATGTAGCAGAGCCGTGCGCCAGGCACAGGAGAAAGATGACAGACACAGTCATGCAGTTCCCTTACCTGTACTTGGTAAGTGCCATCCAGGACCCAGAGTACAGATGGAGAAGGAGTTGGTCAGCCTGGAAGCCAATTTCAAATTCTCTCTCTGCAGATAGGTAGTGTGGCCTCCGTTCTAGCGCTTATCTGAGGTACTCGCAGTGCTGAGTTCAATGAAGTTCCCCCTGTTGACTCTCTTTTGGAACTTTCTCGTATGGCAGGCAGCCATAGCCTTTTCCTTCTGGCTCCCACACGTCGATGCTGGGGCCTCCGAGCCTTAGTTGGGTACAGAGCATTTACAGCTGCTACTTCCTCCAGTTTCTGCTGCAGGAACGTCAGTGTCCCTACAAACTCGGGGACCGGAATCCGGACCGTGCGCTCCTGCTAGGCGTGAGCCTTAACTCTGCTCATCCTCCAGCTCCCCTTCTCATGTCCGCACACTTCCCCTTCCCTGCACAGAGTGCCCTAACTTACCTCCTCCTGACCACAGAGAGCAGCTCCTCAGCAGTCAGGTTCAGAGGTCTCCCTGCTGGCCTGGAGTGGGAAATGTGTTGTGTGTTGTTTTAACTGCTAGAGAGATCCTTCGTTGCTCCCAGGCATGACATCACACTCCCTAGGAGGAAGGTAATGCCACTGTGGCGACCGTACTCCTGATGACGCCACAAGTGCACTGATACTCAGCCACTTCCAGATGATTCTGCTGGTACATTGACCCAGACCACTTCATTCCCCTCACACTCTACACAGCCAGAATCTGACCTGAGGAAACTCAGGTTCCCCTTCCTGCATACTATACCACCTTACACGGTGACAAAGAGGAAGGTGCAGATGAAAGTGCAGGTTCCTTGAGCAGGTGGGGGGTGCATACTCATGGGCGATGGCACTGGCACAGGGCCCCTCATAGTACGCAAAAGTGTCTCTGCCGGTGGGAGGAAGGCCCGCCGTCAGACACACCGCCACACACTGCCGTACTATGAGGGGCCCTGTGCCAGTGCCGTCGCCAACGAGTGGGCCCCCCTGCTTGCTCCGGATCACAGCACTTGCAACGTTGAAATACTTACCTCTCCCTGCTCCACTGCCATGACGTCTTACACGTGTCCTGACAGTGATATTCTGATCAGAGAGTGCAATGACATCACGTTTGCATGCCCTCTGCCTAAACGGCCAAATGCAGTGAGATGGAAGATGGGGACGACGAGGAGTCCAGACTAGTACAGGGATTCCCTAGCGACGAGACTTATTTAATTGTTTTCAATGTTGGGACAGCAATTTTTGGGAGCACTATACTCTGGAGAATGATATATGGGGCCCACCATACACTGGAGCATTCCAAAGGTGGACATCAGACACTGGAGCAGCATTTACAGGGCCCATTATACACTAGAGCATTAGAAATGGGACCCATTATATATGGAGCATTATTTGGGCCCATAACATAGTAACATAGTAACATAGTTATTAAGTTTGAAGGAAGACTTTAAGTCCATCTAGTTCAACCCATATCCTATCCTAACTTGCCCTAACATGTTGATCCAGAGGAAGGCAAAAAAAACCCATGTGGCAAACAGTAAGCTTCACATTGGGGAAAAAAATTCCTTCCCGACTCCACATTCGGCAATCAGACTAGCTCCCTGGATCAATGCAATATTAAGGAAACTAGTGTATATACCCTGTAATATTATACTTTTAAAGAATGGCATCCAGTCCCTTCTTAAATTTTAGCAGGGAATCACTCATTACAACATCATATGGCAAAGAGTTCCATAGTCTCACTGCTCTTACAGTAAAGAATCCGCGTCTGTGAGTATGCTTAAACCTTCTTTCCTCCAGACGTAGAGGATGCCCCCTTGTCCCCGTCACAGGTCTAAGAGTAAAAAGATCATTTGAAAGGTCTTGGTATTGTCCCCGCATATATTTATACATTGTAATAAGATCAACCCTAAGCCTTCGATTCTCCAAACTAAATAACCCCAAGTGTAATAACCTGTCTTGGTATTGCAGACCCCCTAGTTTCCTAATAACCTTGGTCGCTCTTCTCTGCACCCGCTCCAGTTCAGCTATGTCTTTCTTATACTCCGGAGACCAGAACTGTACACAGTATTCTAAGTGTGGTCGCACTAGTGACTTATATAGAGGTAAAATTATGTTCTCCTCATGAGCATCTATGCCTCTTTTAATGCATCCCATTATTTTATTTGCCTTTGCAGCAGCTGTCTGACACTGGCCGCTAAATGTGAGTTTGTCGTCCACCCATACACCAAGGTCTTTTTCGGTGACTGTTTTGCCCAGTGTTTTACAATTAAGCACATAATTATACATCTTGTTCGTTCTACCCAAGTGCATGACCTTACATTTATCCCCATTAAAGCTCATTTGCCATTTATCAGCCCAAGCTTCTAGTTTACATAAATCCTCCTGTAATATAAAATTGTCCTCCTCTGTATTGATTACCCTGCAGAGTTTAGTGTCATCTGCAAATATTGAAATTCTACTCTCTATGCCCCCTACAAGGTCATTAATAAATATGTTAAAAAGAGGCGGGTCCAAAACTGACCCCTGTGGTACCCCACTGCTAACCGTGACCCAGTCCGAGTGTGCTCCATTAATAGCAACCCTTTGTTTCCTATCCCTGAGCCAGCTCTTAACCCACCTACACATATTTTCCCCTTTCCCCATTGTTCTCATTTTATGTATCAACCTTTTGTGTGGCACCGTATCAAAAGCTTTTGAAAAGTCCATGTACACCACGTCCACTGCATTCCCTTGGTCCAGTCCGGAACTTACCTCTTCATAAAAGCTTATCAGATTAGTCTGACAGGAACGGTCCCTTGTAAACCCATGTTGATATTGGGTCATAAGGTTATTCTTCTCCAGATACTCCAGTATAGTATCTCTTAGAAAACCCTCCAGCATTTTACCCACAGTTGAGGTTAAACTTACTGGCCTATAATTTCCAAGTTCAGTTTTTGTCCCCTTTTTGAATATTGGCACCACATTTGCTATACGCCAGTCCTGTGGTACAGACCCTGTTATTATGGAATCTTTAAAGATTAAAAATAATGGTCTATCTATGACTGTGCTTAATTCCTGCAGTACTCGGGGGTGTATCCCATCCAGGCCCGGGCATTTGTCAATTTAAGTGATTTTTAGACGCCGCCGTACTTCCTGCTGAGTTAAGCAGGTGACATTTAACGGAGAATTTTTATCCCTGATCATGTTGTCCGTCATGGGATTTTGTTGTGTAAATACTGTTGAAAAAAAGTCATATAGCATATTGGCTTTTTCCTCATCCTCATCCACCATTTCACCCAGACTATTTTTAAGGGGGCCAACACTATCATTTTTTAGTTTCTTACTATTTATGTAGTTAAAGAATATTTTGGGATTATTTTTACTTTCTCTGGCAATGAGTCTCTCTGTCTCAATCTTTGCTGTTTTGATTTGCTTTTTACAGAATTTATTTAATTTTCTGTATTTATTTAATGCCTCATCACTACCTACTTGCTTTAATTCTCTAAATGCTTTATTTTTATCTCTTATTGCACCCCTTACAGCTCTATTTAGCCATAGTGGTTTCCTCCTATTTCTCGCATGTTTATTCCCATACGGTATATATTGTGCACAGGTCCTATTCAGGATGCTAATAAACTTCTCCCATTTTCTTTGTGTATTTTTATGTCTCAGGATATCGTCCCAGTTAATTGCACCAAGATCATCTCTCATCCGTTGGAAATTTGCCTTCCTGAAGTTTAGTGTCCTTGTAACCCCTCTACTACACATCTTATTAAAGGATACATGAAAACTTATTAATTTGTGATCACTATTACCCAAGTGACCCTCAACCCTTACATTTGATATGCGGTCTGGCCTGTTGGTTAATATTAGGTCTAGCAGTGCCCCCACTCTTGTTGGGTCCTGAACCAGTTGTGAAAGGTAATTGTCTCTCATAGTTGTCAAAAACCTATTATCTTTGCTGGAACTGCAGGTTTCGGTTCCCCAATGTGTTTCAGGGTAGTTGAAGTCCCCCATAATAATGACTTCTCCTTGAGTCGCTGCTTCATCTATTTGCTTTATGAGGATATTCTCTGTTGCTTCCATTATTTTTGGAGACTTATAACAAACCCCTATCAGTAATTTATTATTTTTCCCCCCTCCCCTTATCTCTACCCACAGGGACTCTACATTTTCATTAGAATCATATATATTATCACGAAGGATGGGTTTTAAGGATGATTTTACATATAAACACACGCCTCCCCCTCGCTTATTTGTACAGTCATTTCTGAACAGACTATAGCCCTGTAAATTAACCGCCCAGTCGTGGCTCTCGTCCAGCCATGTCTCAGATATCCCCACCATGTCATAATTATGTTCCAACAACATTAACTCCAATTCCTCCATTTTGTTGGCGAGGCTTCTGGCATTAGTATACATGCACTTTATGTATCTCTCTGTACCTCTATTCTTTCTTAAATTATTAACTGTTCTAACCCCACCCCCAATTTCATTATTTGTGCCCAGGTCTCTATCTGCACTGTCTTCCCCTCGTATAAAAGGAATACCCTCCCCCCCCCGTCCCTAGTTTAAACACTCCTCCAACCTTCTAGCCATCTTCTCCCCCAGCACAGTGGAGCTTCATCCATGTGGACCAACATATACTGTAGCATTATGTGGAGCTCATCATATACTTTTTCAAGCATTATATGGGACCAATGATTCTGTATGGAGAAATATATGGGCCTCATTACTCTGTATAGCGCACTATGCAGTGCCCATAATACTGTATGGAGTTATATACTGTCCGTTTTTGGAGCTATTGGAGAATTTAAAATGGATATCAGTCATGAGATGTAAAAAGTGAAGTATTTTTCATTGTACTATACCGCTATTTCTCTGCCGTATGAGAGCATCAAGAGTTGTGGTATGTGTTAAAGGGGCACTCTTTGGCCCAGGCCACATGAAAACCTGGAGCCAGCCCTATCCCCCCACAACTTTAGCCAAATAACCCCCAATTTTCAGTGCGTAACTATTATTATGAAGTAAATTAAGGTTGACAAGCTTCAGTAATAAAAATTGATGTTTTTGCCATTCAAATGAGCACTGTAGGTGTGTTTAATGTCCTCCACTCCCTGCTGACTTTGCTTTCCCATTGACTTGCATTGGGTTTCATGTTTCAGTCTGCCTTCGACTTTTTACAATAATCGGCCGATTTCGTTCGACCCGACTTTTGAGAAAGTCGGGTTTCATGAAACCCGACTCGACCCGAAAAAAGGCAAAGTCACTCATCTCTAGTCATGTGCATGACAGTGAGGGAAACCCTGCTTCTGATCAGAGGTAAAATCATTAACGCCGGTAAGACTGCCACGGTTCCCACGCCATCAATGAACAGTGTAAGCACTCAGTTGTAATCGGAGGTACAAAAGTTTACCTCCTGTCATTGGTGTCAGCTGATATGACTACTGCTCCCATCAGCCGATGCATACTGCCACAAATAACAGAGACAAGAGCGGCTGATGGGAGTATTCATCAGCCAGCACCTGCGCTGTAAATAAATCATTTAAAAAAAAATTCACTGTGGTGAATTTCAACTGCGGTGAAATCGCCTCTCCACCATGAGACTTTTTCTCACTGTGCTAGTGGGGAACTCACAGAGGTCACCGCAGCTCAGCCCGACTGGGAATGCAGCCTCAATGACTGGCAGTAACCTCGATGACATCACTGCTAGTCATTGATGCTGCCCTCGCTGCAGTTCATTCACTAGTGGTTCTCAGCCTGGACGGTCCCATCTTGGCACCGTCCAGGTTGAAAACTGTTTATCCCCCAGACATGGATTACGGTGTGGGACAGAACGGTGGACAGGTGAGGGATTTGGTTGTTTTTTGTTTTATTACAGGAGACAAGGGATTCAGTGGAATTAGGCTTTAGGTGACTGTAGCTTTGTTTGTTATTTTTAAATGAAAATGGAAAAGTGTGTTTTGTTTTATTTCACATAAAAGACTTTATTGTGATTGTGTGTTTATTTACAATATGATTATAGAATTAGTAATGGATAGGTGTCTTGGAGACGCCTCTGCATTACTAATCCGTGGGCCTGATGTCACAGGACAATAACAAAAGTGATATTAAACCCACAAATATGAACCCCACTTGCCACCACTACAGGGCAAGTGGGAAGAGTTGGGCAAAGTGCCAAAATTGGTGCATCTAATAGATGCACCTTTTCTGGGTGGCTGCTGTCTGATTTTTTTAGGCTGGGGGACTAATATCCATGGCTCCTTACCAGACTGAGAATACCAGCCCCCAGCTCTCCGCTTTAGCAAGGCTTTTTGTCAAAAATGGGGGGACCCCACGCTGCTTATTTAAATTATTTATTTAAATAAATAAAAAATGCAGCGTATTCTTGATAACCAGCCTTACTGAGGGTTGCAGCTCCTGCTCTCTCTGTTATTAGCAGCAGCAGTGACCAGAGGTAAACTTTATACCCCCGATCATTGAGTGTGTCTTGATAATTGCAAATAATTTCCATCTGTTGTCTATTCCATTTGAACAGCAGCATGTGAAATTGATTGTCAATCAGTGTTGCTTCCTAAGTGGACGGTTTGATTTCACAGAAGTTTGATTTATTTGGAGTTATATTCTGTTGTTTAAGTGTTCCCTTTATCTTTTTTGAGCAGTGTATTACTAATAATACTCTAGATGGAGGAAAGCAAGATTTGCTGCAAGTCCAATATTTCTAATGATACCGTGTTTCCCCGAAAGTAGGACCCCCCCGAAAGTAAGACAGGGTGGGGGTTACGGGAGGGTCCTTCAATGTAAGGCCTCCCCCGAATGTAAGGCAGGGTTGGGGGCCGCTGTGAAATGTAAGGCCCTTACCTTTGGGCCGCCGCTGTCCCCCATTGGGTCCCCAGGCTCCAGAGGTGTCCTCAGGTGCAGCTGGGCGGGTCCAGCGCTCATGGGGTTAACTCGCCGTGTTAACCCCGCAATCCGCCCAGCTCAACAGCTCATTGGCCGCCCCTGTTCCCCACGTCACCGCCGGCCCCCGGCTCGAGCACTGATTGGTCCAGCAGCTCGGGCTGTAATTGGCCACCCCAGCCCCACGTCACCGCTGTTTCCCTGCTGATTGGCACAGCGTTCCCTGCAGCACAGGCCTTCCGCACCCACAGCCGCACCGCAGAGGAAAACGTCCAGCATTTAAAAACCAAGTAGGGAAACATGTACTGTATAGGGTATGGGGCTGTGTGCAGTGGGATACGGCACTGTTATGGGGTGTGGGGCTGTGTGCAGTGGGATACGGCACTGTTATGGGGTGTGGGGCTGTGTGCAGTGGGATACGGCACTGTTATGGGGTATAACAGCATGTTAATAAATGTTAATTTATTGGTTAAAAAGAAATTGTCATTTTTTTTCGGCTAATGTAAGACCTCCCCGAAAGTAAGACAGGGTGGGACTTTTTGGGGTAAAATTAATGTAAGACAAGGTCTTACTTTCGGGGAAACACGGTACATGTGGCCTGCTGGGGTAAGTGACGGAGTCAGCGACTTTGTGCTCCGTCACAAGTCTTAACATTATGGATGTCTTGAGAACACCGATTCTGTTAACAACGTAGCAATTAGCAGGCATTTACCAGAATTGCTAGATGGCCAGTCCGACCCTGATGGTCACATGAATACAAAGTTCCCATTTTAATTAATTTGCTACTCCCATAATGTTAGCCTATGCATTGAATGCAAAGCCTGCCCTGCCCCAAAGTAACATGCAAAACAATAACCCTTTGAACCAATGTACTGGATGGCCATATGAAATCAAATTTCCCATTCTTATTGATTTGGTAGTGCCATACTGTTAGCCTATGCATTGAATGCAATACCTGCCCTGCTCCAAAGTAACACGCATCCCTATAATCTTTTAAGCCAATGTACTGGATGGTAACATGAAACCAAAGATCCCATTCTTATTTGTTTGGTACTGCCACACTGTTAGCTTATGCATTGAATGCAAGGCCTGCCTTGCCCCAATATACAGTGGGGCAAAAAGTATTTAGTCAGTCAGCAATAGTGCAAGTTCCACCACTTAAAAAGATGAGAGGCGTCTGTAATTTACATCATAGGTAGACCTCAACTATGGGAGACAAACTGAGAAAAAAAAATCCAGAAAATCACATTGTCTGTTTTTTTTCATTTTATTTGCATATTATGGTGGAAAATAAGTATTTGGTCAGAAACAAGCAAACAAGATTTCTGGCTCTCACAGACCTGTAACTTCTTCTTTAAGAGTCTCCTCTTTCCTCCACTCATTACCTGTAGTGATGGCACCTGTTTAAACTTGTTATCAGTATAAAAACACACCTGTGCACACCCTCAAACAGTCTGACTCCAAACTCCACTATGGTGAAGACCAAAGAGCTGTCAAAGGACACCAGAAACAAAATTGTAGCCCTGCACCAGGCTGGGAAGACTGAATCTGCAATAGCCAACCAGCTTGGAGTGAAGAAATCAACTGTGGGAGCAATAATTAGAAAATGGAAGACATACAAGACCACTGATAATCTCCCTCAATCTGGTGCTCCACGCAAAATCCCACCCCGTGGGGTCAGAATGATCACAAGAACGGTGAGCAAAAATCCCAGAACCACGCGGGGGACCTAGTGAATGAACTGCAGAGAGCTGGGACCAATGTAACAAGGCCTACCATAAGTAACACACTACGCCACCATGGACTCAGATCCTGCAGTGCCAGACGTGTCCCACTGCTTAAGCCTGTACATGTCCGGGCCCGTCTGAAGTTTGCTAGAGAGCATTTGGATGATCCAGAGGAGTTTTGGGAGAATGTCCTATGGTCTGATGAAACCAAACTGGAACTGTTTGGTAGAAACACAACTTGTCGTGTTTGGAGGAAAAAGAATACTGAGTTGTATCCATCAAACACCATACCTACTGTAAAGCATGGTGGTGGAAACATCATGCTTTGGGGCTGTTTCTCTGCAAAGGGGCAAGGACGACTGATCCGGGTACATGAAAGAATGAATGGGGCCATGTATCGTGAGATTTTGAGTGCAAACCTCCTTCCATCAGCAAGGGCATTGAAGATGAAACGTGGCTGGGTCTTTCAACATGACAATGATCCAAAGCACACCGCCAGGGCAACGAAGGAGTGGCTTCGTAAGAAGCATTTCAAGGTCCTGGAGTGGCCTAGCCAGTCTCCAGATCTCAACCCTATAGAAAACCTTTGGAGGGAGTTGAAAGTCTGTGTTGCCAAGTGAAAAGCCAAAAACATCACTGCTCTAGAGGAGATCTGCATGGAGGAATGGGCCAACATACCAACAACAGTGTGTGGCAACCTTGTGAAGACTTACAGAAAACGTTTGACCTCTGTCATTGCCAACAAAGGATATATCACAAAGTATTGAGATGAAATTTTGTTTCTGACCAAATACTTATTTTCCACCATAATATGCAAATAAAATGAAAAAAAAACAGACAATGTCATTTTCTGGATTTTTTTTTCTCAGTTTGTCTCCCATAGTTGAGGTCTACCTATGATGTAAATTACAGACGCCTCTCATCTTTTTAAGTGGTGGAACTTGCACTATTGCTGACTGACTAAATACTTTTTTGCCCCACTGTAGCATGCACCCCAATAACCCTTTGAACCAACGTACTGGATGGCCACGTGAAACCAATGTTCCCATTCTTACTTATGTGGTATGCTATAATGTTAGCTTATGCATTTAATGCAAGGCCTGCCGTGCCCCAAAGCAACACGCAAACCAGTAACCCTTTGAACCAACGTACTGGATGGTCACATGAAAACAAAGTTCCCATTCTTATGTTTTTGGTACTGCCATACTGTTAGCTTATGCACTGAATACAAAGCCTGCCATGCCCCATAATAACACACACTCCAATAACCCTTTGAACCAACATACTGAATGACTACATTTTTATTAATTTGCTACTCCCATAATGTTAGCTTATGCAGTGAATCCAAGACCATTCCCCAAAGTAACACTCATTGCAATAACCTTTTAAACCAACGTACTGGATGGCCACGTGAAACCAAAGACCCCATTCTTATTTATTTAGTACTCCCTTAAATTTAGCCTATGCATTTAAATGCAAGGCATGCCCTTTCCAAAGTAACGCGCACCCCAATAACTTTTTAAACCAATGTATAGGATTGCCACATGAAAGGTTCACATTCTTATTTATTTGGTATTGCCATACCGTTAGCCTAATCATTGAATCAAAGACTTACCCTTCCCCAAAGTAATATGCACCCCAATAAACCTTTGAGCTAACATACTGGATGGCCACATGAAAACAAAGTTCCCATTTTTATTAATTTGCTACTGCCATACCGTTAGCCTATGCATTGAATCGAAGGCTTACCATTCCCTAAAAATAACATTCACCCCAATAACCCTTTGAACTAACGTACTGGATGACTACATGAAAGCAAAGTTCCCATTTTTATTAATTTGCTACTCACATAATGTTATCCTATGCATTGAATGCAAGGCCAGCCCTGCCCCAAAGTAACACGCACCCCAATAACCCTTTGAACCAATGTACTGGATGGCCACATGAAAAGAAAGTAGCCATTCTTATTTACTTGGTACTTGATACTTGTTACTCTATACATTGAATGCAAGGCCTGCCTTGCCCCAATGTAACATGCACCCGAATAACCTTTTGAACCAACATGCTTAATAGCCACACGGAACCAAAGTTCACTTTCTTATTTATTTGGTACTGCCAATCTGTTAGCCTATGCACTGAATGCAAATCCTGCCCTCACCCAAAGTAACAAGCTCCCCAATAACCCTTTGAACCAACACACTGGATGGCCACATGAAACCAAAGTTCCCATTTTTATTAATTTGCTACTTCCATAATATTAGCCTATGCATTTAATGCAAGGCTTTCCCTGCCCCAAAGTAACACGCATCCCAATAACCTTTTTAGCCAATGTACTAGATGGCCATATGAAACTAAAGATCCCAGTCTTATTTGTTTGGCACTGCCACACTGTTGGCTTTTGCACTGAATGCAAGAACTGGCCATCTCCAAAGTAGCACACACTCCAATAACCCTTTAAACCAAGGTATGGGATGGCTACATGAAACCAAAGATCCCATTTTTATTAATTTGCTACTCCCATACTTTTAGCCTATGCAATGAATGCAAGGCCTGCCCTGCCACAAAGGAACACGCCCCCAATAACCCATTGAACCAACGAACTGCATGACCACATGAAACCAAAGATCACTTTCTTATTTATTTGGTACTGCCATACTGTTAGCCTATGCACATAATTCACAGCCGGCCGTGCCCCTAAGAAATTCGCACCCCAATAACACTTTGAAGCAATGTACTGGATGGCCACATGAAACCAATGTTCCCATTTTTTTATTAATTTGCTACTCCCATAATGTTAGCCTATGCATTGAATGCAAGGCCTGCCCTGCAAGAAAGGAACACGCACCCCAATAACCCATTGAACCAACATTCTGGATGGCCATATGAAACCAAAGTTCCCTTTCTTGTTTATTTGGTATTCCCAAAATGTTAGCCTATGCATTCAATCCAAGACCTGCCCTACCCCAAAGTAACACTCACTGTAATAAACGTTTAAATCAACTTACTGGATGGCCACATGAAACCAAAGTTCCCATTCTTACTTATTTGGTAGGCCATAATGTTAGCCTATGCATTGAAGGAAAGGCCTGCCCTGACACAAATTAACATGCACCCCAACAACCTTTTAAACCAATGTATAGGATGGCCACATGAAACCAAGGTTCACATTCTTATTTATTATAGTGGTTTGAAAAAACCACTATATTGTAATCCGAACGCTGCTAACTTATTATAGTGGTTTGAAAAAACCACTATATTGTAATCCGAACGCTGCTAACTTATTATAGTGGTTTGAAAAAACCACTATATTGTAATCCGAACGCTGCTAACTTATTCTTCTTCTTATTATTATTAAGTTGATTTCCGCAATTAATACAGCCCGAACCGCTACACGCACAGACGCCGTTGAGGTGTTGTTTCGAAGCCAGCGTCCACGAGAGGTGTGCTAAGTATTTTTCGTGTCGATCGGATTTGTAGTTTTTGCGCAATTTGCGTTTGAAAATGTTTTTTCCCGTCATTGGAATGCACTGTCTCAATGCTTTTCAATGGGAAGCTTAAAACATGCCCTGAGGCGATTGAAATGGCAGTTGAGCTCATTGATATGCGCAGGCACACGCAGTTACTATGCCAACGCCTACGAACGTCACATGACATCCCAAGGACAGAGATTCTGCCACATAATATCAGCTCTTAAAGTGAAACCCACAGCACAAATGCAAATCTAGCTTCATCACATGACACATGCCCCTGAGATAGAATGTGCGACAAAGTGGATTTAGAAACCCAGTGAGCCACCCTGGCTCTTAAAGGGCCGACGTGCCACAGTGATTCTTAAAGGGCCAGCGCACCGAAATGAGTCTTAAAGGGCCGGCGCGCCAAATCGAAAGCTGAGTGACCCCGGCCTCCAAATCGGAGGCTGAACCACCCCGGCCTCCAAATCGGAGGTTGAGCCACCCTGGCCTCCAAATCGGACCCAGTGTGGCCACGCTCAAAAAATCAGACCCAGAGTAGCACAGCCCACCAAATCGGATCCTGAGGGGCCCCGCCCACCAAATCAGACTCCGAGTGGCCCCGCCCACCAAATCGGACCCTGAAGGGCCCCGTCCACCAAATCGGACCCTGAGGAGCCCCGCCCACCAAATCAGACCCTGAGAAGCCCCGCCCACCAAATCGGACCCAGAGTGACCCCGCCCACCAAATCGAACCCTGAAGGGCCACGCCGATCAAATCGGACCCAGAGTGGCCCCGCCTACCAAATCGGACCCAGAGGGGCACCGCCCATCAAATCGGAACCTGAGGGGCCCCGCCCACCAAATCGGAACCTGAGGAGCCCCGCCCACCAAATCGGACCCAGATTGACCCCGCCCACCAAAACGGACCCCAAGGAGCCCCGTCCACCAAATCGGACCCAGATTGACCCCGCCCACCAAATCAGACCCTGAAGGGCCCTGCCCACCAAATCGGACCCAGAGGTGCCCCGCCCACCAAATCGGACCCTGAAGGGCCCCGCCCACCAAATCGGACCCAGAGGGGCCCCGCCCACCAAATCGGTCCCAGGGGGCCCCGCCCACCAAATCGGACCATGAGGGGCCCCGCCCACCAAATCAGACCATGAGGGGCACCGCCCACTAAATCGGACCATGAGGGGCACCGCCCACCAAAATGGACCCAGGGGGCTCAACCCACAAAATCAGACCCTAAGGGGCCCCACCCACAAAATCAGACCCTGAGTGGGCCCGGCCACAAAATCAGACCCTGAGGGGCCCCAGTCACAAAATCAGACCCTAAGGGGCCCAGGTCACGAAATCGGACACTGAGGGGCCCCACCCACAAAATCAGACCCTGAGGGGCTCCGCCCACCAAATTAGACCCTGAGGGGCCCCACCCTTAAAATCAGACCCTGAGAGGCCCCAGCCACAAAATCAGACCCTGAGGGGCCCCAGCCACAAAATCGGACTCTGAGGGGCCCCACCCACAAAATCGGACCCTGAGGGGCCCCACCCACAAATCCAGACCCTGAGGGGACCCGGCCACAAAATCGGACCCTGAGAGACCCCGGCCACAAAATCGGACCCTGAGGGGCCCCAACCACAAAATCAGACCCTGAGGGGCCCCAGTCACAAAATCGGACCCTGAGGGGCCCCACCCACAAAATCAGACCCTGAGGGACCCCAGCCACAAAATCAGAACCTGAGGGGCCCCAACCACAAAATCAGAACCTGAGGGGCCCCACCCACAAAATCAGACCATGAGGGACCCACCCACAAAATCGGACCCAGAGGGGCCCCGCTCACCAAATTAGACCCTGAGGGGCCCCACCCTCAAAATCGGTCGGTGAGGGGCCCCACCCACAAAATCGGACCCTGAGAGACCCCGGCCACAAAATCGAACCCAGAGGGGCCTCAGTTACAAAATCAGACCCTAAGACGCCCCGGCCACAAAATTGGACCCTGAGGGGCCTCACCCACAAAATCAGACCCTGAGGGACCCCAGCCACAAAATCGGACCCTGAGGGGCCCCAACCACAAAATCAGACCCTGTGGGGCCCCAGTCACAAAATCGGACCCTGATGGGCCCCAGCCACAAAATCAGACCCTGAGGGGCCCCAGCCACAAAATCGGACCCTGAGGGGCCCCACCCACAAAATCAGACCCTGAGGGGTCCCGCCCACCAAATTAGACCCTGAGGGGCCCCACCCTCAAAATCAGACCCTGAGGGGCCACAGCCACAAAATCAGACCATGAGGGGCCCCAGCCACAAAATCGGACCCTGAGGGGCCCCACCCACAAAATCTGACCCGGATGGGCCCCACCCACAAATCCAGACCCTGAGGGGCCCCAGCCACAAAATCAGACCCTGAGAGACCCCGGCCACAAAATCGGACCCTGAGGGGCCCCAACCACAAAATCAGACCCAGAGGGGCCCCGGTCACAAAATCGGACCCTGAGGGGCCCCACCCACAAAATCAGACCCTGAGGGACCCCAGCCACAAAATCAGACCCTGAGGGGCCGCAGCCACAAAATCAGACCCTGAGGGGCCCCAGCCACAAAATCGGACCCTGAGGGGCCCCAGCCACAAAATCGGACCCTGAGGGGCCCCACCCACAAAATCGGACCCTGAGGGGCCCCTCCCACCAAATTAGACCCTGAGGGGCCCCACCCTCAAAATCGGTCCCAGAGGGGCCCCGGCCAAAAATCGGACCCTAAGGGGCCCCACCCGCAAAATCGGACCCTAAGGGGCCCCGGCCACAAAATCGGACCCTGAGGGTCCCCATCCGCAAAATCGGACCCTGAGGGGCCCCATCCGCAAAATCGGACCCTGAGGGGCCCCACCCGCAAAATCGGACCCTGAGGGGCCCCACCCGCAAAATCGGACCCTGAGGGGCCCCACCTGCAAAATCGGACCCTGAGGGGATCCACCCGCAAAATCGGACCCTGAGGGGCCCCGGCCCCAAAAATCGGACCCTGAGGGGCCCCAACCGCAAAATCGGACCCTGAGAGGCACCGGCTACAAAATCGGACCCTGAGGGGCCCCGGACACAAAATCGGACCCTGAGGGGCCCCGGCCACAAAATCGGACCCTGAGGGGCCCAACCCACAAAATCAGACTCAGTGTCCCCGCCCACCAAATTGGACCCTGAAGGGCCCCATCCACCAAGTCGGACCCAAAGTGGCACCGCCCACCAAATCAGACCCAGAGTGGCCCCGCCCGCCAAATTGGACCCTGAGGGGCCCCGCCCGCCAAATTGGACCCTGAGGGGGCCCGCCCACCAAATTGGACCCTGAGGGGCCCCGCCCACCAAATTGGACCCTGAGGGGCCCCGCCCACCAAATTGAACTCTGAGGGGCCCCGCCCACCAAATCGAACCCCGAGGGATCCCACCCACCAAATCGGACCCCGAGGGTCCCCGCCAACCAAATCGGACCCTGAGGGGCCCCGCCCACCAAATCGGACTCTGATAGATCCCGCCCACCAAATCAGACCCTGAGGGGCCCAGCTCACCAAATTGGACCCAGAGTGGCCCCGCCCACCAAATCAGACCCAGAGTGGCCCCGCCCACCAAATTGTACCCTGAGGGGCCCAACCCACAAAATTGGACCCTGAGGGGCCCCGACCACAAAATTGGACCCTGAGGGGCCCCACCCACAAAATCGGACCCTGAGGGGATCCGGCCACAGCATCGGACCCTGAGTGGCCCCACTCACAAAATCGGACCCTGAGGGGCCCTACCCACAAAATCGGACCCTGAGGGGCCCTACCCACAAAATCGGACCCTGACGGGCCCCGGCCGCAAAATCGGACCATGACGGGCCCCGGCCACAAAATCGGACCCTGATTGACCCCACCTACAAAATTGAACCCTGAGGGGCCCCAACCACAAAATCAGATCCTGAGGGGCCCCACCCACAAAATCGGACCCTGAGGGGCCCCACCCACAAAATTGGACCCTCAGGGACCCCGGCCACAAAATCAGATCCTGAGGGGCCCCAACCACAAAATCGGACCCTGAGAGGCTCCGGCTGCAAAATCGGACCCTGAGGGGCCCCATCCACAAAATCGGACCCTAAGAGGCACCGGCCACAAAATCGGACCCTGAGGGGCCCCGGACACAAAATCGGACCCTGAGGGGCCCCGCCCACCAAATCGGAACCTGAGGAGCCCCGCCCACCAAATAGGACCCTGAAGGGCCCCGCCCACCAAATCGGACCCAGAGGGTCCCCGCCCACCAAATCGGACCCTGAAGGGCCCCGCCCACCAAATCAGACCCAGGGGGCCCCGCCCACCAAATCGGACCCAGGGGGGCCCCGCCCACCAAAATGGACCCAGGGGGCTCCACTCACAAAATCGGACCATGAGGGGCCCCGCCCACCAAATCGGACCATGAGGGGCACCGCCCACTAAATCGGACCCAGAGTGGCCCCGCCCACCAAAATGGACCCAGGGGGCTCCACTCACGAAATCGGACCCTGAGGGGCCCTACCCACAAAATCGGACCCTGATGGGCCCCGGCCACAAAATCGGACCCTGAGGGGCCCCGGCCACAAAATCGGACCCTGATTGACCCCACCTACAAAATTGAGCCCTGAGGGGCCCCAACCACAAAATCGGATCCTGAGGGGCCCCACCCACAAAATCGGACCCTGAGGGGCCCCACCCACAAAATTGGACCCTAAGGGCCCTGGCCACAAAATCGGACCCTGAGGGACCCCGGCCACAAAATCAGATCCTGAGGGGCCCCACCCACAAAATTGGACTCTGAGGGACCCCACCCACAAAATCGGACCCTGAGGGGCCACACCCACAAATCCAGACCCTGAGGGGACCCAGCCACAAAATCGGACCCTGAGGGGCCCTGCCCACCAAATCGGACCCTGAGGGGCCCCGCCCACTAAATCGGATTATGAAATGCCCCAACCACAAAATCAGACCCTGAGGGGCCCCGCTGACCAAATTGAACTCTGAGGGGCCCCGCCCACCAAATCGGACCCAGAGTGGCCCGCCTACCAAATCAGACCTAGAGTGGCCCCGCTCACCAAATAGGACCCGGAGGGGCCTCACCTACCAAATCGGACTCTGAGGGGCCCCACCCACCAAATCAGACCCTGAGGGGCCCCGCTAACTAAATCGGACCCTGAGGGGCCCCGCTCACCAAATCGGACCCTGAGGGGCCCCACCCACCAAATCGGACACTGAGGGGCCCCGGCCAAAAAATTGGACCCTGAGGGGCCCCACCCACAAAATTGGACCCTGAGGGGCCCCGGCCACAAGATTGGACCCTGAGGGGCCCCACCCACCAAATCGGATCCTGAGGGGCCCCACCCACAAAATCGGGCCACGAGGGCCCCACCCACAAAATCGGACCCTGAGGCCAAAGTGGCCCCTGAGAGGCACCCACAGTTAAAACGGATCCTGAGTTGAAAGTCTTGCGGGTGCAGCAGGCAAGTCTCTCTTAAAGGGGCAGCCTGGGGAGCATTTCAAACCACTATCTGTACTTCCTTCAGGAAATACACATCTAGTTACAGTGGTTTGAAAAAACCACTATATTGTAATCCGAACGCTGCTAACTTATTCTTCTTCTTATTATTATTATTAAGTTGATTTCCGCAATTAATGCGGCCCGAACCGCTACACGCACAGACTCCGTTGAGGTGTCGTTTCGAAGCCAGCGTCCATGAGAGGTGTGCTAAGTATTTTTCGTGTCGATCGGATTTGTAGTTTTTGCGCAATTTGCGTTTGAAATTTTTTTTTCCCGTCATTGGAATGCACTGTCTCCAATGCTTTTCAATAGGAAATGGCAAAACGTGCCCTGAGGCGATTGAAATGACAGTTGAGCTCATTGATATGCGCAGGCAGACCCAGTTACTATGCCAACGCCTACGAACTTCACTTGAACCCCAGCACAGAGCCTCTGCCACATAATATCAGCTCTTAAAGCGAAACTCACAGCACAAATGCAAATCTAGCTTCATCACATGACACATGCCCCTGAGAGAGAATGTCCGCCAAATTTGATTTAGAAGAAGCCCAGTGAGCCAAACTAGCTCTTAAAGGGCCAACGCGCCAAAGTGATTGTTAAAGGGCCAGCGCACCCAAATGAGTCTTAAAGGGCCGACACACCAAATCGGAGACTGAGCCACCCCGGCCTCCAAATCGGAGGCTGAGCCACCCCGGCCTCCAAATCGGAGGCTGAGCCACCCCGGCCTCCAAATCGGAGGCTGAGCCACCCCGGCCTCCAAATCGGAGGCTGAGCCACCCCGGCCTCCAAATCGGAGGATGAGCCACCCCGGCCTCCAAATCGGAGGCTGATCGACCCCGGCCTCCAAATCGGAGGCTGAGCCACCCCGGCCTCCAAATCGGAGGCTGAGCCACCCCGGCCTCCAAATCGGAGGCTGATCGACCCCAGGCTCCATATCGGAGGCTGATCGACCCCGGCCTCCAAATCGGAGGCTGATCGACCCCGGCCTCCAAATCGGAGGCTGAGCCACCCCGGCCTCCAAATCGGAGGCTGAGCCACCCCGGCCTCCAAATCGGAGGCTGAGCCACCCCGGCCTCCAAATCGGAGGCTGAGCCACCCCGGCCTCCAAATCGGAGGCTGAGCCACCCCGGCCTCTAAATCGGAGGCTGATCCACCCCGGCCTCCAAATCGGAGGCTGAGCCACCCCGGCCTCCAAATCGGAGGCTGAGCCACCCCGACCTCCAAATCGGAGGCTCATCGACCCCGGCCTCCAAATCAGAAGCTCATCGACCCCTGCCTCCAAATCTGAGGCTCTTTGACCTCGGCCTCCAAATCGGAAGCTCAACGACCCCGGCCTCCAAATTGGAGGCTGAGCGACCCCAGCCTCCAAATCTTACCCAGAGTGGCCCCACCCACCAAATCAGACCCAGAGAGGCCCTGCCCACCAAATAGGACCCTGAGGGGCCCCGCCCACCAAATCGGACCCTGTGGGGCCCCGCCCACCAAATCGGACCCTGAGAGGCCCCGCCCACCAAATTGGACCCAGAGTGGTCCCGCCCACCAAATTGGACCCAGAGTGGTCCCGCCCACCAAATTGGACCCAGTGGGGCTCCGCCCACGAAATCGGACCCTGAGGGGCCGCGGCCACAAAATCAGGCCCTGAGGGGCCGCGGCCACAAAATCGGACCCTGAGGGGCCCCAACCACAAAATCGGACCCTGAGGGGACCCAACCACAAAATCGGACCCTGAGGGGCCCCTGACACTAAATCGCACCCTGAGGGGCCCCGGCCACAAAATCGGACCCTGAGGGGCCCAACCCACCAAACTGGACCCTGAGGGGCCCTGCCCACCAAATTGGACCCTGAGGGGCCCCGCCCACCAAATCGGACCCTGAGGGGCCCCGCCCACCAAATCGGACCCTGAGGGGCCCCAGCCACAAAATCGGACCCTGAGGGGCCCCACCCACAAAATTGGACCCTGAGGAGTTCCGGCCACAAAAATCGGATCCTGAGTGGCCCCGGCCACAAAATCGGACCCTGAGGGGCCCCAGCTACAAAATCGGACCTTGAGGGGCCCCACCCACCAAATCAGACCCTGAGGGGCCCCGGCCACCAAATCGGACCCTGAGTGGCCCCGGCCACAAAATCGGACCCTGAGTGGCCCCGGCCACAAAATCGGACCCTGAGGGGCCCCACCCACAAAATCGGACCCTGAGGGGCCCCACCCACAAAATCAGACCCTGAGGCCAAAGTGGCCCCTGAGAGGCACCCACAGTTAAATCGTATCCTGACTTGAAAGTCTTGCAGGGGCAGCAGGCAAGTCTCTCTTAAAGGGGCAGCCCGGGCACCATTTCAAACCACTATCTGTACTTCCTTCAGGAAATACACATCTAGTATTATTATTACTATTCAGTTGATTTCCGCAATTAATGCGGCCCGAACCGCTACACGCACAGACTCCGTTGAGGCCTCGTTTCGAAGCCAGCGTCCACGAGTGGTGTGCTAAGTATTTTTCATGTAGATCGGATTTGGAGTTTTTGCGCAATTTGCGTTTGAAAAAACATTTTCCTCAATGCATTTCAATGGGAAAATGTTGTCATAGGGAAAACATGGGACAGTTGTGAGGTGGCAGTTAAGCTCATTGATATGCGCAGGCTCACCCAGTTAGTATGCCAACGCCTATGAATTTCACATGACCTCTCTAGGACAGCGTTTCTGGCAGATAATTTCAGCTCTTAAAGCGAAACTAACAGCATAAATGCAAATCTAGCTTCATTACATGACGTATGCCACTGAGAGAGAATGTGCGCCAAAGTGGATTTAGAAGCCCAGTGAGCCAAACTGGCTTTTATAGGGCCGACGCGCCAAAGTGATTCTTAAAGGGCCGGCTCACCGAAATGAGTCTTAAAGGGGCGGCGCGCCAAATCGAAAGCTGAGTGACCCCAGGCTCCAAATCGGAGGCTGAGCCACCCCGACCTCCAAATCGGACCGAGCGTGGCCCCGCTAAAAAATCAGACCCCGAGTGGCCCCGCCCACCAAAACAGACCCAGAGTGGCATAGCCCACCAAATCGGGCCCCGCCCACCAAATTGGACCCAGAGTGGCCCCGCCCACCAAATCGGACCCTGAGGAGCATCGCCCACCAAATCGGACCCAGAGTGACCCCGCCCACTAAATCGGACCCTGAGGGGCCCCGCTCACCAAATCGGACCCTGAGGGGCCCCGCTTACCAAATCGGACGCTTACAGGCCACACCCACCAAATCGGACCCAGAGTGGCCCCGCCCACCAAATCGGACCCCAAGGGGCCCCACCCACCAAATCAGCCCCTGAGGGGCCCCGGCCACCAAATCGGACCCTGAGGGGCCCCACCTACCAAATCGGACCCTGAGGGGCCCCGGCCACAAAATTGGACCCTGAGGGGTCCCACCCACAATATCGGGCCCTGAGGGGCCCCACCCACAAAATTGGACCATGAGGCCAAAGATGCCCCTGAGAGGCACCCACAGTTAAAACAGATCCTGAGTTGAAAGTCTTGCAGGGGCAGCAGGCAAGTCTCTCTTAAAGGGGCAGCCCGGGCACCATTTCAAACCACTATCTGTACTTCCTTCAGGAAATACACATCTAGTTATAGTGGTTTGAAAAAACCACTATATTGTAATCCGAATGCTGCTAACTTATTCTTCTTCTTCTTATTATTATTAAGCTGATTTCCGCAATTAATGCGGCCCGAACCGCTACACGCACAGACTCTGTTGAGGTGTCGTTTCGAAGACAGCATCCACGAGAGGTGTGCTAAGTATTTTTCGTGTCGATCGGATTTGTAGTTTTTGCGCAATTTGCGTTTGAAAATTTTTTTTCCCGTCATTGGAATGCACTGTCTCCAATGCTTTTCAATAGGAAATGGCAAAACGTGCCCTGAGGCGATTGAAATGACAGTTGAGCTCATTGATATGCGCAGGCAGACCCAGTTACTATGCCAACTCCTACGAACTTCACTTGAACCCCAGCACAGAGCCTCTGCCACATAATATCAGCTCTTAAAGCGAAACTCACAGCACAAATGCAAATCTAGCTTCATCACATGACACATGCCCCTGAGAGAGAATGTCCGCCAAATTTGATTTTGAAGAAGCCCAGTGAGCCAAACTAGCTCTTAAAGGGCCAACGCGCCAAAGTGATTGTTAAAGGGCCAGCGCACCCAAATGAGTCTTAAAGGGCCGACACACCAAATCGGAGACTGAGCCACGCCGGCCTCCAAATCGGAGGCTGAGCCACCCCGGCCTCCAAATCGGAGGCTGATCGACCCAGGCCTCCAAATCAGAGGCTGAGCCACCCCGGCCTCCAAATCGGAGGCTAAGCCACCCCGGCCTCCAAATCGGAGGCTGAGCCACCCCGGCCTCCAAATCGGAGGCTGAGCCACCCCGGCCTCCAAATAGGAGGCTGAGCCACCCCGGCCTCCAAATCGGAGGCTGAGCCACCCCGGCCTCCAAATCGGAGGCTGATCGACCCCGGCCTCCAAATCGGAGGCTGATCTACCCCGGCCTCCAAATCGGAGGCTGATCCACCCCGGCCTCCAAATCGGAGGCTGAGCCACCCCGGCCTCCAAATCGGAGGCTGACCCACCCCGGCCTCCAAATCGGAGGCTGATCCACCCCGGCCTCCAAATCGGAGGCTGATCAACCCCGGCCTCCAAATCGGAGGCTGAGCCACCCCGGCCTCCAAATCGGAGGCTGATCCACCCCGGCCTCCAAATTGGAGGCTGATCCACCCCGGCCTCCAAATCGGAGGCTGATCCACCCCGGCCTCCAAATCGGAGGCTGATCGACCCAGGCCTCCAAATCGGAGGCTGAGCCACCCCGGCGTCCAAATCGGAGGCTGAGCCACCCCGGCCTCCAAATCGGAGGCTGAGCCACCCCGGCCTCCAAATCGGAGGCTGAGCCACCCCAGCCTCCAAATAGGAGGCTGAGCCACCCCGGCCTCCAAATCGGAGGCTGATCGACCCCGGCCTCCAAATCGGAGGCTGATCGACCCCGGCCTCCAAATCGGAGGCTGATCGACCCCGGCCTCCAAATAGGAGGCTGAGCCACACCGTCCTCCAAATCAGAGGCTGAGCCACCCCGGCCTCCATATCAGAGGCTGAGCCACCCCGGCCTCCAAATCGTAGACTGAGCCTTCCCGGCCTCCAAATCAGAGGCTGAGCCACCCCGTCCTCCAAATAAGAGGCTGAGCCACCCCGGCCTCCAAATCGGAGGCTGATCGACCCCAGCCTCCAAATCGGAGGCTGATCGACCCCGGCCTCCAAATCGTAGGCTGATCGACCCCGGCCTCCAAATCGGAGGCTGATCGACCTCGGCCTCCAAATCGGAGGCTGATCGACCCCGGCCTCCAAATCGGAGGCTGATCGACCCCGGCCTCCAAATCGGAGGCTGATCGACCCCGGCCTCCAAATCGGAGGCTGATCCACCCCGGCCTCCAAATCGGAGGCTGATTGACCCCGACCTCCAATTGGAGGCTGAGCCACCCCGGCCTGCAAATCAGAGGCTGAGCCACCCCGGCCTCCAAATCGGAGGCTGATCGACCCCGGCCTCCAAATCGGAGGCTGATCGACCCCGGCCTCCAAATCGGAGGCTGAGCCACCCCGGCCTCCAAATCGTAGGCTGATAGACCCCGGCCTCCAAATCGGAGGCTGATAGACCCCGGCCTCCAAATCGGAGGCTGATCGACCCCGGCCTCCAAATCGGAGGCTGATCCACCCCGGCCTCCAAATCGGAGGCTGATTGACCCCGACCTCCAATTGGAGGCTGAGCCACCCCGGCCTGCAAATCAGAGGCTGAGCCACCCCGGCCTCCAAATCGGAGGCTGATTGACCCCGGCCTCCAAATCGGAGGCTGATCGACCCCGGCCTCCAAATCGGAGGCTGAGCCACCCCGGCCTCCAAATCGGAGGCTGAGTCACTCCGGCCTCCAAATCGGAGGCTGAGCCAAACCGTCCTCCAAATCGGAGGCTGATCGATCCCAGCCTCCAATTTGGAGGCTGAGCCACCCCGGCCTCCAAATCGGAGGCTGAGCCACCCCGGCCTCCATATCGGAGGCTGAGCCACCCCGACCTTCAAATCGGAGGCTGAGCCACCCCGGGCTCCAAATCGGACCCTGAGGGGACCCGCCCACCAAATCGGACCCTGAGTAGCCCCGCCCACCAAATCGGACCCAGAGTGGCCCCACCCACCAAATCGGACCCAGAGTAGCCCCAACCACAAAATCGGACCCTGAGGGGCCCCATCCACAAAATAGGACCCTGAGGGCCCCACCCACAAAATCGGACCCTGAGGGGATCCGGCCACAAAATCAGACCCTGAGGGGCCCCAGCCACAAAATCGAACCCTGAGGGGCCCCACTCACAAAATCGGACCCTGAGGGGATCCGGCCACAAAATCAGACCCTGAGGGGCCCCAGCCACAAAATCGAACCCTGAGGGGCACCACTCACAAAATCGGACTCTGAGGGGCCCCAACCCACAAAATCGGACCCTGAGGGGCCACACCCACAAATTCGGAGCCTGAGGGATCCCCGCCAACAATTCAAGCCCTGAGGAGCCCAGGCCATGGAATCAGATCCTGAGGGGACCCACCCACCAAATCAGACCCTGAGGCCAAAGTGGCCCCTGAGAGGCACTCACAGTTAAAACGGATCCTGAGTTGAATGTCTTGCAGGGGCAGCAGGCAAGTCTCTCTTAAAGGGGCAGCCCGGGCACCATTTCAAACCACTATCTGTACTTCCTTCAGGAAATACACATCTAGTTATAGTGGTTTGAAAAAACCACTATATTGTAATCCGAACGCTGCTAACTTATTCTTCTTCTTCTTCTTCTTCTTATTATTATTAAGTTGATTTCCGCAATTAATACAGCCCGAACCGCTACACGCACAGACGCCGCTGAGGTGTTGTTTCGAAGCCAGCGTCCACGAGAGGTGTGCTAAGTATTTTTCGTGTCGATCGGATTTGTAGTTTTTGCGCAATTTGCGTTTGAAAATTTTTTTTCCCGTCATTGGAATGCACTGGCTCCAATGCTTTTCAATGGGTAATGGCGAAACGTGCCCTGAGGCGATTGAAATGGCAGTTGAGCTCATTGATATGCGCAGGCAGACCCAGTTACTATGCCAACGCCTACGAACGTCACATGACATCCCAAGGACAGAGATTCTGCCACATAATATCAGCTCTTAAAGTGAAACCCACAGCACAAATGCAAATCTAGCTTCATCACATGACACATGCCCCTGAGATAGAATGTGTGACAAAGTGGATTTAGAAACCCAGTGAGCCACCCTGGCTCTTAAAGGGCCGACGTGACACAGTGATTCTTAAAGGGCCAGCGCACCGAAATGAGTCTTAAAGGGCCGGCGCGCCAAATCGAAAGCTGAGTGACCCCGGCATCCAAATCGGAGGCTGAGCCACCCCGGCCTCCAAATCGGAGGCTGAACCACCCCGGCCTCCAAATCGGAGGTTGAGCCACCCTGGCCTCCAAATCGGACCCAGTGTGGCCCCGCTCAAAAAATCAGACCCAGAGTAGCACAGCCCACCAAATCGGATCCTGAGGGGCCCCGCCCACCAAATCAGACTCCGATTGGCCCCGCCCACCAAATCGGACCCTGAAGGGCCCCGCCCACCAAATCGGAACCTGAGGGGCCCCGCCCACCAAATCGAAACCTGAGGAGCCCCGCCCACCAAATCGGACCCAGATTGACCCCGCCCACCAAATCGGACCCCGAGGAGCCCCGCCCACCAAATCGGACCCAGATTGACCCCACCCACCAAATCAGACCCTGAAGGGCCCCGCCCACCAAATCGGACCCAGAGGGGCCCCGCCCACCAAATCGGTCCCAGGGGGACCCGCCCACCAAATCGGACCATGAGGGGCCCCGCCCACCAAATCAGACCATGAGGGGCACTGCCCACTAAATCGGACCATGAGGGGCACCGCCCACCAAAATGGACCCAGGGGGCTCAACCCACAAAATCAGACCCTAAGGGGCCCCACCCACAAAATCGGACCCTGAGTGGGCCCGGCCAAAAAATCAGACCCTGAGGGGCCCCAACCACAAAATCGGACCCTGAGAGACCCCGGCCACAAAATCGAACCTAGAGGGGCCCCAGTCACAAAATCAGACCCTAAGGGGCCCAGGTCACGAAATCAGACCCTGAGGGGCCCCACCCACAAAATCAGACCCTGAGGGGCCCCGCCCACCAAATTAGACCCTGAGGGGCCCCACCCTTAAAATCAGACCCTGAGGGGCCCCAGCCACAAAATCAGACCCTGAGGGGCCCCAGCCACAAAATCGGACTCTGAGGGGCCCCACCCACCAAATCGGACCCTCAGGGGCCCCGCCCACAAAATCGGACCCTGAGGGGCCCCGCCCTCAAAATCGGACCCTGAGAGGCCCCGCCCACCAAATCAGACCTTGAGGGGCCCCGCCAACCATATCGGACTCTGAGGGGCCCCACCCACAAAATCGGACCCTGAGGGCCCCCAACCACAAAATAGGACCATAAGGGGCCCCGCCCTCAAAATCGGACCCTGAGTAGACCTGGCCACAAAATCAGACCCTAAGGGGCCCTAACCACAAAATCGGACCCTGAGGGGCCCCGGCCACAAAATCGAACCCTGAGGGGCCCCACCCACAAAATCGGAACCTGAAGGGCCCCGGCCACAAAATCGGAACCTGAGGGGCCCCGGCCACAAAATCGGACCCTGAGCAGCCCAACCACAAAATCGGACCCTGAGGGGCCCCGGCCACAAAATCGGACCCTGAGGGCCCCCAACCACAAAACCAGACTCTGAGGGGCCCCAACTACAAAATCGGACCCTGAGGGGCCCCAACCACAAAATCGGACCCTGAGGGGCCCCGGCCACAAAATCGGACCCTGAGAGACCCCGTCCACAAAATCGAACCCAGAGGGGCCCCACCCACAAAATTGGACCCTGAGGGGCCCCGCCCACCAAATCGGACCCTGAGGGTCCTCGCCCACAAAATCGGACCCTGATGGGCCCCGCCCTCAAAATCGGACCCTGAGGGGCCCCGTCCACCAAATCGGACCCTGAGGGGCCCCGCGAACCAAATCGGACTCTGAGGGGCCCCACCCACAAAATCAGACCCTGAGGGGCCCCACCCTCAAAATCGGACCCTGAGTGGCCCAACCAACAAAATCGGACCCTGAGGGGCCCCAGCCAAAAAATCGGGCCCTTAGGGGCCCTGGCCACAAAATCGGACCATGAGGGGCCCCGGCCACAAAATCAGACCCTGAGGGGCCCCGGCCACAAAATCGGACCCTGAGGGGTCCTGGCCACAAAATCAGGCCCTGAGGGGCCCCACCTGCAAAATCAGACCCTGAGGGGCCCCGGCCTTAAAATCAGACCCTGAGGGGCCCCGGCCATAAAATCGGACCCTGAGGGGCCCCACCCACAAAATCGTACCCTGAGGGGCCCCACCCACAAAATCAGACCATGAGGGGCCCCACCCACAAAATCGGACCCTGAGGGGCCCCACCCATAAAATCGGACCCTGAGGGGCCCCGGCCATAAAATCGGACCCTGAGGGGCCCCACCCACAAAATCGGACCCTGAGGGGCCACACCCACAAAATCAGACCCTGAGAGGCCACACCCAAAAAATCAGACCCTGAGGGGCCCCACCCACAAAATTGGACCCTGAGGAATCCCGGCCACTAATTCAAATCCTGAGGAGCCCAGGCCACCGAATCGGATCCTGAGGGGCCCCACCCACCAAATCAGACCCTGAGGCCAAAGTGGTCCCTGAGAGGCACCCACATTTAAAACGGATCCTGAGTTGAAAGTCTTGCAGGGGCAGCAGCCAAGTCTCTCTTAAAGGGGCAGCCCAGGCACCATTTCAAACCACTATCTGTACTTCCTTCAGGAAATACACATCTAGTATTATTATTATTATTCAGTTGATTTCCGCAATTAATGCGGCCCTCACCGCTACACGCACAGACTCTGTTGAGGCGTCGTTTCGAAGCCAGCGTCCATGAGAGGTGTGCTAAGTATTTTTCGTGTCGATCAGATTTGTAGTTTTTGCGCAATTTGCATTTGAAAAAACATTTTCCTGTCATTGGAATGCACTGTGTCAATGCATTTCAATGGGACAATTTTGCCATAGGGAAAACATGGGACAGTCGTGAGGTGGCAGTTAAGCTCATTGATATGCACAGGCACACCCAGTTGCTATGCCAACGCCTACGAACTTTGCATGACCCCAGCAGGACAGCGTTTTTGCCAAATAATATCAGCTCTTAAAGAAAAACCCAAGCACAAATGCAAATCTGATCGACCCTGGCCTACAAATCAGAGGCTGAGCCACATAGGCCTCCAAATCGGACCCAGAGTGGCCCCACCCACCAAATGGGACCCAGAGAGCCCCCGCCCACCAAATCGGATTCTGAGGGGTCCCGCCCACCAAATCCGACTCTGAGGGGCCCCACCCACAAAATCGGACCCTGAGGGGCCCCACCCTCAAAATCGGACCCTGAGGGGCCCACCCATAAAATCGGACCCTGAGGGGCCCCGGTCACAAAATCGGACCTTGAGGGGCCCCAACCACAAAATCGGACCCTGAGGGTCCCCACCCACAAAATCAGACCCTGAGGGGCCACACCCACAAAATCGGACCCTGAGGGATCCCGGCCACCAATTCAAGCCCTGAGGAGCCCAGGCCACCGAATCGGATCCTGAGGGGCCCCACCCACCAAATCAGACCCTGAGGCCAAAGTGGCCCCTGAGAGGCACCCACAGTTAAAACGGATCCTGACTTGAAAGTCTTGCAGGGGCAGCATACAAGTCTATCTTAAAGGGGCAGCCCGGGCACCATTTCAAACCACTATCTGTACTTCCTTCAGGAAATACACATCTAGTTATAGTGGTTTGAAAAAACCACTATATTGTAATCCGAACGCTGCTAACTTATTCTTCTTCTTCTTCTTATTATTATTATTAAGTTGATTTCCGCAATTAATACAGCCCGAACCGCTACACGCACAGACGCCGTTGAGGTGTTGTTTCGAAGCCAGCGTCCACGAGAGGTGTGCTAAGTATTTTTCGTGTCGATCGGATTTGTAGTTTTTGCGCAATTTGCGTTTGAAAATTTTTTTTCCCGTCATTGGAATGCACTGGCTCCAATGCTTTTCAATGGGTAATGGCGAAACGTGCCCTGAGGCGATTGAAATGGCAGTTGAGCTCATTGATATGCGCAGGCAGACCCAGTTACTATGCCAACGCCTACGAACGTCACATGACATCCCAAGGACAGAGATTCTGCCACATAATATCAGCTCTTAAAGTGAAACCCACAGCACAAATGCAAATCTAGCTTCATCACATGACACATGCCCCTGAGATAGAATGTGCGACAAAGTGGATTTAGAAACCCAGTGAGCCACCCTGGCTCTTAAAGGGCCGACGTGCCACAGTGATTCTTAAACGGCCAGCGCACCGAAATGAGTCTTAAAGGGCCGGCGCGCCAAATCGAAAGCTGAGTGACCCCGGCCTCCAAATCGGAGGCTGAGCCACCCCGGCCTCCAAATCGGAGGCTGAACCACCCCGGCCTCCAAATCGGAGGTTGAGCCACCCTGGCCTCCAAATCGGACCCAGTGTGGCCCCGCTCAAAAAATCAGACCCAGAGTAGCACAGCCCACCAAATCGGATCCTGAGGGGCCCCGCCCACCAAATCAGACTCCGATTGGCCCCGCCTACCAAATCGGACCCTGAAGGGCCCCGCCCACCAAATCGGAACCTGAGGGGCCCCGCCCACCAAATCGGAACCTGAGGAGCCCCGCCCACCAAATCGGACCCAGATTGACCCCGCCCACCAAATCGGACCCCGAGGAGCCCCGCCCACCAAATCGGACCCAGATTGACCCCACCCACCAAATCAGACCCTGAAGGGCCCCGCCCACCAAATCGGACCCAGAGGGGCCCCGCCCACCAAATCGGTCCCAGGGGGACCTGCCCACCAAATCGGACCATGAGGGGCCCCGCCCACCAAATCAGACCATGAGGGGCACTGCCCACTAAATCGGACCATGAGGGGCACCGCCCACCAAAATGGACCCAGGGGGCTCAACCCACAAAATCAGACCCTAAGGGGCCCCACCCACAAAATCGGACCCTGAGTGGGCCCGGCCACAAAATCAGACCCTGAGGGGCCCCAACCACAAAATCGGACCCTGAGAGACCCCGGCCACAAAATCGAACCTAGAGGGGCCCCAGTCACAAAATCAGACCCTAAGGGGCCCAGGTCACGAAATCAGACCCTGAGGGGCCCCACCCACAAAATCAGACCCTGAGGGGCCCCGCCCACCAAATTAGACCCTGAGGGGCCCCACCCTTAAAATCAGACCATGAGGGGCCCCAGCCACAAAATCAGACCCTGAGGGGCCCCAGCCACAAAATCGGACTCTGAGGGGCCCCACCCACCAAATCGGACCCTCAGGGGCCCCGCCCACAAAATCGGACCCTGAGGGGCCCCGCCCTCAAAATCGGACCCTGAGAGGCCCCGCCCACCAAATCAGACCTTGAGGGGCCCCGCCAACCATATCGGACTCTGAGGGGCCCCACCCACAAAATCGGATCCTGAGGGCCCCCAACCACAAAATAGGACCATAAGGGGCCCCGCCCTCAAAATCGGACCCTGAGTAGACCTGGCCACAAAATCAGACCCTAAGGGGCCCTAACCACAAAATCGGACCCTGAGGGGCCCCGGCCACAAAATCGAACCCTGAGGGGCCCCACCCACAAAATCGGAACCTGAAGGGCCCCGGCCACAAAATCGGAACCTGAGGGGCCCCGGCCACAAAATCGGACCCTGAGCAGCCCAACCACAAAATCGGACCCTGAGGGGCCCCGGCCACAAAATCGGACCCTGAGGGCCACCAACCACAAAACCAGACTCTGAGGGGCCCCAACTACAAAATCGGACCCTGAGGGGCCCCAACCACAAAATCGGACCCTGAGGGGCCCCGGCCACAAAATCGGACCCTGAGAGACCCCGGCCACAAAATCGAACCCAGAGGGGCCCCACCCACAAAATTGGACCCTGAGGGGCCCCGCCCACCAAATCGGACCCTGAGGGGCCCCGCCCTCAAAATCGGACCCTGAGAGGCCCCGCCCACCAAATCAGACCTTGAGGGGCCCCGCCAACCATATCGGACTCTGAGGGGCCCCACCCACAAAATCGGACCCTGAGGGCCCCCAACCACAAAATAGGACCATAAGGGGCCCCGCCCTCAAAATCGGACCCTGAGTAGACCTGGCCACAAAATCAGACCCTAAGGGGCCCTAACCACAAAATCGGACCCTGAGGGGCCCCGGCCACAAAATCGAACCCTGAGGGGCCCCACCCACAAAATCGGAACCTGAAGGGCCCCGGCCACAAAATCAGAACCTGAGGGGCCCCGGCCACAAAATCGGACCCTGAGCAGCCCAACCACAAAATCGGACCCTGAGGGGCCCCGGCCACAAAATCGGACCCTGAGGGCCCCCAACCACAAAACCAGACTCTGAGGGGCCCCAACTACAAAATCGGACCCTGAGGGGCCCCAACCACAAAATCGGACCCTGAGGGGCCCCGGCCACAAAATCGGACCCTGAGAGACCCCGGCCACAAAATCGAACCCAGAGGGGCCCCACCCACAAAATTGGACCCTGAGGGGCCCCGCCCACCAAATCGGACCCTGAGGGTCCTCGCCCACAAAATCGGACCCTGATGGGCCCCGCCCTCAAAATCGGACCCTGAGGGGCCCCGTCCACCAAATCGGACCCTGAGGGGCCCCGCGAACCAAATCGGACTCTGAGGGGCCCCACCCACAAAATCAGACCCTGAGGGGCCCCACCCTCAAAATCGGACCCTGAGTGGCCCAACCAACAAAATCGGACCCTGAGGGGCCCCAGCCAAAAAATCGGGCCCTGAGGGGCCCTGGCCACAAAATCGGACCATGAGGGGCCCCCGGCCACAAAATCAGACCCTGAGGGCCCCCGGCCACAAAATCGGACCCTGAGGGGTCCTGGCCACAAAATCAGGCCCTGAGGGGCCCCACCCACAAAATCAGACCCTGAGGGGCCCCGGCCTTAAAATCAGACCCTGAGGGGCCCCGGCCATAAAATCGGACCCTGAGGGGCCCCACCCACAAAATCGGACCCTGAGGGGCCCCACCCACAAAATCGTACCCTGAGGGGCCCCACCCACAAAATCAGACCATGAGGGGCCCCACCCACAAAATCGGACCCTGAGGGGCCCCACCCATAAAATCGGACCCTGAGGGGCCCCGGCCATAAAATCGGACCCTGAGGGGCCCCACCCACAAAATCGGACCCTGAGGGGCCACACCCACAAAATCAGACCCTGAGAGGCCACACCCAAAAAATCAGACCCTGAGGGGCCCCACCCACAAAATTGGACCCTGAGGAATCCCGGCCACTAATTCAAATCCTGAGGAGCCCAGGCCACCGAATCGGATCCTGAGGGGCCCCACCCACCAAATCAGACCCTGAGGCCAAAGTGGTCCCTGAGAGGCACCCACATTTAAAACGGATCCTGAGTTGAAAGTCTTGCAGGGGCAGCAGCCAAGTCTCTCTTAAAGGGGCAGCCCAGGCACCATTTCAAACCACTATCTGTACTTCCTTCAGGAAATACACATCTAGTATTATTATTATTATTCAGTTGATTTCCGCAATTAATGCGGCCCACACCGCTACACGCACAGACTCTGTTGAGGCGTTGTTTCGAAGCCAGCGTCCATGAGAGGTGTGCTAAGTATTTTTCGTGTCGATCAGATTTGTAGTTTTTGCGCAATTTGCATTTGAAAAAACATTTTCCTGTCATTGGAATGCACTGTGTCAATGCATTTCAATGGGACAATTTTGCCATAGGGAAAACATGGGACAGTCGTGAGGTGGCAGTTAAGCTCATTGATATGCACAGGCACACCCAGTTGCTATGCCAACGCCTACGAACTTTGCATGACCCCAGCAGGACAGCGTTTTTGCCAAATAATATCAGCTCTTAAAGAAAAACCCAAGCACAAATGCAAATCTGATCGACCCTGGCCTACAAATCAGAGGCTGAGCCACATAGGCCTCCAAATCCGACCAAGAGTGGCCCCACCCACCAAATGGGACCCAGAGAGGCCCCGCCCACCAAATCGGATTCTGAGGGGTCCCGCCCACCAAATCCGACTCTGAGGGGCCCCACCCACAAAATCGGACCCTGAGGGGCCCCACCCTCAAAATCGGACCCTGAGGGGCCCACCCATAAAATCGGACCCTGAGGGGCCCCGGTCACAAAATCGGACCTTGAGGGGCTCCGGCCACAAAATCGGACCCTTAGGGGCCCCAACCACAAAATCGGACCCTGAGGGTCCCCACCCACAAAATCAGACCCTGAGGGGCCACACCCACAAAATCGGACCCTGAGGGATCCCGGCCACCAATTCAAGCCCTGAGGAGCCCAGGCCACCAAATCGGATCCTGAGGGGCCCCACCCACCAAATCAGACCCTGAGGCCAAAGTGGCCCCTGAGAGGCACCCACAGTTAAAACGGATCCTGACTTGAAAGTCTTGCAGGGGCAGCATACAAGTCTATCTTAAAGGGGCAGCCCGGGCACCATTTCAAACCATTATCTGTACTTCCTTCAGGAAATACACATCTAGTTCTTCTTATTATTATTATTAAGTTGATTTCCGCAATTAATGCGGCCCGAACCGCTACACGCACAGACTCCGTTGAGGTGTCGTTTCGAAGCCAGCGTCCTTGAGAGGTGTGCTAAGTATTTTTCGTGTCGATCGGATTTGTAGTTTTTGCGCAATTTGCGTTTGAAAATTTTTTTTCCCGTCATTGGAATGCACTGTCTCCAATGCTTTTCAATAGGAAATGGCAAAATGTGCCCTGAGGCGATTGAAATGACAGTTGAGCTCATTGATATGCGCAGGCAGACCCAGTTACTATGCCAACGCCTACGAACTTCACTTGAACCCCAGCACAGAGCCTCTGCCACATAATATCAGCTCTTAAAGCGAAACTCACAGCACAAATGCAAATCTACCTTCATCACATGACACATGCCCCTGAGAGAGAATGTCAGCCAAATTTGATTTAGAAGAAGCCCAGTGAGCCAAACTAGCTCTTAAAGGGCCAACGCGCCAAAGTGATTGTTAAAGGGCCAGCGCACCCACATGAGTCTTAAAGGGCCGACACACCAAATCGGAGACTGAGCCACCCCGGCCTCCAAATCGGAGGCTGATCCACCCCGGCCTCCAAATCGGAGGCTGAGCCACCTCGGCCTTCAAATCGGAGGCTGAGCCACCCCGGCCTCCAAATCGGAGGCTCATCGACCCCGGCCTCCAAATCGGAAGCTCATCGACCCCTGCCTCCAAATCGGAGGCTCTTTGACCTCGGCCTCCAAATTGGAAGCTCAACGACCCCGGCCTCCAAATTGGAGGCTGAGCGACCCCAGCCTCCAAATCTTACCCAGAGTGGCCCCACCCACCAAATCAGACCCAGAGAGGCCCTGCCCACCAAATAGGACCCTGTGGGGCCCCGCCCACCAAATCGGACCCTGTGGGGCCCCGCCCACCAAATCGGACCCTGAGAGGCCCCGCCCACCAAATTGGACCCAGAGTGGTCCCGCCCACCAAATTGGACCCAGAGTGGTCCCGCCCACCAAATTGGACCCAGTGGGGCTCCGCCC
Source organism: Dendrobates tinctorius (assembly GCF_039654945.1). NCBI lineage: Eukaryota > Metazoa > Chordata > Amphibia > Anura > Dendrobatidae > Dendrobates > Dendrobates tinctorius. Next base: position 26,905,648 of record NW_027361921.1, read on the forward strand.
ACAAAATCGGACCCTGAGGGGCCGCGGCCACAAAATCAGACCCTGAGGGGCCGCGGCCACAAAATCGGACCCTGAGGGGCCCCAACCACAAAATCGGACCCTAAGGGGCCCCAACCACAAAATCGGACCCTGAGGGGCCCCTGACACTAAATCGGACCCTGAGGGGCCCCGGCCACAAAATCGGACCCTGAGAGGCCCAACCCACCAAATTGGACCCTGAGGGGCTCTGCCCACCAAATTGGACCCTGAGGGGCCCCGCCCACCAAATCGGACCCTGAGGGGCCCCAGCCACAAAATTGGACCCTGAGGGGCCCCACCCACAAAATTGGACCCTGTGGAGTTCCGGCCACAAAAATCGGATCCTGAGTGGCCCCGGCCACAAAATCGGACCCTGAGGGGCCCCAGCCACAAAATCGGACCTTGAGGGGCCCCACCCACCAAATCAGACCCTGAGGGGCCCCGGCCACCAAATCAGACCCTGAGGGGCCCCGGCCACCAAATTGGACCCTGAGGGGCCCCGGCCACCAAATCGGACGCTGAGTGGCCCCGGCCACAAAATTGGACCCTGAGGGGCCCCGGCCACCAAATCGGACTCTGAGGGGCCCCGGCCACCAAATCGGACTCTGAGGGGCCCCGGCCACAAAATCGGACCCTGAGTGGCCCCGGCCACAAAATCGGACCCTGAGGGGCCCCACCCACAAAATCGGACCCTGAGGGGCCCCACCCACAAAATCGGACCCTGAGGGGCCCCACCCACAAAATCAGGCCCTGAGGGGCCCCACCCACAAAATCAGACCCTGAGGCCAAAGTGGCCCCTGAGAGGCACCCACAGTTAAATCGTATCCTGAATTGAAAGTCTTGCAGGGGCAGCAGGCAAGTCTCTCTTAAAGGGGCAGCCCGGGCACCATTTCAAACCACTATCTGTACTTCCTTCAGGAAATACACATCTAGTTCTTCTTCTTCTTATTATTATAGTGGTTTGAAAAAACCACTATATTGTAATCCGATCGCTGCTAACTTATTCTTCTTATTATTATTATTAAGTTGATTTCTGCAATTAATGCGGCCCGAACCGCTACACGCACAGACTCCGTTGAGGTGTCGTTTCGAAGCCAGCGCCCATGAGAGGTGTGCTAAGTATTTTTCGTGTCGATCAGATTTGTAGTTTTTGCGCAATTTGCGTTTGAAAATTTTTTTTCCCGTCATTGGAATGCACTGTCTCCAATGCTTTTCAATAGGAAATGGTAAAACGTGCCCTGAGGCGATTGAAATGACAGTTGAGCTCATTGATATGCGCAGGCAGACCCAGTTACTATGCCAACGCCTACGAACTTCACTTGAACCCCAGCACAGAGCCTCTGCCACATAATATCAGCTCTTAAAGCGAAACCCACAGCACAAATGCAAATCTAGCTTCATCACATGACACATGCCCCTGAGAGAGAATGTGTGCGCCAAAGTGGATTTAAAAGAAGCCCAGTCAGCCAAACTAGCTCTTAAAGGGCCAACGCGCCAAAGTGATTGTTAAAGGGCCAGCGCACGCAAATGAGTCTTAAAGGGCCGACACACCAAATCGGAGACTGAGCCACCCTGGCCTCCAAATCGGACAATGAGCCACCCCGGCCTCCAAATCGGAGACTGATCCACCCCGGCCTCCAAATCAGAGCCTGATCCACCCCGGCCTCCAAATCGGAGGCTGATCGACCCAGGCCTCCAAATCAGAGGCTGAGCCACCCCGGCCTCCAAATCGGAGGCTAAGTCACCCCGGCCTCCAAATCGGACCCAGAGCCACCCCAGCCTCCAAATAGGAGGCTGAGCCACCCCGGCCTCCAAATCAGAGGATGAGCCACCCTGGCCTCCAAATCGGAGGCTGATCGACCCCGGCCTCCAAATCGGAGGCTGAGCCACCCTGGCCTCCAAATCGGAGGCTGATCCACCCCGGCCTCCAAATCGGAGGCTGATCCACCCCGGCCTCCAAATCGGAGGCTGATCCACCCCGGCCTCCAAATCGGAGGCTGAGCCACCCCGGCCTCCAAATCGGAGGCTGATCCACCCCGGCCTCCAAATTGGAGGCTGATCCACCCCGGCCTCCAAATCGGAGGCTGATCCACCCCGGCCTCCAAATCGGAGGCTGATCGACCCCGGCCTCCAAATCGGAGGCTGATCCACCCCGGCCTCCAAATCGGAGGCTGATTGACCCCGACCTCCAATTGGAGGCTGAGCCACCCCGGCCTCCAAATCGGAGGCTGAGCCACCCCGGCCTCCATATCGGAGGCTGAGCCACCCCGACCTCCAAATCGGAGGCTGAGCCACCCCGGGCTCCAAATCGAACCCTGAGGGGACCCGCCCACCAAATCGGACCCTGAGTAGCCCCGCCCACAAAATCGGACCCTGAGGGGCCCCATCCACAAAATAGGACCCTGAGGGCCCCACCCACAAAATCGGACCCTGAGGGGATCCGGCCACAAAATCAGACCCTGAGGGGTCCCAGCCACAAAATCGAACCCTGAGGGGCCCCACTCACAAAATCGGACCCTGAGGGGATCCGGCCACAAAATCAGACCCTGAGGGGCCCCAGCCACAAAATCGAACCCTGAGGGGCACCACTCACAAAATCGGACTCTGAGGGGCCCCAACCCACAAAATCGGACCCTGAGGGGCCACACCCACAAATTCGGAGCCTGAGGGATCCCCGCCAACAATTCAAGCCCTGAGGAGCCCAGGCCAAGGAATCAGATCCTGAGGGGACCCACCCACCAAATCAGACCCTGAGGCCAAAGTGGCCCCTGAGAGGCACTCACAGTTAAAACGGATCCTGAGTTGAATGTCTTGCAGGGGCAGCAGGCAAGTCTCTCTTAAAGGGGCAGCCCGGGCACCATTTCAAACCACTATCTGTACTTCCTTCAGGAAATACACATCTAGTTCTTCTTATTATTATTATTAAGTTGATTTCCGCAATTAATGCGGCCCGAACCGCTACACGCACAGACTCCGTTGAGGTGTCGTTTCGAAGCCAGCGTCCATGAGAGGTGTGCTAAGTATTTTTCGTGTCGATCGGATTTGTAGTTTTTGCGCAATTTGCGTTTGAAAATTTTTTTTCCCGTCATTGGAATGCACTGTCTCCAATGCTTTTCAATAGGAAATGGCAAAACGTGCCCTGAGGCGATTGAAATGACAGTTGAGCTCATTGATATGCACAGGCAGACCCAGTTACTATGCCAACGCCTACGAACTTCACTTGAACCCCAGCACAGAGCCTCTACCACATAATATCAGCTCTTAAAGCGAAACTCACAGCACAAATGCAAATCTACCTTCATCACATGACACATGCCCCTGAGAGAGAATGTCAGCCAAATTTGATTTAGAAGAAGCCCAGTGAGCCAAACTAGCTCTTAAAGGGCCAACGCGCCAAAGTGATTGTTAAAGGGCCAGCGCACCCACATGAGTCTTAAAGGGCCGACACACCAAATCGGAGACTGAGCCACCCCGGCCTCCAAATCGGAGGCTGATCCACCCCGGCCTCCAAATCGGAGGCTGAGCCACCCCGGCCTTCAAATCGGAGGCTGAGCCACCCCGACCTCCAAATCGGAGGCTCATCGACCCCGGCCTCCAAATCGGAAGCTCATCGACCCCTGCCTCCAAATCGGAGGCTCTTTGACCTCGGCCTCCAAATCGGAAGCTCAACGACCCCGGCCTCCAAATTGGAGGCAGAGCGACCCCAGCCTCCAAATCATACCCAGAGTGGCCCCACCCACCAAATCAGACCCAGAGAGGCCCTGCCCACCAAATAGGACCCTGTGGGGCCCCGCCCACCAAATCGGACCCTGTGGGGCCCCGCCCACCAAATCGGACCCTGAGAGGCCCCGCCCACCAAATTGGACCCAGAGTGGTCCCGCCCACCAAATTGGACCCAGAGTGGTCCCGCCCACCAAATTGGACCCAGTGGGGCTCCGCCCACAAAATCGGACCCTGAGGGGCCGCGGCCACAAAATCAGACCCTGAGGGGCCGCGGCCACAAAATCGGACCCTGAGGGGCCCCAACCACAAAATCGGACCCTAAGGGGCCCCAACCACAAAATCGGACCCTGAGGGGCCCCTGACACTAAATCGGACCCTGAGGGGCCCCGGCCACAAAATCGGACCCTGAGGGGCCCAACCCACCAAATTGGACCCTGAGGGGCTCTGCCCACCAAATTGGACCCTGAGGGGCCCCACCCACCAAATCGGACCCTGAGGGGCCCCAGCCACAAAATTGGACCCTGAGGGGCCCCACCCACAAAATTGGACCCTGTGGAGTTCCGGCCACAAAAATCGGATCCTGAGTGGCCCCGGCCACAAAATCGGACCCTGAGGGGCCCCAGCCACAAAATCGGACCTTGAGGGGCCCCACCCACCAAATCAGACCCTGAGGGGCCCCGGCCACCAAATCAGACCCTGAGGGGCCCCGGCCACCAAATTGGACCCTGAGGGGCCCCGGCCACCAAATCGGACTCTGAGTGGCCCCGGCCACAAAATTGGACCCTGAGGGGCCCCGGCCACCAAATCGGACTCTGAGGGGCCCCGGCCACCAAATCGGACTCTGAGGGGCCCCGGCCACAAAATCGGACCCTGAGTGGCCCCGGCCACAAAATCGGACCCTGAGGGGCCCCACCCACAAAATCGGACCCTGAGGGGCCCCACCCACAAAATCGGACCCTGAGGGGCCCCACCCACAAAATCAGGCCCTGAGGGGCCCCACCCACAAAATCAGACCCTGAGGCCAAAGTGGCCCCTGAGAGGCACCCACAGTTAAATCGTATCCTGAATTGAAAGTCTTGCAGGGGCAGCAGGCAAGTCTCTCTTAAAGGGGCAGCCCGGGCACCATTTCAAACCACTATCTGTACTTCCTTCAGGAAATACACATCTAGTTCTTCTTATTATTATTTTTATAGTGGTTTGAAAAAACCACTATATTGTAATCCGATCGCTGCTAACTTATTCTTCTTATTATTATTATTAAGTTGATTTCTGCAATTAATGCGGCCCGAACCGCTACACGCACAGACTCCGTTGAGGTGTCGTTTCGAAGCCAGCGTCCATGAGAGGTGTGCTAAGTATTTTTCGTGTCGATCAGATTTGTAGTTTTTGCGCAATTTGCGTTTGAAAATTTTTTTTCCCGTCATTGGAATGCACTGTCTCCAATGCTTTTCAATAGGAAATGGTAAAACGTGCCCTGAGGCGATTGAAATGACAGTTGAGCTCATTGATATGCGCAGGCAGACCCAGTTACTATGCCAACGCCTACGAACTTCACTTGAACCCCAGCACAGAGCCTCTGCCACATAATATCAGCTCTTAAAGCGAAACCCACAGCACAAATGCAAATCTAGCTTCATCACATGACACATGCCCCTGAGAGAGAATGTGTGCGCCAAAGTGGATTTAAAAGAAGCCCAGTCAGCCAAACTAGCTCTTAAAGGGCCAACGCGCCAAAGTGATTGTTAAAGGGCCAGCGCACGCAAATGAGTCTTAAAGGGCCGACACACCAAATCGGAGACTGAGCCACCCCGGCCTCCAAATCGGACAATGAGCCACCCCGGCCTCCAAATCGGAGGCTGATCCACCCCGGCCTCCAAATCAGAGCCTGATCCACCCAGGCCTCCAAATCAGAGGCTGAGCCACCCCGGCCTCCAAATCAGAGGCTAAGCCACCCCAGCCTCCAAATCGGAGGCTGATCCACCCCGGCCTCCAAATCGTAGGATGATCGACCCCGGCCTCCAAATCGGAGGCTGATCGACCCCGGCCTCCAAATAGGAGGCTGAGCCACCCCGGCCTCCAAATCAGAGGATGAGCCACCCTGGCCTCCAAATCGGAGTCTGATCGACCCCGGCCTCCAAATCGGAGGCTGAGCCACCCTGGCCTCCAAATCGGAGGCTGATCCACCCCGGCCTCCAAATCGGAGGCTGATCCACCCCGGCCTTCAAATCGGAGGCTGAGCCACCCCGGCATCCAAATCGGAGGCTGATCCACCCCGGCCTCCAAATCGGAGGCTGATCCACCCCGGCCTCCAAATCGGAGGCTGATCCACCCCGGCCTCCAAATCGGAGGCTGAGCCACCCCGGCCTCCAAATCGGAGGCTGAGCCACCCCGGCCTCCAAATAGGAGGCTGAGCCACCCTGGCCTCCAAATCGGAGGCTGATCGACTCCGGCCTCCAAATCGGAGGCTGATCGACCCCGGCCTCCAAATCGGAGGCTGATCGACCCCGGCCTCCAAATAGGAGGCTGATCGACCCCGGCCTCCAAATCGGAGGCTGAGCCACCCCGGCCTCCAAATCGGAGGCTGAGCCACCCCGGCCTCCAAATCGGAGGCTGATCCACCCCGGCCTCCAAATCGGAGGCTGATCCACCCCGGCCTCCAAATCGGAGGCTGATCCACCCCGGCCTCCAAATCGGAGGCTGAGCCACCCCGGCCTCCAAATCGGAGGCTGAGCCACCCCGGCCTCCAAATCGGAGGCTGAGCCACCCCGGCCTCCAAATCGGAGGCTGAGCCACCCCGGCCTCCAAATCGGAGGCTGATCGACCCCGGCCTCCAAATCGGAAGTTCATCGACCCCGGCCTCCAAATCAGAGGCTCTTTGACCTCGGCCTCCAAATCGGAGGCTGAGCCACCCCGGCCTCCAAATAGGAGGCTAAGCCACCCTGGCCTCCAAATTGGAGGCTGATCGACCCCGGGCCTCCAAATTGGAGGCTGATCCACCCCGGCCTCCAAATCGGAGGCTGATCCACCCCGGCCTCCAAATCGGAGGCTGAGCCACCCCGGCCTCCAAATCGGAGGCTGAGCCACCCCGGCCTCCAAATCGGAGGCTGAGCCACCCCGGCCTCCAAATCGGAGGCTCATCGACCCCGGCCTCCAAATCGGAAGTTCATCGACCCCGGCCTCCAAATCAGAGGCTCTTTGACCTCGGCCTCCAAATCGGAAGCTCAACGAACCCTGCCTCCAAATTGGAGTCTGAGCGACCCCAGCCTCCAAATCTTACCCAGAGTGGCCTCGCCCACCAAATCGGACCCTGTGGGGCCCCGCCCACCAAATCGGACCCTGTGGGGCCCCGCCCACCAAATCGGACCCAGAGTGGTCCCGCCCACCAAATTGGACCCAGAGTGGTCCCGCCCACCAAATTGAACCCAGAGGGGCTCCGCCCACAAAATCAGACCCAGAGGGGCTCCGCCCACAAAATCAGTCCCAGAGGGGCCCCTGCCACAAAATCAGACCCTGATGGGCCCCAGTCACAAAATTGGACCCTGATAGACCCTGGCCACAAAATCGGACCCTGAGGGGCCCCAACCACAAAATCGGACCCTGAGGGGACCCAACCACAAAATCGGACCCTGAGAGGCCCCGCCCACCAAATTGGACCCAGAGTGGCCCGCCCACCAAATTGGACCCATAGGGGCCCCACCCACAAAATCGGACCCAGAGGGGCCCCTGCCACAAAATCGGACCCAGAGGGGCCCCGGCCACAAAATCGGACCCTGAGGGGACCCAACCACAAAATCGGACCCTGAGGGGACCTAACCACAAAATCGGACCCTGAGGGGCCCCACCCACAAAATCAGGCCCTGAGGGGCCCCACCCACAAAATCAGACCATGAGGCCAAAGTGGCCCCTGAGAGGCACCCACAGTTAAATCGTATCCTGAGTTGAAAGTCTTGCAGGGGCAGCAGGCAAGTCTCTCTTAAAGGGGCAGCCCGGGAACCATTTCAAACCACTATCTGTACTTCCTTCAGGAAATACACATCTAGTTATAGTGGTTTGAAAAAACCACTATATTGTAATCCGAACGCTGCTAACTTATTCTTCTTATTATTATTATTAAGTTGATTTCCGCAATTAATGCGGCCCGAACCGCTACACGCACAGACTCCGTTGAGGTGTCGTTTCGAAGCCAGCGTCCACGAGAGGTGTGCTAAGTATTTTTCGTGTCGATCGGATTTGTAGTTTTTGCGCAATTTGCGTTTGAAAATTTTTTTTCCCGTCATTGGAATGCACTGTCTCCAATGCTTTTCAATAGGAAATGGCAAAACGTGCCCTGAGGCGATTGAAATGACAATTGAGCTCATTGATATGCGCAGGCAGACCAGTTACTATGCCAACGCCTACGAACTTCACTTGAACCCCAGCACAGAGCCTCTGCCACATAATATCAGCTCTTAAAGCGAAACCCACAGCACAAATGCAAATCTAGCTTCATCACATGACACATGCCCCTGAGAGAGAATGTGAGCGCCAAAGTGGATTTAAAAGAAGCCCAGTCAGCCAAACTAGCTCTTAAAGGGCCAACGCGCCAAAGTGATTGTTAAAGGGCCAGCGCACCCAAATGAGTCTTAAAGGGCCGACACACCAAATCGGAGACTGAGCCACCCCGGCCTCCAAATCGGACAATGAGCCACCCCGGCCTCCAAATCGGAGGCTGATCCACCCCGGCCTCCAAATCAGAGCCTGATCCACCCAGGCCTCCAAATCAGAGGCTGAGCCACCCCGGCCTCCAAATCAGAGGCTAAGCCACCCCAGCCTCCAAATCGGAGGCTGAGCCACCCCGGCCTCCAAATCGGACAATGAGCCACCCCGGCCTCCAAATCGGAGGCTGATCCACCCCGGCCTCCAAATCGGAGGCTGATCGACCCCGGCCTCCAAATCGGAGGCTGATCGACCCCGGCCTCCAAATAGGAGGCTGATCGACCCCGGCCTCCAAATAGGAGGCTGATCGACCCCGGCCTCCAAATCGGAGGCTGAGCCACCCCGGCCTCCAAATAGGAGGCTGAGCCACCTTGGCCTCCAAATCGGAGGCTGATCGACCCCGGCCTCCAAATCGGAGGCTGATCCACCCCGGCGTCCAAATCAGAGGCTGATCCACCCCGGCCTCCAAATCGGAGGCATTCCACCCCGGCCTCCAAATCGGAGGCTGAGCCACCCCGGCCTCCAAATCGGAGGCTGAGCCACCCCGGCCTCCAAATCGGAGGCTGAGCCACCCCGGCCTCCAAATCGGAGGCTGAGCCACCCCGGCCTCCAAATCGGAGGCTGATCCACCCCTGCCTCCAAATCGGAGGCTGATCCACCCCTGCCTCCAAATCGGAGGCTGAGCCACCCCGGCCTCCAAATCGGAGGCTGAGCCACCCCGGCCTCCAAATAGTTGACTGAGCCACCCCGGCCTCCAAATCGGAGGCTGATCGACCCCGGCCTCCAAATCGGAGGCTGATCGACCCCGGCCTCCAAATCGGAGGCTGAGCCACCCCGGCCTCCAAATCGGAGGCTGAGCCACCCCGGCCTCCAAATCGGAGGCTGATTGACCCCGGCCTCCAAATCGGAGGCTGATCGACCACGGCCTCCAAATAGGAGGCTGATCGACCCCGGCCTCCAAATCGTAGGCTGAGCCACCCCGGCCTCCAAATCGAAGGCTGATCGACCCAGGCCTCCAAATCAGAGGCTGAGCCACCCCGGCCTCCAAATCGGAGGCTGAGCCACCCCGGCCTCCAAATCGGAGGCTGAGCCACCCCGGCCTCCAAATAGTTGACTGAGCCACCCCGGCCTCCAAATTGGAGGCTGAGCCACCCCGGCCTCCAAATCGGAGGCTGATCGACCCCGGCCTCCAAATCGGAGGCTGATCGACCCCGGCCTCCAAATCGGAGGCTGATCCACCCCGGCATCCAAATCGGAGGCTGATCGACCCAGGCCTCCGAATCGGAGGCTGAGCCACCCCTGCCTCCAAATCGGAGGCTGAGCCACCCCGGCCTCCAAATCGGAGGTTCATCGACCCCGGCCTCCAAATCAGAAGCTCTTTGACCTCGGCCTCCAAATCGGAAGCTCAACGACCCCGGCCTCCAAATTGGAGGCTGAGCGACCCCAGCCTCCAAATCTTACCCAGAGTGGCCCCGCCCACCAAATTGGACCCTGTGGGGCCCCGCCCACCAAATCGGACCCTGAGAGGCCCTGCCCACCAAATCGGACCCAGAGTGGTCCCGCCCACCAAATTGGACCCAGAATGGTCCCGCCCACCAAATTGGACCCAGAGGGGCTCCGCCCACAAAATCAGACCCAGAGGGGCCCCTGCCACAAAATCAGACCCTGAGGGGCCGCGGCCACAAAATCGGACTCTGATGGGCCCCAGTCACAAAATTGGACCCTGATAGGCCCCGGCCACAAAATCGGACCCTGAGGGGCCACAACCACAAAATCGGACCCTGAGGGGACCCAACCACAAAATCGGACCCTGAGAGGCCCCGCCCACCAAATTGGACCCAGAGTGGTCCCGCCCACCAAATTGGACCCAGAGGGGCCCCACCCACAAAATCGGACCCAGAGGGGCCCCTGCCACAAAATCGGACCCAGAGGGGCCCCGGCCACAAAATCGGACCCTGAGGGGCCGCGGCCACAAAATCGGACCCTGAGGGGACCCAACCACAAAATCGGACCCTGAGGGGACCTAACCACAAAATCGGACCCTGAGGGGCCCCACCCACAAAATCAGGCCCTGAGGGGCCCCACCCACAAAATCAGACCATGAGGCCAAAGTGGCCCCTGAGAAGCACCCACAGTTAAATCGTATCCTGAGTTGAAAGTCTTGCTGGAGCAGCAGGCAAGTCTCTCTTAAAGGGGCAGCCCGGGCACCATTTCAAACCACTATCTGTACTTCCTTCAGGAAATACACATCTAGTAGTAATGTTGTAATCCGACCGCTGCTAACTTATTCTTATTATTCAGTTGATTTCCACAATTAATGCGGCCCGAACCGCTACACGCACATACTCCGTTGAGGTGTCGTTTCGAAGCCAGCGTCCACGAGAGGTGTGCTAAGTAATTTTCGTGTCGATTGGATTTGTAGTTTTTGCGCAATTTGCATTAGAAATTTTTTTTTCCCGTCATTTGAATGTATTGTCTCAATGCTTTTCAATGGGGAAATTTTGCCTTAGAGAAAACATGCCCTGAGGCGATTCAAATGGCAGTTTAGCTCATTGATATGCGCAGGCAGACCCAGTTACTATGCCAGCGCCAAAGAACTTCACATGACCCCAGCAGGACACAGTTTCTGGCGATAATATCAGCTCTTAAAGCGAAACCCACAGCACAAATGCAAATCTAGCTTCATCACATGACGCGTGCCCCTGAGAGAGAATGTACGCCAAAGTGAATTTAGAAGCCCAGTGCGCCAAACTAGCTCTTAAACAGCCGACGCGCCTAAGTTAATCTTAAAGGGCCGGCGCACCAAAATGAGCCTTAAAGGGCTGGCGCGCCAAATCGAATGCTGAGTGACCCCAGGCTCCAAATCGGAGGCTAATCGACCCTGGCCTACAAATCGTCGGCTGAGCCACCCAGGCCAACAAATAGGCCCCGGAGTGGCCCCGCCCTCCAAATCAGACCCAGAGAGGCCCCGCCCACCAAATTGGACCCTGAGGGGCCCCGCTCACCAAATCAGACCCGTAGTGGCCCCGCCCTCCAAATCGGACCAAGAGTGACCCGCCCACCAAATTGAACCCTGAGGGGCCCCTCCCACCAAATCAGACTCAGAGTGGTCCTGCCTACCAAATTGTACCCTGAAGGGCCCCGCCCACCAAATTGGACCCAGAGTGGCCCCGCCCACCAAATCAGACCCTGAGGGGTCCCACCCACCAAATCTGACCCTAAGGGGCCCCGCCCACCTAATCAGACCCAGAGTGGCCCCGCCCACCAAATCAGGCCATGAGGGGCGCCGCCCACCAAATCAGACCCTCATGGGCCCCGCCTGCCAAATCATACCCTGAAGAGCCCCACCCACCAAATCGGATCCTGAGGGGACCCGCCCACCAAATCGGACCCTGAGAGGCCCCGTCTACCAAATCGGAACCAGAGGAGCTCTGTCCACGAAATTGGACCCTGTGGGGCCCCGCTCACCAAATTGGACCCAGAGTGGCCCCTCCCACCAAATCAGACCCTGTGGGGCCCCGCCCAGCAAATCGGACCCTGTGGTGCCCCACCCACCAAATCGAACTCTGAGGGGCCCCGCCCACCAAATCAGACCCTGAGGGGCCGTGCCCACCAAACCGGACCCTGAGGGGCCTCGCCCACCAAATCGGCTCACCAATTCAAGCCCTGAGGAGCCCAGTCCACTGAATCGGATCCTGAGGGGCCCCACCCACCAAATCAGACCCTGAGGGGCCCCACAGGCCAAAGTGGCCCCTGAGAGGCATCCACAGGTAAAATGGATACTGAGTTGAAAGTCGTGCAGGGGCAGCAGGCAAGTCTCTCTTAAAGTCGCAGCCCGGGCACCATTTCAAACCACTATCTGTACTTCCTTCAGGAAATACACATCTAGTTATTAAGTTGATTTCCGCAATTAATGCGGCCCGAACCGCTACACGCACAGACTCCGTTGAGGTGTCGTTTCGAAGCCAGCGTCCATGAGAGGTGTGCTAAGTATTTTTCGTGTCGATCGGATTTGTAGTTTTTGCGCAATTTGCGTTTGAAAATTTTTTTTCCCGTCATTGGAATGCACTGTCTCCAATGCTTTTCAATAGGAAATGGCAAAACGTGCCCTGAGGCGATTGAAATGACAGTTGAGCTCATTGATATGCGCAGGCAGACCCAGTTACTATGCCAACGCCTACGAACTTCACTTGAACCCCCAGCACAGAGCTTCTGCCACATAATATCAGCTCTTAAAGCGAAACCCACAGCACAAATGCAAATCTAGCTTCATCACATGACACATGCCCCTGAGATAGAATGTGCGACAAAGTGGATTTAAAAGAAGCCCAGTCAGCCAAACTAGCTCTTAAAGGGCCAACGCGCCAAAGTGATTGTTAAAGGGCCAGCGCACCCAAATGAGTCTTAAAGGGCCGACACACCAAATCAGAGACTGAGCCACCCCGGCCTCCAAATCGGACAATGAGCCACCCCGGCCTCCAAATCGGACAATGAGCCACCCCGGCCTCCAAATCGGAGGCTGATCCACCCCGGCCTCCAAATCGGAGGCTGATCCACCCCGGCCTCCAAATCGGAGGCTGATCCACCCTGGCCTCCAAATCGGATCCTGATCCACCCCGGCCTCCAAATCGGAGCCTGATCCACCCCAGCCTCCAAATCGGAGGCTGATCGACCCAGGCCTCCAAATCGGATGCTGAGCCACCCCGGCCTCCAAATAGGAGGCTGAGCCACCACGGCCTCCAAATCGGAGGCTGATCGACCCCGGCCTCCAAATCGGAGGCTGAGCCACCCCTGCCTCCAAATCGGAGGCTGATCCACCCCGGCCTCCAAATCGGAGGCTGATCCACCCCGGCCTCCAAATCGGAGGCTGAGCCACCCCGGCCTCCAAATCGGAGGCTGAGCCACCCCGGCCTCCAAATCGGAGGCTGATCGACCCCGGCCTCCAAATCGGAGGCTGATCGACCCCGGCCTCCAAATCGGAGGCTGATCGACCCCGGCCTCCAAATCGGAGGCTGAGCCACCCCGGCCTCCAAATCGGAGGCTGAGCCACCCCGGCCTCCAAATCGGAGGCTGATCCACCCCGGCCTCCAAATCGGAGGCTGATCCACCCCGGCCTCCAAATCGGAGGCTGAGCCACCCCAGCCTCCAAATCGGAGGCTGAGCCACTCCGGCCTCCAAATCGGAGGCTGATCCACCCCGGCCTCCAAATCGGAGGCTGATCCACCCCGGCCTCCAAATCGGAGGCTGATCCACCCCGGCCTCCAAATCGGAGGCCGATCGACCCAGGCCTTCAAATCGGAGGCTGAGCCACCCCGGCCTCCAAATCGGAGGTTGAGCCACCCCGGCCTCCAAATAAGAGGCTGAGCCACCCCGGCCTCCAAATCGGAGGCTGAGCCACCCCGGCCTCCAAATCGGAGGCTGAGCCACCCCGGCCTCCAAATCGGAGGCTGAGCCACCCCGGCCTCCAAATCGGAGGCTGATCCACCCCGGCCTCCAAATCGGAGGCTGAGCCACCCCGGCCTCAAAATCGGAGGCTGAGCCACCCCGGCCTCCAAATCGGAGGCTGAGCCACCCCGGCCTCCAAATCGGAGGCTGAGCCACCCCGGCCTCCAAATCGGAGGCTGAGTCACCCCGGCCTCCAAATCAGAGGCTGAGCCACCCCGGCCTCCAAATCGGAGGCTGATCCACCCCGGCCTCCAAATCGGAGGCTGATCCACCCCGGCCTCCAAATCGGAGGCTGATCCACCCCGGCCTCCAAATCGGAGGCTGATCCACCCCGGCCTCCAAATCGGAGGCTGATCCACCCGGCCTCCAAATCGGAGGCTGATCGACCCAGGCCTTCAAATCGGAGGCTGAGCCACCCCGGCCTCCAAATAAGATGCTGAGCCACCCCGGCCTCCAAATAAGAGGCTGAGCCACCCCGGCCTCCAAATAAGAGGCTGAGCCACCCAGAGTGGCCCCGCTCACCAAATCGGACCCTGTGGGGCCCCGCCCACCAAATCGGACCCTGAGAGGCCCCGCCCACCAAATCGGACCCAGAGTGGTCCCGCCCACCAAATTGGACCCAGAGTGGTCCCGCCCACCAAATTGGACCCAGAGGGGCTTCGCCCACAAAATCAGACCCAGAGGGGCCCCTGCCACAAAATCAGACCCTGAGGGGCCGCGGCCACAAAATCGGACCCTGATGGGCCCCAGTCACAAAATTGGACCCTGATGGGCCCCGGCCACAAAATCGGACCCTGAGGGGCCCCAACCACAAAATCGGACCCTGAGGGGACCCAACCACAAAATCGGACCCTGAGAGGCCCCGCCCACCAAATTGGACCCAGAGTGGTCCCGCCCACCAAATCGGACCCAGAGGGGCCCCACCCACAAAATCGGACCCAGAGGGGCCCCTGCCACAAAATCGGACCCTGAGGGGCCGCGGCCACAAAATCAGACCCTGAGGGGCCGCGGCCACAAAATCGGACCCTGAGGGGCCCCAACCACAAAATCGGACCCTGAGTGGCCCCACCCACAAAATCAGGCACTGAAGGGCCCCACCCACAAAATCAGACCATGAGGCCAAAGTGGCCCCTGAGAGGCACCCACAGTTAAATCGTATCCTGAGTTGAAAGTCTTGCAGGGGCAGCAGGCAAGTCTCTCTTAAAGGGGCAGCCCGGGCACCATTTCAAACCACTATCTGTACATCCTTCAGGAAATACACATCTAGTATTATTATTACTATTCAGTTGATTTCCGCAATTAATGCGGCTCGAACCGCTACACGCACAGACTCCATTGAGGCCTCGATTCGAAGCCAGCGTCCACGAGTGGTGTGCTAAGTATTTTTCATGTAGATCGGAATTGGAGTTTTTGCGCAATTTGCGTTTGAAAAAACATTTTCCTCAATGCATTTCAATGGGAAAATGTTGCCATAGGGAAAACATTGGACAGTCGTGAGGTGGCAGTTAAGCTTATTGATATGCGCAGGCTCACCCAGTTACTATGCCAACACCTATGAACTTCACATGACCTCTCTAGGACAGCGTTTCTGGCAGATAATTTCAGCTCTTAAAGCGAAACCAACAGCATAAATGCAAATCTAGCTTCATCACATGACGCAAGCCACTGAGAGAGAATGTGCGCTAAAGTGGATTTATAATCCCAGTGAGCCAAACTGGCTCTTAAAGGGCCGACGCATCAAAGTGATTGTTAAAGGGCCGGCTCACCGAAATGAGTCTTAAAGGGCCGGCGCGCCAAATTGAAAGCTGAGTGACATCAGGTTCCAAATCGGAGGCTGTGCCACCCCGACTCAGAGTGTCCACGCCCACCAAATCGGACCCTGAAGGGCCCCGCCCACCAAATCGGACCCAGCGTGGCCCCACTAAAAAAATCAGACCCTGAGTGGCCCCGCCCACCAAAACGGACCCAGAGTGGCACAGCCCACCAAATCGGACCCTGAGGAGCCCCGCCCACCAAATCAGACCCTGAGAAGCCCCGCCCACCAAATCGGACCCAGAGTGACCCCGCCCACCAAATCGAACCCTGAAGGGCCCCGCCGATCAAATTGGACCCAGAGTGGCCCCGCCTACCAAATCGGACCCAGAGGGTCCCCGCCTACCAAATCGGACCCAGAGGGGCCCCGCCCACCAAATCGGACCCTGAGGGGCCCCGCCCACCAAATCGGACCCTGAGGGGCCCCGCCCACCAAATCAGAACCTGAGGAGCCCCGCCCACCAAATCGTACCCAGATTGACCCCGCCCACCAAATCGGACCCTGAAGGGCCCCGCCCACCAAATCGGACCCACAGGGGCCCCGCCCACCAAATCGGTCCCAGGGGGCCCCGCCCACCAAATCGGACCATGAGGGGCCCTGCCCACCAAATCAGACCATGAGGGGCACCGCCCACTAAATCGGACCATGAGGGGCACCGCCCACCAAAATGGACCCAGGGGGCTCAACCCACAAAATCAGACCCTAAGGGGCCCCACCCACAAAATCGGACCCTGAGTGGGCCCGGCCACAAAATCAGACCCTGAGGGGCCCGAACCACAAAATCGGACCCTGACAGACCCCGGCCACAAAATCGAACCTAGAGGGGCCCCAGTCACAAAATTAGACCCTAAGGGGCCCAGGTCACGAAATCGGACCCTGAGGGGCCCCACCCACAAAATCAGACCCTGAGGGTCCCCGCCCACCAAATTAGACCCTGAGGGGCCCCACCCTTAAAATCAGACCCTGAGGGGCCCCAGCCACAAAATCAGACCCTGAGGGGCCCCAGCCACAAAATCGGACTCTGAGGGGCCCCACCCACAAAATCGGACCCTGAGGGGCCCCACACAAAATCAGACCCTGAGGGACCCCAGCCACAAAATCAGAACCTGAGGGGCCCCAACCACAAAATCAGAACTTGAGGGTCCCCGCCCACCAAATTAGACCCTGAGGGGACCCGGCCACAAAATCGGACCCTGAGAGACCCCGGCCACAAAATCGGACCCTGAGGGGCCCCAACCACAAAATCAGACCCTGAGGGGCCCCAGTCACAAAATCGGACCCTGAGGGGCCCCACACACAAAATCAGACCCTGAGGGACCCCAGCCACAAAATCAGAACCTGAGGGGCCCCAACCACAAAATCAGAACCTGAGGGGCCCCACCCACAAAATCAGACCATGAGGGACCACAGCCACAAAATCGGACCCTGAGGGGCCCCGCCCACCAAATTAGACCCTGAGGGGCCCCACCCTCAAAATCGGTCGCTGAGGGGCCCCACCCACAAAATCGGACCCTGAGAGACCCCGGCCACAAAATCGAACCCGGAGGGGCCTCAGTCACAAAATCAGACCCTAAGGGGCCCCGGCCACAAAATTGGACCCTGAGGGGCCTCACCCACAAAATCAGACCCTGAGGGACCCCAGCCACAAAATCGGACCCTGAGGGGCCCCACCCACAAAATCAGACCCTGTGGGGCCCCAGTCACAAAATCGGACCCTGATGGGCCCCAGCCACAAAATCAGACCCTGAGGGGCCCCAGCCACAAAATCGGACCCTGAGGGGCCCCACCCACAAAATCAGACCCTGAGGGGCCCCACCCACAAAATCGGACCCTGAGGGGCCCCGCCCACCAAATTAGACCCTGAGGGGCCCCACCCTCAAAATCAGACCCTGAGGGGCCACAGCCACAAAATCAGACCATGAGGGGCCCCAGCCACAAAATCGGACCCTGAGGGGCCCCACCCACAAAATCTGACCCGGATGGGCCCCACCCACCAATCCAGACCCTGAGGGGCCCCAGCAACAAAATCGGACCCTGAGAGACCCCGGCCACAAAATCGGACCCTGAGGGGCCCCAACCACAAAATCAGACCCAGAGGGGCCCCGGTCACAAAATCGGACCCTGAGGGGCCCCACCCACAAAATCAGACCCTGAGGGACCCCAGCCACAAAATCAGACCCTGAGGGGCCCCAGCCACAAAATCGGACCCTGAGGGGCCCCAGCCACAAAATCGGACCCTGAGGGGCCCCACCCACAAAATCGGACCCTGAGGGGCCCCGCCCACCAAATTAGACCCTGAGGGGCCCCACCCTTAAAATCAGACCCTGAGGGGCCCCAGCCACAAAATCAGACCCTGAGGGGCCCCAGCCACAAAATCGGACTCTGAGGGGCCCCACCCACAAAATCGGACCCTGAGGGGCCCCACACACAAAATCAGACCCTGAGGGACCCCAGCCACAAAATCAGAACCTGAGGGGCCCCAACCACAAAATCAGAACTTGAGGGTCCCCGCCCACCAAATTAGACCCTGAGGGGACCCGGCCACAAAATCGGACCCTGAGAGACCCCGGCCACAAAATCGGACCCTGAGGGGCCCCAACCACAAAATCAGACCCTGAGGGGCCCCAGTCACAAAATCGGACCCTGAGGGGCCCCACACACAAAATCAGACCCTGAGGGACCCCAGCCACAAAATCAGAACCTGAGGGGCCCCAACCACAAAATCAGAACCTGAGGGGCCCCACCCACAAAATCAGACCATGAGGGACCACAGCCACAAAATCGGACCCTGAGGGGCCCCGCCCACCAAATTAGACCCTGAGGGGCCCCACCCTCAAAATCGGTCGCTGAGGGGCCCCACCCACAAAATCGGACCCTGAGAGACCCCGGCCACAAAATCGAACCCGGAGGGGCCTCAGTCACAAAATCAGACCCTAAGGGGCCCCGGCCACAAGATTGGACCCTGAGGGGCCTCACCCACAAAATCAGACCCTGAGGGACCCCAGCCACAAAATCGGACCCTGAGGGGCCCCACCCACAAAATCAGACCCTGTGGGGCCCCAGTCACAAAATCGGACCCTGATGGGCCCCAGCCACAAAATCAGACCCTGAGGGGCCCCAGCCACAAAATCGGACCCTGAGGGGCCCCACCCACAAAATCAGACCCTGAGGGGCCCCACCCACAAAATCGGACCCTGAGGGGCCCCGCCCACCAAATTAGACCCTGAGGGGCCCCACCCTCAAAATCAGACCCTGAGGGGCCACAGCCACAAAATCAGACCATGAGGGGCCCCAGCCACAAAATCGGACCCTGAGGGGCCCCACCCACAAAATCTGACCCGGATGGGCCCCACCCACCAATCCAGACCCTGAGGGGCCCCAGCAACAAAATCGGACCCTGAGAGACCCCGGCCACAAAATCGGACCCTGAGGGGCCCCAACCACAAAATCAGACCCAGAGGGGCCCCGGTCACAAAATCGGACCCTGAGGGGCCCCACCCACAAAATCAGACCCTGAGGGACCCCAGCCACAAAATCAGACCCTGAGGGGCCCCAGCCACAAAATCGGACCCTGAGGGGCCCCAGCCACAAAATCGGACCCTGAGGGGCCCCACCCACAAAATCGGACCCTGAGGGGCCCCGCCCACCAAATTAGACCCTGAGGGGCCCCACCCTCAAAATCGGTCCCTGAGGGGCCCCGGCCAAAAATCGGACCCTAAGGGGCCCCGGCCACAAAATCGGACCCTGAGGGGCCCCATCCGCAAAATCGGACCCTGAGGGGCCCCACCCGCAAAATCGGACCCTGAGGGGCCCCACCCACAAAATCGGACCCTGAGGGGCCCCACCCGCAAAATCGGACCCTGAGGGGATCCACCCGCAAAATCGGACCCTGAGGGGCCCCGGCCCCAAAAATCGGACCCTGAGGGGCCCCAACCGCAAAATCGGACCCTGAGAGGCACCGGCCACAAAATCGGACCCTGAGGGGCCCCGGACACAAAATCGGACCCTGAGGGGCCCCGGCCACAAAATCGGACCCTGAGGGGACCAACCCACAAAATCAGACTCAGTGTCCCCGCCCACCAAATTGGACCCTGAAGGGCCCCATCCACCAAATCGGACCCAAAGTGGCACCGCCCACCAAATCAGACCCAGAGTGGCCCCGCCCACCAAATTGGACCCTGAGGGGCCCCGCCCACCAAATTGGACCCTGAGGGGCCCCGCCCACCAAATCGGACCCCGAGGGGCCCCGCCCACTAAATCGGATTCTGAAAGGCCCCAACCACAAAATCGGACCCTGAGGGTCCCCGCTGACCAAATTGAACTCTGAGGGGCCCCGCCCACCAAATCGAACCCCGAGGGATCCCGCCCACCAAATCGAACCCCGAGGGATCCCGCCCACCAAATCGGACCCCGAGGGTCCCCGCCAACCAAATCGGACCCTGAGGGGCCCCGCCCACCAAATCGGACTCTGATAGATCCCGCCCACCAAATCAGACCCTGAGGGGCCCAGGTCACCAAATCGGACCCAGAGTGCCAGAGTGGCCCCGCCCACCAAATTGTACCCTGAGGGGCCAACCCACAAAATCGGACCCTAAGGGGCCCCACCCACAAAATTGGACCCTGAGGGGCCCCGACCACAAAATTGGACCCTGAGGGGCCCCACCCACAAAATCGGACCCTGAGAGGATCCGGCCACAACATCGGACCCTGAGTGGCCCCACTCACAAAATCGGACCCTGAGGGGCCCTACCCACAAAATCGGACCCTGAGGGGCCCTACCCACAAAATCGGACCCTGAGGGGCCCCAACCACAAAATCGGACCCTGAGAGGCTCCGGCTGCAAAATCGGACCCTGAGAGGCCCCATCCACAAAATCGGATCCTGAGAGGCACCGGCCACAAAATCGGACCCTGAGGGGCCCCGGACACAAAATCGGACCCTGAGGGGCCCCGGCCACAAAATCGGACCTTGAGGGGCCCAACCCACAAAATCAGACCCTGAGGGGCCCCGCCCACCAAATTAGACCCTGAGGGGCCCCAGCCACAAAATCGGACTCTGAGGGGCCCCAGCCACAAAATCAGACCCTGAGGGGCCCCAACCACCAAATCAGACCCTGAGGGGCACCGTCCACCAAATCGGACCCTGAGGAGCCCCACCCACCAAATCAGACCTTGAGAAGCCCCGCCCACCAAATCGGACCCAGAGTGACCCCACCCACCAAATCGAACCCTGAAGGGCCCCGCCCATCAAATCGGACCCAAAGTGGCCCCACCCATCAAATCGGACCCTGAGGGGCCCCGCCCACCAAATCGGAACCTGAGGAGCCCCGCCCACCAATTCAGACCCAGATTGACCCCGCCCACCAAATCGGACCCTGAAGGGCCCCGCCCACCAAATCGGACCCAGAGGGTCCCCGCCCACCAAATCGGACCCTGAAGGGCCCTGCCCACCAAATCGGACCCAGAGGGGCCCCGCCCACCAAATCAGACCCAGGGGGGCCCCGCCCACCAAAATGGACCCAGGGGGCTCCACTCACAAAATCGGACCATGAGGGGCCCCGCCCACCAAATCGGACCATGAGGGGCACCGCCCACTAAATCGGACCCAGAGTGGCCCCGCCCACCAAAATGGACCCAGAGGGCTCCACTCACAAAATCGGACCCTGAGGGGCCCTACCCACAAAATCGGACCCTGAGGGGCCCCAACCACAAAATCGGACCCTGATGGGCCCCGGCCACAAAATCGGACCCTGAGGGGCCCCGGCCACAAAATCGGACCCTGAGGGACCCCACCTACAAAATTGAACCCTGAGGGGCCCCAACCACAAAATCGGATCCTGAGGGGCCCCACCCACAAAATCGGACCCTGAGGGGCCCCACCCACAAAATTGGACCCTCAGGGCCCCGGCCACAAAATCGGACCCAGAGAGGCCCCACCCACAAAATCGGCCCCTGAGGGGCCCCACCCACAAAATCAGACACTGAGGCCAAAGTGGCCCCTGAGAGGCACCCACGGTTAAAACGGATCCTGAGTTGAAAGTCTTGCAGGGGCAGCAGGCAAGTCT
This sequence comes from Dendrobates tinctorius, assembly GCF_039654945.1. NCBI lineage: Eukaryota > Metazoa > Chordata > Amphibia > Anura > Dendrobatidae > Dendrobates > Dendrobates tinctorius. The sequence goes on from NW_027361921.1 coordinate 26,927,406, forward strand.
CTATTAAAGGGGCAGCCTGGGCACCATTTCAAACCACTATCTGTACTTCCTTCAGGAAATACATATCTAGTTCTTCTTCTTCTTATTTTCCAGTTGATTTCCGCAATTAATGCAGCCCGAACCGCTACATGCACAGACTCTGTTGAGGTGTCGTTTCGAAGCCAGCGTCCATGAGAGGTGTGCTAACTATTTTTCGTGTCGATCGTATTTGTAGTTTTTGCGCAATTTGCGTTAGAAATTTTTTTTTCCCATCATTGGAATGAATTGTCTCAATGCATTTGAATGGGGAAATTTTGCCATAGACAAAACATGCCCTGAGGCGATTGAAATGGCAGTTGAGCTCATTGATATGCACAGGCAGACCCAGTTACTATGCCAACGCCTACGAACGTCACATGACGCCCCAAGGACAGAGCTTCTGCCACATAATATCAGCTCTTAAAGCGAAACCCACAGCACAAATGCAAATCTAGCTTCATCACATGACGCATGCCCCTGAAAGAGAATGTGAGCCAAAGTGTATTTAGAAGCCCAGTGAGCCAAACTGGCTCTTAAAGGGCCGAAGTGCCAAAGTGATTCTTAAAGGGCCGGCGCACCGAAATGAGTCTTAAAGGGCCGACGCGCCAAATCGAAAGCTGAGTGACCCCAGGCTCCAAATCGGAGGCTGAGCCACCCCGGCCTCCAAATCGGAGGCTGAAACACCCCAGCCTCTAAATCGGAGGCTGAGCCACCCTGGCCTCCAAATCGGACCCAGTGTGGCCCCGCTCAAAAAATGAGACCCAGAGTGGCACAGCCCACCAAATCGGATCCTGAGGGGCCCCGCCCACCAAATCAGACTCCGAGTGGCCGCCGCCCACCAAATCGGACCCTGAAGGGCCCCGTCCACCAAATCGGACCCTGAGGAGCCCCGCCCACCAAATCGGACCCAGAGTGACCCCACCCACCAAATCGGACCCTGAAGGGCCCCGCCCACCAAAATGGACCCAGGGGACTCCACCCACAATATCAGACCCTAAAGGGCCCCACCTACAAAATCGGACCCTGAGGGGCCCCAACCACAAAATCGGACCCTGAGAGACCCCGGCCACAAAATCGAACCTAGAGGGGCCCCAGTCACAAAATAGGACCCTGAGGGGCCCCAACCACAAAATCAGACCCTGAGGTGCCCCGGTCACAAAATCAGACCCTAAGGGGCCCCACCCACAAAATCAAACCCAGAGGGGCCCCTGTCACAAAATCAGACCCTTAGGGGCCCCAGTCACAAAATCAGACCCTGAGGGGCCCCACCCACAAAATCAGACCCTGAGGGACCCCAGCCACAAAATCGGACCCTGAGAGACCCCGGCCACAAAATCGGACCCTGAGGGGCCCCAACCACAAAATCAGACCCTGAGCGTCCCCGGTCACAAAATCGGACCCTGAGGGGCACCACCCACAAAATCAGACCCTGAGGGGCCCCAGCCACAAAATCAGACCCTGAGGGGCCCCAGCCACAAAATCGAACCCTGAGGGGCCCCACCCACAAAATCGGACCCTGAGGGGCCCCGTCCACAAAATCGGACCCTGAGGGGCCCCGCCCACCAAATTAGACCATGAGGGACCCCGCCCTCAAAATAGGACCCTGAGGGGCCCCAGCCACAAAATCAGACCCTGAGGGGCCCCAGCCACAAAATCAGACCCTGAGGGGCCCCAGCCACAAAATTGGACTCTGAGGGGCCTCACCCACAAAATCGGACCCTGAGGGGCCCCACCCACAAATCCAGACCCTGAGGGGGCCCGGCCAGAAAATCGGACCCTGAGAGACCCCGGCCACAAAATCGGACCCTGAGGGGCCCCAACCACAAAATCAGACCCTGAGGGGCCCCGGTCACAAAATCGGACCCTGAGGGGCCCCACCCACAAAATCAGACCCTGAGGGACCCCAGCCACAAAATCAGACCCTGAGGGGCCCCAGCCACAAAATCGGACCCTGAAGGGCCCCACCCACAAAATTGGACCCTGAGGGGACCCGCCCACCAAATTGGACCCTGAGGGGCCTCACCCTCAAAATCGGACCCTGAGGGACCTCGGCCACAAAATTGGACCCTGAGGGGCCCCGGCCACAAAATCGGACCCTGAGTGGCCCCGGCCACAAAATCGGACTCTGAGGGGCCCCACCCGCAAAATCAGACCCTGAGGGGCCCCGGCCACAAAATCAGACCCTGAGGGGCCCCGGCCACAAATTCGGACCCTGAGGGTCCCCGGCCACAAAATCGGACCCTGAGAGGCCCCACCCACAAAATTGGACCATAAGGGGCCCCACCCACAAAATCGGACCCTGAGGGGCCCCACCCACAAAATCAGACCATGAGGGGACCCACCCACAAAACTGGACCCTGAGGCATTCCGGCCACCAATAAAAACCCTGAGGAGCCCAGGCCACCGAATCGGATCCTGAGGGGCCCCACCCACCGAATCAGACCCTGAGTCCAAAGTGGCCCCTGAGAGGCACCCACACTTAAAACGGATCCTGAGTTGAAAGTCTTGCAGGGGCAGCAGGCAAGTCTCTCTTAAAGGGGCAGCCCGGGCACCATTTCAAACCACTATCTGTACTTCCTCTAGGAAATACACATCTAGTTATAGTGGTTTGAAAAAACCACTATATTGTAATCCGAACGCTGCTAACTTCTTCTTATTATTATTATTATTTTCCAGTTGATTTCCGCGATTAATACAGCCCGAACCGCTACACGTACAGACGCTGTTGAGGTGTCGTTTCGAAGCCAGCGTCCACGAGAGGTGTGCTAAGTATTTTTCGTGTCGATCGGATTTGTAGTTTTTGCGCAATTTGCGTTTGAAATTTTTTTTTCCCGTCATTGGAATGCACTGTCTCCAATGCTTTTCAATAGGAAATGGCAAAACGTGCCCTGAGGCGATTGAAATAGCAGTTAAGCTCATTGATATGCGCAGGCAGACCCAGTTACTATGCCAACGCCTACGAACATCACATGATGCCCCAAGGACAGAGCTTCTGCCACATAATATCAGCTCTTAAAGCGAAACGCACAGCACAAATGCAAATCTAGCTTCATCACATGCCCCTGAGAGAGAGAATGTCCGCCAAAGTTGATTTAGAAGAAGCCCAGTGAGCCAAACTAGCTCTTAAAGGGCCGACGCGCCAAAGTAATTGTTAAAGGGCCGGCACACCGAAATGAGTCTTAAAGGGCCGACACACCAAATCAAAAGCTGAGTGACCCCAGGCTCCAAATCGGAAGCTGAGCCACCCCGGCCTCCAAATCGGAGGCTGATCGACCCCGGCCTCCAAATCAGAGGCTGATCCACCCCGGCCTCCAAATCAGAGGCTGATCCACCCCGGCCTCCAAATCGGAGGCTGATCCACCCCGGCCTCCAAATCGGAGGCTGATCCACCCCGGCCTCCAAATCGGAGGCTGAGCCAGCCCGGCCTCCAAATCGGAGGCTGAGCAACCCCGGCCTCCAAATCGGAGGCTGAGCCACCTCGGCCTCCAAATCGGAGGCTGAGCAACCCCGGCCTCCAAATCGGAGGCTGAGCCACCCCGGCCTCCAAATCGGAGGCTCATCAACCGCGGCCTCCAAATCGGAGGCTCTTTGACCCCGGCCTCCAAATCGGAAGCTCTTCGACCCCGGCCTCCAAATCGGAGGCTGAGCGACCCCAGCCTCCAAATCTTACCCAGAGTGGCACCACCCACCAAATCGGATCCAGAGAGGCCCCACCCACCAAACCAGACCCTGAAGGGCCCCGCCCACCCAATCGGACCCAGAGGAGCCCCGCCCACCAAATTGGACCCTGAGAGTCCCCGCCCACCAAATTGGACGCAGAGTGGTCCCACCAACCAAATCGGACCCAGAGTGGCCCCGCCCACCAAATTGGACCCTGAGAGGCCCCGCCCACTAAATTGGACGCAGAGTGGTCCCGCCCAACAAATCGGACCCAGAGTGGTCCCGCCCACCAAATTGGACCCAGAGGGGCTCCGCCCACAAAATCAGACCCTAAGGGGCCCCACCCACAAAATCGGACCCTGAGGGGCCCTTGCCACAAAATCAGACCCTGAGGGGACCCAACAAAATCAGACCCTGAGGGGCCTCGGCCACAAAATCGGACCCTGAGTGGCCCCAACCACAAAATCAGACCCTGAGGGGCCCCGGACACAAAGTTGGACCCTGTGGGGCCCCGGCCACAAAATCGGACCCTGAGGGGACCCAAGAAAATCGGATCCTGAGGGGCCCCGGCCACAAAATCAGACCCTGAGGGGACCCAACAAAATCGGACCCTGAGGGGCCTCGGCCACAAAATCAGACCCTGAGGGGTCCCAACCACAAAATCGGACCCTGAGGGGCCCCGGACACAAAGTCAGACCCTGTGGGGCCCCGGCCACAAAATCAGACCCTGAGGGGCCCAATCCACAAAATCGGACTCTGAGGGGCCCCGGCCAGAAAATCGGACCCTAAGAGGCCCCGCCCACCAAATTGGACCCTGATGGGTACCGCCCACCAAATTGGACCCAGAGGGGCCCCACCCACCAAATCGGACCCTGAGGGGACGCGCCCGCCAAATCGGACCCTGAGTAGCCCCGCCCAACAAAACGGACCCAGAGTGGCCCCACCCACCAAATCGGACCCAGAGTGGCCCCACCCACAAAATCGGACTCTGAGGGGCCCCAACCACAAAATCGGACCCTGAGGATCCCCGGCCACAAAATCGTGCCCTGAAGGGCCCCGCCCACAAAATTGGACCCTGAGGGGCCCCGGCCACAAAATCGGACCCTGAGGGGCCCTGGCCACAAAATCGGGCCCTGAGGGGCCCCACTCACAAAATCGGACCCTGAGGGGCCCCACTCACAAAATCGGATCCTGAGGGGCCACACCCTCAAAATCGGACCCTGAGGGGCAACACCCTCAAAAGAGGAGCCTAAGGGATCCCGGCCAACAATTCAAGCCCTGAGGAGCTGTCATGTCGGACGCTGTTCACACCACAGCATCCGGCAGGCAGAGGTAGTTCCACCTCCAGCCACTATAGCCTCAGTGGCGCCGGCCTGATCTTCAGGCTCTCGGGGGTTAATCCTGCTGGAGACCAGGTTGGATGGTTAGTCACGCCCACGGTCTTTAAATAGTCATGCTGGCCTATGTGCGTCGCCGATTATAGCTTGTGTGTCATACCAAGTGGTTCCGGTCTGGAGTGGAGGTGTTCAAGAGAGAGAGATTCATATCTGGTGTCGTATGATCCGTCGTTATCCTTTCTCCTTCCCATATTTGTGTTTAGTTGTGCCCTGTTCACATTACTGTTTATTCCTGTGTGTGTGCGGCGCAGTGCAGTTTAAGTTCTCCCTGTCTGTCATTATTTGTGTGGGAGCTTTGGTGGTGACTTCTCACTGGGTGGAGGGTGGAGGGTTAAGTGCAGGGCTGAGCAGGAGATAAGGAAAGGTCGGAGGCTCAGGCATTTGCACCTTCAGCAAAAACCCTGGGTTGAGGGTCAGACAGGGTTTCCCCTAGTAAAGGGACACCACAGGGGCCCCGGGTCTTTCAGCCTTAGTTGAACAAAGCCCCCGTGACAGGAGCCCAGTCTAAGGAATCAGATCCTGAGGGGCCCCGGCCACAAAATCAGACCCTGAGGGGCCCCAACCACCAAATCAGACCCTGAGGGGCCCGTCCACCAAATCGGACCCTGAGGAGCCCCACCCACCAAATCAGACCTTGAGAAGCCCCGCCCACCAAATCGGACCCAGAGTGACCCCACCCACCAAATCGAACCCTGAAGGGCCCCGCCCATCAAATCGGACCCAAAGTGGCCCCACCCATCAAATCGGACCCTGAGGGGCCCCGCCCACCAAATCGGAACCAGAGGAGCCCCGCCCACCAATTCAGACCCAGATTGACCCCGCCCACCAAATCGGACCCTGAAGGGCCCCGCCCACCAAATCGGACCCAGAGGGTCCCCGCCCACCAAATCGGACCCTGAAGGGCCCTGCCCACCAAATCGGACCCAGAGGGGCCCCGCCCACCAAATCAGACCCAGGGGGGCCCCGCCCACCAAAATGGACCCAGGGGGCTCCACTCACAAAATCGGACCATGAGGGGCCCGCCCACCAAATCGGACCATGAGGGGCACCGCCCACTAAATCGGACCCAGAGTGGCCCCGCCCACCAAAATGGACCCAGAGGGCTCCACTCACAAAATCGGACCCTGAGGGGCCCTACCCACAAAATCGGACCCTGAGGGGCCCCAACCACAAAATCGGACCCTGATGGGCCCCGGCCACAAAATCGGACCCTGAGGGGCCCCGGCCACAAAATCGGACCCTGAGGGACCCCACCTACAAAATTGAACCCTGAGGGGCCCCAACCACAAAATCGGATCCTGAGGGGCCCCACCCACAAAATCGGACCCTGAGGGGCCCCACCCACAAAATTGGACCCTCAGGGCCCCGGCCACAAAATCGGACCCAGAGAGGCCCCACCCACAAAATCGGCCCCTGAGGGGCCCCACCCACAAAATCAGACACTGAGGCCAAAGTGGCCCCTGAGAGGCACCCACAGTTAAAACGGATCCTGAGTTGAAAGTCTTGCAGGGGCAGCAGGCAAGTCTCTCTTAAAGGGGCAGCCTGGGCACCATTTCAAACCACTATCTGTACTTCCTTCAGGAAATACATATCTAGTTCTTCTTCTTCTTCTTCTTCTTCTTCTTATTTTCCAGTTGATTTCCGCAATTAATGCAGCCCGAACCGCTACATGCACAGACTCTGTTGAGGTGTCGTTTCGAAGCCAGCGTCCATGAGAGGTGTGCTAAGTATTTTTCGTGTCGATCATATTTGTAGTTTTTGCGCAATTTGCGTTAGAAATTTTTTTTTCCCATCATTGGAATGAATTGTCTCAATGCATTTGAATGGGGAAATTTTGCCATAGACAAAACATGCCCTGAGGCGATTGAAATGGCAGTTGAGCTCATTGATATGCACAGGCAGACCCAGTTACTATGCCAACGCCTACGAACGTCACATGACGCCCCAAGGACAGAGCTTCTGCCACATAATATCAGCTCTTAAAGCGAAACCCACAGCACAAATGCAAATCTAGCTTCATCACATGACGCATGCCCCTGAAAGAGAATGTGAGCCAAAGTGTATTTAGAAGCCCAGTGAGCCAAACTGGCTCTTAAAGGGCCGAAGCGCCAAAGTGATTCTTAAAGGGCCGGCGCACCGAAATGAGTCTTAAAGGGCCGACGCGCCAAATCGAAAGCTGAGTGACCCCAGGCTCCAAATCGGAGGCTGAGCCACCCCGGCCTCCAAATCGGAGGCTGAAACACCCCAGCCTCTAAATCGGAGGCTGAGCCACCCTGGCCTCCAAATCGGACCCAGTGTGGCCCCGCTCAAAAAATGAGACCCAGAGTGGCACAGCCCACCAAATCGGATCCTGAGGGGCCCCGCCCACCAAATCAGACTCCGAGTGGCCGCCGCCCACCAAATCGGACCCTGAAGGGCCCCGTCCACCAAATCGGACCCTGAGGAGCCCCGCCCACCAAATCGGACCCAGAGTGACCCCACCCACCAAATCGGACCCTGAAGGGGCCCGCCCACCAAAATGGACCCAGGGGACTCCACCCACAAAATCAGACCCTAAAGGGCCCCACCCACAAAATCGGACCCTGAGGGGCCCCAACCACAAAATCAGACCCTGAGAGACCCCGGCCACAAAATCGAACCTAGAGGGGCCCCAGTCACAAAATAGGACCCTGAGGGGCCCCAACCACAAAATCAGACCCTGAGGTGCCCCGGTCACAAAATCAGACCCTAAGGGGCCCCACCCACAAAATCAGACCCAGAGGGGCCCCAGTCACAAAATCAGACCCTAAGGGGCCCCAGTCACAAAATCAGACCCTGAGGGGCCCCACCCACAAAATCAGACCCTGAGGGACCCCAGCCACAAAATCGGACCCTGAGAGACCCCGGCCACAAAATCAGACCCTGAGGGGCCCCAACCACAAAATCAGACCCTGAGGGTCCGCGGTCACAAAATCGGACCCTGAGGGGCCCCACCCACAAAATCGGACCCTGAGGGGCCCCGTCCACAAAATCGGACCCTGAGGGGCCCCGCCCACCAAATTAGACCATGAGGGACCCCGCCCACAAAATTGGACTCTGAGGGGCCTCACCCACAAAATCGGACCCTGAGGGGCCCCACCCACAAATCCAGACCCTGAGGGGGCCCGGCCAGAAAATCGGACCCTGAGAGACCCCGGCCACAAAATCGGACCCTGAGGGGCCCCAACCACAAAATCAGACCCTGAGGGGCCCCGGTCACAAAATCGGACCCTGAGGGGCCCCACCCACAAAATCAGACCCTGAGGGACCCCAGCCACAAAATCAGACCCTGAGGGGCCCCAGCCACAAAATCGGACCCTGAAGGGCCCCACCCACAAAATTGGACCCTGAGGGGACCCGCCCACCAAATTGGACCCTGAGGGGCCTCACCCTCAAAATCGGACCCTGAGGGACCTCGGCCACAAAATTGGACCCTGAGGGGCCCCGGCCACAAAATCGGACCCTGAGTGGCCCCGGCCACAAAATCGGACTCTGAGGGGCCCCACCCGCAAAATCAGACCCTGAGGGGCCCCGGCCACAAAATCGGACCCTGAGGGGCCCCGGCCACAAATTCGGACCCTGAGGGTCCCCGGCCACAAAATCGGACCCTGAGAGGCCCCACCCACAAAATTGGACCATAAGGGGCCCCACCCACAAAATCGGACCCTGAGGGGCCCCACCCACAAAATCAGACCATGAGGGGCCCCACCCACAAAACTGGACCCTGAGGCATTCCGGCCACCAATAAAAACCCTGAGGAGCCCAGGCCACCGAATCGGATCCTGAGGGGCCCCACCCACCGAATCAGACCCTGAGTCCAAAGTGGCCCCTGAGAGGCACCCACACTTAAAACGGATCCTGAGTTGAAAGTTTTGCAGCGGCAGCAGGCAAGTCTCTCTTAAAGGGGCAGCCCGGGCACCATTTCAAACCACTATCTGTACTTCCTCTAGGAAATACACATCTAGTTATAGTGGTTTGAAAAAAACACTATATTGTAATCCGAACGCTGCTAACTTCTTCTTCTTCTTATTATTTTCCAGTTGATTTCCGCGATTAATACAGCCCGAACCGCTACACGCACAGACGCCGTTGAGGTGTCGATTCGAAGCCAGCGTCCACGAGAGGTGTGCTAAGTATTTTTCGTGTCGATCGGATTTGTAGTTTTTGCGCAATTTGCGTTTGAAATTTTTTTTTCCCGTCATTGGAATGCACTGTCTCCAATGCTTTTCAATAGGAAATGGCAAAACGTGCCCTGAGGCGATTGAAATAGCAGTTAAGCTCATTGATATGCGCAGGCAGACCCAGTTACTATGCCAACGCCTACGAACATCACATGATGCCCCAAGGACAGAGCTTCTGCCACATAATATCAGCTCTTAAAGCGAAACCCACAGCACAAATGCAAATCTAGCTTCATCACATGCCCCTGAGAGAGAGAATGTCCGCCAAAGTTGATTTAGAAGAAGCCCAGCGAGCCAAACTAGCTCTTAAAGGGCCAACGCGCCAAAGTAATTGTTAAAGGGCCGGCACACCGAAATGAGTCTTAAAGGGCCGACACACCAAATCAAAAGCTGAGTGACCCCAGGCTCCAAATCGGAGGCTGATCCACCCCGGCCTCCAAATCGGAGGCTGATCCACCCCGGCCTCCAAATCGGAGGCTGATCCACCCCGGCCTCCAAATCGGAGGCTGATCCACCCCGGCCTCCAAATCGGAGGCTGAGCCAGCCCGGCCTCCAAATCGGAGGCTGAGCCAGCCCGGCCTCCAAATCGGAGGCTGAGCCACCTCGGCCTCCAAATCGGAGGCTGAGCAACCCCGGCCTCCAAATCGGAGGCTGAGCAACCCCGGCCTCCAAATCGGAGGCTGAGCCACCCCGGCCTCCAAATCGGAGGCTCATCAACCGCGGCCTCCAAATCGGAGGCTCTTTGACCCCGGCCTCCAAATCGGAAGCTCTTCGACCCCGGCCTCCAAATCGGAGGCTGAGCGACCCCAGCCTCCAAATCTTACCCAGAGTGGCACCACCCACCAAATCGGATCCAGAGAGGCCCCACCCACCAAACCAGACCCTGAAGGGCCCCGCCCACCCAATCGGACCCAGAGGAGCCCCGCCCACCAAATTGGACCCTGAGAGTCCCCGCCCACCAAATTGGACGCAGAGTGGTCCCACCAACCAAATCGGACCCAGAGTGGCCCCGCCCACCAAATTGGACCCTGAGAGGCCCCGCCCACTAAATTGGACGCAGAGTGGTCCCACCAACCAAATCGGACCCTGAGAGTCCCCGCCCACCAAATTGGACGCAGAGTGGTCCCACCAACCAAATCGGACCCAGAGTGGCCCCGCCCACCAAATTGGACCCTGAGAGGCCCCGCCCACTAAATTGGACGCAGAGTGGTCCCGCCCAACAAATCGGACCCAGAGTGGTCCCGCCCACCAAATTGGACCCAGAGGGGCTCCGCCCACAAAATCAGACCCTAAGGGGCCCCACCCACAAAATCGGACCCTGAGGGGCCCTTGCCACAAAATCAGACCCTGAGGGGACCCAACAAAATCGGACCCTGAGGGGCCTCGGCCACAAAATCGGACCCTGAGTGGCCCCAACCACAAAATCAGACCCTGAGGGGCCCCGGACACAAAGTTGGACCCTGTGGGGCCCCGGCCACAAAATCGGACCCTGAGGGGACCCAAGAAAATCGTATCCTGAGGGGCCCCGGCCACAAAATCAGACCCTGAGGGGACCCAACAAAATCGGACCCTGAGGGGCCTCGGCCACAAAATCAGACCCTGAGGGGTCCCAACCACAAAATCGGACCCTGAGGGGCCCCGGACACAAAGTCAGACCCTGTGGGGCCCCGGCCACAAAATCGGACCCTGAGGGGCCCAATCCACAAAATCGGACTCTGAGGGGCCCCGGCCAGAAAATCGGACCCTAAGAGGCCCCGCCCACCAAATTGGACCCTGATGGGTACCGCCCACCAAATTGGACCCAGAGGGGCCCCACCCACCAAATCGGACCCTGAGGGGACGCGCCCGCCAAATCGGACCCTGAGTAGCCCCGCCCAACAAAACGGACCCAGAGTGGCCCCACCCACCAAATCGGACCCAGAGTGGCCCCACGCACAAAATCGGACTCTGAGGGGCCCCAACCACAAAATCGGACCCTGAGGCTCCCCGGCCACAAAATCGTGCCCTGAAGGGCCCCGCCCACAAAATTGGACCCTGAGGGGCCCCGGCCACAAAATCGGACCCTGAGGGGCCCTGGCCACAAAATCGGGCCCTGAGGGGCCCCACTCACAAAATTGGACCCTGAGGGGCCCCACTCACAAAATCGGATCCTGAGGGGCCACACCCTCAAAATCGGACCCTGAGGGGCAACACCCTCAAAAGAGGAGCCTAAGGGATCCCGGCCAACAATTCAAGCCCTGAGGAGCCCAGTCTAAGGAATCAGATCCTGAGGGGCCCCACCCACCAAATCAGACCCTGAGGCCAAAGTGGCCCCTGAGAGGCACTCACAGTTAAAACGGATCCTGAGTTGAAAGTCTTGCAGGGGCAGCAGGCAAGTCTCTCTTAAAGGGGCAGCCGGGTACGATTTCAAACCACTATCTGTACTTCCTTCAGGAAATACACATCTAGTTATAGTGGTTTGAAAAAACCACTATATTGTAATCCGAACGCTGCTAACTTATTCTTCTTCTTCTTCTTCTTATTAAGTTGATTTCCGCAATTAATGCGGCCCGAACCGCTACACGCACAGACTCCGTTGAGGTGTCGTTTCGAAGCCAGCATCCATGAGAGGTGTGCTAAGTATTTTTCGTGTCGATCGGATTTGTAGTTTTTGCGCAATTTGCGTTTGAAAATTTTTTTTCCCGTCATTGGAATGAACTGTGTCAATGCTTTTCAATGGGAAGCTTAAAACGTGCCCTGAGGCGATTGAAATGTCAGTTGAGCTCATTGATATGCGCAGGCAGACCCAGTTACTATGCCAACGCCTACGAACGTCACATGACATCTCCAGAACAGAGCTTTTGCCACATAATATCAGCTCTTAAAGCTAAACCCACGGCACAAATGCAAATCTAGCTTCATCACATGACGCATGCCCCTGAGAGAGAATGTGTGCGCCAAAGTGGATTTAGAAGCCCAGTGAGCCACCCTGGCTCTTAAAGGGCCGACGCGCCAAAGTGATTCTTAAAGAGCCGGCGCACCAAAATGAGTCTTAAAGGGCCGGCGTGCCAAATCGAAAGCTGAGTGACCCAAGGCTCCAAATCGGAGGCTGATAGACCCTGGCCTACAAAAAGGAGGCTGAGCAACCCTGGCATCCAAATCGGACCCAGAGTGGCCCCGCCCATGAAATCGGACCCAGAGTGGCCTCGCCCACCAAATCAGACCCAGAGTGGCCCCGCCCACCAAATTGGACCCTGAGGAGCCCCACCCACAAAATCGGACCGTGAAGGCCCCACCCACAAAATCAGACCCTGAGGGGCCCCACCCACAAAATCGGACCCTGAGGGGCCCCGGCCACAAAATCGGACCCTGAGAGACCCCGGCCACAAAATCGAACCCAGAGGGGCCCCACCCACAAAATTGGACCCTGAGCGCCCCCAACCACAAAATCGGACCCTGAGGGGCCCCAACCCCAAAATCGGACCCTGAGGGGCCCCGGCCACAAAATCGGACCCTCAGGGGCCCCGCCCTCAAAATCGGACCCTGAGCTGCCCCTCCCTCAAAAATCGGACCCTGAGAGGCCCCGCCCACCAAATCAGACCCTGAGGGGCTCCGCCAACCAAATCGGACTCTAAAGGGCCCCACCCACAAAATCAGACCCTGAGGGCCCCCAACCACAAAATAGGACCCTAAGGGGCCCCACCCTCAAAATCGGACCCTGAGTAGACCCGGCCACAAAATCGGACACTGAGGGGCCCCACCCACAAAATCGGACCCTGAGGGGTCCCAACCACAAAATCAAATCCTGAGGGGCCCCACCCTCAAAATCGGATCCTGAGGAGCCCAACCAACAAAATCGGACCCTGAGGGGCCCCGGCCACAAAATTGGAACCTGAGGGGCCCCGGCCACAAAATCGGACCCTGAGGGGTCCCAACCACGAAATCAGACCCTGAGGGGCCCCGGACTCAAAATCGGACCGTGAGGGCCCCCAACCACAAAATCGGACCCTGAGGGGCCCCAACCACAAAATCGGACCCTGAGAGACCCCGGCCACAAAATCGGACCCTGAGGGGCCCCGGCCACAAAATCGGACCTTGAGAGGCCCCGGCCACAAAATCGGACCCTGAGGGGCCCCGGCCACAAAATCGGACCCTGCGGGGTGCCGGCCACAAAATCAGACCCTGAGGGGTCCCAACCACAAAATCAGACCCTGAGGGGCCCCAGTCACAAAATCAGACCCTGAGCGACCCCAACCACAAAATCGGACCCTGAGGGGCCCCGCCCTCAAAATCGGACCCTGAGGGGCCCCACCCACAAAATCGGACCCTGAGGGGCCCCACCCTCAAAATCGGACCCTGAGGGGTCCAACCAAGAAAATCGCCACAAAATCGGACCATGAGGGGCCCCGGCCACAAAATCGGAGCCTGAGGGGCCCCGGCCACAAAATCGGACCCTTAGGGGTCCTGGCCACAAAATCAGGCCCTGAGGGGCCCCACCCACAAAATCAGACCCTGAGGGGCCCCGGCCATAAAATCGTACCCTGAGGGGCACCGGCCATAAAATCGTACCCTGAGGGGCCCCGGCCACAAAATCGTACCCTGAGGGGCCCCACCCACAAAATCAGACCATGAGGGGCCCCACCCACAAAATCGGACCCTGAGGGGCCCCACCCATAAAATCGGACCCTGAGGGGACCCACCCACAAAATCGGACCCTGAGGGTCCACACCCACAAAATCGGACCCTGAGAGGCCACACCCACAAAATCAGACCCTGAGGGGCCCCACCCACAAAATTGGACCCTGAGGAATCCCGGCCACTAATTCAAATCCTGAGGAGCCCAGGCCACTGAATCGGATCCTGAGGGGCCCCACCCACCAAATCAGACCCTGAGGCCAAAGTGGCCCCTGAGAGGCACCCACATTTAAAACAGATACTGAGTTGAAAGTCTTGCAGGGGCAGCAGCCAAGTCTCTCTTAAAGGGGCAGCCCAGGCACCATTTCAAACCACTATCTGTACTTCCTTCAGGAAATACACATCTAGTATTATTATTACTATTCAGTTGATTTCCGCAATTAATGCGGCCCGATCCGCTACACGCACAGACTCCGTTGAGGTGTCGTTTCGAAGCCAGCGTCCACGAGAGGTGTGCTAAGTATTTTTCGTGTCGATCGGATTTGTAGTTTTTGCGCAATTTGCGTTTGAAAAAACATTTTCTTGTCATTGGAATGCATTGTCTCATTGCATTTTAATGGGAAAATGTTGCCATAGGGAAAACATGGGGCAGTCATGAGGTGACGGTTATGCTCATTGATATGCGTAGGCCAGGGCCGGCGTCAGCACCCGGGCAAGTGCCGGGGCCCTGGCGAGATGGGAGGACCCACTCACGCTGTCTGGGATACCCGCCGGCCGCCGCCACGCCCCCCATGTACTGACCCCATCCTGCGCCCTCCACGAGGGACCCACGCAGTGACGCAGCCCCTTAGGCTGAGTGCACACGACTTTTTAGCCCTGCGGATTTTTCCACTCAGAATGGAAGAAATCCGCAGGTTAAATGACCTGCATTTTTCCTGCGGATTTCTTCCATTTTTCCTGCGGTTTTCTGTGGTTTTCCTCCTGCTGATTTGGTGACAGGGGAGATGGAAAACCGCACAAAAGAAGTAACATGCTGCGGATTTTGTACCGCAGGAAAACTGCGCAGAAAAATCCGCAGCGTCTGCTGTACTTTTTTTTTTTTTCATTGATGTTAAGGCTACTGTACATCACAATGCGGATATGCAATGTTTCTGCGCGGTAAAATCCGCTGCGGATCCACTGGATATCCGCATCGTGTGCACACAGCCTTACTGCCAGCAATGGTCATCGCTTCCTTCGGCTGTAATCTTGTGTGCGGTGTTGTCACAGGACCTGTGATGAGGTCACAGGAGGGGAGGAGTCAGGGGTCACATGATCAGGGCAGCTGCAGGACTCTGCTGTGCTGGTCGCTTGTCATTACGGTGCTGGTCTGGATGGATGAGGTAATATTTATGTGTGGGACAGTGGGGTCAAGGAGGTGTTTTACAAGGTGGATGTAGCAGAGCCGTGTGTGTACTTGTGTGGGGTCAGGAGGTGTTTTACAAGGTGGATGTAGCAGGGTCGTGTGTGTTCTTGTGTGGGGTCAGGAGGGGTTTACAAGGTGAATGTAGCAGAGCCATGTGTGTACTTGTGTGGGGTCAGGAGGAGGGGTTTACAAGGTGGATGTAGCAGAGCTGTGTGTGTACTTGTGTGGGGTTAGGAGGGGTTTACAAGGTGGATGTAGCAGAGCCGTGTGTGTAATTTGTGTGGGGTTAGGAGGGGTTTACAAGGTGGATGTAGCAGAGCCGTGTGTGTACTTGTGTGGGGTCAGGAGGGGTTTTACAAGGTGGATGTAGCAGAGCCGTGTGTGTACTTGTGTGGGGTCAGGAGGGGTTTTTCAAGGTGGATGTAGCAGAGCCGTGTGTGTACTTGTGTGGGGTCTGGAGGGGTTTTACATGGTGGATGTAGCAGAGCCATGTGTGTACTTGTGTGGGTCAGGAGGTGTTTTACAAGGTGGATGTAGCAGAGCTGTGTGTGTACTTGTGTGGGTCAGGAGGTGTTTTACAAGGTGGATGTAGCAGAGCCGTGTGTGTACTTGTGTGGGGTCAGGAGGGATTTTACAAGGTGGATGTAGCAGAGCCGTGTGTGTACTTGTGTGGGGTCAGGAGGTGTTTTACAAGGTGGATGTAGCAGAGCCGTGTGTGTACTTGTGTGGGGTCAGGGAGGTGTTTTACAAGGTGGATGTAGCAGAGCCGTGTGTGTACTTGTGTGGGGTCAGGAGGGTTTTACAAGGTGGATGTAGCAGGGCCGCGTGTGTACTTGTGTGGGGTCAGGAGGGGTTTTACAAGGTGGATGTAGCAGAGCCGCGTGTGTACTTGTGTGGGGTCAGGAGGGGTTTACAAGGTGGATGTAGCAGAGCCGTGTGTGTACTTGTGTGTGGTCAGGAGGTTTTTACAAGGTGGATGAAGCAGAGCCGTGTGTGTACTTGTGTGGGGTCAGGAGGGGTTTACAAGGTGGATGTAGCAGAGCCTTGTGTGTACTTGTGTGGGGTCAGGGAGGGGTTTTACATGGTGGATGTAGCAGGGCCGTGTGTGTACTTGTGTGGGGTCAGGAGGGGTTTTACAAGGTGGATGTAGCAGAGCCGTGTGTGTACTTGTGTGGGGTCAGGAGGGGTTTTACAAGGTGGATGTAGCAGAGCCATGTGTGTACTTGTGCGGAGTCAGGAGGGGTTTTACAAGGTGGATGTAGCAGAGCCGTGTGTGTACTTTATGTGGGGTTAGGAGGGGTTTACAAGGTGGATGTAGCAGAGCCGTGCGTGTACTTGTTCGGGGTCAGGAGGGGTTTTACAAGGTGGATGTAGCAGAGCCGCGTGTGTACTTGTGTGGGGTCAGGAGGGGTTTACAAGGTGGATGTAGCAGAGCCTTGTGTGTACTTGTGTGGGGTCAGGAGGGGTTTTTCATGGTGGATGTAGCAGGGCCGTGTGTGTACTTGTGTGGGGTCAGGAGGGGTTTACAAGGTGGATGTAGCAGAGCCGTGTGTGTACTTGTGTGGGGTTAGGGAGGGGTTTTACAAGGTGGATGTAGCAGTGCCGTGTGTGTACTTGTGTGGGGTCAGGGAGGGGTTTTACAAGGTGGATGTAGCAGGGCCGTGTGTGTACTTGTGTGGGGTCAGGGAGGGGTTTTACATTGTGGATGTAGCAGAGCCGTGTGTGTACTTGTGTGGGGTCAGGGAGGGGTGTTACAAGGTGGATGTAGCAGGGCCGTGTGTGTTCTTGTGTGTTGTCAGGAGAGGTTTTTCAAGGTGGATGTAGCAGAGCCATGTGTGTACTTGTGTGGGGTCAAGTGGGGTTTTACATGGTGGATGTAGCAGTGCCGTGTGTGTACTTGTGTGGGGTCGGGAGGGGTTTACAAGGTGAATGTAGCAGAGCCGTGTGTGTACTTGTGTGGGGTCAGGGAGGGGTTTTACAATGTGGATATAGCAGAGCCGTGTGTGTACTTGTGTGGGGTCAGGGAGGGGTTTTTCAAGGTGGATGTAGCAGGGTCGTGTGTGTTCTTGTGTGGGGTCAGGAGGGGTTTACAAGGTGAATGTAGCAGAGCCATGTGTGTACTTGTGTGGGGTCAGGAGGAGGGGTTTACAAGGTGGATGTAGCAGAGCCGTGTGTGTACTTTGTGTGGGGTTAGGAGGGGTTTACAAGGTGGATGTAGCAGAGCCGTGTGTGTACTTGTGTGGGGTTAGGAGGGGTTTACAAGGTGGATGTAGCAGAGCCGTGTGTGTACTTTGTGTGGGGTTAGGAGGGGTTTACAAGGTGGATGTAGCAGAGCCGTGTGTGTACTTGTGTGGGGTCAGGAGGGGTTTTACAAGGTGGATGTAGCAGAGCCGTGTGTGTACTTGTGTGGGGTCAGGAGGGGTTTTTCAAGGTGGATGTAGCAGAGCCGTGTGTGTACTTGTGTGGGGTCTGGAGGGGTTTTACATGGTGGATGTAGCAGAGCCATGTGTGTACTTGTGTGGGTCAGGAGGTGTTTTACAAGGTGGATGTAGCAGAGCCGTGTGTGTACTTGTGTGGGGTCAGGAGGGATTTTACAAGGTGGATGTAGCAGAGCCGTGTGAGTACTTGTGTGGGTCAGGAGGGGTTTTACAAGGTGGATGTAGCAGAGCCGTTTGTGTACTTGTGTGGGTCAGGAGGGGTTTACAAGGTGGATGTAGCAGAGCCGTGTGTGTACTTGTGTGGGGTCAGGAGGGGTTTACAAGGTGGATGTAGTAGAGCCGTGTGTGTACTTGTGTGGGGTCAGGAGGGGTTTTACAAGGTGTATGGAGCAGAGCCGTGTGTCTACGAGGTGTACGGAGCAGAGCCGTGTGTGTACGAGGTGTACGGAGCGGAGCCGTGTGTGTACGAGGTGTACGGAGCAGAGCCGTGTGTGTACGAGGGGTACGGAGGGGAGCTGAGTGTTTATGAAGCAGAGCCGTGTGTTTATGGAGCGGAGCAGAGCCGGGGGTGTACGAGGTGTATGGTGGGGAGCATTTATACCTCCCAACTGTCCCGGATCCAGCGAGACAGTCCCGATTTTGAGAGAGAGACTGCCCCAGCCGGGAGCATACTTTCCCCGCGAGACACAGGAGTACACAGTGGAGCCCCAAGGAGCAATTTAAAACTTGCACGTAACTTTCTACCGGAAGTGACGTGCTGGAAGCTGACCAGAAATGAGGTAATTTCGGGAGGAGATTGTGACGGAACCATGGAGGCACTTCAGGGAATGCTTCAGATCCATTACCGTGTCCTCCTCTGATAGCGCGGACAGTGGATCGCCTTGGAATCGGGGATGTCGGCCATGTGAGCGGATCATGATATGTCCTGCACCAGGAGGCTCAGGTAGGCATTACAATGGGAGCTGGGCTGCTATAGTATCTTTATAGAATTTTTCTTTCTCTGTTTCTCTCTCTCTGTTCTCTTTCTTTCTTTCTTTCTTTCTCTCTCTGGCCCCGCCCACCAAATCAGCCCCCGAGTGGCCCCCACAGTTAAAACGGATCCTGAGTTGAAAGTCTTGCAGGAGCAGCAGGCAAGTTTCTATTAAAGGGGAAGCCCAGGCACCATTTCAAACCACTATCTGTACTTCCTTCAGGAAATACACATCTAGTATTACAATTATAATGCGCCAATCACAAGTTATTCAGTTGATTTCCGCAATTAATACAGCCCGAACCGCTACACGCACAGACTCCGTTGAGGTGTCGTTTCGAAGCCAGCGTCCACGAGAGTATTTTTCGTGTCGATCGGATTTGTAGTTTCTGTGCAATTTGCGTTTGAATGGCCTCCATCCACCAAATTGGACCCTGAGGGGCCCCGCCCACCAAATCAGACCCTGAGGGGGCCCGGCCACCAAATCGGACCCTGAGGGGCCCCACCCACAAAATCGGACCCTGAGGGGACCCGCCACAAAATCGGACCCTGAGGGGCCCCACCCACCAAATCGGACCCTGAGGGGTCCCGGCCACAAAATTGGACCCTGAGGGGCCCCACCCACAAAATCGGACCCTGAGGGTTCCGCCCACAAAATCGGACCCTGAGGGGCCCCAACCACCAAATCGGACCCTGAGGGGCCCCGGTCACAAAATCGGACCCTAAGGGGTCCCGACCACCAAATCGGACCCTGAGGGGCTCCGGCCACCAAATCGGACCCTGAGGGGCCCCACCCACCAAATCAAACCCTGAGGGGCCCCACCCACCAAATCAGACCGTGAGGGGCCCCAGCCACCAAATCAGACCCTGAGGGGCCACACCCAGAAAATCGGACCCTGAGGGGCCCCACCCACAAAATCGGACCCTGAGGGGCCCCGGCCACAAGATTGGACCCTGAGGGACCCCGGCCACAAGATTGGACCCTGAGGGGCCCCAACCACCAAATCAGACCCTGAGGGGCCCTGGCCACAAAAATGGACCCAGGGGGCTCCACCCACAAAATCAGACCCTAAGGGGCCCCACCCACAAAATCGGACCCTGAGGGGCCCCACCCACAAAATCGGACCCTGAGGGGCCCCGGCCACAAGATTGGACCCTGAGGGGCCCCACCCACAAAATTGGACCCTGAGGGGCCCCGGCCACAAGATTGGACCCTGAGGGGCCCCGGCCACAAGATTGGACCCTGAGGGGCCCCAACCACCAAATCAGACCATGAGGGGCCCCGGCCACAAAATCAGACCCTGAGGGGCCCCACCCACAAAATCGGGCCCTGAGGCCAAAGTGGCCCCTGAGAGGCACCCACAGTTAAAACGGATCCTGAGTTGAAAGTCTTGCAGGTGCAGCAGGCAAGTCTCTCTTTAAGGGGCAGCCCGGGCAGCATTTCAAACCACTATCTGTACTTCCTTCAGGAAATACACATCTAGTATTAATGTTGTAATCCGAACGCTGCTAACTTATTCGTATTATTCAGTTGATTTCCGCAATTAATGCGACCCGAACCGCTAAACGCACAGACTCCGTTGAGGTGTCGTTTCGAAGCCAGCATCCATGAGAGGTGTGCTAAGTAATTTTCGTGTCGATCGGATTTGTAGTTTGTGCAATTTGCGCTAGAAAAATTTTTTTCCCCGTCATTGGAAAGTATTGTCTTAATGCTTTTCAATGGGGAAATTTTGCCATAGAGAAAACATGCCCTGAGGTGATTCAAATGGCAGTTAAGCTCCTTGATATGCACAGGCAGACCCAGTTACTATGCCAACGCCTACGAACTTTACATGACGCCCCCAGGACACAGTTTCTTGCAGATAATATCAGCTCTTAAAGCGAAACCCACAGCACAAATGCAAATCTAGCTTCATCACATGACGCATGTCCCTGAGAGAGAATGTACGCCAAAGTGGATTTAGAAGCCCAGTGCGCCAAACTAACTCTTAAACAGCCGACGAGCCTAAGTGATTCTTAAAGGGCCGGGGCACCAAAATGAGCCTTAAAGGGCGGGCGCGCCAAATCGAAAGCTGAGTGACCCATCATTAATGCGGCCCGAACCGCTACACGCATAGACTCCATTGAGGTGTCGTTTCAAAGCCAGCGTCCACGAGAGGTGTGCTAAGTATTTTTCGTGTCGATCGGATTTGTAGTTTTTGTGCAATTTGCATTTGAAAAAACATTTTCCACAAAAACCACAAAATCGGACCCTGAGGGGCCCCACCCACAAAATTGGACCCTGAGGGGCCCCACCCACAAAATTGGACCCTGAGGGGCCCCGGCCAAAAAACTGGACCCTGAGGGGCCCCACCCACAAAATTGGACCCTGAGGGGCCCCGGCCACAAAATCGGACCCTGAGGGGCCCCAGCCACAAAATCGGACCCTGAGGGGCCCCGGCCACAAAATCAGATCCTGAGGGGCCCCAACCACAAAATCGGACCCTGAGAGGCTCCGGACACAAAATCGGACCCTGAGGGGCCCCAACCACAAAATCGCACCCTGAGAGGCACCGGCCACAAAATCGGACCCTGAGGGGCCCCGGCCACAAAATCGGACCCTGAGGGGCCCAACCCACAAAATCACTCAGTGTCCCCGCCCACCAAATTGGACCCTGAAGTGCCCCGCCCAGCAAATCGGACCCAGAGAGGCCCCGCCCACCAAATCAGACCCAGAGTGGCCCCGCCCACCAAATCGGACCCTGAGGGGCCCCGCCCACCAAATCGGACCCTGAGGGGCCCCGCCCATCAAATCGGACCCTGAGGGGCCCCGCCCACCAAATCGGACCCTGAGGGGCCCCGCCCACCAATTCAGACCCTGAGGGGCCCCGCCCACTAAATCGGATTCCGAAAGGCCCCAACCACAAAATCGGACCCTGAGGGGCCCCACCCACAAAATCGGACCCTGAGGGGGCCCGCCCACCAAATCGGACCCTGAGGGGCCCCGCCCACCAATTCAGAACATGAAAGGCCACGCCCACTAAATCGGATTCTGAAAGGCCCCAACCACAAAATCGGACCCTGAGGGGCCCCACCCACAAAATCGGACCCTGAGGGGCCCCGCTGACCAAATTGAACTCTGAGGGGCCCCACTCACCAAATCGGACCCTGAGTGGCCCCGCCCACCAAATTGGACCCTGAGTGGCCCCGCCCACAAAATCGGACCCTGAGTGGCCCCACCCACAAAATCGGACCCTGAGGTGCCCCGGCCACAAAATCGGACCCAGAGGGGCCCCACCCACAAAATCGGGCCCTGAGGGGTCCCACCCACAAAATCGGACCCTGAGGCCAAAGTGGCCCCTGAGAGG
Organism: Dendrobates tinctorius; assembly: GCF_039654945.1. Lineage (NCBI taxonomy): Eukaryota > Metazoa > Chordata > Amphibia > Anura > Dendrobatidae > Dendrobates > Dendrobates tinctorius. The sequence goes on from NW_027361921.1 coordinate 26,949,454, forward strand.
CACCCACAGTTAAATCGTATCCTGAGTTGAAAGTCTTGTAGGGGCAGCAGGCAAGTCTCTCTTAAAGGGGCAGCCCGGGCACCATTTCAAACCACTATCTGTACTTCCTTCAGGAAATACACATCTAGTATTATTATTACTATTCAGTTGATTTCTGCAATTAATACGGCCCAAACCGCTACACGCACAGACTCCGTTGAGGCCTCGTTTCGAAGCCAGCGTCCACGAGTGGTGTGCTAAGTATTTTTCATGTAGATCGGATTTGGAGTTTTTGCGCAATTTGCATTTGAAAAAACATTTTCCTCAATGCATTTCAATGGGAATATGTTGCCATAGGGAAAACATGGGACAGTCGTGAGGTGGCAGTTAAGCTCATTGATATGCGCAGGCTCACCCAGTTACTATGCCAATGCCTACGAACTTCACAAGACCTCTCTAGGACAGCATTTCTGGCAGATAATTTCAGCTCTTAAAGCGAAACCAACAGCATAAATGCAAATCTAGCTTCATCACATGACGCATGCCACTGAGAGAGAATGTGCGCCAAAGAGGATTTAGAAGCCCAGTGAGCCAAACTGGCTCTTAAAGGGCCGACGCGCCAAAGTGATTCTTAAAGGGCCGGCGCACCGAAATGAGTCTTAAAGGGCCAGCGCGCCAAATCGAAAGCTGAGTGACCCCAGACTCCAAATCGGAGGCTGAGCCACCCCGACCTCCAAATCAGAGGCTGATCCACCCTGGCCTCCAAATCGGACCCAGCGTGGCCCCGCTAAAAAAATCAGACCCTTAGTGGCCCCGCCCACCAAAACGGACCCAGAGTGGCACAGCCCACCAAATCGGACCCTGAGGGGCCCCACCCACCAAATCAGATTCAGTGTCCTCGCCCACCAAATTGGACCCTGAAGGGCCCCGCCCACCAAATCGAACCCTGAGGGGCCCCGCCCACCAAATCGGACCCTGAGGGGCCCCACCCACCAAATCGGACCCTGAGGGGCCCCAACCACAAAATCGGACCCTGAGGGGCCCCGCCCACCAAATTGGACCCTGAAAGGCCCCGCCCACCAAATCGGACCCTGAGGGGCCTCGCCCACCAATTAGGACCCTAAGGAGCCCCGCCAATAAAATCGGACCGAGAGGCCCCAGCCACAAAATCTGACCCTGAGGGATCCTGTCCACCATTTCAAGCCCTGAGGAGCCCAGGCCACCAAATCGGACCCAGAGGGGCTCCGCCCAGAAAATCAGACCTTAAGGGGCCCCACCCACCAAATCGGACCCTGAGGGGCCCCGCCCACCAAATCGGACCCTGAGGGGCCCCACCCACAAAATCAGACCCTGAGAGACCCCGGCCACAAAATCGGACCCTGAGGGGCCCCGCCCACCAAATTAAACCCTGAGGAGCCCCGCCCTCAAAATCGGACCCTGAGGGGCCCCAGCCACAAAATCCGACCCTGAGGGGCCCCAGCCACAAAATTGGACCCCGAGGGGCCCCACCCACAAAATCGGACCCTGAGGGGCCCCACCCACAAATCCAGACCCTGAGGGGGCCCGGCCACAAAATCGGACCCTGAGAGACCCCGGCCACAAAATCGGACCCTGAGGGGCCCCAACTACACAATCAGACCCTGAGGTGCCCCGGTCACAAAATCGGACCCTGAGGGGCCCCACCCACAAAATCAGACCCTGAGGGACCCCAGCCACAAAATCAGACCCTGAGGGGCCCCACCCACAAAATCGGACCCGCCCACCAAATTGGACCCTGAGGGGCCTCACCCTCAAAATAGGACCCTGAGGGGCCCCGGCCACAAAATCGGACCCTGAGGGGCCCCGGCCACAAAATCGGACCCTGAGGGGCCCCGGCCACAAAATCAGACCCTGAGGGGCCCCACCCGCAAAATCGGATCCTAAGGGGCCCCACCCGCAAAATCGGACCCTGAGGGGCCTCGGCCACAAAATCGGACCCTGAGGGTCCCCAGCCACAAAATGAGACCCTGAGGGGCCCCAGCCACAAAATCGGACTCTGAGGGGCCCCACCCACCAAATCGGATCCTGAGGGGCCCCGCTCACCAAATCGGACCCTGAGGGGCCACGCTCACCAAATCGGGTTCTGAGGGGTCCCGCCCAGCAAATAGGTTTCTGAGGGGCCCCGCCCACCAAATTGGACCCTGAGGGGCCCCACCCACCAAATTGGACCCAGAGGGGCCCCGCCCACCAAATCGACCTCTGAGAGGCTGTGCTCACCAAATCAGACCCTGAGGGGCCCCGCCCACCAAATCGGACCCTGAGGGGCCCCGCTCACCAAATCGGACCCTGAGGGGCCCCTCCCCAAGAAATCGGACCCTGAGGGGCCCCGCCCACCAAATCGGACCCTGAGGGGCCCCGCCCACAAAATCGGACCCTGAGGGACCCCGGCCACAAAATCAGATCCTGAGGGGCCCCAACCACAAAATCGGACCCTGAGAGGCTCCGGCCACAAAATCGGACCCTGAGGGGCCCCGGCCACAAAATCGGACCCTGAGGGGCCCCGGCCACAAAATCAGACCCTGAGGGGCCCAACCCACAAAATTAGACCCTGAGGGGCCCCGCCCACCAAATTAGACCCTGAGGGGCCCCACCCTCAAAATCGGACCCTGAGGTGCCCCAGCCACAAGATCAGACCCTGAGGGGCCCCAGCCACAAAATCGGACCCTGAGGGGCCCCACCCACAAATCCAGACCCTGAGGGGACCCGGCCACAAAATCGGACCCTGAGGGGCCCCGCCCACCAAATCGGACGCTGAGGGGCCCCGCCCACCAAATCGGACCCTGAGGGGCCCCGCCCACTAAATCGGATTCTGAAAGGCCCCAACCACAAATTCGGACCCTGAGGGGCCCCGCTGACCAAATTGAACTCTGAGGGGCCCCGCCCACCAAATCGGACCCAGAGTGGCCCGCCTACCAAATCAGACCTAGAGTGGCCCCGCTCACCAAATCGGACCCCGAGGGGCCCCACCCACCAAATCGGACCCCGAGGGTCCCCGCGCACCAAATCGGACCTCGAGGGGCCCCGCCCACCAAATCGGACCCCGAGGGATCCCACCCACCAAATCGGACCCCGAGGGTCCCCGCCCACCAAATCGGACACTGAGGGATCCCGGCCACCAATTCAAGTCCGGAGGAGCCCAGACCACCGAATCGGATACTGAGGGGCCCCACCCACCAATTCAGACCCTGAGGCCAATGTGGCCCCTGAGAGGCACCCACAGTTAAAACGGATCTTGAGTTGAAAGTCTTGCAGGGGTAGCAGGCAAGTCTCTCTTAAAGGGGCAGCCCGGGCACCATTTCAAACCACTATCTGTACTTCCTTCAGGAAATACACATCTAGTATTATTATTACTATTCAGTTGATTTCTGCAATTAATACGGCCCAAACCGCTACACGCACAGACTACGTTGAGGCCTCGTTTCGAAGCCAGCGTCCACGAGTGGTGTGCTAAGTATTTTTCATGTAGATCGGATTTGGAGTTTTTGCGCAATTTGCGTTTGAAAAAACATTTTCCTCAATGCATTTCAATGGGAATATGTTGCCATAGGGAAAACATGGGACAGTCGTGAGGTGGCAGTTAAGCTCATTGATATGCGCAGGCTCACCCAGTTACTATGCCAACGCCTACGAACTTCACAAGACCTCTCTAGGACAACGTTTCTGGCAGATAATTTCAGCTCTTAAAGCGAAACCAACAGCATAAATGCAAATCTAGCTTCATCACATGACGCATGCCACTGAGAGAGAATGTGCGCCAAAGTGGATTTAGAAGCCCAGTGAGCCAAACTGGCTCTTAAAGGGCCGACGCGCCAAAGTGATTCTTAAAGGGCCGGCGCATCGAAATGAGTCTTAAAGGGCCAGCGCGCCAAATCGAAAGCTGAGTGACCCCAGACTCCAAATCGGAGGCTGAGCCACCCCGACCTCCAAATCGGAGGCTGATCCACCCTGGCCTCCAAATCGGACCCAGCGTGGCCCCGCTAAAAAAATCAGACCCTTAGTGGCCCCGCCCACCAAAACGGACCCAGAGTGGCACAGCCCACCAAATCGGACCCTGAGGGGCCCCACCCACAAAATCAAACCCTGAGGGGCCCCACCCACCAAATCAGATTCAGTGTCCTCGCCCACCAAATTGGACCCTGAAGGGCCCCGCCCACCAAATCGGACCCAGAGGGGCCCCGCCCACCAAATCGGACCCTGAGGGGCCCCACCCACCAAATCGGACCCTGAGGGGCCCCACCCACAAAATCAAACCCTGAGGGGCCCCGCCCACCAAATCGGACCCTGAAAGGCCCCGCCCACCAAATCGGACCCTGAGGGGCCTCGCTCACCAAATAGGACCCTAAGGAGCCCCACCAACAAAATCGGACCGAGAGGCCCCAGCCACAAAATCTGACCCTGAGGGATCCTGTCCACCATTTCAAGCCCTGAGGAGCCCAGGCCACCGAATCGGATCCTGAGGGGCCCCACCCACGTAATCAGACCCTGAGGGACCCCGCCCACCAAATCGGACCCAGAGGGGCTCCGCCCAGAAAATCAGACCTTAAGGGGCCCCACCCACCAAATCGGACCCTGAGGGGCCCTGCCCACCAAATCGGACCCTGAGGGGCCCCACCCACAAAATCAGACCCTGAGGGACCCCAGCCACAAAATCGGACCCTGAGAGACCCCGGCCACAAGATCGGACCCTGAGGGGCCCCGCCCACCAAATTAAACCCTGAGGGGCCCCGCCCTCAAAATCGGACCCTGAGGGGCCCCAGCCACAAAATCAGACCCTGAGGGGCTCCAGCCACAAAATTGGACCCCGAGGGGCCCCACCCACAAAATCGGACCCTGAGGGGCCCCACCCACAAATCCAGACCCTGAGGGGGGCCGGCCACAAAATCGGACCCTGAGAGACCCCGGCCACAAAATCGGACCCTGAGGGGCCCCAACCACAAATTCAGACCCTGAGGTGCCCCGGTCACAAAATCGGACCCTGAGGGGCCCCACCCACAAAATCAGACCCTGAGGGACCCCAGCCACAAAATCAGACCCTGAGGGGCCCCACCCACAAAATCGGACCCGCCCACCAAATTGGACTCTGAGGGGCCTCACCCTCAAAATCGGACCCTGAGGGGCCCCACCCACAAAATCGGACCCGCCCACCAAATTGGACCCTGAGGGGCCCCGGCCACAAAATCAGACCCTGAGGGGCCCCACCCGCAAAATCGGACCCTAAGGGGCCCCACCCGCAAAATCGGACCCTGAGGGGCCCCGGCCACAAAATCGGACCCTGAGGGTCCCCAGCCACAAAATGAGACCCTGAGGGGCCCCAGCCACAAAATCGGACTCTGAGGGGCCCCACCCACCAAATCGGATCCTGAGGGGCCCCGCTCACCAAATCGGACCCTGAGGGGCCCCGCTCACCAAATCGGGTTCTGAGGGGCCCCGCCCAGCAAATCGGTTTCTGAGGGGCCCGGCCCACCAAATTGGACCCTGAGGGGCCCCGCCCACCAAATCGACCTCTATGGGGCTGTGCTCACCAAATCAGACCCTGAGGGGCCCCGCCCACCAAATCGGACCCTGAGGGGACCCCCTCACCAAATCGGACCCTGAGGGGCCCCTCCCCAAGAAATCGGACCCTGAGGGGCCCCGCCCACCAAATCGGACCCTGAGGGGCCCCGCCCACAAAATTGGATCCTGAGGGGCCCCACCCACAAAATCGGACCCTGAGGGGCCCCACCCACAAAATTGGACCCTCAGGGGCCCCGGCCACAAAATCGGACCCTGAGGGACCCCGGCCACAAAATCAGATCCTGAGGGGCCCCAACCACAAAATCGGACCCTGAGAGGCTCCGGCCACAAAATCGGACCCTGAGGGGCCCCGGACACAAAATCGGACCCTGAGGGGCCCCGGCCACAAAATCAGACCCTGAGGGGCCCAACCCACAAAATCAGACCCTGAGGGGCCCCGCCCACCAAATTAGACCCTGAGGGGCCCCACCCTCAAAATTGGACCGAGGTGCCCCAGCCACAAAATCAGACCCTGAGGGGCCCCAGCCACAAAATCGGACCCTGAGGGGCCCCACCCACAAATCCAGACCCTGAGGGGACCTGGCCACAAAATCGGACCCTGAGGGGCCCCGCCCACCAAATCGGACCCTGAGGGGCCCCGCCCACTAAATCGGATTCTGAAAGGCCCCAACCACAAATTCGGACCCTGAGGGGCCCCGCTGACCAAATTGAACTCTGAGGGGCCCCGCCCACCAAATTGGACCCAGAGTGGCCCGCCTACCAAATCAGACCTAGAGTGGCCCCGCTCACCAAATCGGACCCCGAGGGGCCCCACCCACCAAATCGGACCCCGAGGGTCCCCGCGCACCAAATCGGACCCCGAGGGGCCCCGCCCACCAAATCGGACCCCGAGGGATCCCACCCACCAAATCGGACCCCGAGGGTCCCCTCCCACCAAATCGGACCCTGAGGGATCCCGGCCACCAATTCAAGTCCGGAGGAGCCCAGACCACCGAATCGGATACTGAGGGGCCCCACCCACCAAATCAGACCCTGAGGCCAAAGTGGCCCCTGAGAGGCACCCACAGTTAAAACGGATCTTGAGTTGAAAGTCTTGCAGGGGTAGCAGGCAAGTCTCTCTTAAAGGGGCAGCCCGGGCACCATTTCAAACCACTATCTGTACTTCCTTCAGGAAATACACATCTAGTTATAGTGGTTTGAAAAAACCACTATATTGTAATCCGAACGCTGCTAACTTATTATAGTGGTTTGAAAAAACCACTATATTGTAATCTGAACGCTGCTAACTTATTCTTCTTATTATTATTAAGTTGATTTCCGCAATTAATGCGGCCCGAACCGCTACACGCAAAGACTCTGTTGAGGTGTCGTTTCGAAGCCATCGTCCATGAGAGGTGTGCTAAGTATTTTTCGTGTCGATCGGATTTGTAGTTTTTGCGCAATTTGCGTTTGAAAATTTTTTTTCCCGTCATTGGAATGCACTGTCTCCAATGCTTTTCAATAGGAAATGGCAAAACGTGCCCTGAGGCGATTGAAATGACAGTTGAGCTCATTGATATGTGCAGGCAGAACCAGTTACTATGCCAACGCCTACGAACTTCACTTGAACCCCAGCACAAAGCCTCGGCCACATAATATCAGCTCTTAAAGCGAAACCCACAGCACAAATGCAAATCTAGCTTCATCACATGACACATGCCCCTGAGAGAGAATGTGTGCGCCAAAGTGGATTTAAAAGAAGCCCAGTCAGCCAAACTAGCTCTTAAAGGGCCAACGCGCCAAAGTGATTGTTAAAGGGCCAGCGCACCCAAATGAGTCTTAAAGGGCCGACACACCAAATCGGAGACTGAGCCACCCCGGCCTCCAAATCGGAGGCTGAGCCACACCGGCCTCCAAATCGGACAATGAGCCACCCCGGCCTCCAAATCGGAGGCTGATCCACCCCGGCCTCCAAATCGGAGCCTGATCCACCCCGGCCTCCAAATCGGAGGCTGATCGACCCAGGCCTCCAAATCAGAAGCTCATCGACCCCGGCCTCCAAATCAGAGGCTCTTTGACCTCGGCCTCCAAATCGGAAGCTCAACGACCCCGGCCTCCAAATTGAAGGCTGAGCTACCCCAGCCTCCAAATCTTACCCAGAGTGGCCCCGCCCACCAAATCGGACCCTGTGGGGCCCCATCCACCAAATCGGACCTTGAGAGGCCCCGCCCACAAAATCAGACCCAGAGGGGCCCCTGCCACAAAATCAGACCCTGAGGGGCCCCTGCCACAAAATCAGACCCTGAGGGGCCGCGGCCACAAAATCGGACCCTGAGGGGCCGCGGCCACAAAATCGGACCCTGAGGGGCCCCAACCACAAAATCGGACCCTGAGAGGCCCCGGCCACAAAATAGGACCCTGAGGGGCCCAACCCACAAAATCAGACCCTGAGGGGCCCTGCCCACCAAATTGGACCCTGAGGGGCCCCGCCCACCAAATCGGACCCTGAGAGGCCCCACCCACAAAATCAGACCCTGACGAGTCCCGACCACAAAATTGGACCTGAGGGGCCCCACCCACAAAATTGGACCCTGAGGGGTTCCGGCCACAAAAATCGGATCCTGATTGGCCCCGGCCACAAAATCGGACCTTGAGGGGCCCCAGCCACAAAATCGGACCTTGAGGGGCCCCACCCACCAAATCAGACCCTGAGGGGCCCCGGCCACCAAATCGGACCCTGAGGGGCCCCGGACACAAAATCGGACCCTGAGGGGCCCCACCCACAAAATCGGACCCTGAGGGGCCCCACCCACAAAATCAGGCCCTGAGGGGCCCCACCCACAAAATCAGACCATGAGGCCAAAGTGGCCCCTGAGAGGCACCCACAGTTAAATCGTATCCTGAGTTGAAAGTCTTGAAGGGGCAGCAGGCAAGTCTCTCTTAAAGGGGCAGCCCGGGCACCATTTCAAACCACTATCTGTACTTCCTTCAGGAAATACACATCTAGTTATAGTGGTTTGAAAAAACCACTATATTGTAATCCGAACGCTGCTAACTTATTATAGTGGTTTGAAAAAACCACTATATTGTAATCCGAACGCTGCTAAGTTATTCTTCTTCTTCTTATTATTATTATTATTAAGTTGATTTCCGCAATTAATGCGGCCCGAACCTCTACACGCACAGACTCCGTTGAGGTGTCGTTTCGAAGCCAGCGTCCATGAGAGGTGTGCTAAGTATTTTTCGTGTCGATCGGATTTGTAGTTTTTGCGCAATTTGCGTTTGAAAATTTTTTTTCCCGTCATTGGAATGCACTGTCTCCAATGCTTTTCAATAGGAAATGGCAAAACGTGCCCTGAGGCGATTGAAATGGCAGTTGAGCTCATTGATATGCGCAGGCACACCCAGTTACTATGCCAACGCCTACGAACGTCACATGACATCTCCAGAACAGAGATTCTGCCACATAATATCAGCTCTTAAAGTGAAACCCACAGCACAAATACAAATCTAGCTTCATCACATGACACATGCCCCTGAGAGAGAATGTGTGCGCCAAAGTGGATTTAAAAGAAGCCCACTGAGCCAAACTAGCTCTTAAAGGGCCAACGCGCCAAAGTGATTGTTAAAGGGCCAGCGCACCCAAATGAGTCTTAAAGGGCCGACACACCAAATCAGAGACTGAGCCACCGCGGCCTCCAAATCGGAGGCTGAGCCACCCCGGCCTCCAAATCGGAAGCTGAGCCACCCCGGCCTCCAAATCGGACGCTGAGCCACCCCGGCCTCCAAATCGGAGGCTGAGCCACCCCGGCCTCCAAATCGGAGGCTGATCCACCCCGGCCTCCAAATCGGAGGCTGATCGACCCCGGCCTCCAAATCGGAGGCTGATCGACCCCGGCCTCCAAATCGGAGGCTGATCGACCCCGGCCTCCAAATCAGAGGCTGAGCCACCCCGGCCTCCAAATCGGAGGCTGATCCACCCCGGCCTCCAAATCGGAGGCTGAGCCATCCTGGCCTCCAAATCGGAGGCTGAGCCATCCCGGCCTCCAAATCGGAGGCTGAGCCATCCCGGCCTCCAAATCGGAGGCTGAGCCATCCCGGCCTCCAAATCGGAGGCTGAGCCACCCCGGCCTCCAAATCGGAGGCTGAGCCACCCCGGCCTCCAAATCGGAGGCTGAGCCACCCCGGCCTCCAAATCGGAGGCTGAGCCACCCCGGCCTCCAAATCGGAGGCTGAGCGACCCCGGCCTCCAAATCGGAGGCTGATCCACCCCGGCCTCCAAATCGGAGGCTGAGCCACCCCGGCCTCCAAATCGGAGGCTGATCCACCCCGGCCTCCAAATCGGAAGCTCATCGACCGCTGCCTCCAAATCGGAGGCTCTTTGACCTCGGCCTCCAAATCGGAAGCTCAACGACCCCGGCCTCCAAATTGGAGGCTGAGCGACCCCAGCCTCCAAATCTTACCCAGAGTGGCCCCACCCACCAAATCAGACCCAGAGAGGCCCTGCCCACCAAGTCGGACCCTGTGGGGCCCCACCCACCAAATCGGACCCTGTGGGGCCCCGCCCACCAATTCGGACCCTGAGAGGCCCCGCCCACCAAATTGGACCCAGAGTGGTCCCGCCCACCAAATTGGACCCAGAGTGGTCCCGCCCACCAAATTGGACCCAGTGGGTCTCCGCCCACAAAATCAGACCCAGATGGGCCCCTGCCACAAAATCAGACCCTGAGGGGCCGCGGCCACAAAATCGGACCCTGATGGGCCCCAGTCACAAAATTGGACCCTGATAGGCCCCGGCCACAAAATCGGACCCTGAGGGGCCCCAACCACAAAATCGGACCCTGAGGGGACCCAACCACAAAATCGGACCCTGAGAGGCCCCGCCCACCAAATTGGACCCAGAGTGGTCCCGCCCACCAAATTGGCCCCAAAGGGGCCCCACCCACAAAATCGGACCCAGAGGGGCCCCTGCCACAAAATCGGACCCAGAGGGGCCGCAGCCACAAAATCAGACCCTGAGGGGCCGCGGCCACAAAATCGGACCCTGAGTGGCCCCGGCCACAAAATCGGACCCTGAGAGGCCCCACCCACAAAATCAGGCCCTGAGGGGCCCCACCCACAAAATCAGACCCTGAGGCCAAAGTGGCCCCTGAGAGGCACCCACAGTTAAATCGTATCCTGAGTTGAAAGTCTTGCAGGGGCAGCAGGCAAGTCTCTCTTAAAGGGGCAGCCCGGGCACCATTTCAAACCACTATCTGTACTTCCTTCAGGAAATACACATCTAGTATTACAATTATAATGCGCCAATCACAAATTATTCAGTTGATTTCCGCAATTAATGCGGCCCGAACCGCTAAACGCACAGACTCCGTTGAGGTGTCATTTCGAAGCCAGCGTCCACGAGAGGTGTGCTAAGTATTTTTCGTGTCGATCGGATTTGTAGTTTTTGTGCAATTTGCATTTGAAAAATTTTTTTCCCGTCATTGGAATGCACTGTCTCAATGCTTTTCAATGGGAAACTTAAAACGTGCCCTGAGGCGATTGAAATGGCAGTAAAGCTCATTGATATGCGCAGGCACACCCAGTTACTATGCCAATGCCTACGAACGTCACATGACGCCCCCAGACAGAGCTTCTGCCACATAATATCAGCTCTTAAAGCGAAACCCACAGCACAAATGCAAATCTAGCTTCATCACATGACGCATGCCCCTGAGAGAGAATGTGCGCCAAAGTGCGCCCCTGCCCACCAAATTGGACCCTGAGGGGCCCCGCCCACCAAATTGGACCCTGAGGGGCCCCCCCACTAAATTGGACCCTGAGGGGCCCCGCCAACCAAATCGGACCCTGAGGGGCCCCGCTCACCAAATCGGACCCTGAGGGGCCCTGCTCACCAAATTGAACTCTGAGGGGCCCCGCTCACCAAATCGGACCCTGAGGGGGCCCGCCCACCAAATCGGACCCTGAGGGGCCCCACCCACAAAATCAGACCCTGAGGGGCCCCAACCACAAAATCGGACCCTGAGGCCAAAGTGGCCCCTGAGAGGCACCCAAAGTTAAAACGGATCCTGAGTTGAAAGACTTGCAAGGACAGCAGGCAAGTCTCTCTTAAAGGGGCAGCCCGGGCACCATTTCAAACCACTATCTGTACTTCCTTCAGGAAATACACATCTAGTATTATTATTACTATTCAGTTGATTTCCGCAATTAATGCGGCCCAAACCCCTAGACGCACAGACTCCGTTGAGGCCTCGTTTCGAAGCCAGCGTCCACGAGTGATGTGCTAAGTATTTTTCATGTCGATCGGATTTGTAGTTTTTGCGCAATTTGCGTTTGAAAAAACATTTTCCTCAATGCATTTCAATGGGAAAATGTTGCCATAGGGAAAACATGGGACAGTCGTGAGGTGGCAGTTAAGCACATTGATAGGCGCAGGCTCACCCAGTTACTATGCCAACGCCTACGAACTTCACATGACCACTCCAGGACAGAATTTCTGGCAGATAATTTCAGCTCTTAAAGCGAAACCCACAGCACAAATGCAAATCTAGCTTCATCACATGACGTATGCGCTTGAGAGAATGTGAGCCAAAGTGGATTTAGAAGCCCAGTGAGCCAAACTGGCTCTTAAAGGGCCGACGCGCCAAAGTGATTCTTAAAGGGCCGGCGCACCGAAATGAGTCTTAAAGGGCCAGCGCGCCAAATTGAAAGCTGAGTGACCCCAGGCTCCAAATCGGAGGCTGAGCCGCCCCGGCCTCCAAATCAGAGGCTGAGCCATCCTGGCCTCTATATCGGACCCAGCATGGCCATGCTCAAAAAATCAGACCCCGAGTGGCCCCGCCCACCAAAACGGACCCAGAGTGGCACAGCCCACCAAATCGGACCCTGAGGGGCCCCACCCACCAAATCGGACTCAGAGTGTCCCCGCCCACCAAATTGGACCCTGAAGGGCCCCACCCACCAAATCGGACCCAGAGTGGCCCTGCCGACCAAATCGGACCCAGAGGGGCACCACCCACCAAATCGGACCCACAGTGACCCCGCCCACTAAATCGGACCCTGAGGGGCCCCGCCCACTAAATCGGACCCTGAGGGGCCCCGACCACAAAATCGGACCCTGAGGGACCCCGAACAAAAAATCAGACCCTGAGGGGCCCCACCCACAAAATCGGACCCTGAGGGGCCCCAACCAAAAATTCGGACCCTGAGGAGCCCCACCCACCAAATTGGACCCAGAGTGGCCCCGCCCACCAAATCGGACCGAGGGGCCCCGGCCACAAAATCGGACCCTGAGGGGCCCCACAAACCAAATCGGACCCTGAGGGGCCCCACCCACAAAATCGGACCATGAGGGGCCCCACCAACAAAATCGGACCCTGAGGGGCCCTAGCCACAAAATCGAACCAAAATCGGACCCTGAGGGGCCCCACCCACAAAATCGGACCCTGAGGGGTTCCGGCTGCAAAATCGGACCCTGAGAGGCCCCAACCACCAAATCGGACCCTGAGGGGCCCCAGCCACCAAATCGGACCCTGAGGGGCCCCAGCCACCAAATCGGACCCTGAGGGGCCCCAGCCACCAAATCGGACCCTGAGGGGCCCCACCAACCAAATCGGACCCTGAGGGGCCCCGGCCACAAAATCAGACCCTGAGGGGCTGCGGCCACAAAATCGGACCCTGATGGGCCCCAGTCACAAAATTGGACCCTGATAGGCCCCGGCCACAAAATCGGACCCTGAGGGACCCCGGCCACAAAATCAGACCCTGAGGGGCCCCAGCCACAAAATCGGACCCTGAGGGGCCCCGCCACAAAATTGGACCCTGAGGGTCGCTGGCCACAAAATCGGACCCTGAGGGGCCCCAACCACAAAATCAGACCCTGAGGGGCCCCGGCCACAAAATCGGACCCTGAGGGCCCCCAACCACAAAACCGGACCCAGAGGGGCCCCAACCACAAAATCGGACCCTGAGGCGCCCCAACCACAAAATCGGACTCTGAGGGGCCCCGGCCACAAAATCGGACCCTGAGGGGCCCCACCAACCAAATCGGACCCTGAGGGGCCCCGGCCACAAAATCGGACCCTGAGGCCAAAGTGGCCCCTGAGAGGCACCCACAGTTAAAACGGATCCTGAGTTGAAAGTCTTGCAGGGGCAGCAGGCAAGTCTCTCTTAAAGGGGCAGCCCGGGCACCATTTCAAACCACTATCTGTACTTCCTTCAGGAAATACACATCTAGTATTAATGTTGTAATCCGAACGCTGCTAACTTATTCTTATTATTCAGTTGATTTCCGCAATTAATGCGGCCAGAACCGCTACACACACAGACTCCGTTGAGGTGTCGTTTCGAAGCCAGCATCCACCGGAGGTGTGCTAAGTATTTTTCGTGTTGATCGGATTTGTAGTTTTTGTGCAATTTGCGTTTGAAAATTTTTTTTCTCGTCATTGGAATGCACTGTCTCCAATGCTTTTCAATAGGAAATGGCAAAACATGCCCTGAGGCGATTGAAATGACAGTTGAGCTCATTGATATGCGCAGGCAGAACCCTTTACTATGCCAACGCCTACGAACTTCACTTGAACCCCAGCACAGAGCCTCTGCCACATAATATCAGCTCTTAAAGCGAAACTCACAGCACAAATGCAAATCTAGCTTCATCACATGACACATGCCCCTGAGAGAGAATGTGTGCGCCAAAGTGGATTAAGAAGAAGCCCAGTGAGCCAAACTAGCTCTTAAAGGGCCAAAGTGATTGTTAAAGGGCCAGCGCACCCAAATGAGTCTTAAAGGGCCAACACACCAAATCGGAGACTGAGCCACCCCGGCCTCCAAATCGGAGGCTGAGCCACCCCGGCCTCCAAATCGGAGGCTGAGCCACCCCGGCCTCCAAATCGGAGGCTGAGCCACCCCGGCCTCCAAATCGGAGGCTGAGCCACCCCGGCCTCCAAATCGGAGGCTGAGCCACCCGGCCTCCAAATCGGAGGCTGATCGACCCCGGCCTCTAAATCGGAGGCTGATCGACCCCGGCCTCCAAATCGGAGGCTGATCGACCCCGGCCTCCAAATCGGAGGCTGAGCCACCCCGGCCTCCAAATCGGAGGCTGAGCCACCCCGGCCTCCAAATCGGAGGCTGAGCGACCCCGGCCTCCAAATCGGAGGCTGATCCACCCCGGCCTCCAAATCGGAGGCTGAGCCACCCCGGCCTCCAAATCGGAGGCTGAGCCACCCCGGCCTCCAAATCGGAGGCTGAGCCACCCCGGCCTCCAAATCGGAGGCTGAGCCACCCCGGCCTCCAAATCGGAGGCTGAGCCACCCCGGCCTCCAAATCAGAGGCTGAGCCACCCCGGCCTCTAAATCGGAGGCTGAGCCACCCCGGCCTCCAAATCGGAGGCTCATCGACCCCGGCCTCCAAATCGGAAGCTCATCGACCCCTGCCTCCAAATCGGAGGCTCTTTGACCTCGGCCTCCTAATCGGAAGCTCAACGACCCCGGCCTCCAAATTGGAGACTGAGCGACCCCAGCCTCCAAATCTTACCCAGAGTGGCCCCACCCACCAAATCAGACCCAGAGAGGCCCTGCCCACCAAATCGGACCCTGAAGGGCCCCGCCCACCAAATCGGACACTGTGGGGCCCCGCCCACCAAATCGGACCCTGAGAGGCCCCGCCCACCAAATTGGACCCAGTGGGGCTCCGCCCACAAAATCAGACCCAGAGGGGCCCCTGCCACAAAATCAGACCCTGAGGGGCTGCGGCCACAAAATCGGACCCTGATGGGCCCCAGTCACAAAATTGGACCCTGATAGGCCCCGGCCACAAAATCGGACCCTGAGGGGCCCCAGCCACAAAATCGGACCCTGAGCGGCCCAACCACAAAATCGGACCCCGAGGGACCCCGGCCACAAAATCGGACCCTGAGGGGCCCCAGCCACAAAATCGGACCCTGAGGGGCCCCGCCACAAAATCGGACCCTGAGGGGCCCCAACCACAAAATCAGACCCTGAGGGCCCCCAACCACAAAACCGGACCCAGAGGGGCCCCAACCACAAAATCGGACCCTGAGGCGCCCCAACCACAAAATCGGACTCTGAGGGGCCCCGGCCACAAAATCGGACCCTGAGAGACCCCGGCCACAAAATCGAACCCAGAGGGGCCCCACCCACAAAATTGGACCCTGAGGGGCCACCCACAAAATCGGACCCTGAGGGGCCCCACCCACAAAATCGGACCCTGAGGGGCCCCACCGACAAAATCGGACCCTTAGGGGCCCCACCCTCAAAATCGGACCCTGAGGGGCCCCACCCACAAAATCGGAGCCTGAGGGATCCCCGCCAACAATTCCAGCCCTGAGGAGCCCAGGCCAAGGAATCAGATCCTGAGGCACCCCACCCACCAAATCAGACCCTGAGGCCAAAGTGGCCCCTGAGAGGCACTCACAGTTAAAACGGATCCTGAGTTGAAAGTCTTGTAGGGGCAGCAGGCAAGTCTCTCTTAAAGGGGCAGCCCGGGCACCATTTCAAACCACTATCTGTACTTCCTTCAGGAAATACACATCTAGTTATAGTGGTTTGAAAAAACCACTACATTGTAATCCGAACGCTGCTAACTTATTCTTCTTCTTATTATAGTGGTTTGAAAAAACCACTATATTGTAATCCGAACGCTGCTAACTTATTCTTCTTCTTCTTATTATTATTATTATTAAGTTGATTTCCGCAATTAATGCGGCCCGAACCGCTACACGCACAGACTCCGTTGAGGTGTCGTTTCGAAGCCAGCATCCATGAGAGGTGTGCTAAGTATTTTTCGTGTCGATCGGATTTGTAGTTTTTGCGCAATTTGCGTTTGAAAATTTTTTTTCCCGTCATTGGAATGAACTGTGTCAATGCTTTTCAATGGGAAGCTTAAAACGTGCCCTGCGGCGATTGAAATGGCAGTTGAGCTCATTGATATGCGCAGGCAGACCCAGTTACTATGCCAACGCCTACGAACGTCACATGACATCTCCAGAACAGAGCTTTTGCCACATAATATCAGCTCTTAAAGCTAAACCCACGGCACAAATGCAAATCTAGCTTCATCACATGACGCATGCCCCTGAGAGAGAATGTGTGCGCCAAAGTGGATTTAGAAGCCCAGTGAGCCACCCTGGCTCTTAAAGGGCCGACGCGCCAAAGTGATTCTTAAAGAGCCGGCGCACCAAAATGAGTCTTAAAGGGCCGGCGTGCCAAATCGAAAGCTGAGTGACCCAAGGCTCCAAATCGGAGGCTGATAGACCCTGGCCTACAAAAAGGAGGCTGAGCAACCCTGGCATCCAAATCGGACCCAGAGTGGCCCCGCCCACGAAATCGGACCCAGAGTGGCCTCGCCCACCAAATCAGACCCAGAGTGGCCCCGCCCACCAAATTGGACCCTGAGGAGCCCCACCCACAAAATCGGACCGTGAAGGCCCCACCCACAAAATCGGACACTGAGGGGCCCCACCCACAAAATCGGACCCTGAGGGGCCCCGGCCACAAAATCGGACCCTGAGAGACCCCGGCCACAAAATCGAACCCAGAGGGGCCCCACCCACAAAATTGGACCCTGAGCGCCCCCAACCCCAAAATCGGACCCTGAGGGGCCCCAACCCCAAAATCGGACCCTCAGGGGCCCCGGCCACAAAATTGGACCCTCAGGGGCCCCGCCCTCAAAATCGGACCCTGAGCTGCCCCTCCCTCAAAAATCGGACCCTGAGAGGCCCCGCCCACCAAATCAGACCCTGAGGGGCTCCGCCAACCAAATCGGACTCTAAAGGGCCCCACCCACAAAATCAGACCCTGAGGGCCCCCAACCACAAAATAGGACCCTAAGGGGCCCCACCCTCAAAATCGGACCCTGAGTACACCCGGCCACAAAATCGGACACTGAGGGGCCCCACCCACAAAATCGGACCCTGAGGGGTCCCAACCACAAAATCAAATCCTGAGGGGCCCCACCCTCAAAATCGGATCCTGAGGAGCCCAACCAACAAAATCGGACCCTGAGGGGCCCCGGCCACAAAATTGGAACCTGAGGGGCCCCGGCCACAAAATCGGACCCTAAGGGGTCCCAACCACGAAATCAGACCCTGAGGGGCCCCGGACTCAAAATCGGACCGTGAGGGCCCCCAACCACAAAATCGGACCCTGAGGGGCCCCAACCACAAAATCGGACCCTGAGAGACCCCGGCCACAAAATCGGACCCTGAGGGGCCCCGGCCACAAAATCGGACCTTGAGAGGCCCCGGCCACAAAATCGGACCCTGAGGGGCCCCGGCCACAAAATCGGACCCTGCGGGGTGCCGGCCACAAAATCAGACCCTGAGGGGTCCCAACCACAAAATCAGACCCTGAGGGGCCCCAGTCACAAAATCAGACCCTGAGCGACCCCAACCACAAAATCGGACCCTGAGGGGCCCCGGCCACAAGATCGGACACTGAGGGGCCCCAACCACAAAATCGGACCCTGAGGGGCCCCAGCCACGAAATCAGACCCTGAGGGGCGCCGGCCACAAAATCGGACCCTGAGGGCCCCCAACCACAAAATCAGACCCTGAGGGGCCCCGCCACAAAATCGGACCCTGAGGGCCCCCAACCACAAAACTGGACTCTGAGGGGCCCCAACCACAAAATCGGACCCTGAGGGGCCCCAACCACAAAATCGGACCCTGAGGGGCCCCGGCCACAATATCGGACCCTGAGAGACCCCGGCCACAAAATCGAACCCAGAGGGGCCCCACCCACAAAATTGGACCCTGAGTGGCCCCGCCCACCAAATCGGACCCTGAGGGTCCCCGCCCACAAAATCGGACCCTGAGGGGCCCCGCCCTCAAAATCGGACCTTGAGGGGCCCCACCCACAAAATCGGACCCTGAGGGGCCCCACCCTCAAAATCGGACCCTGAGGGGTCCAACCAAGAAAATCGCCACAAAATCGGACCATGAGGGGCCCCGGCCACAAAATCGGAGCCTGAGGGGCCCCGGCCACAAAATCGGACCCTGAGGGGTCCTGGCCACAAAATCAGGCCCTGAGGGGCCCCACCCACAAAATCAGACCCTTAGGGGCCCCGGCCATAAAATCGTACCCTGAGGGGCCCCGGCCATAAAATCGTACCCTGAGGGGCCCCGGCCACAAAATCGTACCCTGACGGGCCCCACCCACAAAATCATACCATGAGGGGCCCCACCCACAAAATCGGACCCTGAGGGGCCCCACCCATAAAATCGGACCCTGAGGGGACCCACCCACAAAATCGGACCCTGAGGGTCCACACCCACAAAATCGGACCCTGAGAGGCCACACCCACAAAATCAGACCCTGAGGGGCCCCACCCACAAAATTGGACCCTGAGGAATCCCGGCCACTAATTCAAATCCTGAGGAGCCCAGGCCACTGAATCGGATCCTGAGGGGCCCCACCCACCAAATCAGACCCTGAGGCCAAAGTGGCCCCTGAGAGGCACCCACATTTAAAACGGATACTGAGTTGAAAGTCTTGCAGGGGCAGCAGCCAAGTCTCTCTTAAAGGGGCAGCCCAGGCACCATTTCAAACCACTATCTGTACTTCCTTCAGGAAATACACATCTAGTATTATTATTACTATTCAGTTGATTTCCGCAATTAATGCGGCCCGATCCGCTACACGCACAGACTCCGTTGAGGTGTCGTTTCGAAGCCAGCGTCCACGAGAGGTGTGCTAAGTATTTTTCGTGTCGATCGGATTTGTAGTTTTTGCGCAATTTGCGTTTGAAAAAACATTTTCTTGTCATTGGAATGCATTGTCTCATTGCATTTTAATGGGAAAATGTTGCCATAGGGAAAACATGGGGCAGTCGTGAGGTGACGGTTATGCTCATTGATATGCGTAGGCCAGGGCCGGCGTCAGCACCCGGGCAAGTGCCGGGGCCCTGGCGAGATGGGAGGACCCACTCACGCTGTCTGGGATACCCGCCGGCCGCCGCCACGCCCCCCATGTACTGACCCCATCCTGCGCCCTCCACGAGGGACCCACGCAGTGACGCAGCCCCTTAGGCTGAGTGCACACGACTTTTTAGCCCTGCGGATTTTTCCACTCAGAATGGAAGAAATCCGCAGGTTAAATGACCTGCATTTTTCCTGCGGATTTCTTCCATTTTTCCTGCGGTTTTCTGTGGTTTTCCTCCTGCTGATTTGGTGACAGGGGAGATGCAAAACCGCACAAAAGAAGTAACATGCTGCGGATTTTGTACCGCAGGAAAACTGCGCAGAAAAATCCGCAGCGTCTGCTGTACTTTTTTTTTTTTTCATTGATGTTAAGGCTACTGTACATCACAATGCGGATATGCAATGTTTCTGCGCGGTAAAATCCGCTGCGGATCCACTGGATATCCGCATCGTGTGCACACAGCCTTACTGCCAGCAATGGTCATCGCTTCCTTCGGCTGTAATCTTGTGTGCGGTGTTGTCACAGGACCTGTGATGAGGTCACAGGAGGGGAGGAGTCAGGGGTCACATGATCAGGGCAGCTGCAGGACTCTGCTGTGCTGGTCGCTTGTCATTACGGTGCTGGTCTGGATGGATGAGGTAACATTTATGTGTGGGACAGTGGGGTCAGGGAGGTGTTTTACAAGGTGGATGTAGCAGAGCCGTGTGTGTACTTGTGTGGGGTCAGGAGGTGTTTTACAAGGTGGATGTAGCAGGGTCGTGTGTGTTCTTGTGTGGGGTCAGGAGGGGTTTACAAGGTGAATGTAGCAGAGCCATGTGTGTACTTGTGTGGGGTCAGGAGGAGGGGTTTACAAGGTGGATGTAGCAGAGCCGTGTGTGTACTTGTGTGGGGTTAGGAGGGGTTTACAAGGTGGATGTAGCAGAGCCGTGTGTGTACTTTGTGTGGGGTTAGGAGGGGTTTACAAGGTGGATGTAGCAGAGCCGTGTGTGTACTTGTGTGGGGTCAGGAGGGGTTTTACAAGGTGGATGTAGCAGAGCCGTGTGTGTACTTGTGTGGGGTCAGGAGGGGTTTTTCAAGGTGGATGTAGCAGAGCCGTGTGTGTACTTGTGTGGGGTCTGGAGGGGTTTTACATGGTGGATGTAGCAGAGCCATGTGTGTACTTTTGTGGGTCAGGAGGTGTTTTACAAGGTGGATGTAGCAGAGCTGTGTGTGTACTTGTGTGGGTCAGGAGGTGTTTTACAAGGTGGATGTAGCAGAGCCGTGTGTGTACTTGTGTGGGGTCAGGAGGGATTTTACAAGGTGGATGTAGCAGAGCCGTGTGTGTACTTGTGTGGGGTCAGGAGGTGTTTTACAAGGTGGATGTAGCAGAGCCGTGTGTGTACTTGTGTGGGGTCAGGGAGGTGTTTTACAAGGTGGATGTAGCAGAGCCGTGTGTGTACTTGTGTGGGGTCAGGAGGGTTTTACAAGGTGGATGTAGCAGGGCCGCGTGTGTACTTGTGTGGGGTCAGGAGGGGTTTTACAAGGTGGATGTAGCAGAGCCGCGTGTGTACTTGTATGGGGTCAGGAGGGGTTTACAAGGTGGATGTAGCAGAGCCGTGTGTGTACTTGTGTGGGGTCAGGAGGTTTTTACAAGGTGGATGAAGCAGAGCCGTGTGTGTACTTGTGTGGGGTCAGG
Source organism: Dendrobates tinctorius (assembly GCF_039654945.1). Classification (NCBI taxonomy): domain Eukaryota; kingdom Metazoa; phylum Chordata; class Amphibia; order Anura; family Dendrobatidae; genus Dendrobates; species Dendrobates tinctorius. The sequence continues at coordinate 26,970,580 of NW_027361921.1, forward strand.
AGGGGTTTACAAGGTGGATGTAGCAGAGCCTTGTGTGTACTTGTGTGGGGTCAGGGAGGGGTTTTACATGGTGGATGTAGCAGAGCCGTGTGTGTACTTGTGTGGGGTTAGGAGGGGTTTACAAGGTGGATGTAGCAGAGCCGTGTATGTACTTGTGTGGGGTCAGGAGGGGTTTTACATGGTGGATGTAGCAGGGCCGTGTGTGTACTTGTGTGGGGTCAGGAGGGGTTTTACAAGGTGGATGTAGCAGAGCCGTGTGTGTACTTGTGTGGGGTCAGGAGGGGTTTTACAAGGTGGATGTAGCAGAGCCATGTGTGTACTTGTGCAGAGTCAGGAGGGGTTTTACAAGGTGGATGTAGCAGAGCCGTGTGTGTACTTTATGTGGGGTTAGGAGGGGTTTACAAGGTGGATGTAGCAGAGCCGTGCGTGTACTTGTTCGGGGTCAGGAGGGGTTTTACAAGGTGGATGTAGCAGAGCCGCGTGTGTACTTGTGTGGGGTCAGGAGGGGTTTACAAGGTGGATGTAGCAGAGCCTTGTGTGTACTTGTGTGGGGTCAGGAGGGGTTTTACATGGTGGATGTAGCAGGGCCGTGTGTGTACTTGTGTGGGGTCAGGAGGGGTTTACAAGGTGGATGTAGCAGAGCCGTGTGTGTACTTGTGTGGGGTTAGGGAGGGGTTTTACAAGGTGGATGTAGCAGTGCCGTGTGTGTACTTGTGTGCGGTCAGGGAGGGGTTTTACAAGGTGGATGTAGCAGGGCCGTGTGTGTACTTGTGTGGGGTCAGGGAGGGGTTTTACATTGTGGATGTAGCAGAGCCGTGTGTGTACTTGTGTGGGGTCAGGGAGGGGTGTTACAAGGTGGATGTAGCAGGGCCGTGTGTGTTCTTGTGTGTTGTCAGGAGAGGTTTTTCAAGGTGGATGTAGCAGAGCCATGTGTGTACTTGTGTGGGGTCAAGTGGGGTTTTACATGGTGGATGTAGCAGTGCCGTGTGTGTACTTGTGTGGGGTCAGGAGGGGTTTACAAGGTGAATGTAGCAGAGCCGTGTGTGTACTTGTGTGGGGTCAGGGAGGGGTTTTACAATGTGGATGTAGCAGAGCCGTGTGTGTACTTGTGTGGGGTCAGGGAGGGGTTTTTCAAGGTGGATGTAGCAGGGTCGTGTGTGTTCTTGTGTGGGGTCAGGAGGGGTTTACAAGGTGAATGTAGCAGAGCCATGTGTGTACTTGTGTGGGGTCAGGAGGAGGGGTTTACAAGGTGGATGTAGCAGAGCCGTGTGTGTACTTTGTGTGGGGTTAGGAGGGGTTTACAAGGTGGATGTAGCAGAGCCGTGTGTGTACTTGTGTGGGGTTAGGAGGGGTTTACAAGGTGGATGTAGCAGAGCCGTGTGTGTACTTTGTGTGGGGTTAGGAGGGGTTTACAAGGTGGATGTAGCAGAGCCGTGTGTGTACTTGTGTGGGGTCAGGAGGGGTTTTACAAGGTGGATGTAGCAGAGCCGTGTGTGTACTTGTGTGGGGTCAGGAGGGGTTTTTCAAGGTGGATGTAGCAGAGCCGTGTGTGTACTTGTGTGGGGTCTGGAGGGGTTTTACATGGTGGATGTAGCAGAGCCATGTGTGTACTTGTGTGGGTCTGGAGGTGTTTTACAAGGTGGATGTAGCAGAGCCGTGTGTGTACTTGTGTGGGGTCAGGAGGGATTTTACAAGGTGGATGTAGCAGAGCCGTTTGTGTACTTGTGTGGGTCAGGAGGGGTTTACAAGGTGGATGTAGCAGAGCCGTGTGTGTACTTGTGTGGGGTCAGGAGGGGTTTACAAGGTGGATGTAGTAGAGCCGTGTGTGTACTTGTGTGGGGTCAGGAGGGGTTTTACAAGGTGTATGGAGCAGAGCCGTGTGTCTACGAGGTGTACGGAGCAGAGCCGTGTGTGTACGAGGTGTACGGAGCGGAGCCGTGTGTGTACGAGGTGTACGGAGCAGAGCCGTGTGTGTACGAGGGGTACGGAGGGGAGCTGAGTGTTTATGAAGCAGAGCCGTGTGTTTATGGAGCGGAGCAGAGCCGGGGGTGTACGAGGTGTATGGTGGGGAGCATTTATACCTCCCAACTGTCCCGGATCCAGCGAGACAGTCCCGATTTTGAGAGAGAGACTGCCCCAGCCGGGAGCATACTTTCCCCGCGAGACACAGGAGTACACAGCGGAGCCCCAAGGAGCAATTTAAAACTTGCACGTAACTTTCTACCGGAAGTGACGTGCTGGAAGCTGACCAGAAATGAGGTAATTTCGGGAGGAGATTGTGACGGAACCATGGAGGCACTTCAGGGAATGCTTCAGATCCATTACCGTGTCCTCCTCTGATAGCGCGGACAGTGGATCGCCTTGGAATCGGGGATGTCGGCCATGTGAGCGGATCATGATATGTCCTGCACCAGGAGGCTCAGGTAGGCATTACAATGGGAGCTGGGCTGCTATAGTATCTTTATAGAATTTTTCTTTCTCTGTTTCTCTCTCTCTGTTCTCTTTCTTTCTTTCTTTCTCTCTCTGGCCCCGCCCACCAAATCAGCCCCCGAGTGGCCCCCACAGTTAAAACGGATCCTGAGTTGAAAGTCTTGCAGGAGCAGCAGGCAAGTTTCTATTAAAGGGGCAGCCCAGGCACCATTTCAAACCACTATCTGTACTTCCTTCAGGAAATACACATCTAGTATTACAATTATAATGCGCCAATCACAAGTTATTCAGTTGATTTCCGCAATTAATACAGCCCGAACCGCTACACGCACAGACTCCGTTGAGGTGTCGTTTCGAAGCCAGCGTCCACGAGAGTATTTTTCGTGTCGATCGGATTTGTAGTTTCTGTGCAATTTGCGTTTGAATGGCCTCCATCCACCAAATTGGACCCTGAGGGGCCCCGCCCACCAAATCAGACCCTGAGGGGGCCCGGCCACCAAATCGGACCCTGAGGGGCCCCACCCACAATATCGGACCCTGGGGGGACCCGCCACAAAATCGGACCCTGAGGGGCCCCACCCACCAAATCGGACCCTGAGGGGTCCCGGCCACAAAATTGGACCCTGAGGGGCCCCACCCACAAAATCGGACCCTGAGGGTTCCGCCCACAAAATCGGACCCTGAGGGGCCCCAACCACCAAATCGGACCCTGAGGGGCCCCGGTCACAAAATCGGACCCTAAGGGGTCCCGACCACCAAATCGGACCCTGAGGGGCTCCGGCCACCAAATCGGACCCTGAGGGGCCCCACCCACCAAATCAAACCCTGAGGGGCCCCACCCACCAAATCAGACCGTGAGGGGCCCCAGCCACCAAATCAGACCCTGAGGTGCCACACCCAGAAAATCGGACCCTGAGGGGCCCCACCCACAAAATCGGACCCTGAGGGGCCCCGGCCACAAGATTGGACCCTGAGGGGCCCCGGCCACAAGATTGGACCCTGAGGGGCCCCAACCACCAAATCAGACCCTGAGGGGCCCTGGCCACAAAAATGGACCCAGGGGGCTCCACCCACAAAATCAGACCCTAAGGGGCCCCACCCACAAAATCGGACCCTGAGGGGCCCCACCCACAAAATCGGACCCTGAGGGGCCCCGGCCACAAGATTGGACCCTGAGGGGCCCCACCCACAAAATTGGACCCTGAGGGGCCCCGGCCACAAGATTGGACCCTGAGGGGCCCCGGCCACAAGATTGGACCCTGAGGGGCCCCAACCACCAAATCAGACCATGAGGGGCCCCGGCCACAAAATCAGACCCTGAGGGGCCCCACCCACAAAATCGGGCCCTGAGGCCAAAGTGGCCCCTGAGAGGCACCCACAGTTAAAACGGATCCTGAGTTGAAAGTCTTGCAGGTGCAGCAGGCAAGTCTCTCTTTAAGGGGCAGCCCGGGCAGCATTTCAAACCACTATCTGTACTTCCTTCAGGAAATACACATCTAGTATTAATGTTGTAATCCGAACGCTGCTAACTTATTCGTATTATTCAGTTGATTTCCGCAATTAATGCGACCCGAACCGCTAAACGCACAGACTCCGTTGAGGTGTCGTTTCGAAGCCAGCATCCATGAGAGGTGTGCTAAGTAATTTTCGTGTCGATCGGATTTGTAGTTTGTGCAATTTGCGCTAGAAAAATTTTTTTCCCCGTCATTGGAAAGTATTGTCTCAATGCTTTTCAATGGGGAAATTTTGCCATAGAGAAAACATGCCCTGAGGTGATTCAAATGGCAGTTAAGCTCCTTGATATGCACAGGCAGACCCAGTTACTATGCCAACACCTACGAACTTTACATGACGCCCCCAGGACACAGTTTCTGGCAGATAATATCAGCTCTTAAAGCGAAACCCACAGCACAAATGCAAATCTAGCTTCATCACATGACGCATGTCCCTGAGAGAGAATGTACGCCAAAGTGGATTTAGAAGCCCAGTGCGCCAAACTAACTCTTAAACAGCCGACGAGCCTAAGTGATTCTTAACCCTCCGTCAGGCGCAATAGATCTGACAGGCACACAGTAATTAGTTTCACTTCTCTCTCCTTGCCCACTTATCAGAAAACCCCACCCCTCCTAGTTATCTCCTGACTCTACAGGCTCTGTGAAACCTGATATCACAGTGACTCAGCAGACCTTCTAGTGAGCAGATATCAACACTTTGGCTTCTCAGGCACATTGCGCCTGATTTCAACACAAATTGAAAGGTTAGTATTTTCTTTTTTTATTCATCACGATTGTGTATTTAGCTTGTTTTATGAAGGATTAATGTTAAGTTAGTGTACATAAGTACTGTTTTCTTATACAAAAGGAGGGTGGCTTCTAAGGCACATTGCGCCCTAACACATACTCTTTCTCTTTTGCTTCAGATTTTCTGCTGCAATGGCCAGAAAACAGTATGATTCATCTAAACCCCTTCATTTAGAAGAAATGAAGATTTTTTTGTTAGAAGATGATGAGGAAGAACCAGCAGTAACTGAGGATTTAGAGGAATCTAGTGACATTTCATCTGAAGATGAGGTAGCAGAATGTAACACTGATTCTGGAACAGAGCAGGATGGTGATGACACTGATACAGAGGAAACAGACACAGATCTAGCTTATTATTTGGGCAAAGATAAAAATACAAAGGACGTCCCAAGGACGTTCCAGAACAAACACCGACTCTACCACCTTCTAAAAGACGCAGTTGTACTACCTGCTCATTTGTATCTGGTTTCAGAAGGTTTTCTAAATATGACTGCAAAATATGTAAAGAATCAATCTGCCTTTCCCATGCAACTTTCGTCTGCCAGCCTTGCTTTTCTAAGTGTACCTGTGCTGCTTCTGCTGCAATTGAAACCACTGAAGATGAGTAGAAAATAATTAAGTAACATCTAAGTGCAATATCCTTTAAGTTTTTTTCCATAATTTTATATTTAAGTAAAGATAACTGGAGCCTATTTGGCGGTACAACCGAAAAGTGGTACTTTTAGTTTTAATAAGTTTATGGTTAATAAATGTATTTTTTTGCATCTGATTTGGTGTAATCTCTTTTAATACATTCCTATGAAGGTCACTGACTACTTCTATAGTCCTGAAATTGAAATATGTAGCTACTATAGGTGGTTTTCTGACCTGTGCTTGTCAGGCACATTGCGCATGAACTGAGGAGAATCTATATTGCGCCTGACGGAGGGTTAAAGGGCCGGGGCACCAAAATGAGCCTTAAAGGGCGGGCGCGCCAAATCGAAAGCTGAGTGACCCATCATTAATGCGGCCCGAACCGCTACACGCATAGACTCCGTTGAGGTGTCGTTTCAAAGCCAGCGTCCACGAGAGGTGTGCTAAGTATTTTTCGTGTCGATCGGATTTGTAGTTTTTGTGCAATTTGCGTTTGAAAATTTTTTTTCCTGTCATTGGAATGCACTGTCTCAATGCTTTTCAATGGGAAACTTAAACCGTGCCCTGAGGTGATTGAAATGGCAGTAAAGCTCATTGATATGCGCAGGCACACCCAGTTACTATGCCAACGCCTACTAACGTCACATGACGCCCCCAGGACACAGATTCTGCCACATAATATCAGCTCTTAAAGCGAAACCCACAGCACAAATGCAAATCTAGCTTCATCACATGACGCATGCCCCTGAGAGAGAATGTGCGCCAAATTGCGCCCCCACCCACCAAATCGGACCCTGAGGGGCCCCGCCAACCAAATCGGACCCTGAGGGGCCCCACCCACAAAATCAGACCCTGAGGGGCCCCAGCCACAAAATCGGACCCTGAGGGGCCCCACTCACAAAATCGGACCCTGAGGGGCCCCACCCACAAAATCAGACCCTGAGGGGACCCACCCACCAAATTAGACCCTGAGGGGCCCCACCCTCAAAATCGGTCCCTGAGGGGCCCCACCCTCAAAATTGGTCCCTGAGGGGCCCCGGCCACAAAATCGGACCCTGAGGGGCTCCGGCCACAAAATCGGACCCTGAGGGGCTCCGGCCACAAAATCGGACCCTGAGGGGCTCCGGCCACAAAATCGGACCCTGAGGGGACCCACCCACCAAATCGGACCCTGAGGGGCCCCGGCCGCAAAATCAGACTCTGAGGGGCCCCGGCCGCAAAATCGGACCCTGAGGGGCCCCGGCCACAAAATCGGACCATAAGGGGCCCCACCCACAAAATCGGACCCTGAGGGGCACCGCCCACTAAATCGGACCGAGAGTGGTCCCGCCCAACAAATCGGACCCCAAGGGGCACCGCACACTAAATCGGACCGAGAGTGGCCCCGCCAACCAAATCGGACCCTGAGGAGCCCCGCCCACCAAATCAGACCCCAAGGGGCCCCGCCCACCAAATTGGACCCTGAGGGGCCCCGCCCACCAAATCGGACCCAGAGTGGCCCCCCACCAAATTGGACCCAGAGTGGCCCCGCCCACCAAAATGGACCCAGGGTGCTCCGCCCACAAAATCAGACCCTAGGGGGCCCCATCCACAAAATCGGACCCTGAGTGGACCCGGCCACAAAATCGGACTCTGAGGGGCCCCGGCCACAAAATCAGACCCTGAGGGGCCCCACCCACAAAATCGGACCCTGAGGGGCCCCAGCCACAAAATCAGACCCTGAAGGGCCCCGGCCACAAAATCAGACCCTGAAGGGCCTCGGCCACAAAATCGGACCCTGAGGGGCCCCATCCACAAAATCAGACCCTGAGGGGCCCCAACCACAAAATCGGACCCTGAGGGGACCCAGCCACAAAATTGGACCCTGAGGGTCCCCAGCCGCAAAATCGGACCCTGAGGGTCCCCGGCCACAAAATTGCACCCTGAGGGTCCCCGGCAACAAAATCGAACCCTGAGGGGCCCCATCCACAAAATCGGACCCAGAGAGGCCACACCCACAAAATCGGACCCTGAGGAATCCCGGCCAGCAATTCAAGGCCTGAGGAGCCCAGGCCACCGAATCGGATCCTGAGGGGCCCCACCCACCAAATCAGACCCTGAGGCCAAAGTTGCCCCTGAGAGGCACCCACAGTTAAAACAGATCCTGAGTTGAAAGTCTTGCAGGGGCAGCAGGCAAGTCTCTCTTAAAGGGGCAGCTCGGGCACCATTTCAAACCACTATCTGTACTTCCTTCAGGAAATACACATCTAGTATTATTATTACTATTCAGTTGATTTCCGCAATTAATGCGGCCCGATCCGCTACACGCACAGACTCCGTTGAGGTGTCGTTTCGAAGCCAGCGTCCACGAGTGGTGTGCTAAGTATTTTTCGTGTCGATCGGATTTGAAGTTTTTGCGCAATTTGCGTTTGAAAAAACATTTTCTTGTCATTGGAATGCATTGTCTCATTGTATTTTAATGGGAAAATGTTGCCATAGGGAAAACATGGGGCAGTCGTGAGGTGACGGTTATGCTCATTGATATGCGTAGGCCAGGGCCGGCGTCAGCACCCGGGCAAGTGCCGGGGCCCTGGCGAGATGGGAGGACCCACTCACGCTGTCTGGGATACCCGCCGGCCGCTGCCACGCCCCCCATGTACTGACCCCATCCTGAGCCCTCCACGAGGGACCCACGCAGTGACGCAGCCCCTTAGGCTGAGTGCACACGACTTTTTAGCCCTGCGGATTTTTCCACTCAGAATGGAAGAAATCCGCAGGTTAAATGACCTGCATTTTTCCTGCGGATTTCTTCCATTTTTCCTGTGGTTTTCTGTGGTTTTCCTCCTGCGGATTTGGTGACAGGGGAGATGGAAAACCGCACAAAAGAAGTAACATGCTGCGGATTTTGTACCGCAGGAAAACTGCGCAGAAAAATCTGCAGCGTCTGCTGTACGTTTTTTTTTTTTCATTGATGTTAAGGCTACTGTACATCACAATGCGGATATGCAATGTTTCTGCGCGGTAAAATCCGCTGCGGATCCACTGGATATCCGCATCGTGTGCACACAGCCTTACTGCCAGCAATGGTCATCGCTTCCTTCGGCTGTAATCTTGTGTGCGGTGCCGGCACAGGACCTGTGATGAGGTCACAGGAGGGGAGGAGTCAGGGGTCACATGATCAGGGCGGCTGCTGTGCTGGTCGCTTGTCATTACGGTGCTGGTCTGGATGGATGAGGTAACATTTATGTGTGGGACAGTGGGGTCAGGGAGGTGTTTTACAAGGTGGATGTAGCAGAGCCGTGTGTGTACTTGTGTGGGGTCAGGAGGGTTTTACAAGGTGGATGTAGCAGGGCCGCGTGTGTACTTGTGTGGGGTCAGGAGGGGTTTTACAAGGTGGATGTAGCAGAGCCGTGTGTGTACTTGTGTGGGGTCAGGAGGGGTTTTACAAGGTGCATGTAGCAGTGCCGTGTGTGTACTTGTGTGGGGTCAGGAGGGGTTTTACAAGGTGGATGTAGCAGAGCCGCGTGTGTACTTGTGTGGGGTCAGGAGGGGTTTTACAAGGTGGATGTAGCAGAGCCGCGTGTGTACTTGTGTGGGGTCAGGAGGGGTTTTACAAGGTGGATGTAGCAGTGCCGTGTGTGTACTTGTGTGGGGTCAGGAGGGGTTTTACAAGGTGGATGTAGCAGAGCCGCGTGTGTACTTGTGTGGGGTCAGGAGGGGTTTTACAAGGTGGATGTAGCAGGGCCGCGTGTGTACTTGTGTGGGGTCAGGAGGGGTTTTACAAGGTGGATGTAGCAGAGCCGTGTGTGTACTTGTGTGGGGTCAGGAGGGGTTTTACAAGGTGGATGTAGCAGTGCCGTGTGTGTACTTGTGTGGGGTCAGGAGGGGTTTTACAAGGTGGATGTAGCAGAGCCGCGTGTGTACTTGTGTGGGGTCAGGAGGGGTTTACAAGGTGGATGTAGCAGAGCCGTGTGTACTTGTGTGGGGTCAGGAGGGGTTTACAAGGTGGATGAAGCCGAGCTGTGTGTGTACTTGTGTGGGGTCAGGAGGGGTTTACAAGGTGGATGTAGCAGAGCCATGTGTGTACTTGTGTGGGGTCAGGGAGGTGTTTTACAAGGTGGATGTAGCAGAGCCGTGTGTGTACTTGTGTGGGGTCAGGAGGGGTTTTACAAGGTGGATGTAGCAGGGCCGCGTGTGTACTTGTGTGGGGTCAGGAGGGGTTTTACAAGGTGTATGTAGCAGAGCCGCGTGTGTACTTGTGTGGGGTCAGGAGGGGTTTACAAGGTGGATGTAGCAGAGCCGTGTGTGTACTTGTGTGGGGTCAGGAGGGGTTTACAAGGTGGATGAAGCAGAGCCGTGTGTGTACTTGTGTGGGGTCAGGAGGGGTTTACAAGGTGGATGTAGCAGAGCCTTGTGTGTACTTGTGTGTGGTCAGGGAGGGGTTTTACATGGTGGATGTAGCAGAGCCGTGTGTGTACTTGTGTGGGGTTAGGAGGGGTTTACAAGGTGGATGTAGCAGAGCCGTGTGTGTACTTGTGTGGGGTCAGGAGGGGTTTTACATGGTGGATGTAGCAGGGCCGTGTGTGTACTTGTGTGGGGTCAGGAGGGGTTTTACATGGTGGATGTAGCAGGGCCGTGTGTGTACTTGTGTGGGGTCAGGAGGGGTTTTACAAGGTGGATGTAGCAGAGCCGTGTGTGTACTTGTGTGGGGTCAGGAGGGGTTTTACAAGGTGGATGTAGCAGAGCCATGTGTGTACTTGTGTGGAGTCAGGAGGGGTTTTACAAGGTGGATGTAGCAGAGCCGTGTGTGTACTTTATGTGGGGTTAGGAGGGGTTTACAAGGTGGATGTAGCAGAGCCGTGCGTGTACTTGTGTGGGGTCAGGAGGGGTTTTACAAGGTGGATGTAGCAGAGCCGCGTGTGTACTTGTGTGGGGTCAGGAGGGGTTTACAAGGTGGATGTAGCAGAGCCTTGTGTGTACTTGTGTGGGGTCAGGAGGGGTTTTACATGGTGGATGTAGCAGGGCCGTGTGTGTACTTGTGTGGGGTCAGGAGGGGTTTACAAGGTGGATGTAGCAGAGCCGTGTGTGTACTTGTGTGGGGTAAGGGAGGGGTTTTACAAGGTGGATGTAGCAGTGCCGTGTGTGTACTTGTGTGGGGTCAGGGAGGGGTTTTACAAGGTGGATGTAGCAGGGCCGTGTGTGTACTTGTGTGGGGTCAAGGAGGGGTTTTACAATGTGGATGTAGCAGAGCCGTGTGTGTACTTGTGTGGGGTCAGGGAGGGGTTTTACAATGTGGATGTAGCAGAGCCGTGTGTGTACTTGTGTGGGGTCAGGGAGGGGTGTTACAAGGTGGATGTAGCAGGGCCGTGAGTGTTCTTGTGTGGGGTCAGGAGAGGTTTTTCAAGGTGGATGTAGCAGAGCCATGTGTGTACTTGTGTGGGGTCAGGTGGGGTTTTACATGGTGGATGTAGCAGTGCCGTGTGTGTACTTGTGTGGGGTCAGGAGGGGTTTACAAGGTGAATGTAGCAGAGCCGTGTGTGTACTTGTGTGGGGTCAGGGAGGGGTTTTACAATGTGGATGTAGCAGAGCCGTGTGTGTACTTGTGTGGGGTCAGGGAGGGGTTTTTCAAGGTGGATGTAGCAGGGTCGTGTGTGTTCTTGTGTGGGGTCAGGAGGGGTTTACAAGGTGAATGTAGCAGAGCCATGTGTGTACTTGTGTGGGGTCAGGAGGAGGGGTTTACAAGGTGGATGTAGCAGAGCCATGTGTGTACTTTGTGTGGGGTTAGGAGGGGTTTACAAGGTGGATGTAGCAGAGCCGTGTGTGTACTTGTGTGGGGTCAGGAGGGGTTTTACAAGGTGGATGTATCAGAGCTGTGTGTGTACTTGTGTGGGGTCAGGAGGTGTTTTACAAGGTGGATGTAGCAGAGCCGTGTGTGTACTTGTGTGGGGTCAGGAGGGGTTTTTCAAGGTGGATGTAGCAGAGCCGTGTGTGTACTTGTGTGGGGTCAGGAGGGGTTTTTCAAGGTGGATGTAGCAGAGCCGTGTGTGTACTTGTGTGGGGTCAGGAGGGGTTTTACAAGGTGGATGTAGCAGTGCCGTGTGTGTACTTGTGTGGGGTCAGGAGGGGTTTTACAAGGTGGATGTAGCAGAGCCGCGTGTGTACTTGTGTGGGGTCAGGAGGGGTTTACAAGGTGGATGTAGCAGAGCCGTGTGTACTTGTGTGGGGTCAGGAGGGGTTTACAAGGTGGATGAAGCCGAGCTGTGTGTGTACTTGTGTGGGGTCAGGAGGGGTTTACAAGGTGGATGTAGCAGAGCCATGTGTGTACTTGTGTGGGGTCAGGGAGGTGTTTTACAAGGTGGATGTAGCAGAGCCGTGTGTGTACTTGTGTGGGGTCAGGAGGGGTTTTACAAGGTGGATGTAGCAGGGCCGCGTGTGTACTTGTGTGGGGTCAGGAGGGGTTTTACAAGGTGTATGTAGCAGAGCCGCGTGTGTACTTGTGTGGGGTCAGGAGGGGTTTACAAGGTGGATGTAGCAGAGCCGTGTGTGTACTTGTGTGGGGTCAGGAGGGGTTTACAAGGTGGATGAAGCAGAGCCGTGTGTGTACTTGTGTGGGGTCAGGAGGGGTTTACAAGGTGGATGTAGCAGAGCCTTGTGTGTACTTGTGTGTGGTCAGGGAGGGGTTTTACATGGTGGATGTAGCAGAGCCGTGTGTGTACTTGTGTGGGGTTAGGAGGGGTTTACAAGGTGGATGTAGCAGAGCCGTGTGTGTACTTGTGTGGGGTCAGGAGGGGTTTTACATGGTGGATGTAGCAGGGCCGTGTGTGTACTTGTGTGGGGTCAGGAGGGGTTTTACATGGTGGATGTAGCAGGGCCGTGTGTGTACTTGTGTGGGGTCAGGAGGGGTTTTACAAGGTGGATGTAGCAGAGCCGTGTGTGTACTTGTGTGGGGTCAGGAGGGGTTTTACAAGGTGGATGTAGCAGAGCCATGTGTGTACTTGTGTGGAGTCAGGAGGGGTTTTACAAGGTGGATGTAGCAGAGCCGTGTGTGTACTTTATGTGGGGTTAGGAGGGGTTTACAAGGTGGATGTAGCAGAGCCGTGCGTGTACTTGTGTGGGGTCAGGAGGGGTTTTACAAGGTGGATGTAGCAGAGCCGCGTGTGTACTTGTGTGGGGTCAGGAGGGGTTTACAAGGTGGATGTAGCAGAGCCTTGTGTGTACTTGTGTGGGGTCAGGAGGGGTTTTACATGGTGGATGTAGCAGGGCCGTGTGTGTACTTGTGTGGGGTCAGGAGGGGTTTACAAGGTGGATGTAGCAGAGCCGTGTGTGTACTTGTGTGGGGTAAGGGAGGGGTTTTACAAGGTGGATGTAGCAGTGCCGTGTGTGTACTTGTGTGGGGTCAGGGAGGGGTTTTACAAGGTGGATGTAGCAGGGCCGTGTGTGTACTTGTGTGGGGTCAAGGAGGGGTTTTACAATGTGGATGTAGCAGAGCCGTGTGTGTACTTGTGTGGGGTCAGGGAGGGGTTTTACAATGTGGATGTAGCAGAGCCGTGTGTGTACTTGTGTGGGGTCAGGGAGGGGTGTTACAAGGTGGATGTAGCAGGGCCGTGTGTGTTCTTGTGTGGGGTCAGGAGAGGTTTTTCAAGGTGGATGTAGCAGAGCCATGTGTGTACTTGTGTGGGGTCAGGTGGGGTTTTACATGGTGGATGTAGCAGTGCCGTGTGTGTACTTGTGTGGGGTCAGGAGGGGTTTACAAGGTGAATGTAGCAGAGCCGTGTGTGTACTTGTGTGGGGTCAGGGAGGGGTTTTACAATGTGGATGTAGCAGAGCCGTGTGTGTACTTGTGTGGGGTCAGGGAGTGGTTTTTCAAGGTGGATGTAGCAGGGTCGTGTGTGTTCTTGTGTGGGGTCAGGAGGGGTTTACAAGGTGAATGTAGCAGAGCCATGTGTGTACTTGTGTGGGGTCAGGAGGAGGGGTTTACAAGGTGGATGTAGCAGAGCCATGTGTGTACTTTGTGTGGGGTTAGGAGGGGTTTACAAGGTGGATGTAGCAGAGCCGTGTGTGTACTTGTGTGGGGTCAGGAGGGGTTTTACAAGGTGGATGTATCAGAGCTGTGTGTGTACTTGTGTGGGGTCAGGAGGTGTTTTACAAGGTGGATGTAGCAGAGCCGTGTGTGTACTTGTGTGGGGTCAGGAGGGGTTTTTCAAGGTGGATGTAGCAGAGCCGTGTGTGTACTTGTGTGGGGTCAGGAGGGGTTTTTCAAGGTGGATGTAGCAGAGCCGTGTGTGTACTTGTGTGGGGTCTGGAGGGGTTTTACATGGTGGATGTAGCAGAGCCATGTGTGTACTTGTGTGGGTCAGGAGGTGTTTTACAAGGTGGATGTAGCAGAGCTGTGTGTGTACTTGTGTGGGTCAGGAGGTGTTTTACAAGGTGGATTTAGCAGAGCCGTGTGTGTACTTGTGTGGGGTCAGGAGGGATTTTACAAGGTGGATGTAGCAGAGCCGTGTGTGTACTTGTGTGGGTCAGGAGGGGTTTTACAAGGTGGATGTAGCAGAGCCGTTTGTGTACTTGTGTGGGTCAGGAGGGGTTTACAAGGTGGATGCAGCAGAGCCGTGTGTGTACTTGTGTGGGGTCAGGAGGGGTTTACAAGGTGGATGTAGTAGAGCCGTGTGTGTACTTGTGTGGGGTCAGGAGGGGTTTTACAAGGTATATGGAGCAGAGCCGTGTGTCTACGAGGTGTACGGAGCAGAGCCGTGTGTGTACGAGGTGTACGGAGCGGAGCCGTGTGTGTACGAGGGGTACGGAGGGGAGCTGAGTGTTTATGAAGCAGAGCCGTGTGTTTATGGAGCGGAGCAGAGCCGGGGGTGTACGAGGTGTATGGTGGGGAGCATTTATACCTCCCGTGTCCCAACTGTCCCGGATCCAGCGAGACAGTCCCGATTTTGAGAGAGAGACTGCCCCAGCCGGGAGCATACTTTCCCCGCGAGACACAGGAGTACACAGCGGAGCCCCAAGGAGCAATTTAAAACTTACACGTAACTTTCTACCGGAAGTGACATGCTGGAAGCTGACCAGAAATGAGGTAATTTCGGGAGGAGATTGTGACGGAACCATGGAGGCACCTCAGGGAATGCTTCAGATCCATTACCATGTCCTCCTCTGATAGCGCGGACAGTGGATCGCCTTGGAATCGGGGATGTCGGCCATGTGAGCGGATCATGATATGTCCTGCACCAGGAGGCTCAGGTGGGCACTACAATGGGAGCTGGGCTGCTATAGTATCTTTATAGAATTTTTCTTTCTCTGTTTCTCTCTCTCTGTTCTCTTTCTTTCTTTCTCTCTCTCTCTGGCCCCGCCCACCAAATCGGCCCCCGAGTGGCCCCCACAGTTAAAACGGATCCTGAGGTGAAAGTCTTGCAGGGGCAGCAGGCAAGTCTCTCTTAAAGGGGCAGCCGGGTACCATTTCAAACCACTATCTGTACTTCCTTCAGGAAATACACATCTAGTTATTATTATTATTAAGTTGATTTCCGCAATTAATGCGGCCCGAACCGCTACACGCACAGACTCCGTTGAGGTGTCGTTTCGAAGCCAGCATCCACGAGAGGTGTGTCGATCGGATTTGTAGTTTTTGCGCAATTTGCGTTTGAAAAATTTTTTTCCCGTCATTGGAATGCACTGTCTCCAATGCTTTTCAATAGGAAATGGCAAAACGTGCCCTGAGGCGATTGAAATGACAGTTGAGCTCATTGATATGCGCAGGCAGACCCAGTTACTATGCCAACGCCTACGAACTTCACTTGAACCCCAGCACAGAGCCTCTGCCACATAATATCAGCTCTTAAAGCGAAACCCACAGCACAAATGCAAATCTAGCTTCATCACATGACACATGCCCCTGAGAGAGAATGTGTGCGCCAAAGTGGATTTAAAAGAAGCCCAGTCAGCCAAACTAGCTCTTAAAGGGCCAACGCGCCAAAGTGATTGTTAAAGGGCCAGCGCACCCAAATGAGTCTTAAAGGGGCGACACACCAAATCGGAGACTGAGCCACCCCGGCCTCCAAATCGGACAATGAGCCACCCCGGCCTCTAAATCGGAGGCTGATCCACCCCGGCCTCCAAATCAGAGCCTGATCCACCCCGGCCTCCAAATCGGAGGCTGATCGACCCAGGCCTCCAAATCAGAGGCTGAGCCACCCCGGCCTCCAAATCGGAGGCTAAGCCACCCCGGCCTCCAAATCGGAGGCTGAGCCACCCCAGCCTCCAAATCGGAGGCTGAGCCACCCCGGCCTCCAAATCGGAGGCTGATCCACCCCGGCCTCCAAATCGGAGGCTGATCCACCCCGGCTTCCAAATCGGAGGCTGATCCACCCCGGCCTCCAAATCGGAGGCTGATCCACCCCGCCCACCAAATCGGACCCTGAGAGGCCCCGCCCACCAAATCGGACCCAGAGTGGTCCCGCCCACCAAATTGGACCCAGAGTGGTCCCGCCCACCAAATTGGACCCAGAGGGGCTCCGCCCACAAAATCAGACCCAGAGGGGCCCCTGCCACAAAATCAGACCCTGAGGGGCCGCGGCCACAAAATCGGACCCTGATGGGCCCCAGTCACAAAATTGGACCCTGATAGACCCCGGCCACAAAATCGGACCCTGAGGGGCCCCAACCACAAAATCGGACCCTGAGAGGCCCCGCCCACCAAATTGGACCCAGAGTGGTCCCGCCCACAAAATCGGACCCAGAGGGGCCCCTGCCACAAAATCGGACCCAGAGGGGCCCCTGTCACAAAATCGGACCCAGAGGGGCCCCGGCCACAAAATCAGACCCTGAGGGGACCCAACCACAAAATCGGACCCTGAGGGGACCCAACCACAAAATCGGACCCTGAGGGGACCCAACCACAAAATCGGACCCTGAGGGGCCCCACCCACAAAATCAGGCCCTGAGGGGCCCCACCCACAAAATCAGACCATGAGGCCAAAGTGGCCCCTGAGAGGCACCCACAGTTAAATCGTATCCTGAGTTGAAAGTCTTGCAGGGGCAGCAGGCAAGTCTCTCTTAAAGGGGCAGCCCAGGCACCATTTCAAACCACTATCTGTACTTCCTTCAGGAAATACACATCTAGTATTATTATTACTATTCAGTTGATTTCCGCAATTAATGTGGCCCGAACCGCTACACGCACTGACTCCGTTGAGGCATCGTTTTGAAGCCAGCGTCCACGAGTGGTGTGCTAAGTA
Organism: Dendrobates tinctorius; assembly: GCF_039654945.1. Taxonomy (NCBI): domain Eukaryota; kingdom Metazoa; phylum Chordata; class Amphibia; order Anura; family Dendrobatidae; genus Dendrobates; species Dendrobates tinctorius. The sequence continues at coordinate 26,987,159 of NW_027361921.1, forward strand.
TTTTTCATGTCGATCGGATTTCTAGTTTTTGTGCAATTTGCGTTTGAAAAATAATGTTCAAGTCATTGGAATGCATTGTCTCAATGCATTTCAATGGGAAAATTTTGCCATAGGAATACACTGGGCAGTCGTGAGGCGATTCAAATGGCAGTTAAGCTCATTGATATGCGCTGGCAGACCCAGTTACTATACCAACGCCTACGAACTTTACATGACCCCAGCAGGACAGAGTTTCTTGCAGATAATAGCTCTTAAAGCGAAAGCCAAAGCACAAATGCAAATCTAGCTTCATCACATGACGCATGCTCCTGAGAGAGAATGTGCGCCAAAGTGGATTTAGCAGCCCAGTGCGCCAAACTGGCTCTTAATGGTCTGACGCGCCAAAGTCATTCATAAAGGGCCGGCGCACCAAAATGAGTCTTAAAGGGCCAGCGCGCCAAATCGAAAGCTGAGTGACCCCAGACTCCAAATAGGACCTAGAGCGGCCCCGCCCACCAAATCGAACTCTGTGGGGCCCCGGCCACCAAATTGAACCCCGAAGGGCACCGCCCACCAAATTGAACCCAGAGGGGCCCCGCCCACCAAATCGGACCCTGAGGGGCCCCGCCCACCAAATCAGCCCATGAGGGGCCCCGCCCACAAAAACGGCCCCTGAGGGGCCCCACCCACCTAATCGGACCCTGAGGGGCCCCGCCCATCAAATAGTATCCTGAGGGGCCCCGCCCACCAAATTGGACCATGAAGGGCCCCGCCCACCAAATCGGACCCTGAAGGGCCCCACCCACCAAATCGGACCCAGAGTGGCCCCGCCCACCAAATCGGACCCTGGTGGGGCCCCGCCCACCAAATCGGACCCTGATGGGGCCCCGCCCACCAAATCGTACCCTGAGGGGCCCCGCCCACCAAATCGGATTCTCAAAGGCCCCAACCACAAAATCGGACCCTGAGGGGCCCCGGACACAAAATCGGACCCTGATGTGCCCCACCCACAAAATCGGACCCTAAGGGGCCCAACCCACAAAATCGGACCCTGAGGGGCCCAACCCACAAAAACGGACCCTGAGGGGCCCCAACCACAAAATCGGACCCTGAGGGGCCCCACTCACTATCGGACCCTGAGGGGCCCCACTCACAAAATCGGACCCTGAGGGGCCCCACCCACAAAATCAGACCCTGAGGGGCCACACCCACAAAATCTGACCCTGAGGGGCCACACCCACAAAATAGGAGCCTGAGGGATCCCAGCCAACAATTCAAGCCCTGAGGAGTCCAGGCCAAGGAATCAGATCCTGAGGAGCCCCACCCACCAAATCAGACCCTGAGGCCAAAGTGGCCCCTGAGAGGCACTCACAATTAAAACGGATCCTGAGTTGAAAGTCTTGCAGGGGCAGCATGCAAGTCTCTCTTAAAAGGGCAGCCCGGGCACCATTTCAAACCACTATCTGTACTTCCTTCAGGAAATACACATCTAGTATTATTATTACTATTCAGTTGATTTCCGCAATTAATGCGTCCCGAACCGCTACACGCACAGACTCCGTTGAGGCCTCGCTTCGAAGCCAGCATCCACAAGTGGTGTGCTAAGTATTTTTGATGTAGATCGGATTTGGAGTTTTTGCGCAATTTGCGTTTGAAAAAACATTTTCCTCAATGCATTTCAATGGGAAAATGTTGCCATAGGGAAAACATGAGACAGTCGTGAGGTGGCAGTTTAGCTCATTGATATGCGCAGGCTCACCAAGTTACTATGCCAACGCCTACGAACTTCACATGACCTCTCTAGGACAGCGTTTCTGGCAGATAATTTCAGCTCTTAAAGTGAAACCAACAGCATAAATGCAAATCTAGCTTCATCACATGACGCATGCCACTGAGAGAGAATATGCGCCAAAATGGATTTAGAAGCCCAGTGAGCCAAACTGGCTCTTAAAGGGCCGACGCGCCAAAGTGATTCTTAAAGGGCCGGCTCACCGAAATGAGTCTTAAAGGGCCGGCGCGCCAAATCGAAAGCTGAGTGACCCCAGGCTCCAAATCGGAGGCTGAGCCACCCCGACCTCCAAATCGGAGGCTGATCCACCCTGGCCTCCAAATCGGACCCAGCGTGGCCCCGCTAAAAAACATCAGACCCTGAGTGGCCCCGCCCACCAAAATGGACCCAGAGTGGCACAGCCCACCAAATCGGACCCTGAAGGGCCCCGCCCACCAAATCGGACCCAGAGAAGCACCGCCCACCAAATCGGACCCAGAGTGACCCCGCCCACCAAATCGGACCCTGAGGGGGCCCGCTCATCAAATCGAACCCTGAGGCACCCCGCTCACCAAATCGGACACAGAATGGCCCCGCCCATCAAATTGGACCGCAAGGGGCCCCACCCACCAAATCAGCCCCTGAGGGGCCCCGGCCACCAAATCAGACCCTGAGGGGCCCCACCTACCAAATCGGACTGAGGGGCCCCGGCCACAAAATCGGACCCTGAGGGGCCCCACCCACAATATCAGGCCCTGAGGGGCCCCACCCACAAAATCGGACCATGAGGCCAAAGATGCACCTGAGAGGCACCCACAGTTAAAACGGATCCTGAGTTGAAAGTCTTGCAGGGGCAGCAGGCAAGTCTCTCTTAAAGGGGCAGCCCGGGCACCATTTCAAACCACTACCTGTACTTCCTTCAGGAAATACACATCTAGTATTATTATTACTGTTCATTTGATTTCCGCAATTAATGCGGCCCGAATCGCTACACGCACAGACTCCGTTGAGGTGTCGTTTCGAAGCCAGCATCCACGAGAGGTGTGCTAAGTATTTTTCCTGTCAATCGGATTTGTAGTTTTTGCTCAATTTGCGTTTGAAAAAACATTTTTCTGTCATTGGAATGCATTGTGTCAATGCATTTCAATCCGAAAATTTTGCCATAGGAAAAACATGGGGCAGTCGTGAGGCGATTCAAATAGAAGTTAAGCTCATTGATATGCGCAGGCAGACCCAGTTACTATGTCAACACCTAAGAACTTCAGTGACCCCCCAGGACACAGTTTCTGCCACATAATTTCAGCTCTTAAAGCGAAACCCACAGCACAAATGCAAACCTAGCTTCTTCACATGACGCATGCCCCTGAGAGAGAATGTGCGCCAAAGTGGATTTAGCAGCCTAGTGAGCCACCCTGGCTCTTAAAGGGCCAACGCACCAAAGTGATTCTTAAAGGGCCGGCGCACCAAAATGAGTCTTAAAGGGCCGGCGCGCCAAATCGAAAGCTGAGTGATCCCAGGCTCAAAATTGGAGGCTGATCGACCCTGGCCTCCAAATGGGGCCCAGAGTGGCCCCGCCCACCAAATGGGGCCCAGAGTGGCCCCGCCCACCAACTCAGACCCAGAGTGGCCCCACCCACCAAATCGGACGCTAAGGGGCCTCGCTCACCAAATCGTATCCTGAGGGGCCCGCTTACCAAATCGGACCCAGAGGGTACCCGCCCACCAAATCAGACCCTGAGGGGCCCAATCCACCAAATCAGACCCTGAGGGGCCCCACCCACCAAATTAGACCCTGAGGGGCCCCACCCACCAAATAAGACCCTGAGGGGCCCCGCTCACCAAATCGAACTCTGAGGGGCCCCGCCCACCAAATCGGACCCTGAGGGGCCCCACCCACAAAATCAGACCCCAAGGGGCCCCACCCACAAAATCAGACCCTGAGGGGCCCCAACCACAAAATCGGACCCTGAGGGGCCCCGGCCACAAAATCGAACCCTGAGGGTCCCCACCCTCAAAATCGGATCCTGAGGGGCCCAACCAACAAAATCGGACCCTGAGGGGCCCCAGCCACAAAATCGGACCCTGAGGGGCCCCGGCCACAAAATCGGACCCTGAGGGGCCCCGGCCACAAAATCGGAATCTGAGGGGCCCCGGCCACAAAATCGGACCCTGAGCGGCCCAACCACAAATTCGGACCCTGAGGGGCCCCGGCCACAAAATCGGACCCTGAGGGGCCCCAGCCACAAAATTGGACCCTGAGGGGCCCCACCCGCAAAATTGGACCCTGAGGGGCCCCACCCACAAAATTGGACCCTGAGGGGCCCCACCCACAAAATTGGACCCTGAGGGGCACGGCCAAAAAATTGGACCCTGAGGGGCCCCACCCACAAAATTGGACCCTGAGGGGCCCTGGCCCCAAAATCGGACCCTGAGGGGCCCCGGCCACAAAATCAGATCCTGAGGGGCCCCAACCACAAAATCGGACCCTGAGAGGCCCCGCAGACCAAATTGAACTCTGAGGGGCCCCACTCACCAAATCGACCCTGAGTGGCCCCGCCCACCAAATCGGACCCTGAGTGGCCCCGTCCACCAAGTCGGACCCTGAGTGGCCCCGCCCACCAAATCGAACCCTGAGGGGCCCCACCCACAAAATCGGACCCTGAGGTGCCCCGGCCACAAAATCTGACCCAGAGGGGCCCCACCCACAAAATCGGGCCCTGAGGGGTCCGACCCACAAAATCGGACCGAGGCCAAAGTGGCCCCTGAGAGGCACCCACAGTTAAAACTGATCCTGAGTTGAAAGTCTTGCAGGGACAGCAGGCAAGTCTCTCTTAAAGGGGCAGCCCGGGCACCATTTCAAACCACTATCTGTACTTCCTTCAGGAAATACACATCTAGTATTATTATTACTGTTCATTTGATTTCCGCAATTAATGCGGCCCGAATCGCTACACGCACAGACTCCGTTGAGGTGTCGTTTCGAAGCCAGCATCCACGAGAGGTGTGCTAAGTATTTTTCCTGTCAATCGGATTTGTAATTTTTGCGCAATTTGCGTTTGAAAAAACATTTTTCTGTCATTGGAATGCATTGTGTCAATGCATTTCAATCCGAAAATTTTGCCATAGGAAAAACATGGGGCAGTCGTGAGGCAATTCAAATAGAAGTTAAGCTCATTGATATGCGCAGGCAGACCCAGTTACTATGCCAACACCTAAGAACTTCACGTGACCCCCCAGGACACAGTTTCTGCCACATAATTTCAGCTCTTAAAGCGAAACCCACAGCACAAATGCAAACCTAGCTTCTTCACATGACGCATGCCCCTGAGAGAGAATGTGCGCCAAAGTGGATTTAGCAGCCTAGTGAGCCACCCTGGCTCTTAAAGGGCCAATGCACCAAAGTGATTCTTAAAGGGCCGGCGCACCAAAATGAGTCTTAAAGGGCCGGCGCGCCAAATCGAAAGCTGAGTGATCCCAGGCGCAAAATTGGAGGCTGATCGACCCTGGCCTCCAAATGGGGCCCAGAGTGGCCCCGCCCACCAAATGGGGCCCAGAGTGGCCCCGCCCACCAACTCAGACCCAGAGTGGCCCCACCCACCAAATCGGACGCTAAGGGGCCTCGCTCACCAAATCGTATCCTGAGGGGCCCGCTTACCAAATCGGACCCAGAGGGTACACGCCCACCAAATCGGACCCTGAGGGGCCCAATCCACCAAATCAGACCCTGAGGGGCCCGACCCACCAAATTAGACCCTGAGGGGCCCCACCCACCAAATAAGACCCTGAGGGGCCCCGCTCACCAAATCGAACTCTGAGGGGCCCCGCCCACCAAATCGGACCCTGAGGGGCCCCACCCACAAAATCAGACCCCAAGGGGCCCCACCAACAAAATCAGACCCTGAGGGGCCCCGGCCACAAAATCGAACCCTGAGGGTCCCCACCCTCAAAATCGGATCCTGAGGGGCCCAACCAACAAAATAGGACCCTGAGGGGCCCCAGCCACAAAATCGGACCCTGAGGGGCCCAACCAACAAAATAGGACCCTGAGGGGCCCCAGCCACAAAATCGGACCCTGAGGGGCCCCGGCCACAAAATCGGACCCTGAGGGGCCCCGGCCACAAAATCGGACACTGAGGGGCCCCGGCCACAAAATCGGAATCTGAGGGGCCCCGGCCACAAAATCGGACCCTGAGCGGCCCAACCACAAATTCGGACCCTGAGGGGCCCCGGCCACAAAATCGGACCCTGAGGGGCCCCAGCCACAAAATCGGACCCTGAGGGGCCCCACCCACAAAATTGGACCCTGAGGGGCCCCACCCACAAAATTGGACCCTGAGGGGCCCGGCCAAAAAATTGGACCCTGAGGGGTCCCACCCACAAAATTGGACCCTGAGGGGCCCTGGCCCCAAAATCGGACCCTGAGGGGCCCCGGCCACAAAATCAGATCCTGAGGGGCCCCAACCACAAAATCGGACCCTGAGAGGCTCTGGACACAAAATCGGACCCTGAGGGGCCCCAACCACAAAATCAGACCCTGAGAGGCACCGGCCACAAAATCGGACCCTGAGGGGCCCAACCACAAATTCGGACCCTGAGGGGCCCCGGCCACAAAATCGGACCCTTAGGGGCCCCAGCCACAAAATTGGACCCTGAGGGGCCCCACCCGCAAAATTGGACCCTGAGGGGCCCCACCCGCAAAATTGGACCCTGAGGGGACCCACCCGCAAAATTGGACCCTGAGGGGCCCCACCCACAAAATTGGACCCTGAGGGGCCCCACCCACAAAATTGGACCCTGAGGGGCCCGGCCAAAAAACTGGACCCTGAGGGGCCCCACCCACAAAATTGGACCCTGAGGGGCCCTGGCCCCAAAATCGGACCCTGAGGGGCCCCGGCCACAAAATCAGATCCTGAGGGGCCCCAACCACAAAATCAGACCCTGACAGGCTCCGGACACAAAATCGGACCCTGAGGGGCCCCAACCACAAAATCAGACCCTGAGAGGCACCGGCCACAAAATCGGACCCTGAGGGGCCCCGGCCACAAAATCGGACCCTGAGGGGCCCAACCCACAAAATCACTCAGTGACCCCGCCCACCAAATTGGACCCTGAAGTGCCCCGTCCACCAAATCGGACCCTGAGGGGCCCCGCCCATCAAATCGAACCCTGAGGGGCCCCGCCCACCAAATCGGACCCTGAGGGGTCCCTCCCACCAAATCGGACCCTGAAGGGCCCCGCCCACCAATTCGGACCCTGAGGGGCCCCCCCAGCAAATCGGACCCTGAGGGGCCCCTCCCAGAAAATCTGACACTGAGGGGCCCTGCCCAGCAAATCGGACCCTGAGGGGCCAAGCCCAGCAAATCGGACCCTGAAGGGCCCCGCCCAGCAAATCGGACCCTGAGGGGCTCCGCCCAGCAAATCGGACGATGAGGGGCCCAGGCCACCAAATCAGATTCTGAAAGGCCCCAACCACAAAATCGGACCCTGAGAGGCCCCGCTGACCAAATTGAACTCTGAGGGGCCCCACTCACCAAATCGGACCCTGAGTGGCCCCGCCCACCAAATCGGACCCTGAGTGGCCCCGTCCACCAAGTCGGACCCTGAGTGGCCCCGCCCACCAAATCGAACCCTGAGGGGCCCCACCCACAAAATCGGACCCTGAGGTGCCCCGGCCACAAAATCTGACCCAGAGGGGCCCCACCCACAAAATCGGGCCCTGAGGGGTCCGACCCACAAAATCGGACCGAGGCCAAAGTGGCCCCTGAGAGGCACCCACAGTTAAAACTGATCCTGAGTTGAAAGTCTTGCAGGGACAGCAGGCAAGTCTCTCTTAAAGGGGCAGCCCGGGCACCATTTCAAACCACTATCTGTACTTCCTTCAGGAAATACACATCTAGTATTATTATTACTGTTCAGTTGATTTCCGCAATTAATGCGGCCCGAATCGCTACACGCACAGACTCCGTTGAGGTGTCGTTTCGAAGCCAGCATCCACGAGAGGTGTGCTAAGTATTTTTCCTGTCAATCGGATTTGTAGTTTTTGCGCAATTTGCGTTTGAAAAAACATTTTTCTGTCATTGGAATGCATTGTGTCAATGCATTTCAATCCGAAAATTTTGCCATAGGAAAAACATGGGGCAGTCGTGAGGCGATTCAAATAGAAGTTAAGCTCATTGATATGCGCAGGCAGACCCAGTTACTATGCCAACACCTAAGAACTTCACGTGACCCCCCAGGACACAGTTTCTGCCACATAATTTCAGCTCTTAAAGCGAAACCCACAGCACAAATGCAAACCTAGCTTCTTCACATGACGCATGCCCCTGAGAGAGAATGTGCGCCAAAGTGGATTTAGCAGCCTAGTGAGCCACCCTGGCTCTTAAAGGGCCAACGCACCAAAGTGATTCTTATAGGGCCGGCGCACCAAAATGAGTCTTAAAGGGCCGGCGCGCCAAATCGAAAGCTGAGTGATCCCAGGCTCAAAATTGGAGGCTGATCGACCCTGGCCTCCAAATGGGGCCCAGAGTGGCCCCGCCCACCAAATGGGGCCCAGAGTGGCCCCGCCCACCAACTCAGACCCAGAGTGGCCCCACCCACCAAATCGGACGCTAAGGGGCCTCGCTCACCAAATCGTATCCTGAGGGGCCCGCTTACCAAATCGGACCCAGAGGGTACCCGCCCACCAAATCGGACCCTAAGGGGCCCAATCCACCAAATCAGACCCTGAGGGGCCCCACCCACCAAATTAGACCCTGAGGGGCCCCACCCACCAAATAAGACCCTGAGGGGCCCCGCTCACCAAATTGGACCCTGAGGGGCCCCGCCCACCAAATCGGACCCTGAGGGGCCCCACCCACAAAATCAGACCCCAAGGGGCCCCACCCACAAAATCAGACCCCGAGGGGCCCCAACCACAAAATCGGACCCTGAGGGGCCCCGGCCACAAAATCGAACCCTGAGGGTCCCCACCCTCAAAATCGGATCCTGAGGGGCCCAACCAACAAAATCGGACCCTGAGGGGCCCCAGCCACAAAATCGGACCCTGAGGGGCCCCGGCCACAAAATCGAACCCTGAGGGTCCCCACCCTCAAAATCGGATCCTGAGGGGCCCAACCAACAAAATCGGACCCTGAGGGGCCCCAGCCACAAAATCGGACCCTGAGGGGCCCCGGCCACAAAATCGGACCCTGAGGGGCCCCGGCCACAAAATCGGACCCTGAGGGGCCCCGGCCACAAAATCGGACCCTGAGGGGCCCCGGCCACAAAATCGGAATCTGAGGGGCCCCGGCCACAAAATCGGACCCTGAGCGGCCCAACCACAAATTCGGACCCTGAGGGGCCCCGGCCACAAAATCGGACCCTGAGGGGCCCCAGCCACAAAATCGGACCCTGAGGGGCCCCACCCGCAAAATTGGACCCTGAGGGGCCCCACCCGCAAAATTGGACCCTGAGGGGCCCCACCCACAAAATTGGACCCTGAGGGGCCCCACCCACAAAATTGGACCCTGAGGGGCCCGGCCAAAAAACTGGACCCTGAGGGGCCCCACCCACAAAATTGGACCCTGAGGGGCCCTGGCCCCAAAATCGGACCCTGAGGGGCCCCGGCCACAAAATCAGATCCTGAGGGGCCCCAACCACAAAATCGGACCCTGAGAGGCCCCGCTGACCAAATTGAACTCTGAGGGGCCCCACTCACCAAATCGGACCCTGAGTGGCCCCGCCCACCAAATCGGACCCTGAGTGGCCCCGTCCACCAAGTCGGACCCTGAGTGGCCCCGCCCACCAAATCGAACCCTGAGGGGCCCCACCCACAAAATCGGACCCTGAGGTGCCCCGGCCACAAAATCTGACCCAGAGGGGCCCCACCCACAAAATCGGGCCCTGAGGGGTCCGACCCACAAAATCGGACCGAGGCCAAAGTGGCCCCTGAGAGGCACCCACAGTTAAAACTGATCCTGAGTTGAAAGTCTTGCAGGGACAGCAGGCAAGTCTCTCTTAAAGGGGCAGCCCGGGCACCATTTCAAACCACTATCTGTACTTCCTTCAGGAAATACACATCTAGTATTATTATTACTGTTCAGTTGATTTCCGCAATTAATGCGGCCCGAATCGCTACACGCACAGACTCCGTTGAGGTGTCGTTTCGAAGCCAGCATCCACGAGAGGTGTGCTAAGTATTTTTCCTGTCAATCGGATTTGTAGTTTTTGCGCAATTTGCGTTTGAAAAAACATTTTTCTGTCATTGGAATGCATTGTGTCAATGCATTTCAATCCGAAAATTTTGCCATAGGAAAAACATGGGGCAGTCGTGAGGCGATTCAAATAGAAGTTAAGCTCATTGATATGCGCAGGCAGACCCAGTTACTATGCCAACACCTAAGAACTTCACGTGACCCCCCAGGACACAGTTTCTGCCACATAATTTCAGCTCTTAAAGCGAAACCCACAGCACAAATGCAAACCTAGCTTCTTCACATGACGCATGCCCCTGAGAGAGAATGTGCGCCAAAGTGGATTTAGCAGCCTAGTGAGCCACCCTGGCTCTTAAAGGGCCAACGCACCAAAGTGATTCTTATAGGGCCGGCGCACCAAAATGAGTCTTAAAGGGCCGGCGCGCCAAATCGAAAGCTGAGTGATCCCAGGCTCAAAATTGGAGGCTGATCGACCCTGGCCTCCAAATGGGGCCCAGAGTGGCCCCGCCCACCAAATGGGGCCCAGAGTGGCCCCGCCCACCAACTCAGACCCAGAGTGGCCCCACCCACCAAATCGGACGCTAAGGGGCCTCGCTCACCAAATCGTATCCTGAGGGGCCCGCTTACCAAATCGGACCCAGAGGGTACCCGCCCACCAAATCGGACCCTAAGGGGCCCAATACACCAAATCAGACCCTGAGGGGCCCCACCCACCAAATTAGACCCTGAGGGGCCCCACCCACCAAATAAGACCCTGAGGGGCCCCGCTCACCAAATTGGACCCTGAAGGGCCCCGCCCACCAAATCGGACCCTGAGGGGCCCCACCCACAAAATCAGACCCCAAGGGGCCCCACCCACAAAATCAGACCCCGAGGGGCCCCAACCACAAAATCGGACCCTGAGGGGCCCCGGCCACAAAATCGAACCCTGAGGGTCCCCACCCTCAAAATCGGATCCTGAGGGGCCCAACCAACAAAATCGGACCCTGAGGGGCCCCAGCCACAAAATCGGACCCTGAGGGGCCCCGGCCACAAAATCGAACCCTGAGGGTCCCCACCCTCAAAATCGGATCCTGAGGGGCCCAACCAACAAAATCGGACCCTGAGGGGCCCCAGCCACAAAATCGGACCCTGAGGGGCCCTGGCCACAAAATCGGACCCTGAGGGGCCCCGGCCACAAAATCGGACCCTGAGGGGCCCCGGCCACAAAATTGGAATCTGAGGGGCCCCGGCCACAAAATCGGACCCTGAGGGGCCCCAGCTACAAAATCGGAATCTGAGGGGTCCCGGCCACAAAATCGGACCCTGAGGGGCCCCAGCTACAAAATCGGACCATGAGGGGCCCCACCCGCAAAATTGGACCCTGAGGGGCCCCACCCACAAAATTGGACCCTGAGGGGCCCCACCCACAAAATTGGACCCTGAGGGGCCCCGGCCAAAAAACTGGACCCTGAGGGGCCCCACCCACAAAATTGGACCCTGAGGGGCCCTGGCCTCAAAATCGGACCCTGAGGGGCCCCGGCCACAAAATCAGATCCTGAGGGGCCCCAACCACAAAATCGGACCCTGAGAGGCTCCGGACACAAAATCGGACCCTGAGGGGCCCCAACCACAAAATCAGACCCTGAGAGGCACCGGCCACAAAATCGGACCCTGAGGGGCCCAACCCACAAAATCACTCAGTGACCCCGCCCACCAAATTGGACCCTGAAGTGCCACGCCCACCAAATCGGACCCAGAGTGGCCCCGCCCACCAAATCAGACCCAGAGTGGCCCCGCCCACCAAATCGGACCCTGAGGGGCCCCGTCCACCAAATCGGACCCTGAGGGGCCCCGCCCATCAAATCGAACCCTGAGGGGCCCCGCCCACCAAATCGGACCCTGAGGGGGCCCGCCCACCAAATCGGACCCTGAGGGGCCCCGCCCACTAAATCGGATTCTGAAAGGCCCCAACCACAAAATCGGACCCTGAGGGGCCCCGCTGACCAAACTGATCTCTGAGGGGCCCCACTCACCAAATCGGACCCTGAGTGGCCCCGCCCACCAAATTGGACCCTGAGTGGCCCTGCCCACCAAATCGGACCCTGATTGGCCCCGTCCACCAAATCGGACCCTAAGGGGCCCCACCCACAAAATCGGACCCTGAGGTGCCCCAGCCACAAAATCGGACCCAGAGGGGCTCCACCCACAAAATCGGGCCCTGAGGGGTCTCACCCACAAAATCGGACCCTGAGGCCAAAGTGGCCCCTGAGAGGCACCCACAGTTAAAACGGATCCTGAGTTGAAAGTCTTGCAGGGGCAGCAGGCAAGTCTCTCTTAAAGGGGCAGCCCGGGCACCATTTCAAACCACTATCTGTACTTCCTTCAGGAAATACACATCTAGTTATTATTATTAAGTTGATTTCCACAATTAATACAGCCCGAACTGCTACACGCACAGACTCCGTTGATGTGTCGTTTCGAAGCCAGCGCCCATGAGAGGTGTGCTAAGTATTTTTCGTGTTGATCAGATTTGTAGTTTTTGCGCAATTTGCGTTAGAAAATTTTCTTTCCCGTCATTGGAATGCACTGTCTCCAATGCATTTGAATGGGGAAATGGCAAAACATGCCCTGAGGCGATTGAAATGGCAGTTGAGCTCATTGATATACGCAGGCAGAACCAGTTACTATGCCAACGCCTACGAACGTCACATGACATCCCAAGGACAGAGCTTCTGCCACATAATATCAGCTCTTAAAGTGAAACCCACAGCACAAATGCAAATCTAGCTTCATCACATGACACATGCCCCTGAGAGAGAATGTGCGCCAAAGTGTATTTAGAAGCCCAGTGAGCCAAACTGGCTCTTAAAGGGCCGAAGTGCAAAAGTGACTGTTAAAGGGCCGGCGCACCGAAATGAGTCTTAAAGGGCCAACACGCCAAATCGAAAGTGACCTGAGTGACCACAGGCTCCAAATGGGAGGCTGATCGACCCCCCGGCCTCCAAATGGGAGGCTGATCGACCCCCCGGCCTCAAATAGGAGGCTGAATGACCCCGGCCTCCAAATCGGAGGCTGAGCCACCCCGGCCTCCAAATCGGAGGCTGAGCCACCCCGGCCTCCAAATCGGAGGCTGAGCCACCCCAGCCTCCAAATCGGAGGCTGAGCCACCCCGGCCTCCAAATCGGAGGCTGAGCCACCCCGGCCTCCAAATCGGAGGCTGAGCCACCCCGGCCTCCAAATCGGAGGCTGATCGACCCCGGCCTCCAAAACGGAGGCTGATTGACCCCGGCCTCCAAATCGGAGGCTGATTGACCCCGGCCTCCAAATCGGAGGCTGAGCCACCCCGGCCTCCAAATCGGAGGCTGAGCCACCCCGGCCTCCAAATCGGAGGCTGAGCCACCCCGGCCTCCAAATCGGAGGCTGAGCCACCCCGGCCTCCAAATCGGAGGCTGAGCCACCCCAGCCTCCAAATCGGAGGCTCTGTGACCTCGGCCTCCAAATCGGAGGCTCTTTGACCTCGGCCTCCAAATCGGAGGCTCTTTGACCTCGGCCTCCAAATCGGAAGCTCATCGACCCCGGCCTCCAAATCTTACCCAGAGTGGCCCCACCCACCAAATCTTACCAAGTGGCCCCGCCCACCAAATCGGACCCAGAGAGGCCCTGCCCACCAAACCGGACCCTGAGGGGCCCCGCCCACCAAATCGGACCATGTGGGGCCCCACCCACTAAATCGGACCCAGAGTGGTCCCGCCAACCAAATCGGACCCAGAGTGGCCCCGCCCACCAAATCGGACCCAGAGGGTCTCCGCCCACAAAATCAGACCCTCAGGGGCCCAACCCACCAAATCTGACCCTGAGGGGCCCCAACCACAAAATCGGACCCTGATTGGTCCCAACCACAAAATCAGACCCTGAGGGGCCCCGGCCACAAAATCGGACCCTGAGGGGCCCCGGCCACAAAATCGGACCCTGAGGGGCCCCGGCCACATAATCCGACCCTGAGGGGCCCAACCCACATAATCGGACCCTGAGGGGCCCAACCCACATAATCGGACCCTGAGGGGCCACGGCCAGAAAATCGGACCCTGAGGGGCCCCGGCCACAAAATCGGACCCTGAGGGGCCCCACTCACAAAATCGGGACCTGAGGGGCCCCACCCACAAAATCGGAGCCTGAGGGGCCACACCCACAAAATCGGAGCCTGAGAGATCCCCGCCAACAATTCAAGCCCTGAGGAGCCCAGGCCAAGGAATCGGATCCTGAGGGGCCCCACCCTCCAAATCAGACCCTGAGGCCAAAGTGGCCTCTGAGAGGCACTCACAGTTAAAACAGATCCTGAGTTGAAAGTCTTGCAGGGGCAGCAGGCAAGTCTCTCTTAAAGGGGCAGCCCGGGCACCATTTCAAACCACTATCTATACTTCCTTCAGGAAATACACATCTAGTTATAGTGGTTTGAAAAAACCACTATATTGTAATCCGAACGCTGCTAACTTATTCTTCTTCTTATTATTATTAAGTTGATTTCCGCAATTAATGCGGCCCGAACCGCTACACGCACAGACTCCGTTGAGGTGTCGTTTTGAAGCCAGCGTCCATGAGAGGTGTGCTAAGTATTTTTCGTGTCGATCGGATTTGTAGTTTTTGCGCAATTTGCGTTTGAAAATTTTTTTTCCCGTCATTGGAATGCACTGTCTCCAATGCTTTTCAATAGGAAATGGCAAAACGTGCCCTGAGGCGATTGAAATGACAGTTGAGCTCATTGATATGCGCAGGCAGACCCAGTTACTATGCCAATGCCTACGAACTTCACTTGAACCCCAGCACAGAGCCTCTGCCACATAATATCAGCTCTTAAAGCGAAACTCACAGCACAAATGCAAATCTAGCTTCATCACATGACACATGCCCCTGAGAGAGAATGTGTGCGCCAAAGTGGATTTAAAAGAAGCCCAGTGAGCCAAACTAGCTCTTAAAGGGCCAATGCGCCAAAGTGATTGTTAAAGGCCCAGCGCACCCAAATGAGTCTTAAAGGGCCGACACACCAAATCGGAGACTGAGCCACCCCGGCCTCCAAATCGGAGGCTGAGCCACCCAGGCCTCCAAATCGGAGGCTGAGCCACCCCGGCCTCCAAATCGGAGGCTGAGCCACCCCGGCCTCCAAATCGGAGGCTGAGCCACCCCGGCCTCCAAATCGGAGGCTGATCCACCCCGGCCTCCAAATCGGAGGCTGAGCCACCCCGGCCTCCAAATCGGAGGCTGAGCCACCCCGGCCTCCAAATCGGAGGCTGAGCCACCCCGGCCTCCAAATCGGAGGCTGATCCACCCCGGCCTCCAAATCGGAGGCTGATCCACCCCGGCCTCCAAATCGGAGGCTGAGCCACCCCGGCCTCCAAATCGGAGGCTGAGCCACCCCGGCCTCCAAATCGGAGGCTGAGCCACCCCGGCCTCCAAATCGGAGGCTGAGCCACCCCGGCCTCCAAATCGGAGGCTGAGCCACACCGGCCTCCAAATCGGAGGCTGAGCCACCCCGGCCTCCAAATCGGAGGCTGATCCACCCCGGCCTCCAAATCGGAGGCTGATCCACCCCGGCCTCCAAATCGGAGGCTGAGCCACCCCGGCCTCCAAATCGGAGGCTGAGCCACCCCGGCCTCCAAATCGGAGGCTGAGCCACCCCGGCCTCCAAATCGGAGGCTCTTTGACCTCGGCCTCCAAATCGGAAGCTCAACGACCCCGGCCTCCAAATTGGAGTCTGAGCGACCCCAGCCTCCAAATCTTACCCAGAGTGGCCCCACCCACCAAATCAGACCCAGAGAGGCCCTGCCCACCAAATCGGACCCTGTGGGGCCCCGCCCACCAGATCGGACCCTGTGGGGCCCCGCCCACCAAATCGGACTCTGAGAGGCCCCGCCCACCAAATTGGACCCAGAGTGGTCCCGCCCACCAAATTGGACCCAGAGTGGTCCCGCCCACCAAATTGGACCCAGTGGGGCTCCGCCCACAAAATCAGACCCTGAGGGGCCGCGGCCACAAAATCGGACCCTGATGGGCCCCGGTCACAAAATTGGACCCTGATGGGCCCCGTCCACAAAATCGGACCCTGAGGGGCCCCAACCACAAAATCGGACCCTGAGGGGACCCAACCACAAAATCGGACCCTGAGAGGCCCCGCCCACCAAATTGGACCCAGAGTGGTCCCGCCCACCAAATTGGACCCAGAGGGGCCCCACCCACAAAATTGGACCCATAGGGGCCCCAACCACAAAATCGGACCGTGAGGGGACCCAACCACAAAATCGGACCCTGAGGGGCCCCTGACACAAAATCGGACCCTGAGGGGCCCCGGCCACAAAATCGGACCCTGAGGGGCCCAGCCCACCAAATTGGACCCTGAGGGGACCTGCCCACCAAATTGGACCCTGAGGGGCCCCGCCCACCAAATCGGACCCTGAGGGGACCTGCCCACCAAATTGGACCCTGAGGGGCCCCGCCCACCAAATCGGACCCTGAGAGGCCCCACCCACCAAATCGGACCCTCAGGGGCCCTGGCCACAAAATTGGACCCTGAGGGGCCCACCCACAAATTCAGACTCTGAGGGGTTCCGGCCACAAAATCGGCCCCTGAGGGGCCCCGGCCACAAAATCGGACCCTGAGGGGCCCCACCCACCAAATCGGACCCTGAGGGGCCCCGGCCACAAAATCGGACCCTGAGGGGCCCCACCCACCAAATCGGACCCTGAGGGGCCCCAGCCACCAAATCGGACCCTGAGGGGACCCGGCCACAAAATCGGACCCTGTGGGGCCCCACCCACAAAATCGGGCCTTGAGGGGCCCCACCCACAAAATCGGACCCTGGGGCCTAAGTGGCCCCTGAGAGGCACCCACAGTTAAAACGGATCCTGAGTTGAAAGTCTTGCAGGGGCATCAGGCATCTTAAAGGGGCAGGCTGGGCACCATTTCAAACCACTATCTGTACTTCCTTCAGGAAATACACATCTAGTTATAGTGGTTTGAAAAAACCACTATATTGTAATCCGAACGCTGCTAACTTATTCTTCTTCTTATTATTATTAAGTTGATTTCCGCAATTAATGCGGCCCGAACCGCTACACGCACAGACTCCGTTGAGGTGTCGTTTTGAAGCCAGCGTCCATGAGAGGTGTGCTAAGTATTTTTCGTGTCGATCGGATTTGTAGTTTTTGCGCAATTTGCGTTTGAAAATTTTTTTTCCCGTCATTGGAATGCACTGTCTCCAATGCTTTTCAATAGGAAATGGCAAAACGTGCCCTGAGTCGATTGAAATGACAGTTGAGCTCATTGATATGCGCAGGCAGACCCAGTTACTATGCCAATGCCTACGAATTTCACTTGAACCCCAGCACAGAGCCTCTGCCACATAATATCAGCTCTTAAAGCGAAACTCACAGCACAAATGCAAATCTAGCTTCATCACATGACACATGCCCCTGAGAGAGAATGTGTGCGCCAAAGTGGATTTAAAAGAAGCCCAGTGAGCCAAACTAGCTCTTAAAGGGCCAATGCGCCAAAGTGATTGTTAAAGGCCCAGCGCACCCAAATGAGTCTTAAAGGGCCAACACACCAAATCGGAGACTGAGCCACCCCGGCCTCCAAATCGGAGGCTGAGCCACCCAGGCCTCCAAATCGGAGGCTGAGCCACCCCGGCCTCCAAATCGGAGGCTGAGCCACCCCGGCCTCCAAATCGGAGGCTGAGCGACCCCGGCCTCCAAATCGGAGGCTGATCCACCCCGGCCTCCAAATCGGAGGCTGAGCCACCCCGGCCTCCAAATCGGAGGCTGAGCCACCCCGGCCTCCAAATCGGAGGCTGAGCCACCCCGGCCTCCAAATCGGAGGCTGATCCACCCCGGCCTCCAAATCGGAGGCTGATCCACCCCGGCCTCCAAATCGGAGGCTGAGCCACCCCGGCCTCCAAATCGGAGGCTGAGCCACCCCGGCCTCCAAATCGGAGGCTGAGCCACCCCGGCCTCCAAATCGGAAGCTCATCGACCCCTGCCTCCAAATCGGAGGCTCTTTGACCTCGGCCTCCAAATCGGAAGCTCAACGACCCCGGCCTCCAAATTGGAGTCTGAGCGACCCCAGCCTCCAAATCTTACCCAGAGTGGCCCCACCCACCAAATCAGACCCAGAGAGGCCCTGCCCACCAAATCGGACCCTGTGGGGCCCCGCCCACCAAATCGGACCCTGTGGGGCCCCGCCCACCAAATCGGACTCTGAGAGGCCCCGCCCACCAAATTGGACCCAGAGTGGTCCCGCCCACCAAATTGGACCCAGAGTGGTCCCGCC
This sequence comes from Dendrobates tinctorius, assembly GCF_039654945.1. Classification (NCBI taxonomy): domain Eukaryota; kingdom Metazoa; phylum Chordata; class Amphibia; order Anura; family Dendrobatidae; genus Dendrobates; species Dendrobates tinctorius. The sequence goes on from NW_027361921.1 coordinate 27,005,400, forward strand.
CACCAAATTGGACCCAGTGGGGCTCCGCCCACAAAATCAGACCCTGAGGGGCCGCGGCCACAAAATCGGACCCTGAGGGGCCCCAACCACAAAATCGGACCCTGAGGGGACCCAACCACAAAATCGGACCCTGAGAGGCCCCGCCCACCAAATTGGACCCAGAGTGGTCCCGCCCACCAAATTGGACCCAGAGGGGCCCCACCCACAAAATTGGACCCATAGGGGCCCCAACCACAAAATCGGACCGTGAGGGGACCCAACCACAAAATCGGACCCTGAGGGGCCCCTGACACAAAATCGGACCCTGAGGGGCCCCGGCCACAAAATCGGACCCTGAGGGGCCCAGCCCACCAAATTGGACCCTGAGGGGACCTGCCCACCAAATTGGACCCTGAGGGGCCCCGCCCACCAAATCGGACCCTGAGGGGACCTGCCCACCAAATTGGACCCTGAGGGGCCCCGCCCACCAAATCGGACCCTGAGAGGCCCCACCCACCAAATCGGACCCTCAGGGGCCCTGGCCACAAAATTGGACCCTGAGGGGCCCACCCACAAATTCAGACTCTGAGGGGTTCCGGCCACAAAATCGGCCCCTGAGGGGCCCCGGCCACAAAATCGGACCCTGAGGGGCCCCACCCACCAAATCGGACCCTGAGGGGCCCCGGCCACAAAATCGGACCCTGAGGGGCCCCACCCACCAAATCGGACCCTGAGGGGCCCCAGCCACCAAATCGGACCCTGAGGGGACCCGGCCACAAAATCGGACCCTGTGGGGCCCCACCCACAAAATCGGGCCTTGAGGGGCCCCACCCACAAAATCGGACCCTGGGGCCTAAGTGGCCCCTGAGAGGCACCCACAGTTAAAACGGATCCTGAGTTGAAAGTCTTGCAGGGGCATCAGGCATCTTAAAGGGGCAGGCTGGGCACCATTTCAAACCACTATCTGTACTTCCTTCAGGAAATACACATCTAGTTATAGTGGTTTGAAAAAACCACTATATTGTAATCCGAACGCTGCTAACTTATTCTTCTTATTATTATTATTAAGTTGATTTCCGCAATTAATGCGTCCCGAACCGCTACACGCACAGACTCCGTTGAGGTGTCGTTTCGAAGCCAGAGTCCACGAGAGGCGTGCTAAGTATTTTTCGTGTCGATGGGATTTGTAGTTTTTGCGCAATTTGCGTTTGAAATTTTATTTCCCGTCATTGGAATGAACTGTCTCCAATGCTTTTCAATAGGAAATGGCAAAACGTGCCCTGAGGCGATTGAAATGACAGTTGAGCTCATTGATATGCGCAGGCAGACCCAGTTACTATGCCAACGCCTACGAACGTCACATGACATCTCCAGAACAGAGATTCTGCCACATAATATCAGCTCTTAAAGTGAAACCCACAGCACAAATGCAAATCTAGCTTCATCACATGACACATGCCCCTGAGAGAGAATGTGTGCGCCAAAGTGGATTTAAAAGAAGCCCAGTGAGCCAAACTAGCTCTTAAAGGGCCAACGCGCCAAAGTGATTGTTAAAGGGCCAGCGCACCCAAATGAGTCTTAAAGGTCCGACACACCAAATCGGAGACTGAGCCACCCCGGCCTCCAAATCGGAGGCTGAGCCACCCCGGCCTCCAAATCGGAGGCTGAGCCACCCCGGCCTCCAAATCGGACGCTGAGCCACCCCGGCCTCCAAATCGGAGGCTGAGCCACCCCGGCCTCCAAATCGGAGGCTGAGCCACCCCGGCCTCCAAATCGGAGGCTGAGCCACCCCGGCCTCCAAATCGGAGGCTGAGCCACCCCGGCCTCCAAATCGGAGGCTGAGCCACCCCGGCCTCCAAATCGGAGGCTGAGCGACCCCGGCCTCCAAATCGGAGGCTGATCCACCCCGGCCTCCAAATCGGAGGCTGATCCACCCCGGCCTCCAAATCGGAGGCTGAGCCACCCCGGCCTCCAAATCGGAGGCTGAGCCACCCCGGCCTCCAAATCGGAGGCTGAGCCACCCCGGTCTCCAAATCGGAGGCTGAGCGACCCCGGCCTCCAAATCGGAGGCTGAGCGACCACGGCCTCCAAATTGGAGGCTGAGCCATCCCGGCCTCCAAATCGGAGGCTGAGCCACCCCGGCCTCCAAATCGGAGGCTGAGCCACCCCGGCCTCCAAATCGGAGGCTGAGCCACCCCGGCCTCCAAATCGGAGGCTGAGCCACCCCGGCCTCCAAATCGGAGGCTCATCGACCCCGGCCTCCAAATCGGAAGCTCATCGACCCCTGCCTCCAAATCGGAGGCTCTTTGACCTCGGCCTCCAAATCGGAAGCTCAACGACCCCGGCCTCCAAATTGGAGGCTGAGCGACCCCAGCCTCCAAATCTTACCCAGAGTGGCCCCACCCACCAAATCAGACCCAGAGAGGCCCTGCCCACCAAATCGGACCCTGAGGGGCCCCGCCCACCAAATCGGACCCTGTGGGGCCCCGCCCACCAAATCGGACCCTGAGAGGCCCCGCCCACCAAATTGGACCCAGAGTGGTCCCGCCCACCAAATTGGACCCAGAGTGGTCCCGCCCACCAAATTGGACCCAGTGGGGCTCCGCCCACAAAATCAGACCCAGTGGGGCCCCTGCCACAAAATCAGACCCTGAGGGGCCGCGGCCACAAAATCGGACCCTGATGGGCCCCAGTCACAAAATTGGACCCTGATGGGCCCCGGCCACAAAATCGGACCCTGAGGGGCCCCAACCACAAAATCGGACCCTGAGGGGACCCAACCACAAAATCGGACCCTGAGAGGCCCCGCCCACCAAATTGTACCCAGAGTGGTCCCGCCCACCAAATTGGACCCAGAGGGGCCCCTGCCACAAAATCGGACCCAGAGGGGCCCCTGCCACAAAATCGGACCCAGAGGGGCCGCGGCCACAAAATCAGACCCTGAGGGGCCGCGGCCACAAAATCGGACCCTGAGGGGCCCCAACCACAAAATCGGACCCTGAGGGGACCCATCCACAAAATCGGACCCTGAGGGGCCCCTGACACAAAATCGGACCCTGAGGGGCCCCGGCCACAAAATCGGACCCTGAGGGGCCCCGGCCACAAAATCGGACCCTGAGGGGCCCAACCCACAAAATCGGACCCTGAGGGGCCCTGCCCACTAAATTGGACCCTGAGGGGCCCCGCCCACCAAATCGGACCCTGAGAGGCCCCACCCACAAAATCGGACCCTGACGGGCCCCGGCCACAAAATCGGACCCTGAGGGGCCCCTGACACAAAATCGGACCCTGAGGGGCCCCGGCCACAAAATCGGACCCTGAGGGGCCCAACCCACAAAATCGGACCCTGAGGGGCCCTGCCCACCAAATTGGACCCTGAGGGGCCCCGCCCACCAAATCGGACCCTGAGAGGACCCACCCACAAAATCGGACCCTGACGGGCCCCACCCACAAAATTGGACCCTGAGGGGTTTCGGCCACAAAAATCGGATCCTGAGTGGCACCGGCCGCAAAATCGGACCCTGAGGGGCCCCAGCCACAAAATCGGACCTTGAGGGGCCCCACCCACCAAATCAGGCCCTGAGGGGCCCCACCCACAAAATCGGACCCTGATGGGCCCCACTCACAAAATCAGGCCCTGAGGGGCCCCACCCACAAAATCAGACCCTGAGGCCAAAGTGGCCCCTGAGAGGCACCCACAGTTAAATCGTATCCTGAGTTGTAAGTCTTGCAGGGGCAGCAGGCAAGTCTCTCTTAAAGGGGCAACCCGGGCACCATTTCAAACCACTATCTGTACTTCCTTCAGGAAATACACATCTAGTATTATTATTACTATTCAGTTGATTTCCGCATTTAATGCGGCCCGAACCGCTACACGCACAGGCTCCGTTGAGTTCTCGTTTCAAAGCCAGCGTCCACGAGTGGTGTGCTAAGTATTTTTCGTGTCGATCGGATTTGCAGTTTTTGCGCAATTTGCGTTTGAAAAAACATTTTCCTCAATGCATTTCAATTGGAAAATGTTGCCATAGAAAAAACATGGGACAGTCGTGAGGTGGCAGTTAAGCTCATTGATATGCGCAGGCTCACCCAGTTACTATGCCAACGCCTACGAACTTCACATGACCTCTCCAGGACAGAGTTTCTGGCAGATAATTTCAGCTCTTAAAGCGAAACCCACAGCACAAATGCAAATCTAGCTTCATCACATGACGCATGCCCCTGAGAGAGAATGTGCGCCAAAGTGGATTTAGAATCCCAGTGAGCCAAACTGGCTCTTAAAGGGCCGACACGCCAAAGTGATTCTTAAATGGCCGGCGAACCGAAATGAGTCTTAAAGGGTCGGCACGCCAAATCGAAAGCTGAGTGACCCCTGGCTCCAAACCGGAGGCTGAGTCACCCCGGCCTCAAAATCAGAGGCTGAGCCACCCTGGCCTCCAAATCGGACCCAACGTGGCCCCACCCACCAAATTGGACCCTGAAGGGCCCCGCCCACCAAATCGGACCCAGAGTGGCCCCACCCACCAAATCGGACCCTGAGGAGCACCGCCCACCAAATTGGACCCAGAGAGACCCGTCCACAAAAACGGACTTTGAAGGGCCCCGCCCACCAAATCGGACCTAGAGTGGCCCCGCCCACTAAATCAGACCCTGAGGGGCCCCACCCACCAAAGCAGACCCAGAGAGGCCACGCCCACCAAATCGGACCCAGAGGGGCTCCGCCCACCAAATCGGACACTGAGGGGCTCTGTCCACCAAATCGGACCCTGAGGGGCACCACTCACTTAATCGGACCGAGAGTTGCCCCGCCCACCAAATCGGACCCTGAGGAAACCCGCCCACCAAATCAGACCCTGAGGGGCTCCGCCCACCAAATTGGACCCTGAGGGGTCCCGCCCACCAAATTGGACCCAGAGTGGCTCCGCCCACCAAAATGGACCCAGGGTGCTCCGCCCACAAAATCGGACCCTGAGTGGACCCACCCACCAAATCGGACCCTGAGTGGACCCACCCACCAAATCGGACCCTGAGGGGCCCCACTCACCAAATCGGACCCTGAGGGGCCCCACCCACAAAATCGGGCCCTGAGGAGCCCCACCCACAAAATCGGACCCTGAGGCCAAAGTGGCCCGAGAGGCACCCGCAGTTAAAACGGATCCTGAGTTGAAAGTTTTGCAGGGGCAGCAGGCAAGTCTCTCTTTAAGGGGCAACCCGGGCACCATTTCAAACCACTATCTGTACTTCCTTCAGGAAATACACATCTAGTATTATTATTATTATTATTCAGTTGATTTTCCGCAATTAATGCTGCTCGAACCGCTACCCGCACAGACTCCGTTGAGGTGTCGTTTCGAAGCCAGCGTCCACGAGTGGTGTGCTAAGTAGAATCATAGAATCATAGAATCGTAGAGTTGGAAGGGACCTCCTGGGCCATCTGGTCCAACCCCCTGCTCAAAGCAGGATTCGCTAAATCATCCCAGTCATAGAATCATAGAATCGTAGAGTTGGAAGGGACCTCCTGGGCCATCTGGTCCAACCCCCTGCTCAAAGCAGGATTCGCTAAATCATCAGTATTTTTTGCGTCGTTCGAATTTGTAGTTTTTGCGCAATTTGCATTTGAAACTTTTTTCCCCGTCATTGGAATACATTGTCTCAATGCATTTCAATAGGAAAATTTTGCCATATGAAGACATGGGGCAGCTTCATCACATGATGCATACCCCTGAGAGAGAATGTGCGCCAAAGCGGATTTAGAAGCCCAGTGTGCCAAACTGGCTCTTAAAGGGCCAACGCGCCAAAGTGATTCTTAAAGGGCCGGCGCACCAAAACAAGTCTTAAAGGGCCGGCGCGCCAAATCGAAAGCTAAATGACCCCAGGCTCCAAATCTGAGGCTGATTGAACCCGGCATCAAAATCGGAGGCTGAGCCACCCTGGCCTCCAAATCGGAGGCTGAGCCACCACGGCCTCCAAATCGGAGGCTGAGCCACCCCGGCCTCCAAATCGGAGGCTGATCGACCCCGGCCTCGATATCGGAGCCTGATCGACCCCGGCCTCCATATCGGAGCCTGATCGACCCCGGCCTCCATATCGAAGCCTGATCGACCCCGGCCTCCAAATTGGAGGCTGAGCCACCCCGGCCTCCAAATTGGAGGCTGAGCCACCCCGGCCTCCAAATCGGAGGCTGAGCCACCCGCCCCGGCTAGAAAATCAGACCCTGAGGGGCCCCACCCACAAAATCGGACCCTGAGGGGATCTGGCCACAAAATCAGACCCTGAGGGGCCCCGGCCACAAAATCGGACCCTGAGGGGCCCCACTCACAAAATCGGACCCTGAGGGGCCACATCCACAAAATCGGACCCTGAGGGGCCACATCCACAAAATCGGACCCTGACGGGCCACACCCACAAAATCGGAGCCTGAGGGATCCCGGCCAACAATTCAAGCCCTGAGAAGCCCAGGCCAAGGAATCAGATCCTGAGGGGCCCCACCCACCAAATCAGACCCTGAGGCCAAAGTGGCCCCTGAGAGGCACTCACAGTTAAAACGGATCCTGAGTTGAAAGTCTTGCAGAGGCAGCAGGCAAGTCTCTCTTAAAGGGGCAGCCCGGGCACCATTTCAAACCACTATCTGTACTTCCTTCAGGAAATACACATCTAGTTATAGTGGTTTGAAAAAACCACTATATTGTAATCCGAACGCTGCTAACTTATTCTTCTTCTTCTTATTATTATTATTAAGTTGATTTCCGCAATTAATGCGGCCCGAACCGCTACACGCACAGACTCCGTTGAGGTGTCGTTTCGAAGCCAGCGTCCATGAGAGGTGTGCTAAGTATTTTTCGTGTCGATCGGATTTGTAGTTTTTGCGCAATTTGCGTTTGAAAATTTTTTTTCCCGTCATTGGAATGCACTGTCTCCAATGCTTTTCAATAGGAAATGGCAAAACGTGCCCTGAGGCGATTGAAATGGCAGTTGAGCTCATTGATATGCGCAGGCACAACCAGTTACTATGCCAACGCCTACGAACTTCACTTGAACCCCAGCACAGAGCCTCTGCCACATAATATCAGCTCTTAAAGCGAAACCCACAGCACAAATGCAAATATAGCTTCATCACATGACACATGCCCCTGAGAGAGAATGTGTGCGCCAAAGTGGATTTAAAAGAAGCCCAGTGAGCCAAACTAGCTCTTAAAGGGCCAACGCGCCAAAGTGATTGTTAAAGGGCCAGCGCACCCAAATGAGTCTTAAAGGGCCGACACACCAAATCGGAGACTGAGCCACCCCGGCCTCCAAATCGGAGGCTGAGCCACCCCGGCCTCCAAATCGGAGGCTGAGCCACCCCGGCCTCCAAATCGGAGGCTGAGCCACCCCGGCCTCCAAATCGGAGGCTGAGCCACCCCGGCCTCCAAATCGGAGGCTGATCCACCCCGGCTTCCAAATCGGACGCTGATCCACCCCGGCCTCCAAATCAGAGGCTGATCCACCCCGGCCTCCAAATCAGAGGCTGATCGACCCAGGCCTCCAAATCAGAGGCTGATCGACCCAGGCCTCCAAATCGGAGGCTGAGCCACCCCGGCCTCCAAATCGGAGGCTGAGCCACCCCGGCCTCCAAATCGGAGGCTGAGCCACCCCGGCCTCCAATTCGGAGGCTGAGCCACCCCGGCCTCCAAATCGGAGGCTGATCCACCCCGGCCTCCAAATCGGAGGCTGATCCACCCCGGCTTCCAAATCGGACGCTGAGCCACCCCGGCCTCCAAATCAGAGGCTGATCCACCCCGGCCTCCAAATCAGAGGCTGATCGACCCAGGCCTCCAAATCGGAGGCTGATCGACCCAGGCCTCCAAATCAGAGGCTGAGCCACCCCGGCCTCCAAATCGGAGGCTGAGCCACCCCGGCCTCCAAATCGGAGGCTGAGCCACCCCGGCCTCCAAATCGGAGGCTCAGCCACCCCGGCCTCCAAATCGGAGGCTGAGCCACCCCGGCCTCCAAATCGGAGGCTGAGCGACCCCGGCCTCCAAATCGGAGGCTGATCCACCCCGGCCTCCAAATCGGAGGCTGAGCCACCCCGGCCTCCAAATCGGAGGCTGAGCCACCCCGGCCTCCAAATCGGAGGCTGAGCCACCTCGGCCTCCAAATCAGAGGCTGAGCCACCCCGGCCTCCAAATCGGAGGCTGAGCCAACCCGGCCTCCAAATCGGAGGCTGAGCCACCCCGGCCTCCAAATCGGAGGCTCATCGACCCCGGCCTCCAAATCGGAAGCTCATCGACCCCGGCCTCCAAATCGGAGGCTCTTTGACCTCGGCCTCCAAATCGGAAGCTCAACGACCCCGGCCTCCAAATTGGAGGCTGAGCGACCCCAGCCTCCAAATCTTACCCAGAGTGGCCCCACCCACCAAATCAGACCCAGAGAGGCCCTGCCCACCAAATCGGACCCTGTGGGGCCCCGCCCACGAAATAGGACCCTGTGGGGCCCCGCCCACCAAATCGGACCCTAAGAGGCCCCGCCCACCAAATTGGACCCAGAGTGGTCCCGCCCACCAAATTGGACCCAGAGGGGCCCCTGCCACAAAATTAGACCCTGAGGGGCCGCGGCCACAAAATCGGACCCTGATGAGCCCCAGTCACAAAATTGGACCCTGATAGGCTCCGGCCACAAAATCGGACCCTGAGGTGCCCCAACCACAAAATCGGACCCTGAGGGGACCCAACCACAAAATCGGACCCTGAGAGGTCCCGCCAACCAAATTGGACCCAGAGTGGTCCCGCCCACCAAATTGGACTCAGAGGGGCCCCACCCATAAAATCGGACCCAGAGGGGCCCCTGCAACAAAATCGGACCCTGAGGGGCCGCGGCCACAAAATCAGACCCTGAGGGGCCGCGGCCACAAAATCGGACCCTGAGGGGCCCCAACCACAAAATCGGACCCTGAGGGGACCCAACCACAAAATCGGACCCTGAGGGGCCCCTGACACAAAATCGGACCCTGAGGGGCCCCGGCCACAAAATCGGACCCTGAGGGGCCCAATCCACAAAATCGGACCCTGAGGGGCCCTGCCCACCAAATTGGACCCTGAGGGGCCCCGCCCACCAAATCGGACCCTGAGATGCCCCACCCACAAAATCGGACCCTGACGGGCCCCGGCCACAAAATCGGACCCTGAGGGGCCCCACCCACAAAATTGGACCCTGAGGGGTTCCGGCCACAAAAATCGGATCCTGAGTGGCCCAGCCACAAAATCGGACCCTGAGGGGCCCCAGCCACAAAATCGGACCTTGAGGGGCCCCACCCACCAAATCAGACCCTGAGGGGCCCCAGCCCCCAAATCGGACCCTGAGGGGCCCCGGCCACCAAATCGGACCCTGAGTGGCCCCGGCCACAAAATCGGACCCTGAGGGGCCCCACCCGCAAAATCGGACCCTGAGGGGCCCCACCCGCAAAATCGGAACCTGAGGGGCTCCACCCGCAAAATGAGACCCTGAGGGGCCGCGGCCCCAAAAATCGGACCCTGAGGGGCCCCAACCACAAAATCGGACCCGGAGAGGCAACGGCTACAAAATCGGACCCTGAGGGGCCCAACCCACAAAATCAGACTCAGTGTCCCCGCCCACCAAATCAGACCCAGAGTGGCCCCGACCACCAAATCGGACCCTGAGGGGCCCCGCCCACCAAATCGGACCCTGAGGGGCCCCGCCCACCAAATCGGACCCTGGGGGGCCCCGCCCACCAAATCGGACCCTGAGGGGCCCCGTCCACTAAATCGGACCCTGAGGGGCCCCGCCCACTAAATCGGACCCTGAGGGGCCCCGCCCACTAAATCGGATTCTGAAAGGCCCCAACCACAAAATCGGACCCTGAGGGGCCCCACTCACAAAATCGGACCCTGAGGGTCCCCGCTGACCAAATTGAACTCTGAGGGGGCCCGCCCACCAAATCAGACCCAGAGTGGCCCGCCCACCAAATCAGACCTATAGTGGCCCCGCTCACCAAATCGGACCCCGAGGGGCCCCACCCACCAAATCGGACCCCGAGGGGCCCCGCCCACTAAATCGGACCCCGAGGGGCCCCGCCCACCAAATCGGACCCCGAGGGATCCCGCCCACCAAATCGGACCCGGAGGGTCCCCGCCAACCAAATTGGACCCTGAGGGGCCCCGGCCACAAAATCGGACCCTTAGGGGCCCCACCCACCAAATCAGCCCCTGTGGGGACCCGGCCACCAAATCGGACCCAGAGTGGTCCCGCCCACCAAATCGGACCCTGAGGTGCCCCACCCACAAAATCGGACCCTGAGGGGCCGCGGCCACAAAATCGGACCCTGATGAGCCCCAGTCACAAAATTGGACCCTGATAGGCTCCGGACACAAAATCGGACCCTGAGGTGCCCCAACCACAAAATCGGACCCTGAGGGGACCCAACCACAAAATCGGACCCTGAGAGGTCCCGCCCACCAAATTGGACCCAGAGTGGTCCCGCCCACCAAATTGGACTCAGAGGGGCCCCACCCACAAAATCGGACCCAGATGGGCCCCTGCAACAAAATCGGACCCTGAGGGGCCGCGGCCACAAAATCAGACCCTGAGGGGCCGCGGCCACAAAATCGGACCCTGAGGGGCCCCAACCACAAAATCGGACCCTGAGGGGACCCAACCACAAAATCGGACCCTGAGGGGCCCCTGACACAAAATCGGACCCTGAGGGACCCCGGCCACAAAATCGGACCCTGAGGGGCCCCACCCACAAAATCGGACCCTGAGGGGATCCGGCCACCAAATCAGACCCAGAGTGGCCCGCCCACCAAATCAGACCTATAGTGGCCCCGCTCACCAAATCGGACCCCGAGGGGCCCCACCCACCAAATCGGACCCCGAGGGGCCCCGCCCACTAAATCGGACCCCGAGGGGCCCCGCCCACCAAATCGGACCCCGAGGGATCCCGCCCACCAAATCGGACCCCGAGGGTCCCCGCCAACCAAATTGGACCCTGAGGGGCCCCGGCCACAAAATCGGACCCTTAGGGGCCCCACCCACCAAATCAGCCCCTGTGGGGACCCGGCCACCAAATCGGACCCAGAGTGGTCCCGCCCACCAAATCGGACCCTGAGGTGCCCCACCCACAAAATCGGACCCTGAGGGGCCGCGGCCACAAAATCGGACCCTGATGAGCCCCAGTCACAAAATTGGACCCTGATAGGCTCCGGACACAAAATCGGACCCTGAGGTGCCCCAACCACAAAATCGGACCCTGAGGGGACCCAACCACAAAATCGGACCCTGAGAGGTCCCGCCCACCAAATTGGACCCAGAGTGGTCCCGCCCACCAAATTGGACTCAGAGGGGCCCCACCCACAAAATCGGACCCAGATGGGCCCCTGCAACAAAATCGGACCCTGAGGGGCCGCGGCCACAAAATCAGACCCTGAGGGGCCGCGGCCACAAAATCGGACCCTGAGGGGCCCCAACCACAAAATCGGACCCTGAGGGGACCCAACCACAAAATCGGACCCTGAGGGGCCCCTGACACAAAATCGGACCCTGAGGGACCCCGGCCACAAAATCGGACCCTGAGGGGCCCCACCCACAAAATCGGACCCTGAGGGGATCCGGCCACAAAATCAGACCCTGAGGGGCCCCGGCCACAACATCGGACCCTGAGGGGCCCCACTCACAAAATCGGACCCTGAGGGGCCCCAACCACAAAATCGGACCCTGAGGGGCCCCAACCACAAAATCGGACCCTGAGGGGCCCCGGCCACAAAATCGGACCCTGAGGGGCCCCGCCTACAAAATTGAACCCTGAGGGGCCCCAACCACAAAATCAGATCCTGAGGGGCCCCACCCACAAAATCGGATCCTGAGGGGCCCCACCCACAATATCGGACCCTGAGGGGCCCCACCCACAAAATCAGACCCTGAGGGCCCCGGTCACAAAATTGGATCCTGAGGGGCCCCAACCACAAAATCGATCCCTGAGGGGCCCCAACCACAAAATTGGACCCTGAGGGGCCCCACCCACAAAACTGGACCCTGAGGGGCCCCACCCACAAAATTGGACCCTGAGGGACCCCGGCCACAAAATCGGAACCTGAGGGGCCCCTCCCACAAAATCGGACCCTGAGGGGATCCGGCCACAAAATCAGACCCTGAGGGGCCCCGGCCACAACATTGGACCCCGAGGGGCCCCACTCACAAAATCGGACCCTGAGGGGCCCCAACCACAAAATCGGACCCTGAGGGGCCCCAACCACAAAATCGGACCCTGAGGGGCCCCAACCACAAAATCGGACCCTGAGGGGCCCCGGCCACAAAATCGGACCCTGAGGGGCCCCGGCCACAAAATCGGACCCTCACGGGCCCCGGCCACAAAATCGGACCATGAGGGGCCCCGCCTACAAAATTGAACCCTGAGGGGCCCCAACCACAAAATCGGATCCTGAGGGGCCCCACCCACAAAATCGGATCCTGAGGGGCCCCACCCACAATATCGGACCCTGAGGGGCCCCACCCACAAAATCAGACCCTGAGGGCCCCGGTCACAAAATTGGATCTTGAGGGGCCCCAACCACAAAATCGATCCCTGAGGGGCCCCAACCACAAAATCGGACTCTGAGGGGCCCCACCGACAAAATTGGACCCTGAGGGGCCCCACCCACAAAATTGGACCCTGAGGGGCCCCACCCACAAAATTGGACCCTGAGGGGCCCCGGCCAAAAAATTGGACCCTGAGGGGCCCCACCCACAAAATTGGACCCTGAGGGGCCCCGGCCACAAAATCGGACCCTGAGGGACCCCGGCCACAAAATCGGACCCTGAGGGGCCCCACCCACAAAATTGGACCCTGAAGGGATCCGGCCACAAAATCAGACCCTGAGGGGCCCCGGCCACAACATCGGACCCTGAGGGGCCCCACTCACAAAAACGGACCCTGAGGGGCCCCAACCACAAAATCGGACCCTGAGGGGCCCCAACCACAAAATCGGACCCTGAGGGGCCCCGGCCAAAAAATTGGACCCTGAGGGGCCCCACCCACAAAATCGGACCCTGAGGGGATCCTTCCACAAAATCAGACCCTGAGGGGCCCCGGCCACAACATCGGACCCTGAGGGGCCCCACTCACAAAATCGGACCCTGAGGGGCCCCACTCACAAAATCGGACCCTGAGGGGCGCCAACCACAAAATCGGACCCTGAGGGGCCCCGGCCACAAAATCGGACCCTGAGGGGCCCCGGCCACAAAATCGGACCCTCACGGGCCCCGGCCACAAAATCGGACCCTCACGGGCCCCGGCCACAAAATCGGACCCTGAGGGGCCCCGGCCACAAAATCGGACCCTGAGGGGCCCCGCCTACAAAATTGAACCCTGAGGGGCCCAAACCACAAAATCGGATCCTGAGGGGCCCCACCCACAAAATCGGATCCTGAGGGGCCCCACCCACAATATCGGACCCTGAGGGGCCCCACCCACAAAATCAGACCCTGAGGGCCCCGGTCACAAATTTGGATCCTGAGGGGCCCCAACCACAAAATCGATCCCTGAGGGGCCCCACCGACAAAATCGGACCCTGAGGGGCCCCACCCACAAAATTGGACCCTGAGGGGCCCCACCCACAAAATTGGACCCTGAGGGGCCCCGGCCAAAAAATTGGACCCTGAGGGGCCCCACCCACAAAATTGGACCCTGAGGGGCCCCGGCCACAAAATCGGACCCTGAGGGACCCCGGCCACAAAATCAGACCCTAAGGGGCCGCACCCACAAAATCAGACCCTGAGGGGATCCGGCCACAAAATCAGACCCTGAGGGGCCCCGGCCACAACATCGGACCCTGAGGGGCCCCACTCACAAAATCGGACCCTGAGGGGCCCCAACCACAAAATCGGACCCTGAGGGGCCCCACCCACAGAATCGGACCCTGAGGGGCTCCGCTGACCAAATTGAACTCTGAGGGGCCCCACTCACCAAATCGGACCCTGAGTGGCCCCGCCCACCAAATCGGACCCTGAGTGGCCCCGTCCACCAAATCGGACCCTAAGGTGCCCCACCCACAAAATCGGACCCTGAGGTGCCCCGGCCACAAAATCGGACCCAGAGGGGCCCCACCCACAAAATCGGGCCCTGAGGGGTCCCACCCACAAAATCGTACCCTGAGGCCAAAGTGGCCCCTGAGAGGCACCCACAGTTAAAACGGATCCTGAGTTGAAAGTCTTGCAGGGGCAGCAGCCAAGTCTCTCTAAAGGGGCAGCCCGGGCACCATTTCAAACCACTATCTGTACTTCCTTCAGGAAATACACATCTAGTATTACAATTATAATGCGCCAATCACAAGTTATTCAGTTGATTTCCGCAATTAATGCGGCCCGAACCGCTACACGCACAGACTCCGTTGAGATGTCGTTTTGAAGCCAACATCCACGAGAGGTGTGCTAAGTATTTTTCGTGTTGATCGGATTTTTAGTTTCTGTGCAATTTGCGTTTGAAAATTTTTTTTCCCGTCATTGGAATGCATTGGAGGGACCCCGGCCACAAAATCGGACCCTGAGGGACCCCACCCACAAAATCGGACCGAGGGGATCCGGCCACAAAATCAGACCCTGAGGGGCCCCGGCCACAACATCGAACCCTGAGAGGCCCCACTCACAAAGTCGGACGCTGAGGGGCCCAACCACAAAATCGGACCCTGAGGGGCCCCAACCACAAAATCGGACCCTGAGGGGCCCCGGCCACAAAATCGGACCCTGAGGGGCCCCGCCTACAAAATTGAACCCTGAGGGGACCCAACCACAAAATCAGATCCTGAGGGGCCCCACCCACAAAATCGGATCCTGAGGGGCCCCACCCACAATATCGGACCCTGAGGGGCCCCACCCACAAAATCAGACCCTGAGGGCCCCGGTCACAAAATTGGATCCTGAGGGCCCCAACCACAAAATCAATCCCTGAGGGGCCCCAACCACAAAATCGGACCCTGAGGGGCCCCACCCACAAAACTGGACCCTGAGGGGCCCCACCCACAAAATTGGACCCTGAGGGGCCCCGGCCAAAAAATTGGACCCTGAGGGGCCCCACCCACAAAATTGGACCCTGAGGGGCCCCGGCCACAAAATCAGACCCTGAGGGACCCCGGCCACAAAATCGGACCCTGAGGGGCCCCTCCCACAAAATCGGACCCTGAGGGGCCCCACCCACAAAATCGGACCCTGAGGGGATCCTTCCACAAAATCAGACCCTGAGGGGCCCCGGCCACAACATCGGACCCTGAGGGGCCCCACTCACAAAATCGGACCCTGAGGGGCCCCACTCACAAAATCGGACCCTGAGGGGCGCCAACCACAAAATCGGACCCTGAGGGGCCCCGGCCACAAAATCGGACCCTGAGGGGCCCCGGCCACAAAATCGGACCCTCACGGGCCCCGGCCACAAAATCGGACCCTCACGGGCCCCGGCCACAAAATCGGACCCTGAGGGGCCCCGGCCACAAAATCGGACCCTGAGGGGCCCTGCCTACAAAATTGAACCCTGAGGGGCCCAAACCACAAAATCGGATCCTGAGGGGCCCCACCCACAAAATCGGATCCTGAGGGGCCCCACCCACAATATCGGACCCTGAGGGGCCCCACCCACAAAATCAGACCCTGAGGGCCCCGGTCACAAATTTGGATCCTGAGGGGCCCCAACCACAAAATCGATCCCTGAGGGGCCCCACCGACAAAATCGGACCCTGAGGGGCCCCACCCACAAAATTGGACCCTGAGGGGCCCCACCCACAAAATTGGACCCTGAGGGGCCCCGGCCAAAAAATTGGACCCTGAGGGGCCCCACCCACAAAATTGGACCCTGAGGGGCCCCGGCCACAAAATCGGACCCTGAGGGACCCCGGCCACAAAATCAGACCCTAAGGGGCCCCACCCACAAAATCAGACCCTGAGGGGATCCGGCCACAAAATCAGACCCTGAGGGGCCCCGGCCACAACATCGGACCCTGAGGGGCCCCACTCACAAAATCGGACCCTGAGGGGCCCCAACCACAAAATCGGACCCTGAGGGGCCCCACCCACAGAATCGGACCCTGAGGGGCTCCGCTGACCAAATTGAACTCTGAGGGGCCCCACTCACCAAATCGGACCCTGAGTGGCCCCACCCACCAAATCGGACCCTGAGTGGCCCCGTCCACCAAATCGGACCCTAAGGTGCCCCACCCACAAAATCAGACCCTGAGGTGCCCCGGCCACAAAATCGGACCCAGAGGGGCCCCACCCACAAAATCGGGCCCTGAGGGGTCCCACCCACAAAATCGTACCCTGAGGCCAAAGTGGCCCCTGAGAGGCACCCACAGTTAAAACGGATCCTGAGTTGAAAGTCTTGCAGGGGCAGCAGCCAAGTCTCTCTAAAGGGGCAGCCCGGGCACCATTTCAAACCACTATCTGTACTTCCTTCAGGAAATACACATCTAGTATTACAATTATAATGCGCCAATCACAAGTTATTCAGTTGATTTCCGCAATTAATGCGGCCCGAACCGCTACACGCACAGACTCCGTTGAGATGTCGTTTTGAAGCCAACATCCACGAGAGGTGTGCTAAGTATTTTTCGTGTTGATCGGATTTTTAGTTTCTGTGCAATTTGCGTTTGAAAATTTTTTTTCCCGTCATTGGAATGCATTGGAGGGACCCCGGCCACAAAATCGGACCCTGAGGGACCCCACCCACAAAATCAGACCGAGGGGATCCGGCCACAAAATCAGACCCTGAGGGGCCCCGGCCACAACATCGAACCCTGAGAGGCCCCACTCACAAAGTCGGACGCTGAGGGGCCCAACCACAAAATCGGACCCTGAGGGGCCCCAACCACAAAATCGGACCCTGAGGGGCCCCAACCACAAAATCGGACCCTGAGGGGCCCCGGCCAAAAAATTGGACCCTGAGGGGCCCCACCCACAAAATCGGACCCTGAGGGGATCCTTCCACAAAATCAGACCCTGAGGGGCCCCGGCCACAACATCGGACCCTGAGGGGCCCCACTCACAAAATCGGACCATGAGGGGCCCCACTCACAAAATCGGACCCTGAGGGGCGCCAACCACAAAATCGGACCCTGAGGGGCCCCGGCCACAAAATCGGACCCTGAGGGGCCCCGGCCACAAAATCGGACCCTCACGGGCCCCGGCCACAAAATCGGACCCTGAGGGGCCCCGGCCACAAAATCGGACCCTGAGGGGCCCCGCCTACAAAATTGAACCCTGAGGGGCCCAAACCACAAAATCGGATCCTGAGGGGCCCCACCCACAAAATCGGATCCTGAGGGGCCCCACCCACAATATCGGACCCTGAGGGGCCCCACCCACAAAATCAGACCCTGAGGGCCCCGGTCACAAATTTGGATCCTGAGGGGCCCCAACCACAAAATCGATCCCTGAGGGGCCCCACCGACAAAATCGGACCCTGAGGGGCCCCACCCACAAAATTGGACCCTGAGGGGCCCCACCCACAAAATTGGACCCTGAGGGGCCCCGGCCAAAAAATTGGACCCTGAGGGGCCCCACCCACAAAATTGGACCCTGAGGGGCCCCGGCCACAAAATCGGACCCTGAGGGACCCCGGCCACAAAATCAGACCCTAAGGGGCCGCACCCACAAAATCAGACCCTGAGGGGATCCGGCCACAAAATCAGACCCTGAGGGGCCCCGGCCACAACATCGGACCCTGAGGGGCCCCACTCACAAAATCGGACCCTGAGGGGCCCCAACCACAAAATCGGACCCTGAGGGGCCCCACCCACAGAATCGGACCCTGAGGGGCTCCGCTGACCAAATTGAACTCTGAGGGGCCCCACTCACCAAATCGGACCCTGAGTGGCCCCGCCCACCAAATCGGACCCTGAGTGGCCCCGTCCACCAAATCGGACCCTAAGGTGCCCCACCCACAAAATCGGACCCTGAGGTGCCCCGGCCACAAAATCGGACCCAGAGGGGCCCCACCCACAAAATCGGGCCCTGAGGGGTCCCACCCACAAAATCGTACCCTGAGGCCAAAGTGGCCCCTGAGAGGCACCCACAGTTAAAACGGATCCTGAGTTGAAAGTCTTGCAGGGGCAGCAGCCAAGTCTCTCTAAAGGGGCAGCCCGGGCACCATTTCAAACCACTATCTGTACTTCCTTCAGGAAATACACATCTAGTATTACAATTATAATGCGCCAATCACAAGTTATTCAGTTGATTTCCGCAATTAATGCGGCCCGAACCGCTACACGCACAGACGCCGTTGAGATGTCGTTTTGAAGCCAACATCCACGAGAGGTGTGCTAAGTATTTTTCGTGTTGATCGGATTTTTAGTTTCTGTGCAATTTGCGTTTGAAAATTTTTTTTCCCGTCATTGGAATGCATTGGAGGGACCCCGGCCACAAAATCGGACCCTGAGGGACCCCACCCACAAAATCGGACCGAGGGGATCCGGCCACAAAATCAGACCCTGAGGGGCCCCGGCCACAACATCGAACCCTGAGAGGCCCCACTCACAAAGTCGGACGCTGAGGGGCCCAACCACAAAATCGGACCCTGAGGGGCCCCAACCACAAAATCGGACCCTGAGGGGCCCCGGCCACAAAATCGGACCCTGAGGGGCCCCG
Source organism: Dendrobates tinctorius (assembly GCF_039654945.1). Classification (NCBI taxonomy): domain Eukaryota; kingdom Metazoa; phylum Chordata; class Amphibia; order Anura; family Dendrobatidae; genus Dendrobates; species Dendrobates tinctorius. Next base: position 27,023,997 of record NW_027361921.1, read on the forward strand.
CCTACAAAATTGAACCCTGAGGGGACCCAACCACAAAATCAGATCCTGAGGGGCCCCACCCACAAAATCGGATCCTGAGGGGCCCCACCCACAATATCGGACCCTGAGGGGCCCCACCCACAAAATCAGACCCTGAGGGCCCCGGTCACAAAATTGGATCCTGAGGGCCCCAACCACAAAATCAATCCCTGAGGGGCCCCAACCACAAAATCGGACCCTGAGGGGCCCCACCCACAAAACTGGACCCTGAGGGGCCCCACCCACAAAATTGGACCCTGAGGGGCCCCGGCCAAAAAATTGGACCCTGAGGGGCCCCACCCACAAAATTGGACCCTGAGGGGCCCCGGCCACAAAATCAGACCCTGAGGGACCCCGGCCACAAAATCGGACCCTGAGGGGCCCCTCCCACAAAATCGGACCCTGAGGGGCCCCACCCACAAAATCGGACCCTGAGGGGATCCTTCCACAAAATCAGACCCTGAGGGGCCCCGGCCACAACATCGGACCCTGAGGGGCCCCACTCACAAAATCGGACCCTGAGGGGCCCCACTCACAAAATCGGACCCTGAGGGGCGCCAACCACAAAATCGGACCCTGAGGGGCCCCGGCCACAAAATCGGACCCTGAGGGGCCCCGGCCACAAAATCGGACCCTCACGGGCCCCGGCCACAAAATCGGACCCTCACGGGCCCCGGCCACAAAATCGGACCGAGGGGCCCCGGCCACAAAATCGGACCCTGAGGGGCCCCGCCTACAAAATTGAACCCTGAGGGGCCCAAACCACAAAATCGGATCCTGAGTGGCCCCACCCACAAAATCGGATCCTGAGGGGCCCCACCCACAATATCGGACCCTGAGGGGCCCCACCCACAAAATCAGACCCTGAGGGCCCCGGTCACAAATTTGGATCCTGAGGGGCCCCAACCACAAAATCGATCCCTGAGGGGCCCCACCGACAAAATCGGACCCTGAGGGGCCCCACCCACAAAATTGGACCCTGAGGGGCCCCACCCACAAAATTGGACCCTGAGGGGCCCCGGCCAAAAAATTGGACCCTGAGGGGCCCCACCCACAAAATTGGACCCTGAGGGGCCCCGGCCACAAAATCGGACCCTGAGGGACCCCGGCCACAAAATCAGACCCTAAGGGGCCCCACCCACAAAATCAGACCCTGAGGGGATCCAGCCACAAAATCAGACCCTGAGGGGCCCCGGCCACAACATCGGACCCTGAGGGGCCCCACTCACAAAATCGGACCCTGAGGGGCCCCAACCACAAAATCGGACCCTGAGGGGCCCCACCCACAGAATCGGACCCTGAGGGGCTCCGCTGACCAAATTGAACTCTGAGGGGCCCCACTCACCAAATCGGACCCTGAGTGGCCCCACCCACCAAATCGGACCCTGAGTGGCCCCGTCCACCAAATCGGACCCTAAGGTGCCCCACCCACAAAATCGGACCCTGAGGTGCCCCGGCCACAAAATCGGACCCAGAGGGGCCCCACCCACAAAATCGGGCCCTGAGGGGTCCCACCCACAAAATCGTACCCTGAGGCCAAAGTGGCCCCTGAGAGGCACCCACAGTTAAAACGGATCCTGAGTTGAAAGTCTTGCAGGGGCAGCAGCCAAGTCTCTCTAAAGGGGCAGCCCGGGCACCATTTCAAACCACTATCTGTACTTCCTTCAGGAAATACACATCTAGTATTACAATTATAATGCGCCAATCACAAGTTATTCAGTTGATTTCCGCAATTAATGCGGCCCGAACCGCTACACGCACAGACTCCGTTGAGATGTCGTTTTGAAGCCAACATCCACGAGAGGTGTGCTAAGTATTTTTCGTGTTGATCGGATTTTTAGTTTCTGTGCAATTTGCGTTTGAAAATTTTTTTTCCCGTCATTGGAATGCATTGGAGGGACCCCGGCCACAAAATCGGACCCTGAGGGACCCCACCCACAAAATCGGACCGAGGGGATCCGGCCACAAAATCAGACCCTGAGGGGCCCCGGCCACAACATCGAACCCTGAGAGGCCCCACTCACAAAGTCGGACGCTGAGGGGCCCAACCACAAAATCGGACCCTGAGGGGCCCCAACCACAAAATCGGACCCTGAGGGGCCCCGGCCACAAAATCGGACTCTGAGGGGCCCCGCCTACAAAATTGAACCCTGAGGGGACCCAACCACAAAATCAGATCCTGAGGGGCCCCACCCACAAAATCGGATCCTGAGGGGCCCCACCCACAATATCGGACCCTGAGGGGCCCCACCCACAAAATCAGACCCTGAGGGCCCCGGTCACAAAATTGGATCCTGAGGGCCCCAACCACAAAATCAATCCCTGAGGGGCCCCAACCACAAAATCGGACCCTGAGGGGCCCCACCCACAAAACTGGACCCTGAGGGGCCCCACCCACAAAATTGGACCCTGAGGGGCCCCGGCCAAAAAATTGGACCCTGAGGGGCCCCACCCACAAAATTGGACCCTGAGGGGCCCCGGCCACAAAATCAGACCCTGAGGGACCCCGGCCACAAAATCGGACCCTGAGGGGCCCCTCCCACAAAATCGGACCCTGAGGGGCCCCACCCACAAAATCGGACCCTGAGGGGATCCGGCCACAAAATCAGACCCTGAGGGGCCCCGGCCACAAAATCGGACCCTGAGGGGCCCCACTCATAAAATCGGAACCTGAGGCTCCCCACCCACAAAATCGGACCCTGAGGGGCCACTCCCACAAAATCGGAGCCTGAGAGATCCCCGCCAACAATTCAAGCCCTGAGGAGCCCAGGCCAAGGAATCGGATCCCGAGGGGCCCCACCCACCAAATCAGACCCTGAGGCCAAAGTGGCCCCTGAGAGGCACTCACAGTTAAAACGGATCCTGAGTTGAAAGTCTTGCAGGTGCAGCAGGCAAGTCTCTCTTAAAGGGGCAGCCCGGGCACCATTTCAAACCACTATCTGTACTTCCTTCAGGAAATACACATCTAGTATTATTATTACTATTCAGTTGATTTCTGCAATTAATACGGCCCAAACCGCTACACGCACAGACTCCGTTGAGGCCTTGTTTCGAAGCCAGCGTCCACGAGTGGTGTGCTAAGTATTTTTCATGTAGATCGGATTTGGAGTTTTTGCGCAATTTGCGTTTGAAAAAACATTTACCTCAATGCATTTCAATGGGAATATGTTGCCATAGGGAAAACATGGGACAGTCGTGAGGTGGCAGTTAAGCTCATTGATATGCGCAGGCTCACCCAGTTACTATGCCAACGCCTACGAACTTCACAAGACCTCTCTAGGACAGCGTTTCTGGCAGATAATTTCAGCTCTTAAAGCGAAACCAACAGCATAAATGCAAATCTAGCTTCATCACATGACGCATGCCACTGAGAGAGAATGTGCGCCAAAGTGGATTTAGAAGCCCAGTGAGCCAAACTGGATCTTAAAGGGCCGACGCGCCAAAGTGATTCTTAAAGGGCCGGCGCACCGAAATGAGTCTTAAAGGGCCAGCGTGCCAAATCGAAAGCTGAGTGACCCCAGACTCCAAATCGGAGGCTGAGCCACCCCGACCTCCAAATCGGAGGCTGATCCACCCTGGCCTCCAAATCGGACCCAGCGTGGCCCCGCTAAAAAAATCAGACCCTTAGTGGCCCCGCCCACCAAAACGGACCCAGAGTGGCACAGCCCACCAAATCGGACCCTGAGTGGACCCACCCACCAAATCAGATTCAGTGTCCTCGCCCACCAAATTGGACCCTGAAGGGCTCCGCCCACCAAATCGGACCCTGAGGGGCCCCGCCCACCAAATCGGACCCTGAGGGGCCACACCCACCAAATCGGACCCTGAGGGGCCCCACCCACCAAATCGGACCCTGAGGGGCCCCACCCACAAAATCGGACCCTGAGGGGCCCCGCCCACCAAATCGGACCCTGAAAGGCCCCGCCCAACAAATCGGACCCTGAGGGGCCTCGCCCACCAAATAGGACCCTAAGGAGCCCCGCCAACAAAATCGGACCGAGAGGCCCCAGCCACAAAATCTGACCCTGAGGGATCCTGTCCACCATTTCAAGCCCTGAGGAGCCCAGGCCACCGAATCGGATCCTGAGGGGCCCCACCCACGAAATCAGACCTTGAGGGACCCCGCCCACCAAATCGGACCCAGAGGGGCTCCGCCCAGAAAATCAGACCTTAAGGGGCCCCACCCACCAAATCGGACCCTGAGGGGACCTGCCCACCAAATCGGACCCTGAGGGGCCCCACCCACAAAATCAGACCCTGAGGGACCCCAGCCACAAAATCGGACCCTGAGAGACCCCGGCCACAAAATCGGACCCTGAGGGGCCCCGCCCACCAAATTAAACCCTGAGGGGCCCCGCCCTCAAAATCGGACCCTGAGGGGCCCCAGCCACAAAATCAGACCCTGAGGGGCCCCAGCCACAAAATTGGACCCCGAGGGGCCCCAGCCACAAAATTGGACCCCGAGGGGCCCCACCCACAAAATCGGACCCTGAGGGGCCCCACCCACAAATCCAGACCCTGAGGGGGCCCGGCCACAAAATCGGACCCTGAGAGACCCCGGCCACAAAATCGGACCCTGAGGGGCCCCAACCACAAAATCAGACCCTGAGGTGCCCCGGTCACAAAATCGGACCCTGAGGGGCCCCACCCACAAAATCAGACCCTGAGGGACCCCAGCCACAAAATCAGACCCTGAGGGGCCCCACCCACAAAATCGGACCCGCCCACCAAATTGGACCCTGAGGGACCTCACCCTCAAAATCGGACCCTGAGGGGCCCCGGCCACAAAATCGGACCCTGAGGGGCCCCGGCCACAAAATCGGACCCTGAGGGGCCCCGGCCACAAAATCAGACCCTGAGGGGCCCCACCCGCAAAATCGGACCCTAAGGGGCCCCACCCGCAAAATCGGACCCTGAGGGGCCCCGGCCACAAAATCGGACCCTGAGGGTCCCCAGCCACAAAATGAGACCCTGAGGGGCCCCAGCCACAAAATCGGACTCTGACGGGCCCCACCCACCAAATCGGATCCTGAGGGGCCCCGCTCACCAAATCGGACCCTGAGGGGCCCCGCTCACCAAATCGGGTTCTGAGGGGCCCCGCCCAGCAAATCGGTTTCTGAGGGGCCCCGCCCACCAAATTGGACCCTGAGGGGCCCCACCCACCAAATTGGACCCTGAGGGGCCCCGTCCACCAAATCGACCTCTTAGGGGCTGTGCTCACCAAATCAGACCCTGAGGGGCCCCGCCCACCAAATCGGACCCTGAGGGGCCCCGCTCACCAAATCGGACCCTGAGGGGCCTCTCCCCAAGAAATCGGACCCTGAGGGGCCCCACCCACCAAATCGGACCCTGAGGGGCCCCGCCCACAAAATTGGATCCTGAGGGGCCCCACCCACAAAATCGGACCCTGAGGGGCCCCACCCACAAAATTGGACCCTCAGGGGCCCCGGCCACAAAATCGGACCCTGAGGGACCCCGGCCACAAAATCAGATCCTGAGGGGCCCCAACCACAAAATCGGACCCTGAGAGGCTCCGGCCACAAAATCGGACCCTGAGGGGCCCCGGACACAAAATTGGACCCTGAGGGGCCCCGGCCACAAAATCAGACCCTGAGGGGCCCAACCCACAAAATCAGACCCTGAGGGGCCCCGCCCACCAAATTAGACCCTGAGGGGCCCCACCCTCAAAATCGGACCCTGAGGTGCCCCAGCCACAAAATCAGACCCTGAGGGGCCCCAGCCACAAATCGGACCCTGAGGGGCCCCACCCACAAATCCAGACCCTGAGGGGACCCGGCCACAAAATCGGACCCTGAGGGGCCCCGCCCACCAAATCGGACCCTGAGGGGCCCCGCCCACTAAATCGGATTCTGAAAGGCCCCAACCACAAATTCGGACCCTAAGGGGCCCCGCTGACCAAATTGAACTCTGAGGGGCCCCGCCCACCAAATCGGACCCAGAGTGGCCCGCCTACCAAATCAGACCTAGAGTGGCCCCACTCACCAAATCGGACCCCGAGGGGCCCCACCCACCAAATCGGACCCCGAGGGTCCCCGCGCACCAAATCGGACCCCGAGGGGCCCCGCCCACCAAAACGGACCCCGAGGGATCCCACCCACCAAATCGGACCCCGAGGGTCCCCGCCCACCAAATCGGACCCTGAGGGATCCCGGCCACCAATTCAAGTCCGGAGGAGCCCAGACCACCGAATCGGATACTGAGGGGCCCCACCCACCAAATCAGACCCTGAGGCCAAAGTGGCCCCTGAGAGGCACCCACAGTTAAAACGGATCTTGAGTTCAAAGTCTTGCAGGGGTAGCAGGCAAGTCTCTCTTAAAGGGGCAGCCCGGGCACCATTTCAAACCACTATCTGTACTTCCTTCACGAAATACACATCTAGTATTAATGTTGTAATCCGACCGCTGCTAACTTTTTCTTTTTATTCAGTTGATTTCCGCAATTAATGCAGCCCGAACCGCTACACGCACAGACTCCGTTGAGGTGTCGTTTCGAAGCCAGCGTCCACGAGAGGTGTGCTAAGTAATATTCGTGTCGATTGGATTTGTAGTTTTTGCGCAATTTGCATTACAAATTTTTTTTTCCCGTCATTTGAATGTATTGTCTCAATGCTTTTCAATGGGGAAATTTTGCCTTAGAGAAAATATGCCCTGAGGCGATTCAAATGGCAGTTTATCTCATTGATATGCGCAGGCAGTCCCAGTTACTATGCCAACGCCAAAGAACTTCACATGACGCCCCAAGGACACAATTTCTGGCAGATAATATCAGCTCTTAAAGCGAAACCCACAGCACAAATGCAAATCTAGCTTCATCACATGACGCATGCCCCAGAGAGAGAATGTGTGCCAAAGTGGATTTAGAAGCCAAGTGCGCCAAACTGGCTCTTAAAGGGCCGACGCGGCTAAGTGATTCTTAAAGAGCCGGCGCACCAAAATGAGTCTTAAAGGGCCGGCACGCCAAATCGAAAGCTGAGTAACCCCAGGCTCCAAATCGGAGGCTGATCGACCCTGGCCTACAAATCGGAGGCTGAGCCACCCAGGCCAACAAATCGGCCCCGGAGTGGCCCCGCCCTCCAAATCGGACCCAGAGAGGCCCTGCCCACCAAATTGGACCCTGAGGGGCCCCGCTCACCAAATCAGACCCGTAGTGGCCCCGCCCTCCAAATCGGACCCAGAGTGGCCCGCCCACCAAATCGAACCCTGAGGGGCCCTTCCCACCAAATCAGACTCAGAGTGGTCCCGCCTACCAAATTGTACCCTGAAGGGCCCCGCCCACCAAATTGGACCAAGAGTGGCCCCGCCCACCAAATCAGACCCTGAGGGGTCCCACCCACCAAATCTTACCCTAAGGGTCCCCGCCCACCTAATCAGACCCAGAGTGGCCCCGCCCACCAAGTCAGGCCATGAGGGGCGCCGCCCACCAAATCAGACCCTCATGGGCCCCACCTGCCAAATCATACCCTGAAGAGCCCCACCCACCAAATCGGATCCTGAGGGGACCCGCCCACCAAATCGGACCCTGAGAGGCCCCGTCTACCAAATCGGAACCAGAGGAGCCCCGCCCATGAAATTGGACCCTGTGGGGCCCCACTCACCAAATCGGACCCTGTGGGGCCCCGCCCACCAAATTGGACCCAGAGTGGCCCCTCCCACCAAAACAGACCCTGTGGGGCCCCGCCATCAAATCGGACCCTGTGGTGCCCCACCCACCAAATGGAACTCTGAGGGGCCCCGCCCACCAAATCGGACCCAGAGGGGTCCCACCCGCCAATTCAGACCCTGGGGGGCTGTGCCCACCAAACCGGACCCTGAGGGGCATCGCTCACCAAATCGGCCCACCAATTCAAGCCCTGAGGAGCCCAGTCCACTGAATCGGATCCTGAGGGGACCCACCCACCAAATCAGACCCTGAGGGGTCCCACAGGCCAAAGTGGCCCCTGAGAGGTACCCACAGGTAAAACGGTTACTGAGTTGAAAGTCTTGCAGGGGCAGCAGGCAAGTCTCTCTTAAAGGGGCAGCCCGGGCACCATTTCAAACCACTATCTGTACTTCCTTCAGGAAATACACATCTAGTTTGGTACTGTCATACTGTAAGCCTATGCATTGAGTCGAAGGCCTACCCTTACCCAAAGTAACACGCACCCCAATAACCATTTGAATCAACGTACTGCATGGCCACATGAATACAAAGTTCCCATTTTTATTAATTTGCTACTCCCATACTGTTAGCCTATGCATTGAATGCAAAGCCTGTCTTGCCCCAAAGTAACACACAAAACAATAACCCTTTGGACCAACATACAAGATGTCACATGAAACCAAAGTTCCCTTTCTCATTTATTTGGTACTGCAATACTGTTAGACTATGCATTGAATGCAAGGACTGCTCTGCCCCATAGTAACACGCATCACAATAACCTTTTAGGATAATGTACTGGATGGCCAAATGAAACCAAAGATCCCATTATTATTTGCTTTGTACAGCCATACTGTTATCTTATGCCCTGCCCCAAAGTAGCACGTACCCCAGTAACCCTTTAACCCCTTCATGACCCATCCTATTTTGACCTTAATGACCAGGCCATATTTTGCAATTCTGACCAGTGTTCCTTTATGAGGTAATAACTCAGGAACGCTTCAACGCATCATAGCGATTCTGAGAATGTTTTTTCGTGACATATTGAGCGTCATGTTATTGGTAAATTTAGGTCGATAATTTTTGCATTTATTTGTGAAAAAAACAAATTTGGTGAAAATTTTGAAAATTTCAAAATTTTCAAATTTTGAATTTTTATTCTGTTAAACCAGAGAGTTATGTGACACAAAATAGTTAATAAATAAAATTTCCACATGTCTACTTTCCATCAGTACAATTTTGGAAACAAAATTTTTTTTGTTAGGAAGTTATAAGGGTTAAAAGTTGACCAGCGATTTCTCATTTTTACAACAAAATTTACAAAACCATTTTTTTAGGGACCACCTCACATTTGAAGTCACTGTGAGAGGTCTATATGGCACAAAATACCCAAAAGTGAACTATTCTAAAAACTGCACCCTTCAAGCTACTCAAAACTACATTCAAGAAGATTATTAACCCTTCAGGTGCTTCACAGGAACTAAAGCAACATGAAAGGAAAAAATGGACATTTTAATTTTTCTACCAAAAATTTTTTTTAGCATCAATTTTTTTAATTTTCACAGGGGTAACAGGATAAAATGTATCCTAATGTTTGTTGGGCAATTTCTCTTGAGTACACCGATTCCTCATATGTGGTCATAAACTACTGTTTGGGCGCACGGCAGGGCTCAGAAGGGAAGGAGCGCCATTTGACTTTTTAAATGGAAGATATGCTGGAATATTTAGTGGTTGCCATGTCGCGTTTGGAGGGTCCCTGTGTGCCTAAACATTGGAGCTCCCCCACAAGTGACCCCATTTTGGAAACTGAACCCTCCAAGGAACTTATCTAGATGCATAGTGAGCACTTTGAACCCCCAGCTGCTTCACAAATTGATCCATAAAAAAAGTACTTTTTTTTCACAAAAATTTTCTTTTAGCCTCAGTTTTTTCATTTTCACATGGGCAACACGATAAAATGGATTCTAAAATTTGTTGGGAAATTTCTCCGGAGTACACCGATACCTCATATATGGTCATAAACCACTGTTTGGGCGCACGGCAGGGCCCAGAGGGGAAGGAGCTCCATTTGACTGTTACACCCGGTCCCCGTCCTGGCGCTGCGCCCAGGTCTGTCGCTGTTACACCTGACCCCCATCCTGGCGCTGCGTCCAGGCCTGCCACTGCTCTCCGTTCGGGGCACTCACCTCGAACCTCTCATGCTGCTGCTCAGCGTTCTGTCCTCCCTCCTGCCTCCTCCTCCTAGCACCCTGTGAGGAGAACTGTAGCTAAGGCTATTAGGGCATGCCCGCCCGCTCTCTTGCCCTCTTAAATGGGCGGCACTCATTATTCAAAAAATGCAATCAACCAATGGCAGCACACTGGCTGCTATTTCAGGCCTCTCCTCCATAGGAAGAACGCCGGAGCGACAAGTATCTATCATTGCTACATCCGGTTCTCATGCTAACCTGTCTGCGCTGCATCTGCAGTCTCTCTGCATTGTCTAATGCTCTCTGTTTCCACAGCATATCAGTATCCTGTGTTACCTGGTTATATCAGCAACTATCTGAGCCTAAGCCATCCCGTTCCGCCTACAGCCATCCGAGTCCAAGGACTGTGTGAAGGTCACTGGAACCGACTCCTTACCAACTAACCGGATCCAGGACCCAGCGCATTACGGAATGTGCTGTAACTTTTGTTATCCCTTTTGGTCCCATTGGGACAGCTGCCACATATTTGGGGTCTAACTGGAGGTAGCACCTGTGTCCTCCGGGTATTCCATTCTGTCCCTGCCTGAGGGGCTTTAATACGGGTGCCCGGGGCTCACTAGTCACACCCCCTTCGGTGCCCCCCGGACCGTGATCCCGAGGTTCCACTTAAAAAATAAAAACGAATGTGAACATCACCATCTCTGCCTCCGCTTCCATTTGTTAAAGATTGCTCCGGCCATGGAATCCGCTGGACCCCAGAGGTCTCCGACGTTGGAGTTGTGCCAAGAGGTGACCCGTTTAAGAGATCAACAGGATAAGATCACGACGCATCTACGTAACCTGTCCACCCGCATGGATTCTCTGCAGAACCCGGCTGCTCCTGATTCTCCTAGCAATACCCAGGTACCTGCTGTCATGACAAGCATGGGCCCCCGCCTGGCGGCTCCTACCTGCTTCCATGGTGATCCCACTCAGTGTCGGGGTTTTCTCAATCAGTGTACCCTACATCTTGGGGCATATGTTTGCTTCTGACCATGCCAAAGTGGGCTTCATTATGTCACATCTAGCAGGAGAGGCTCTCGCCTGGCTGAATCCATTATGGGAGAGAGGAGAGCCGTTGGTTAATGATCTTCAATCTTTCCTAGAAACTTTTCGCAGGACCTTTGATGAACCTGGCCGGGTCACTTCGACCGCTTCTGCCCTGCTTCGCTTACGCCAAGGAATCCTCACGGTGGCTCAGTATGCTGTTCAGTTCTGCACCCTTTCGTCTGAGTTATCCTGGAACAATGAGGCCTTGCTGGCTACCTTCTGGGAGGGCCTATCTGGAAAAATTAAGGATGAACTGGTGGGACGGGACAGGCCTACCATCTTGGATTACCTGATTTCCTTGGCAACCCGGATTGACCTGCGTTTTCAGGAGCGTTCCATGGAGATCAAGCGTGACAGGAAGTCCTACCACCTGGACTCTAATTCTTCCAAAATGTCTACCTCATCCTCTTCTCCCGAAGCTATGGAGGTAGATCGAGTAAGTCTGGCCAGCCGCTGCCAGGAGGCCCGTCACAAAGGCGGAAGCTGTCTCTACTGTGGTAGTTCCGAACACCTGATCTGCTCCTGTCCAAGGAAGTCGGAAAACTCCTGTGCCTAGGCTCGGTAGGAGAGGCGACCCTAGGTAGAGAACGTTCCTCTCCTTCGTTGCAGATCTCAGTCTCCGTGACCTGCGGGCAATAAAATTTTCTGGACTCTATTTGTTGGACTCCGGAACCACCGGAAGGTTTATCCAGCAAATGCTTGTGGATCGCTACCACTTACCAGTTCAGGCTCTTCCCAACCCATTGCGAGTAACCGCTGTCGATGGCCAGCCTCTGACCGAACCTGCCCTGTTCCAGACTGAGCCAGTGGAACTCCGGGTAGGTCTTATGCATTCTGAAAGAATCCGTTTTTATGTGTACCCTGGTTTTTCCCACCCCTTGCTTCTAGGTTTGCCTTGGTTTCAGAAACATGAACCAGTCCTTAATTGGAGAACAGGCGAAATTCTACGTTGGGGAGATTCCTGCTCGGACCGTTGTTTAACCCTGACTGAACCAGCTTCATCCCCCGGTCCAACCTGCTACCCTGCCTGGATTACCATCCGCATACTGGTCCTTCTTGGATGTCTTCGGGAAAAAGGAGGCTGAAAAACTTCCTCCCCACAGGTCATATGACTGTCCAATAGACCTTCTTCCTGGAACATCTCCTCCCCATGGGAGAGTTTACCCTCTTTCTCAGGCAGAGACTCAGGCTATGTCGGACTACATCCAGGAGAACTTGGCCAGAGGGTTTATCCGAAAATCATCATCACCGGCAGGAGCAGCTTCTTCTTCGTGAAGAAAAAGGACGGATCCCTGCGGCCCTTCCGCAGAGAGGAATTATTCTGTTGGAGATCGGGAATTGTTGGCTACCAAATTGGCTCTGCAGGAGTGTAGGCATCTTCTAGAAAGAGCTCTTCATCAGGTAGTCGTATACACCGATCACAAAAACCTTGCTTACCTCCAAACTGCACAAAGGCTGAATCCTCGTCAAGCCTGCTGGGCTTTGTTTTTTGCTCGTTTTAACTTTGTTGAGAAAAATGTCAAAGCAGACGCACTTTCCAGAGCCTTTCTACCTCCTGATCAAGATAAAACACAAAAATTGAGCTTGGTTTGAGTTGGAACACATGCAGCATATAAATGCATGCTCACATGGCCAAAAAGCATACAAAACCTACAAAAGACAAAATGAAAAAACCCCTGCTCTAATTAAATAAGTAAAAAACAAAAGTGCATTTAAATCATACAGAGTTCTTAGTAATACTGTATTTGATCAAACATAGCATAAAAGCCATCCTACCATCGACAAGGTGACTCTGTGGTCGGGGCGGTCCTACACTGTCTAGTATTAATAACCTTATCATGTGTCAAAGTTGACGTCTGTGTGAATAAGGGCAGACAAGGACTGGGTCCCAACCACTGGACACCAGTCAGGGGAAGCCTTTAAATACAATTTCCAGCTCAGGAGAGGGAAGCCACACTCCAGCTTGTACAGAATGCAAAAATACAAAGAAAAAACACAAAAATTGAGCTTGGTTTGAGTTGGTACACATACAGCATATAAATGCATGCTCACATGGCCAAAAAGTATACAAAACCTACAAAAGACAAAATGAAAAAAACCCTGCTATAATTAAATAAGTGAAAAGCAAAAGTGCATTTAAATCATACAGAGTTCTTAGTAATAGTGTATTTGATCAAACATAGCATAAAAGCCCTCCCACCATCGACAAGGTGACTCTGTGGTTGGGGCAGTCCTACACTGTCTAGTATTAATAACCTTATCATGTGTCAAAGTTGACGTCTGTGTGAATAAGGGCAGACAAGGACCGGGTCCCAACCACTGGACACCAGTCAGGGGAAGCCTTTAAATACAATTTCCAGCTCAGGAGAGGGAAGCCACACCCCAGCTTGTACAGAATGCAAAAATACAAAGAAAAAACACAAAAATTGAGCTTGGTTTGAGTTGGCACACATGCAGCATATAAATGCATGCTCACATGACCAAAAAGCATAGAAAACCTACAAAAGGCAAAATGAAAAAAACCCTGCTCTAATTAAATAAGTAAAAAACAAAAGTGCATTTAAATCATACAGAGTTCTTAGTAATACTGTATTTGATCACAGACATCAACTGTGACACATGATAAAGTTATTAATACTAGACAGTGTAGGACCGCCCCGACCACAGAGTCACCTTGTCGATGGTGGGACGGTTTTGATCAAATACAGCATTACTAAGAACTCTGTACAATTTAAATGCACTTTTGCTTTTTACTTATTTAATTATAGCAGGGTTTTTTTCATTTTGTCTTTTGTAGCTCCTGATCAAGAAGAAGAACTGCAGCACATCATTGAACCCTCAAGGTTAGTCACGGTCGCCTCTACTGATCTTGCCCGGCTGCCTCCCGGGAAGACTTTCGTGTCAGCTTTTGAGCGTACTCGTGTCCTTCGGTGGGGTCACTCGTCCAAGTTGGCTGGTCACAACGGCAAGAGAAAGACTCTGCAACTCATTTCCCGGTACTACTGGTGGCCTGCCATGGCTAAGGATATTCTGGAGTACATCACAGCCTGTCCTTCCTGTGCTCGCAACAAGACGGCCAAGCATCTACCCGCAGGTAGGCTTCAGCCTCTTCCAATTTCGTCTGCTACCTGGCAACAAATCACGATGGGCTTCATCACAGATCTCCAGATCTCTTCTGGTTGTTCTGTGGTGTGGGTAGTGGTGGATCGCTTCTCTAAAATGGCTCACTTCGTTCCACTACCCGGTCTTTCAACTACTCCTGAGTTGGCGGACCTGTTCATTCGGCACATCTTCTGTCTCCATGGTTTCCCTCTCCACATCGTGTCCGACAGAGGAGTCCAGTTCACCTCAAGATTCTGGAGAGCAGTTTGTAAACTGGTAAGAATTGAACTGGATTTTTCCTCAGCATACCATGCCCAGTCCAATGGACAAGTGGAGAGGACAAATCAAATCCTGGCTGGATTCCTGCATCACTTTGTCAACGCCCATCATGATGACTGGGTAGACTTACTGTCCTGGGCCGAATATTCTTACAACAATCAAGTAAGTGAATCTTCTGGAAAGTCTCCCTTTCAGATTGTCTTCGGATTGCAACCCGGAATACCTCTTCCCATCTCCGGATCATCTGGCGTTCTTGCTGCTGATACCTTCTCCAAAGATTTTTCTAAGGTCTGGAGGGATACCAAAACTGCTCTGGAGAAATCCTCCCAGAGTATGAAAAGGCATGCGGACAAGAGACGTTTGGATGCACCTATCTTTCGCCCCGGAGAAAAGGTATGGCTAAGTACATCCGGTTAAAGACGCCATCCTACAAATTGGGTCCCCGGGTTCATTGGACCATTTGAGATCTAGACACAGATCAATCCAGTCTCGTACAAGCTAAAGTTGCCCACTTCCCTACATGTGCCTAACTTCTTTCATGTTTCTCTCCTCAAACCAGTAGTTTTGAGTCCCTTCTTTAAGGATCCGGGTACCACTCCTGACGATGTCTCGGAGGATGATATTTTTGAGGTAATATATTTCCTGGCCATAAAAAAAGTAAGGGGTAAGACCTACTACTTGGTGGAC
Source organism: Dendrobates tinctorius (assembly GCF_039654945.1). Taxonomy (NCBI): domain Eukaryota; kingdom Metazoa; phylum Chordata; class Amphibia; order Anura; family Dendrobatidae; genus Dendrobates; species Dendrobates tinctorius. The sequence continues at coordinate 27,039,017 of NW_027361921.1, forward strand.
AGGAAGGGTTTTGGTCCTGAGGAGAGATCTTGGGAGCCTAGGGAGAATATCCAGGCTCCTCTTCTCCTTAAACGGTTCTACGCAGGCTTGAAGAAGAGGGGGTGTAAAGAGGGGGATACTGTTACACCCGGTCCCCATCGTGGCGCTGCGCCCAGGTCTGTCGCTGTTACACCTGGCCCCCATCCTGGCGCTGCGTCCAGGCTTGCCGCTGCTCTACATTCTGGACACTCACCTTGAGCCTCTCATGCTGCTGCTCAGCGTCTTGTCCTCCCTCCTGCCTCCTCTGTTATGAATGAGTCACCAGAGGAGGAAAAACAAAAGGCAAGCTAAGTCCAGAAAGCCAGAGAGGTTGGTAACTAGCGGATTGCAGACCCCTGATCCTATTCATAACAACTAGCAGTAGCCGTGGAGCATGCCTACGGTGGTCCTAGATGCCTCGTCACAGCCGGAGAGCTAAATAAGCCTAAAGAAAGAAAGGGGAAATCTAAACTGCCCCTGTCGTAGCTGTTTTTGTTCTGAACAAGCGTCAGCTGTCCAGATCACCAGTGAGTCCGAATTGTGAGGTTTTTCACCCTTTCTGTTGCAAGCGCTTGGAGACAAAGAGACTTCAACACACAAGCCATGGTCAAATCACTTTATCTGACGTAATGAAATACAAGACATGTTTTTATACCATTTACAACAATATGTGACTCTATGGAGCTCATTTGGCCCCCACCGTCACCTCAGGGTCGTACCTTGTTTACAATATACCCAGAACACGTTGTTGAGAACAAATATGATAACAAGTATAGTTTCCTTGAAGACAGAGACTACTAGTCTACATAAGAATAATTCTAGCAATAATAAGGCAAAAGGCAATTGAAGTCTTAAAGGCATTTAAAGGGATATAAAAGCAAACCATTAACTCTTCTATATCAATTTCCCCCTTTTGTAAATGGTATAACCTTTGCCACAGGGTCAGCTGATGTCCACAAAGGAGCTACTGTCTCATGGGTCTAGTACCCATAAGGGGGCTTCCTATCTGCTTCGCCCATCCACCCTCAATGTGGACACTCACTTTCCCCATCAGCAATGGCCACCTGGGGTCTATGATACACTACAGAAGGTTCAGCCTTAGATTCTTTTTTTACACATACATTATTCAGTAGCTTAAGTAATACATATATTAGCGCTTTTACGGCTACATAAAACAATAAGGAAAACAACAAACTTTGCATACAAGTCTATATAATGCCAAAAAAAATCCATCCTGCAAGGCCATTAACCCAATTTGCTGGATTTAGGAAAGAGAATGTGTTACCCCACCTGGAATCTCTGTTTGCACTGTGTTGTTTTAACCATTGGTCTCTAAGTTCACCTATTTTGTCTATACTGGCCCTGATCTGGAGATTGCCAGCAGGGTCGATATAATTACAACAGGTGGGACCAATTATCTGACACATTCCTCCTTCTTTTGCTGTCAGGTAATCTAGTACTATAGTATGTTGGTTAGTAACTACGATTAATTGTCTCTGTATTGTATTAGTTTCATTAAGAAACTCAAGAATCTGGAAAATCTGATCGTCCAGGTAGTCGGTAGCTTCCACTAATTTATCCCACATTTGGGTTAGGAAGGGGTATATTAGCATACTACTGAATATTTTATTTGTTATCCCCATTTCTACTAGATGCGGCCTACCATTTGGCTTATTGTCTGCAGCCCTTCTATACGAGGTGTGAATTGGAACTGCTGCAGTGTCTATTTTACTATGAGGAACTATGAAAGTGGCTGGTGTCAGTTTAGCAAGAGTGCAGACCCCTCTTATGTCCGGGCTCACCCACCTGTAGGCACGATGTCTGCAAACCAAGAATACTCAGGGAGAACACAAATGTGACCAGGGGTCTGTATACATTGATATAAACTCAAAAGTCCTGACCAACTGTAGGCTTATGGGCACACCAAGTATTATTCATTTGTTTTCCACTTACACCAGATGTACATTTACTCCTTTCTTTCCTTATTATTTTACCCGTAGATGATTTACAGCCTTCAACACCATCTTGGTACACCGTATCATTAACCTGTGTTTGATCGCGAGTGTATATGCGGAAGCAATTATTGTCCTCACCACAGGTGTCTGCTCCAGTGTGTTGAAGACTGATCTACAGTCCATCATTGGGAATAGGGTCTGAGTGAGGGATTTCAGTCCTCCTCCTGGCGACCATATTTCCGACATCTGAGTCATATTCCCGCCACCACATTTGTACCTTTAGGCTGCGTTATATTAAACTGAAACCAGGGATTAGCGGCCCATTCGACTATAGCCAATGAGGCAGATATATCATGGGGCACTCTAGATTGAGTCCAAGTCTCATTGTGTATGCAGTGTGGGGTTAATATCTCCCATGGCTCCAGAGGTAAGGCTAAGTACGGCATAGTCCTCGCAGATACAGGGCTGTGTGTACAGATCCAACAGTCCTTCGGTTTCTGTCCTTCCATGTCCTTTATAAGAAGAGCATGATGCCGAATAAGTTTGTTGTCCCAATCAGCATTTAAAAGTTTGTCCTGTGTCTCTGTAGAGTGCAGTAACCCTGTCACTGCCAGCAAGGTGATGAGGAGTACAGTCATTCTGCTGTTGACAGGACCTTCTTGCAGTGACTGGCGTGGATCCAGGTGGGCTTTCCCTCAAGTTTTACTGAAGTGGATGTGGTCAGCTGGACTTGGAAGGGGCCGTCAAATCGTGGGTCCAGGCTCCTTCTCACGTGTCTGCGTATAACCACCCAATCACCTGGATTCAGCTGATGCACATCTGCACTGGCATTAGGATCTGGAATGTATGAGAACACATGTTTATGCACCACATTAAGTCTATCCTGCAAGGCCTGGACGTAGGCTGTCATAGCAACGTGTTGCATTTGTATCACCTGTGGGAAGTACAAACCAGTCTTTGGTGCACTACCAACAGGACTTCAGAAGGAGACAAGCCTGTGTTTCTATTTGGAGTGTGTCTGACTGAAAAGAGTGCAAGAGGCAAGCACTCTACCCAGCTCTTTACTGTGTCTGCCATGGACTTTTGAATTTTCAGTTTAAGTGTCCCACTTAGTCTTTCCACTTTCCCACTACTTTGTGACCTATATGGTGTATGAAATGCTTGCTGTACACCCGGGGCCTGCATGACTTCCCTCATTTCTCCCATGAAGTGTGTACCCCTATCTGTTTTTGCGGCTTCTGGGACACCATACCTGCAGATAAGTTCTTTCATCAGTTTGTCTGCAGTCGTTTTAGTACTTGCACATTTTACCAGATAGGCTTCTGGCCAACCAGAGAAGAGATCTACACATACTAGGATATTTGCTTACACTCCTACCTTGGTAGCTGTATGTCGTCAATCTGCAGTCTCTGAAATGGGTAGAGAGGCCTAGATGTCGCTTTCTTAGGGACTTTTACTGTTTAACCTGGGTTGTGCTGTGCACAGATGAGGCATGATTGTACAAGTTTCGCGCTGCGTATCTGAAACCAAGAGCGATCCAGAAGGCATCTACCATGGCACACATGTGACTTTTTGAGGTGTGAGTGGGGCCATGTGCTGCTTGCGCCATTATTGGGAACAGGGACTTTGGTGGGCACATTTTATCCTTATTCTCCCATACTCCATTTGAGTTCAGCTCAGCTCCCAGTCTCCCCCAGTGTACCTTCTCTGTTTGGGCAGCCTTTTACCGGAGGGATTTCAGGACATCTAGACCCAATGTGGCTGGAATACGCTGACTCCCCACCACCGTCCACTGCTCTCTCTAGGCCGCCTTGTGCTATTTTAGCAGCCTCGTTCGCCCTTCTATTGCCCTCTACCTCCACGGAGTCACCTTTGTGTGTGCTTTTACCTTGACAATGCCAACCTGGACTGGTAACATCAATGCCTCCATCAATTGTTTCACCAGCTCTGCATTTTTAATGGGCTTCGAATCTGTGAAAATATTAGCGACTTTACCTGCAGTGGCTCTACACGCCTCAGTGAGTGCCTTCAACTCTGCCTCCTGCGCCGACATGTGAGGAGAGAGTGGTTCCACTCGGATTACCTCATGTGAGGATACTACTGCATATCCAGTGTAGAATCGTCCATCCTGGTGGTACCTGGGGCCATCTACAAAAAAGAAACTCAAAGTCTGCATTAGGAACAGGTTTTTCATGAACGTGTGCAAACCCAACTGTCTCCAGACTCATCAGTTCTATGCAGACATGTTCATGTGTCATGTCAAAGTATCCTTCCTCACTCACTAATACGGTCACCAATTCCCCTTTTTCTGAATTCACAGGCAGGAGGGTGGCTGGATTCAGAACGTTACATCTTTTGAGGGTGACATACTCAGGAATTAGTAGAGCACACTCAAGTCGGAGCTGTCTGGCCATAGACAGATGTTTTGGTTGAACTTGTACGAGTATGGCATGGATGTCATGTGGGGAATAGTTTGTCAAAAGAAACGTCAGTGTGATCTCACATGCCTTTCCTAGTAGTAGTGCAGCTGCTCCTACCGCACAGACACAATCAATTTTGTGTGAGGCCCCGGGTCTGATGACAAGCAGTCATAAAGTGGTTGGAATATTTGTGAAGCGGACCTTATCCAAGGCCTACTGTAGGTCACTAAACCTAGGAAAGTGCATAGATTCTGATGTGACCTGGGTAGAGGGAGATCTTGAATTGCCTGTTTCCTGTCAGGTGTCTGGTACCTTCGGCAATATAATGTCCCAACAAATGTCACCTTTTGTTTGTAATACTGTAATTTGTCACATGAGACCTTGCAACCCTTAGGGTCATCCACGTACTGTAATAGTAAAATCAGCAGATGAGGTGATTGCCACTACTCAAGGATCCCTGCCATTGCTGCTGAATAGATGGCAGGGGATTTCTTTCCCCCTTTGTGGGAGGACTGTCCAACAATATTGTTTACCTTTATGAGTAAAGGAAAATGATACTGACAGTCAGGGTGCAGGGGTACAGAGAAAAATGCACCTGCTAAATCAATGACTGTGAAACATTTTGACATTACTGGGATCTGTGACAGTATTGTGTGTGTGTTAGGGACGATTGAGGTCACACTCACTGTATCATCATTAATAGCCCTTAAGTCATGAACCTTTCTGTAAGTGTCAGCAAACCCTTGAGTCCTTTTTTTTCCTAATGGGATACAAAGTGGTGTCGCAGGGGGAAGATCTTTGCAGTCCAGGGGGGGTTTCTTTGCACCAGAACCCCTGCCTTAACATACTCTCTAATATCTCTGCTCGGGGCAATTGATTTGGCTAGGCTCAAGGGGTATTGCTTTAAATTTAAACAAGGAGGAGTGGTTCCTTCTTTCATTTTAATCATGACAGGGGGAATGGGCAGCCGACCCACATCAGTTTTCCCCTTGCCCAAACAGTGTTTGGCACCTGTCCCATTTCCTCATCCTCAGGCATTTTGGTGTCAGGTGTTAGTTTCACCGCTTTTGTCATATACACCATTGCCGCAATCTTACACAAATGTTTATCTGAGAGGGGACTTGTGACTGTAATACCCTCAGGAGAGTACTGTATGATGGCCGGGATCGCACTCAGCACATCTGCTCCCAGTAATTTCATAGGGGTATTGTCACTAATAGAGTTGAGCAAAACGGGTCGAAAAATTTCAAAAGTCGCCGACTTTTGGCAAAGTCGGGTTTCATGAAACGAAACCCGACCCTAGGATGAGGTCGGCCACGAGGTCGGTGACTTACGCGCCAAAGTCGCGTTTCAAAAGTTTGTTTTGCGCTCTTTTTCAGCCAATCAGGATCCACGGACACAGTGGGCAACGTGATGACATAGGCAGGGGTCACCACCATCTTTCAGAAGGGCATGCAAGTGATTGGCTTGCTTTGGTGGGCGTCACAGGGGTTATAAAAGGGCGTGCACGCCGACCGCCATCTTACTTCTGCCGATCTTAGCATAGGGAGAGGTTGCTGCTGCTGATTCTGTAGGGAGAGCGTTAGGCAGGGAAGAAGAAAAAAAAACTGCTTTTGCTGCTAGTGATTTTGCCTGTACAACACACCAGTCACTGTGTGTGCAGTGCAAGGGGAGGCTATATTGTGGTGGATCAGCGGTGTTGGTTGTTAGGCTGCCTTCTAAGGCTTCCTGACAGCTGCATTGCTGTTTACCCACTGCTCTGCAAACTGCTTTTTTAAAAGCAATCCCAATTTTTTTTTTTGTCCTGCTGAGGTACTGAGCGTGCATTTTTTCACACCATACAGCGGTGTACGCTCCTCACACAGTACCGTGTAGCGGCTGTTGTCACAGCCACAGTGAAGCTATCTGTGTGTCACTCTGTGAGAATAAGTCGAGGACATGTTCCGTTCTTACAGACCTGCACCTACTAGTTTTGTCTAGCTTTCAAACAGATAAATATATTTGCTGTTTGATCACATTCAAAACTATAGAGAGACAGCGTGTGTCAGTCCGTATACTTAAAAAACACGGAGCTTGACAATTTTACGTACACCGGACAGCTGTGTACGTGCACGCTCCTCTCAGTACCGTGTAACGGCTGTTATCACGGCCACAGTGAAGCTATCTGTGTGTCACTGTGGAAGGATAAGTGGAGGACTTGTTCCGTTCTTACAGACCTACACTCTAGGGAGATTCCTATTCTGCCCAATTCTACATACACCTTGTAGTTTGTGATACACTAGCCAATTTCTGCCTGTGACATAGCGCTCTGATATTCAGTGGGCCTCACACAATCCAAAAGTGTCCAGTGTCCACTAGTGTGTGCAGAAATTCAAAATCTCCCTTATCCTGTAGTCACTTTTTTCACACCTGTGCCATCGAGCCTGTGACATAGCGCTCTGATATTCAGTGGGCCTCACACAATCCAAAAGTGTCCAGTGTCCACTAGTGTGTGCAGAAATTCAAAATCTCCCTTATCCTGTAGTCACTTTTTTCACACCTGTGCCATCGAGCCTGTGACATAGCGCTCTGATATTCAGTGGGCCTCACACAATCCAAAAGTGTCCAGTGTCCACTAGTGTGTGCAGAAATTCAAAATCTCTGTGATCCTGTAGTCACTTTTTTCACACCTGTGCCATCGAGCCTGTGACATAGCACTCTGATATTCAGTGGGCCTCACACAATCCAAAAGTGTCCAGTGTCCACTAGTGTGTGCAGAAATTCAAAATCTCCCTTATCCTGTAGTCACTTTTTTCACACCTGTGCCATCGAGCCTGTGACATAGCGCTCTGATATTCAGTGGGCCTCACACAATCCATAAGTGTCCAGTGTCCACAAGTGTGTGCAGAAATTCAAAATCTCTGTGATCCTGTAGTCATTTTTTTCACACCTGTGCCATCGAGCCTGTGACATAGCGCTCTGATATTCAGTGGGCCTCACACAATCCAAAAGTGTCCAGTGTCCACTAGTGTGTGCAGAAATTCAAAATCTCCCTTATCCTGTAGTCACTTTTTTCACACCTGTGCCATCGAGCCTGTGACATAGCGCTCTGATATTCAGTGGGCCTCACACAATCCAAAAGTGTCCAGTGTCCACTAGTGTGTGCAGAAATTCAAAATCTCCCTTATCCTGTAGTCACTTTTTTCACACCTGTGCCATTGAGCCTGTGACATAGCGCTGATATTCAGTGGGCCTCACACAAACCAAAAGTGTCCAGTGTCCACTAGTGTGTGCAGAAATTCAAAATCTCCCTTATCCTGTAGTCACTTTTTTCACACCTGTGCCATCGAGCCTGTGACATAGCGCTGTGATATTCAGTGGGCCTCACACAATCCATAAGTGTCCGGTGTCCACAAGTGTGTGCAGAAATTCAAAATCTCCCCTGTCCTATAGACACCTTGTACCTTGTTTTACATTACTATATAGTTTGTTGGATTTTGTATACATTTCATCAAAAAATGAGGAAGGCTGGTGGAAGAGGCCGTGGAATTGGGCGGGGGTTGGCAGCTGGTAATGATGGTGTTGGTGGTGGATCTGATGGTAGTGGCAAGAGCAAAATAGGACCGAATGCAGGAGGTGTTGAGCCTGCGTCATCGTCTGGCTCCATAAGGCTTCGAAGGCTTAGTTTTCTAGGAGTTGGCAAACCGCTTTTAAAGCCAGAGCATCAGGAAAAAGTTTTGTCTTACATTGCTGACTCAGCCTCCAGCTCTATCGCCTCCTCTTCTGAAGTTGTAAAAAGTAAAAGCACTGAGTCGTCATTGGAGGCTCATGTTCATGAACCACACCTTTCCTTGTGTCCTTCACCCCAACCAAGATTGAAGGATGACGCAGGCCATACTACTGATTACTCCATGGAGCTGTTTTCACATACCATGCCTGGATTATCAAGTGAAATGGTGAATTACCCAGGCCAAGATGAATCTGACATGGAGTGCACTGATGCACAGCCGCTGATAGATGATTCTGCTGGTACATTCACTCAGAGCACTACATTGTCATCGCAGTGTACAGAGCCAGATTCTGACCCTGATGAGACTCAGGTGCCCCTTCCCGCACACTATACCACCATACACGGTGACACAGAGGAAGGTGCACATGACATTGAAGAGGAGGTGATGGATGACCCAGTTGTTGACCCAGATTGGCATCCATTGGGGGAAGAGGGTGCTGCTTCCAATAGCTCAGATGAGGAGGAGCATCCACAGCAGACATCGACATCGCAACAGCTGTTATCTGGCAGGCCCGGAGCACTCCAAAGACAGGTTCCAAAAATCAAAAGAGTTGCTGGACAGCTTGTCCAGAGGGTCAAAAGATCACAGCGTGCTAGGCCGCAAAATGTCTGCCAAAGTAGGAAGAGTGCAGTGTGGCACTTTTTTGAACAAAATCCTCATGATCAGGCCAAGGTTATCTGTAAGAAGTGCGCAAAGACCTTTAGCCGAGGGAAAAATCTGAAAAATTTGAATACCAGTTGCATGCTTAGACATTTAACCACCATGCACTTGCAAGCGTGGACACAACACCAAACCTCAAGTGCCACATGTGCAACTGATCACAAAGAAGGTAGTCAGCAACGCTACATTGTTTCCCCCACTGTAAGCCCACCGGTTAGCACAGCAGCAAATGTTGAGGTGTCGTTGCAAGGCCACAGCAGTCAGGGAATCCCACTGTTATATCAACGAAATACTGAATCTAGGCCATCAGAAAGAACACCAACTCCATTACCATCATCAACCCTTTCTGAGTCAGCCCTGTCCACCGCTACTTCCACCATATGCAGCTCTCAAGTCCAGCTCACCCTCCCAGACACTGAGTAGGTCAAGAAAGTACTCAGTCTCTCATCCGCGTACACTGGGTTTGAATGCCCACATTGCCAAACTAGTCTCGTTTGAGATGATGCCATATCGGTTGGTGGAAAGCGCAGCTTTCCGCGAACTCATGGCCTATGCAGTACCACGCTATGACCTACCCAGTCGCCACTTCTTCTCTCACAAAGCCATCCCAGCCCTCCACCATCATGTAAAAGACCGCATTGTCCATGCACTCAAGAAGTCAGTGAGTGGAAAGGTGCACCTCACAACTGATGCATGGTCCAGTCGGCATGACCAGGGCCGTTACGTGTCCATCACTGCGCACTGGGTTAATGTGGTGGATGCAGGGTCCACAGGGGACAGCGGTGGTGGGACAGTGCTGCCTAGCCCACGGTACAGGAAACAGTTGGCTGCAGGCGTTCGACCCTCCTCCTCCTCCTCCAGAAGTGAAAGCTCGTCCACAGAGCGCAGTCGTACGAGCACTCCATCTGCAGCTGCCACTGTTGCACACGAGGTGTCCCCCTATCGAGCAGCTAGTGGAAAGCGTCAGCAGACGATGTTGCAGATGATGTGTTTGGGCGACAGACACACCGCCGAGGTGCTGGCCGAGTACTTGAAGCGACAAACTGAGTCATGGCTGGGCAGTGTACATCTTGAGGCAGGCAAGGTAGTTAGTGATAACGGCCGTAATTTTGTGGCAGCCATAGCCCTTTCAAAACTCAGCCACATACCTTGCTTGGCTCACACCTTGAACCTGGTGGTGCAGTGCTTCCTCAAAAATTATCCGGAGTTAACAGCCCTGCTCCAGAAGGTGCGAAGACCGTGCGCGCACATCCGCCGGTCGCCTGTACACTCCGTTCGTATGCAGAAGCTGCAGCGATTGCTCCACCTTCCCAACCACCGCCTCATTATCGACATTGCAACAAGGTGGAACTTCACCCTGCACATGGTGGAGCGGCTGTGCGAGCAGAGGCAGGCCATAATGCATTTGTGGGAGGATACATGGCCAGGCACTTTGAGAGCAGACATGGAGTTGACAGGTGTGCAGTGGTCAAAGCTGAAAGACCTCTGTAAAGTCCTTCAGTGTTTTGAGGAATGCACACGGCTGGTAAGCGCAGACGACGCCACCCTAAGCATGAGCATCCCACTTATGCGTCTGCTCATGCAAACTTTGATGCACCTTAAGGAGCAGGCGTCTGCAGCCAATGTTGATGAGGAAGAGGAGGAGGGAATCCTTGATGACATTCAGCCATTGTCTGCTCAGGGACCTCTCCTGGACGAGGTGGAGGAAGAAGAGGAGGAGGAGGATGATGATGGGGATGATTACTTAGGGGAGGAGGATGCATCTCATGGGGCAAGTGAAAATGTTGGCGTGGCAAGGTCTGGTACAGGGTTTGTGCGTGACTGGAGGGATGTGGATTTGCCAGAAAGTGCTCCTCCAACCAGCACTCGCAGTGCATCATTGACACCGGGAACATTGGCCCACATGTCAGATTATGCCTTGCAGATCCTAAAAAGGGACCCCCGCATTGCCAAAATGATGAACGATGACGACTACTGGTTGGCCAGCATCCTGGATCCACGCTATAAAGGCAAATTACAAAACATCATGCCACAGGAGAACCTTGACCTAATATTGGCTAATAAACAAGCAACTCTGGTAAATCGGTTGCTTGAGGCATTCCCAGCACACAGCAGCGGTGATGGTTCTCACACAAGCCATACGGGCCGGGGGCAGCTTGGCAGAGGTGTTCATGGTGCACACAGCAGAAGTGGAATTGGAGACAGGGGTTTCATGACAATGTTGTGGACTGATTTTTCAAGTACCGCTCACACAACTGGTAATACTGCATCGATGGAAAGTGACAGGAGACAGCAGTTGTCAACTATGGTTACAAACTACTTTTCCTCCCATATCGATGTTCTCCCGCACAGGTCATTCCCCTTTGACTATTGGGCCGCTAAACTGGACACCTGGCCTGAATTGGCACAATATGCCTTACAGGAGCTCGCTTGCCCAGCTGCAAGTGTGCTATCGGAAAGAGTCTTCAGTGCAGCTGGATCAATCCTGACAGAAAAAAGGACACGTCTGTCAACCCAAAATGTGGATGATCTAACCTTCATTAAAATGAACCATGCATGGGTTTCCAAGGATTTTGTCCCACCTTCCCCTGGTGACACATAGGGTGACAGAAAAATGGCTTGCTTTGGTCCACCTCTTCCTGGGACTTGACCTATTTCGCCTTTTGCATCAGCTGAATGTCCCACATCAACATTTGCCACTTTCTAAAACTCCCTAACTGTGCTGCCTCCCCCCCCATGGCAGGGGTCACCACCTAGCACACGACGCCGTGCGAGTGCCGTTGCCCTGGACAGGTGGGTAGGCCGACTCTTGGGCGCGGGCACTGGCACAGGGTCCCTCATAGTGCAATCAAGTGTCTCTGACGGTGGTGGTGCACACCCGCCGTCAGACACACCGCCGTACTATGAGGGGCCCAGTGCCAGTACCGACGCCCACGAGTGGGCCCCCCTTGCTTGGGCAGGGCCCCAGCATTTGCAATCTTTACCTCTCCCTGCTCCTCCGCTGTGTAGTCTGGGCCGTCAAATCCATACTGTGCCTGACACTGTCTGAGCCTGCCTCCTGATGTATAGACATATATTTTGAATGTGTACGCTATCCATACATGTTATCCGGGGATACGGTACCCTTTCTCACCTTTGTGCAATCACGTGCAATCCATACTGGGCCTAACACCGTCTGAGACTGCCTCCTGATGTATAGACATATATTTTGAATGTGTACGCTATCCATACATGTTATCCGGGGATACGGTACCCTTTCTCACCTTTGTGCTATCACGTGCAAGCCATACTGGGCCTAACACCGTCTGAGCCTGCCTCCTGATGTATTGACATATATTTTGAATGTGTACGCTATCCATACATGTTATCCGGGGATACGGTACCCTTTCTCACCTTTGTGCAATCACGTGTAATCCATACTGGGCGTGAGAACGGCTGGCGAGCTGTTAAGCAAGCTACAGCACCTGTGGTTTGCACACGTAAGTTTTTCATTTTTTCAGGAATGATGGTTAGGCCTAATTCCGGAACTGCAGTTGACCTGCACTTACTGGGAAATCATCGTTCGCGGGTAATAATTGTAATCAGTGATCCCCATCACTATCGTTGTTCAGCGGGTTATCTGCACCTGTAAGCGACAAATGCTGGCCTTTTCAGTGTAGTGCACATGCAGCCACGGACATGTAAGGGCATGACACACCAGTTATTAGCCAATCTCATGTGCCAGAGCCTCACGTGTCCCTCTAGTAAGCCGGACTCGGACCGCGGGGCATGACGGAGTCTCGTTTGTTAACGGAATTAAGCTTGCAATGTGTACATCTTTTCTGTAGCTGGCATGGTTGAGGTTTCCCAGGTGGAGTCGAATTTAACCGTAGGCTCCACTCCTGGTGGTGCCCTTCTGGACATTCCTTTAAGGTTCAGCTTTGCAACCATACTGCCCACGTAAAACAAACACTTTGCCTTCATGAACGCTGTTTGGAGGGTCGTGACTCGTGGGAATAACGCCGCCCAATCAGTTAACCTTCTAGAGAGATCCTTCGTTGCTCCCAAGCATGACATCACACTCCCTAGGAGGAAGGTAATGCCACTGTGGCAACCATACTCCTGGGGGCGACACAAGTGCACTGATGCCCAGCCACTGCTTGATGAATCTGCTGGTACATTGACCCAGACCACTACATTCCCCTCGCATGCTACATGACCTGAATCTGACCCTGATGAAACTCAGGTTACCCTTCCCATATACAGTTCCATCTTACACGGTGACAAAGAGGAAGCTGCAGATGAAAGTGCAGGTTCGGCCCACCCGCCATCAGACACACCACCGTACTATCAGGGGCCCTGTGCCAGTGCCGTCGCCAACGAGTGGGCCCCCCCTGCTTGCTCAGGATCACAGCACTTGCAAGGTTGAAATACTGTGCAGTGAGATGGAAGATGGGGACGATGAGGAGTCCAGACTATTACAGGGATTCCCTAGCGAGGAGACTTATTTGATTGTTTTCAATGTTGGGACAGCAATTTTTGGGGAGCACTATACTCTGGAGAATGATAGATGGGGCCCACCATACACTGGAACATTCCAAAGGTGGACATCAGACACTGGAGCAGCATTTACAGGGCCCATTATACACTAGAGCATTAGAAATGGGGCCCATTATGTTTGGAGCATTATCTGGGCCCATAAGACAGTGGAGCTTCATCCATGGGGACCAACATATACTGTAGCATTATGTGGAGCTCATCATATACTGTTTCAAACATTATATGGGACCAATGATTCTGTATGGAGAAATAGATGGGCCTCGTCATGAGATGTAAAAAGTGAAGTATTTTTCATTGTACTATACCGCTATTTCTCTGCCGTATCGGAGCATGATGAGTTGTGGTATGTGTTAAATGGGCGCTCTTTCGCCCAGGGCACATGAAAACCTCGAGCCAGCCCTACACCCCCACAACTTTAGCCAAATAACCCCCATTTTTCAGTGCGTAACTTGTATTATGAAGTTAATTAAGGTTGACAAGCTTAAGTAAGAAGAATTGATGCTTCTGGCATTCAAATGGGCACTGTAGGTGTGTTTCCTGTCCTCCTCTCACTGCCGACTTTTATTCCCCATTGACTTACATTGGGTTTCGTGCTTCGGGACGACCCCGACTTTTCCCTATAATCGGCCGATCTTGCTCGACCCGACTTTTGGAAAAGTCGGGTTTCACGAAACGAAACTCGACCCTAAAAAAACAAAAGTCGCTCAACTCTAGTCACTAATAATAAGTTTTGTAAGTACCACAATTCCAGCACCTCACTGTTTCTAGGTCCTTAGGTCTCTTATTACGTCTCCACTTTTTTCCTTGTGCTCCAGCATACATGACAGGTCGTCTTATTGTCCTTGTCTGCTCAATTTCTTTAGCTACCTTAAGGAGGTCTTTCGGATCTACATATCTCCATTCAGGTCTGGCAGTCTGTACTGCGTCTCGTAAGTCTTTGTTCATACCGTCAATGAATGCATTCACCAGTATTCTAACATCAAGTGGGTTTATGCAAATGTACCCATGTCTGCCCATTTCAGCTGTATCTGTCCAAAGTACATCTCTACACTCTCTCCTTTTTGCTGTGTCACGTCAGTCAGGAGAACGGACTGCTCTGATTGTTTCACTATAGCCCATTGTTCTCTGTCTTTTACAATTTGCATAGCTGTCTTGGACCCCATTGGGGGCACCGACTGTACACAGAAAAAGTTGCCATGGCTTCAACCTTTTTCTACCGACAGCTCACCTTTATTCTGAAATGCCCCTCTAGTGTGCCTAACCATATCTACGGGCGGCCACAAGTAGCAAGTCAGAGCGAGCCTGCCAAGGTGTAGCGGGAAGGCACGTTGGGCGCCAAAAACTGTCGTAGCTGCTTTTGTTCTGACCAAGCATCAGCTGTCCAGATCACCAGTGAGTCCGAATTGTGAGGTTTTTCGCCCTTTCTGTTGCAAGCGCTTGGAGACAAAGAGACTTCAACACACAAGCCGTGGTCAAATCACTTTATCTGAAGTAATGAAATACAAGACATGTTTTTATACCATTTACAACAATATGTGACTCTATGGAGCTCATTTGGCCCCCACCGTCACCTCAGGGTCGTACCTTGTTTACAATATACCCAGAACACGTTGTTGAGAACAAATATGATAACAAGTATAGTTTCCTTGAAGACAGAGACTACTAGTCTACATAAGAATAATTCTAGCAATAATAAGGCAAAAGGCAATTGAAGTCTTAAAGGCATTTAAAGGGATATAAAAGCAAACCAATAACTCTTCTATATAACCCCAGAGCAGACACCAAAGCAATAGACAGCCACCAACATGTGTTGACGGTGAAAAAAGATGAAAACACAAACACAGACAGAAAGACAGGCAGAGCAAACGATGGGGCCCAACTAACTAGATAGGTCAGGATAGAAAAGATGCTGGCTGCAATCCGCAAAAACTCTACCAAAAATGTTCCAACACGTCTGATAGGAAAAACGGCCCTGAAGTCACTAGACTTCAAAATCCCTATATCAGCACTCCGATATTTTCTGAGGACAGAGCAAAAGAAATTAAACCGATCAGGGACAAAAATGGAAATTCAGCACAGCCCCAGCCGGGACTGGCTGAACACAAAACTAAGTAAATCAGACAAAATCTCATGGAACAATAGCAGATCAAAACTTAGCTTTAGAAGACAGGAACAGAACTGGAGGCCAGACCTCAGAGCAGGAGAAATCACCAGCAACCCTACAGGGCGTCGGCTGCCTTATATCCACTCAGAAACTCCTGATGTCCAATCACAGTCCTCTTCCTCAGGTGGCCGGTTTCTGCCATTTAGATCAGCTTCATTATCTCCCTTCACCAACAGAGGGAGTCCAGATAGAGAACTCACTACTCCTCTGTCAGCACAGCCAGCTCCATAACCCTCACCAGAAGCCAGAGGCAAACCCGAAAATGAGCTCACAACAGTACCCCCCCTTGAGGAGGGGGTCAACGAACCTTCATCCACGCCACCGGGCCGATCAGGATGGGCCCGATGAAAAGCACGAACCAATCTATCGGCATGAATATCAGAGGCAGAGCCCCAAGAATTGCCCTCCTGGCCATAGCCCTTCCACTTGACCAAATACTGGAGTCTCCGTCTAACCAGACGAGAATCCAGTATTTTCTCTACTTCATATTCCACATTACCTTTAACCAATACAGGGTCAGAGGGTGCTGCCATAGGAACTACTGACTCAACATATCTCTTCAACAGCGACTTATGGATCTTAAACGTAACAGGAAGAGCCAATCGAAAAGAAACCGGATTAAGAATCTCCAAAATCTTGTAAGGTCCAATAAATCTTGGCTTGAACTTTGGAGAAGCCACCTTCATAGAGATATTCTTTGATGACAACCAAACCATATTACCCACTTTAAACCGGGGACCAATGGTCCTACGCCGGTTAGAAAACCGCTGGGCCTTTTCCTGGGAGAGAGACAACTTATCCACTACTTGGTCCCAAATCTGCTGCATTCTCTCTACCACAGTGTCAACACCTGGGCAGGCTGAAGATACCACTTGCCCTGAAGAAAATCGAGGATGAAACCCAAAGTTACAGAAAAAGGGAGACATCAAGGTGGCAGAACTAGCTCTATTATTTAAAGCGAATTCGGCCAAGGGCAAAAATGAAACCCAATCATCCTGATCAGCAGATATAAAACATCTCAAATAGGACTCCAAAGTCTGGTTTGTTCTCTCTGTCTGCCCATTGGTCTGAGGGTGAAACGCGGAGGAGAAGGACAACTGAATTCCCAGCTTGGAACAAAAGGCTTTCCAGAATCTGGAAACAAACTGAACCCCTCTGTCAGATACAATGTTCTCAGGAATCCCATGCAACCGAACCACCTGTTGCAAAAACAAGGGTACCAACTCTGAGGAAGATCGCAACTTTGGGAGTGGTACAAGATGGAACATCTTAGAGAATCTATCACAAATCACACAGATAACAGTCATTCTCTGAGAGACAGGAAGATCAGAAATAAAATCCATTGAAATATGGGTCCATGGCCTCTTAGGCACCGGCAAGGGCATCAACAACCCACTAGAGCGAGAACAGGGTTTAGACCGGGAACAAGTCCCACAGGACTGCACAAAATTCCTGACATCACGAGATAAGGCAGGCCACCAAAAAGATCGACTCACCAAATCTCTGGTACCAAAAATACCTGGATGACGAGCCAATGCGGAGCAATGAACTTCAGACATCACTCTCTTCCTCCACTGGTCAGGAACATACAATTTTCCCATAGGACAACGCTCAGGTTTGTCCTCCTGGAATTCTTCCAGAGCACGTCTCAAATCGGGCGAGATGGCAGAAAGAACTACCCCCTCACCTAGGATGGTAGTAGGCTTGGTCACAATAGGAGAATCAGCAAAGAAACTCCTAGAAAGGGCGTCTGCCTTAACATTCTTAGTGCCTGGAAGAAAGGAGACCACAAAATCAAACAAGGCCCATCTAGCCTGTCTAGGATTCAAGCGCTTGGCCGACTCAAGGTATATCAAATTCTTGTGGTCAGTGAGGACCACAACTTGATGTCTAGCTCCCTCCAACCAATGTCTCCACTCCTCAAATGCCCATTTCATGGCTAACAATTCCCGATTCCCCACATCATAGTTGCGTTCAGATGGGGAGAACTTTCGGGAAAAGAAGGCACAGGGATTCATTTTAGACGTCACCGGATCTTTTTGGGACAAAACAGCTCCTGCACCAATCTCTGAAGCATCTACCTCCACCTGAATAGGAAGTGAGACATCAGGTTGCCGCAAAACCGGAGCAGAAGTGAACCTCCGCTTCAGCTCCTAAAGGCCGAAACAGCCTCTGAAGACCAATTCAGCACATCAGCACCCTTCTTAGTTAAATCAGTCAGTGGTTTAGCAATACCAGAAAAATTAGCTATAAATTTACGATAGAAATTAGCAAAACCCAAAAACTTCTGAAGAGCCTTCAAAGAAGTGGGTTGAACCCAAGCATAAATGGCCTGTACCTTGGCCGGGTCCATTTCAATAGTTGACAGAGACAAAATAAATCCCAAAAATGAAATCCTCTGTACACCAAAAAGGCACTTCGATCCCTTAACATTCAAGGAATTCTCCCTCAAAATCTGGAACACATTCCGAACATGTTCCCCATGAGAATCCCAATCCCTGGAAAAGATCAAAATATCATCCAGATAGATGATCAAAAACTTATCCACAAAGTCCCGGAAAATATCATTCATGAATGATTGGAAGACAGAAGAGGCATTAGTGAGCCCAAAAGGCATCACCAGGTACTTAAAATATCCCTCCAGGGTATTAAAGGCCATCTTCCATTCATCCCCATGCTTGATGCGAATAAGATTATACGCCCCCCTGAGGTCAAGCTTAGTAAACCAGCAAGCACCTTTAACTCTGGCGAAATCAGGGGTAACGGATACTGATATTTAATCGTAATCTTGTTGAGGGAACGATAGTCAATACAAGGCCTTAATAAACCATCTTTCTTGGCCACAAAAAAAACCCCAGCACCTAAGGGCGAAGAGGATGGTCTAATATGACCCTTCTCCAACGACTCCTTAATATAAGATCGCATAGCCTCGTGTTCGGGTACAGATAAATTGAAAAGTCGACCCTTGGGAAATTTACACCCAGGTCTCAACTCAATTGCACAGACATAACTCCTATGAGGAGGCAAAGATGCAGACTTGCTCTCACTGAATACATCATAAAAATCAGCCAAATAGTCAGGAACATCATGCGACTGGGGAGAGGTGGAGAAAACAGGAGTGTCGCCAAGAGCACACCGACATCCCCAACTCACCACAGACACAGATTTCCAATCCAAAACCGGATTATGGATTTGCAACAAGGGAAAACCCAGAACAATGGTATCATGTAAATTATGCAACACCAAAAATCTGCAATTTTCTTGGTGGTCTGAGGCGACCCGCATTATCACCTGGGTCCAAACTGAGATTTATTCTTCGCCAAAGGAGTAGCATCAATACCCCTCAAAGGAATAGGCGTCCGCAGAGGTGTCATAGGAAAACCACAACGTTTAGCAAAATCCAAGTCCATCAGGTTCAGAGCTGCTCCTGAATCCACAAAAGCCTTAGCGGAAAATGTGGACAGGGACCAGATCAGAGTAATTGCCTAAAGAAACTTAGGTTGGACACCACCTACAGCAAATGTGTGTGCAAAACATTTCTCTCGTTTAGGGCAGACAGAAATAATATGAAAGGCATCTCCACAGAAAAAACACAGCTTATTACGCCTTCTAAACTCCTGACGTTGCGCCCTAGACAAAACTCTATCACATTGCATAGGTTCAAACATTTGTTCAACAGCTGGCAGCATTTCTCGTGTAATTTTACGTTCACGTAAACGCCGATCAATCTGAATGGCTAATGACATATAATCGTCAAGACCAGAGGGAACAGGAAATCCCACCATAGTATCTTTTACGGTTTCTGACAAACCCTTCCGAAAGAGAGCTGCCAAGGCACCATCATTCCAAGTAGTAAGGACCGCCCACTTTCGGAATTTTTGACAGTACAACTCTGCAGAATCCTGACCCTGGCTTAATGCAAACAGGGCTTTTTCAGCTTGATCAATAGCATTAGGTTCATCATACAACAACCCCAAGGCTTGAAAAAATGCGTCCACATTAGCTAGAATAGGATCATCAGGTGTCAAAGAAAACGCCCAATCCTGGGGATCGCCGCGTAGCAAAGAGATGACAATTTTAACTTGCTGCGCAGAGCTCCCCAATGAGTTAGGCTTCAAAGCAAGAAATAATTTACAATTATTCTTAAAATTCAAACATTTAGACCGATCCCGAAAAAACACATCAGGAGTAGGAATCTTTGGTTCAGCAGCATGTGAATGAGCAAGATAGGCGGAAATTCCCCGCACTTCAGCAGTGAGTTGCTCCACACGATCAGACAATTGCCTAATCTCCATTAAGAAAAAATTCCTCCTATGGCCCCAGAGAAAGAGGAAAAAATATACATAAAAAAAAAAATTCTGACACTTTTTTTTTTTTTTTTACAATTTTTTCCTGCTATTGAGTACCCTGGAATCTGCGGTATGGCTGGTGATTCTGTTATGAATGAGTCACCGGAGGAGGAAAAAACAAAAAGGCAAGCTAAGTCCAGAAAACAGGAGAGGTTGGTAACTAGCGGAGTGCATACCCCTGATCCTATTCACAACAACTAGCAGTAGCCGTGGAGCGTGCCTACGGTGGTCCTAGACGCCTCGTCACAGCCGGAGAGCTAAATAAGCCTAAAGAAAGAAAGGGGAAATCTAAACTGTCCCAGAGCAGACACCAAAGTAATAGACAGCCCCCAACATGTATTGACGGTGAAAAAAGATGAAACCACAGACAGAAAGACAGGCAGAGCAAACGATGAAGCCCAACTAACTAGATAGGACAGGACAGAAAAGATGCTGGCTGCAATCTGCAAAAACTCTACCAAAAATGTCCCAACACGTCTGATAGGAAAAACGGCCCTGAAGTCACTAGACTTCAAAATCCCTATATCAGCACTCCAATATTTTCTGAGGACAGAGCAAAAGAAATTAAACCGATCAGGGACAAAAATGGAAATTCAGCACAGCCCCAGCCGGGACTGGCTGAACTCAAAACTAAGTAAATCAGACAAAATCTCATAGAACAATAGCAGAGCAAAACTTAGCTTTAGAAGACAGGAACTGAACTGGAGGCCTGACCTCAGAGCAGGAAAAATCACCAGCAACCCTACAGGGCGTCAGCTGCCTTATATCCACTCAGAAACTCCTGATGTCCAATCACAGTCCTCTTCCTCAGGTGGCCGGTTTCTGCCATTTAGATCAGCTTCATTACCTCCCTTCACCAACAGAGGGAGTCCAGATAGAGAACGCACTACTCCTCTGTCAGCACAGCCAGCTCCATAACCCTCACCAGAAGCCACAGGCCAACCCAAAAATGAGCTCACAACACTCCTCCTCCTGGCGTCCTGTGAAGAGATCTGTAGCTAAGGCTATTAGGGCATGCACGCCCGCTCTCTTGCCTTCTTAAAGGGGCGGCGCGCATTATTCAAGAAATGCAATCAACCAATGGCAGCGCACTGGCTGCTATTTCTGGCCTCTCCTCCATAGGGAGAGTGCTGGAGCAACGAGAATCTATCATTGCTACATCCGGTTCTCATGCTAACCTGTCTGCGCTGCATCTGAAGTCTCTGTGCATTGTCTAATGCTCTCTGTTTCCACAGCATATCAGTATCCTGTGTTACCTGGTTATATCAGCAACCATCAGGGCCAAAGCCATCCCGTTCCGTCTATAGCCATCCGAGTCCAAGGATTGTGTGAAGGTCACTGGAACCGACTCCTTACCAACTAACCGGATCCAGGACCCAGCGCATTACGGAATCTGCTGTAACTTTTGTTATCCCTTTTGGTCCCGCTGGGACAGCTGCCACGTGTTCGAGGTCTAACTGGAGGCAGCACCTGTGTCCTCCGAGTATTCCATTCTGGCCCTGCCTGAGGGGCTTTACAACGGGTGCCCGGGGCTCACTAGTCACGCCCCCTTTGGAGCCCCCTGGACTGTGATCCCAAGGTTCCACTTAAAAAATAAAAACGAATGTGAACTTCTCCATCTCTGCCTCCGCTTCCATTCGTTACATTGACTTTTTGAATGTAAAATTTGCTCCAATCGTTAGCGGACACCATGTAGCGTTTGGAGAGCCCCTATGTGCCTAAACATTGGAGCTCCCCCACAAGTGACCCCATTTTGGAAACTAGACCCCCGAAGGAACTTATCTAGATGTGTGGTGAGCACTTTGAACCCCGAAGTGCTTCACATAAGTTTATAATGCAGAGCAGTGAAAATAAAAAATCATTTTTTTTCCTCAAAAATGATTTTTTAGCCCGCTATTTTTTATTTTCCCAAGGGTAACAGGATGAATTGGATGCCAAAGGTTGTTGTCCAGTTTGTCTTGAATACGCTGATACCCGATATGTGGGGGGAACTACTGTTTGGGCGCACGGCAGGGCTCAGAAGGGAAGGCGAGTCATTTGACTTTTTGAATGGAATATTAACTCCAATCATTAGCGGACACCATGTCGTGTTTGGAGAGCCCCTGTATGCCTAAACTTTGGAGCTCCCCCACAAATGACCCCATTTTGGAAACTAGACCCCCTAAGGAACTTATCTAGATGCATAGTGAGCACTTTGAACCCCCAGGTGCTTCACAGAAGTTTATAACGCAGAGCCATGAAAATAAAAAGATTTTTTTTCCTCAAAAAATGATTTTTTAGCCCGCTATTTTTTATATTCACAATGGTAACAGGAGAAATTGAACCCCTAAAGTTGTTGTACAGTTTGTCCTGAGTACGATGGTACCCCATATGTGGGGGGGACCACTGTTCGGGCACACGTCAGGGCTTGGAAGGGAAGTAGTGACGTTTTGAAATGCCGACTTGATGGAATAGTCTACGTGCGTCATGTTACGTTTGCAGAGCTCCTGATGTGCTTAAACAGTGGAAACTCCCCACAAGTGACCCCATTTTGGAAACTAGATCGCCCAAGGAACTTATCTAGATGTATGGTGAGCACTTTGAACCCCCAAGTGCGTGACAGAAGTTTATAACGCAGAGCCGTGAAAATAAAAAAAATAATTTTTTTCCTCAAAAAATGAATTTTAGCCCACAATTTTTTTTTTCACAAGGGTAACAGGAGAAATTGGACCCGAAAAGTTGTTGCACAGTTTGTCCTGAGTACGCTGGTACCCCATATGTTGGGGGGAACTACTGTTTGGGCACACGTCAGAGCTTGGAAGGGAAGTAGTGACATTTTGAAATGTCGACTTGATAGAATGGTCTTCGGGTGTCATGTTACATTTGCAGAGCTCCTGATGTGCATAAATAGTGGAAACTCCCAAGTGACCCCATTTTGGAAACTAGACTGCCCAAGTAACTTATCTTGATGTGTGGTGATCACTTTGAACCCCCAACTGCTTCACAGAAGTTTATAGCGCATGATCCGAGACGGCGGAACACCGGGACGGCCAGAGGGACGTCGGAGGCACCATGGAGGGTGAGGGGAGGGGATCGGAAGGTGCGAGGAGCAGAGGGAAAGGGAGGGAGAGAAGATTATGACGGCAGCTGCCGATCGGTGCCATCAGTCGTGGGGGGTCTGATCGGTGTCTCCAGCCATGGCAGATGCTATTGCACCATCAGCCATGGCTGGATTGTAATATTTCACCAAATTTCATTGGTGAAATATTACAATCGCTCTGATTGGCTGTTTCACATTTATCAGCCAATCAGAGTGATTGTAGGCATGTGGGGGCTAAGCCACACCCCCTGGGGTTAACTATGAAGGGTCCTCTGTGTGCGGGTCGGGTGACCTTTCAGTGACCCCGGTCACCCGACCCGCAGGGGGGCAATCAATTCATGACGCATAGGCATCATGGGTAGTATTGGCACAACTTTTCATGACGCCTATGTGGCATCAAAGGTCGGGAAGGAGTTAAACCAATGCACTGAATGGCCACATGAAACCAAAGTTCCTATTTTTATTAATTTGCTACTCCCATACTGCTAGTCACAAAGGAACACGTACCCCAATAACCCTTTGAAACAATGTACTGGATGGCCACATGAAACCAAAGTTCCCTTTCTCATTTATTTGGTACTGCCATACTGTTAGCCTATGCACTGAATGCAAAGCCTGCCCTGCCTCAAAGTAACACGCACCCCAATAACCTTTTTAACCAACGTAATGGATGGCCACATGAAACCAAAGTTCCCAATTATTATTAATTTTCTATTTCCATAATGTTAGCCAATGCATTTAATGCAAGGCCTGCCATGCCCTGAAGTAACACGCACCCCAATAACCCTTTGAACCAACGTATTGGATGGCCTCATTAAACCAAAATTCCCATTCTTATTTATTTGGTACTGCCATACTGTTAGCCTATGCATTGAATGGAAGGCCTGCCTTGCCCCAATATAGCAAGCACCCCAATAACCCTTTGAGCCAACGTACTGGATGGCCACATGAAACCAAAGTTCCCATTTTTATTAATTTACTACTCCCATAATGTTAACCTATGCAATTAATGCAAGGTATGCCGTGCCCCAAAGCAACACGCACCCCAGTAACCCTTTGAACCAACGTACTGGATGGCCACATGAAACCAAATTTCCCATTCTTTTGCTTTTGGTACTGCCATACTGCTAGCCTATGCATTGAATCCAAGGCCCTTCCCTAAAGTAACACTCACTGCAATAACCTTTTTAACCAACGTACTGGATGGACACATGAAACCAAATATCCCATTCTTTTTTATTTGGTACCCCCATAAATTTTGCCTATGCATTTAAATGCAAGGCATGCCCTTTCCAAAGTAACACGCAACCCAATACCCCTTTGAAACAATGTTCTAGAAGGCCACATGATACCAAAGTTCCCATTCTTACTTATTTGGTAGTGCCATAATGTTAGCCTATGCGTTGAAGGCAAGGCATGCGCTACCCCAAAGTAACACGCACCCCAATAACCTTTTAAATCAATGTATAGGATTGCCACATGAAACCAAGGTTCACTTTCTGATTTATTTGGTACTGCCATACCGTTAGCCTAATCATTGAATCGAAGGCTTACCCTTCCCCAAAGGAACATGCACCCCAATAACCCTTTGAACTAACCTACTGGATGGCCACACGAAAACAAAGTTCTCACTTTTATTATTTTGCTACTGTCATTCCGTTAGCCTATGCATTGAATCGAAGGCTTACCCTTCCCCAAAGTAACATGCACCCCAATAACCCTTTGAACTAACGTACTGGATGGCCACATGAAAACAAAGTTCCCATTTTTATTAATTTGCTACTCTCATAATGTTATCCTATGCACTGAATGCAAGGCCAGTCCTGCCCCAAAGTAACACGCACCCCAATAACCCTTTGAACTAACATACTTGATGGCCACAAGGAACCAAAGTTACCGTTCTTATCAATTTGGTACTGCCAAACTGTTAGGCTGGAGTCACACTAACCAACGAGAAATACGGTCCGTATTTTACGGGCATAATACGGAGAAATTATCCCAAAATAGTGATCCGTATGTCATCTGTTTTCAAGGTGTGGCTGCTTTTTTGCACGTGTAAGCATCCATATGTAATCCGTATGGCATCCGTATGCCGAGAATTTCTCACCGGCTTGCAAAATGGACATATAATGGAGCCCAATGACAGGTTTTCAAACACAAACGAAAGAACAGATATAGACACATAGAATGCATATATATATATATATATATATATATATATATATATGTATATATTAGCTGAAGAGCCTGGCATTGCATGGGCATAGTAACCAACTGTGGTTAGTTATAACAAATTATAATGATTATATTGCACATAAAAACATTTCACATCATATATTCAACACTACAGATTTGCAACACAAATTAAGTAAACGATTACCCAAGTATTGATAATATTTTATTTTCAACTCATTCAAGAGCCTTTTGATAAACATCATTTTTGGTTTTTCCTTTCGATGCAAAGATGAACAGATTTTTGGCAGTTCCAACTCTTGAACAGATCACGTAAAGTTGACCATGAAAAAAGCATGGACATTGCAAATTGATCCTTACTACTTTCAAGGACTGTCCCTGAGCATTGTTAATGGACATTGCAAATAGCAGTTGAACTAGAAACTGGAGGCATTTAAAATCAAAAAACAAATCAGATGGAATGAGTGGAATTCTTGAAATGAAAATGTCCTCTCCTTTGGCACATCCTGTTTCTGAGCTGTGTATCTAACCCTATCCTGTGTGATAATGTCTGCTGAGCTGTGTACCTAATCCTCTCCTGTGTGATACTTTCTGCTGAGCTGTGTATCTAATCCTATCGTGTGTTACTGACTGCTCAGCCGTGTATCTAATCCTATCCTGTGTGATACTGACTGCTGAGCAGTGTATCTAATCCTATACTGTGTGATAATGTCTGCTGAGCTGTGTATCTACCCCAATTCCGTGTGTTACTGACTGCTGAGCCGTGTACCTAATCGTATTGTGTGTTACTGACTGCTCAGCCATGTATATAATCCTATCCTGTGTGATACTGACTACTGAGCCGTGTATCTAATCCTATCTCGTGTAATACTGACTGCTGAGCCGTGTACCTAATCCTATATTGTGTGTTACTGACTGCTCAGCCATGTATATAATCCTATCCTGTGTGATACTGACTACTGAGCCGTGTATCTAATCCTATCCCATGTAATACTGACTGCTGAGCCATGTATCTAATGCTATTCTGTTTGAATTGGAAACTGGAATCGTTTAAAATCAAAAAACAAATCAAATGGAATGAGTGGAATTCTTGGAATGAAAATGTCCTCTCCTTTTGGCACATCCTGTTTCTGAGCTGTGTATCTAACAATATCCTGTGTGATAATGTCTGCTGAGCTGTGTACCTAATCCTCTCCTGTGTGATACTTTCTGCTGAGCTGTGTATCTAATCCTATAATGTGTTGCTGACTGCTCAGCCGTGTATCTAATCCTATCCTGTGTGATACTGACTGCTGAGCAGTGTATCTAATCCTATCCTGTGTGATACCGTCTGCTGAGTCGTATATCTAACCATATCCTGTGTGATACTGACTGCTGAGCTGTGTACCTAATCCTATCATGTGTGTTACTGACTGGTCAGCTGTGTATCTAATCCTATCCTGTGTGATACTGACTGCTCAGCCGTGTATTTAATCCTATCCTGTGTGATACTGACTGATGAGCCGTGTATCTAATCCTATCCTGTGTGATACTGACAGCTGAGCTGTGTATCTAATCCTATTCTGTGTGATACTTTCTGCTGAGCCATATATCTATTCCTATCCTGTGTGATACTGACTGCTGAGCTGTGCATCTAATCCTATCCTGTGTGATACTGACTTCTGAGCCATATATCTATTCCTATCCTGTGTGATACCGACTGCTGAGCTGTGTATCTAATCTTATCCTGTGTGATACTGACTGCTGAGCTGTGTATCTAATCCTATCCTGTGTGATACTGACTGCTGAGCCATGTGTCTAATCCTCTCCTGTATGATACTGACTGCTGAGCTGTGTATCTAATCCTATCCTGTGTGATACTGCCTGCTAAAGCCGTGTATCTAATCCTATCCTGTGTGATACTGGGCTCCCCCTGCAGTCTGTGTCAGAGGGTGGTCTGTGATGGCACAGTAATAAATTGTGCTATTTCCAATTTTTCAGAAGGACGATAATACCATAGAAATGATGAGAACAATAGGCAAAATTGTTTGGTGAAATGGAACACGCGGGGTTAAAATTTCACCTCACAACATAGCCTATGACGCTCTCGGGGTCCAGACGTGTGACTGTGCAAAATTTTGTGGCTGCAGCTGCGACGGTGCAGATGCCAATCCCAGACATACACACATACATACATACAAACATACACACATTGAGCTTTATATATTATATATATATATATATATATATATTGACACATGGTTTGCATGCAGTGAACCATTTCATTTCATGTTTTTTTATATGTCTTTCACTAGTAATTAGATGAGGGTTTGTGTGTAAAATTTGAGAGGTGTAGGTGTCAATTTAAGGGGTTAATTCATTGTAAAAAATTGCGTGGGCTCCCGCAATAATTTGTCAACCAGAGAGGTAAAGCAGGTGAGTGAGGGCAGATTTAAATAGCCTAGAGAGGGACCATTGTTTTTCCCCCCGGCTACAAAAATCTGCCCCCAGACACCCCAGAAAAGTCGCATCTATAAGATGTGCCTTTTCTGGCACTTTTCCTCTCCCATTGCCCTGTAGCGGTGGCGAATGGGTTAATAACAAAGTGTTAATGTCACCTTGCACTTGGAAGGTGACATTAAGCTGATTAATAATGGAGAGGTGTCAATAAGACACCTATCCATTATTAACCCTAGAATATGTAAGGGTTAAAAAACACACACAGACATTAATTAAAAAGTCTTTTAATGAAATAAAGACACCAAGTTTTTGAACAATTTTTGTTACTCTGCTATTCCAAAATTAAACCATGATCTGCAAAAAAAAACATAAAAAAGCAACAATACACTTACCTCTCCGCCATTGAATCATGTCTTACGCTGTAATCCTTCACAAGGGACTAAATAGTTTACAATGAGGACTGGTGCTAATGCAACTAGCCCCACTGCAAACTACTTCAGAATGACTTAGTTCAGCTCTGCGCAGCCTCCCTGGCTGCCCGGAGATGAACTAATAAGCGTGGGAAAGTGTTAGGGCTGGCGGAACACACCAAATAATAAAATAATAGTAAGGTGCGTTCACAGCCCGGGGTCCACCGTGCAGGGGTGGTAAACTGCAGCTTAGTAATGGCGGAAGTATAAAGCGGTATACGAAAGGTCACACGTGTGTTAAAGTCACCCAGTGTGAACAGGGCAAACTCTGTTACCTCACAGATCCGCACTACCGCAGAACATAAATGCCAGAGCCTGTTTAGCTCACAGAGCTCGGCAACGGAGCACACAGAATGCGGTCACAGAATTCTGCACCAAGGACACGGGTCAGAGTCCCTCTAGACCTTCTGAGCACGCGGCGTCGCACCTGCTGATGCCACTATAGATGCTGACTATGGTGGAGTGTCAAGCAAGTGCACCATGGCGTACAGAGCCACTGGTGGACACTGATGCCATTCTCAGTCTCTGCCTCTACCTACACCTAAACCTGGGCGCTTAACAGGCTAGGCTGCACAACACATGTGTGCCAAGGGTAGGGGTTTCTTAATGAGTCATTCACCAGAGACATTCATGCATGCATACAACACTCACTCTTCATAGTCTAGTAATGCAGTCTATACTAGCGCATGGCCGAGAGGTCATGCGAACCTTTTATAGCAGCGTCCTTCTGGGACCTTCCTGACTTTCCTGATGGTCCAATTCGAGCTGGAGAAGGACCTGACCATGTGACCTCCGATCTCCAATGAGAGATCGTCCCATGGGCATGCTCAGAGGACCGAAAGGAGGACTTAGTCCCTGGAGTATCTCGCTGCTGACCAGCATGCGTTGCTATAGCTGGACCATTAGTAACCACAGAAATCAAACCCACAGAGCTGGTCTGAGCAGAGCGACAGGATCCGACGAGTTTGCTAAGCATCCTTCTCTGTGGCTGGAGAGGAATGGGAGACTGCTATATGCAAGGCTCAGGTTTCCTGCTGTGCAATGACAGGGACCTGACACCTAACAGAATGCTTCTGACTTTTTTCTCACGCTCATCAGTTCACCTCAGGTCAGCCAGGGGACTCCCCACAGCCTTAGTGACGTCACCAGGAGTTCCCGGATGACCTGTGGTGAACTGATGAGCGTGGGAAAAAAGTCAGAAACTTTCCCACACTTATTAGTTCATCTCCTGGCAGCCAGGGAGGCTGCACAGAGCTGAACTAAGTCATTCTGAAGTAGTTTACAGTGGGGCTGGTCGCATTAGCACCAGTCCACTATTTAACCCCTTGTGAAGGATTGCAGCGTGGGACATGACTGAATGGCTGAGAGGTAATTACTGTATATTGTTGCTTTTTTATGGGTTTTTTTGCAGATCATGGTTTAATTTTGGAATAGGAGTAATAAAAATTAAAAGACTTTTTAATTAATGTCTGTGTATGTTTTTTAACTCTTTCATAGTCTAGAGTTAATAATGGATAGGTGTCTTATTGACACCTCTCCATTATTAATCAGCTTAATGTCACCTTCCAATCTCAAGGTGACATTAACCCTTTATTATTAACCCATTCGCCACTGCTACAGGGCAACGGGAATAGAGAGGATAAGTGCCAGAAAAGGCACATCTTATTGATGCGCCTTTTCTGAGGCATTTGGGGGCAGATTTTTGTAGCCGAGGGGCAAAAGCAATGGTCCCTCTCAAGGCTATTTAAATCTGCCCTTACTCACCTGCTTTACCTCTCTGGTTGACAAATTACCACGGGAGCCCAAGCTATTTTTTTACAATGAATTAACCCCTTAAATTAACACCTACACCTCCCAAATTTTACACACAAACCCTCATCTAATTACTAGTGAAAGACATATAAAAAAGCATGAAATGAAATGGTTTCCTGTATGTAAACCACATGTCATTTCATGTCAAGTTTTGGAATGATTTTAATGATTTTGTGTCAGCGGCTATTCGGCTATGAAGAACTGTATGAATTATAAATATATATATATATGTGTGTATCTATGACGTGTATATATATATATATATATATATACAGTCATATGTTAAAGTTTGGGCACCCCTATTAATGTTAACCTTTTTTCTTTATAACAATTTTGTTTTTTGCAACAACTATTTCAGTTTCATATATCTAATAACTGATGGACTCAGTTATATTTCTGGATTCAAATGAGGTTTATTGTACTAACAGAAAATGTGCAATCTGCATTTAAACAAAATTTGACCGATGCAAAAGTATGGGCACCCTTATCATTTTCTTGATTTGAACACTCCTAACTACTTTTTACTGACTTCCTGAAGCACTAAATTGGTTTTGTAACCTCATTGAGCTTTGAACTTCATAGCCAGGTGTATCAAATCATGAGAAAAGGTATTTAAGGTGGCCACTTGCAAGTAGTTCTCCTATTTGATTCTCCTATGAAGAGTGGCATCATGGGCTCCTCAAAACAACTCTCAAATGATCTGAAAACAAAGATTATTCAACATAGCTTTTCAGGGGAAGGATACAAAAAGTTGTCTCAGAGATTTAACCTGTCAGTTTCCACTGAGAGGAACATAGTAAGGAAATGGAAGAACACAGGTACAGTTCTTGTTAAGCCCAGAAGTGGCAGGCCAAGAAAAATATCAGAAAGGCAGAGAAGAAGAATGGTGAGAACAGTCAAGGACAATCCACAGACCACCTCCAAAGACCTGCAGCATCATCTTGCTGCAGATGGTGTCACTGTGCATCGGTCAGCAATACAGCGCACTTTGCACAAGGAGAGTATGGGAGAGTGATGCGAAAAAAGCCGTTTCTGCAAGCACGCCACAAACAGAGTCGTCTGAGGTATGCAAAAGCACATTTGGACAAGCCAGTTACATTTTGGAAGAAGGTCCTGTGGACTGATGAAACAAAGATTGAGTTGTTTGGTCATACAAAAAGGCGTTATGCATGGAGGCTAAAAAACACAGCATTCCAAGAAAAACACTTGCTACCCACAGTAAAATTTGGTGGAGGTTCCATCATGCTTTGGGGCTGTGTGGCCATTGCCGGCACCGGGAATCTTGTTAAAGTCGGTATCAGCAGATTCTTGACAATAATGTGCAAGAATCAGTGACGAAGTTGAAGTTACGCAGGGGATGGATATTTCAGCAAGACAATGATCCCAAACACCGCTCCAAATCTACTCAGGCATTCATGCAGAGGAACAATTACAATGTTCTGGAATGGCCATCCCAGTCCCCAGACCTGAATATCATTGAACATCTGTGGGATGATTTGAAGCGGGCTGTCCATGCTCGGCGACCATCAAACTTAACTGAACTGGAATTGTTTTGTAAACAGGAATGGTCACAAATACCTTCATCCAGGATCCAGGAACTCATTAATAGCTACAGGAAGCGACTAGAGGGTGTTATTTTTGCAAAAGGAGGATCTACGAAATATTAATGTCACTTTCATGTTGAGGTGCCCATACTTTTGCACCGGTCAAATTTTGTTAAAATGCAGATTGCACATTTTCTGTTAGTACAATAAACCTCATTTGAATCCAGAAATATAACTGAGTCCATCAGTTATTAGATATATGAAACTGAAATAGCTGTTGCACAAACCAAAATTGTTATAAAGAAAAAAGGTTAACAATAATAGGGGTGCCCAAACTTTAACATATGACTGTATATATATATATATATATATATATAAGTATATGTATTCTATGTGTCTATATCTATTCTTTCGTTTCTTTATTAAACCTGTCAGAGTGATTTTACTGTATTGCAAAATGAATTGCCAGCTTTAGTTAAAGGACACCAGGTGCGTATTTCTTGCAAGTCACACGTCTGGTCCGTGTGTAATCCGTATTTTTCTTGCCCCCATAGACTTTCATTGGCGTATTACGGGCGTAATACGCTGACAATCGCAGGATGCTGCGATTGTCTGGGCCCTTATAATACGGCCAAGAAATATACGCCTGTTGAGAGCTGACCCATAGAGAATCATTGGTCCGTGTGCAAGGTGTGGTTTTATGTCTCTCACTTGTCCGTATTTCTCTCTAGTGTGATGCCGGCCTTAGCCTATGCACTGAATGCAAAGCCTGCCCTGCCCCAAAGTAACACACACCCCAATAACCCTTTGAACCAACACACTGGATGGCCATATGAAATCAAAGTTCCAATTTTTTTTAATTTGCTACTTCCATAATGTTAGCCTATGCATTTAATGCAAGGCCTTCCCTGCCCCAAAATAACACGCATCCCAATAACCTTTTTAGCCAATGTACTAGATGGCCACATGAAACCAAAGATCCCATTTTTATTCATTTGCTACTCCCATACATTTAGGCTATGCCTTGAATGCAAGGCCTGCCCTGTCACAAAGGAACACGCACCCCAATAACCCATTGAACCAACATACAGCATGGCCACATGAAACCAAAAATCACTTTCTTATTTATTTGGTAGTGCCATACTGTTAGCCTATGCACAGAATTCAATGCCTACCCTGTCCCAAAGTAACACACAACCCAATAACCCTTTCAACCAACGTATTGGATGGCCACATGAAACCAATGTTCCCTTTCTTATTTATTTGTTACTGCCATACTGTTGTTAGCCTATGCATTGAATGCAAGGCCTGCCCTGCCCCAAAGTAACGCGCACCCCAATAACCATTTGAACCAAAATACTGCATGGCCACATGAAACCAAAGTTCCCTTTCTTATTTTTTTGGTACTTCCATACTGTTAGCCTATGCATTTAATTCAAAACCTGACCAGCACCAAAGTAACACGCACCCCAATATCCCTTTGACCCAAAGTACTGAATGGCCACATGAAACCAAATTTCCCTTTTTTATTTATTTTGTACTGCCATACTGTTAGACTGTGCATTGAATGCAAGGCCTGCCTTGCCCCAAAGTAACACGCATCCCAATAACCCTTTGAACCAACATACTGCATAGCCACATGAAATCAAAGATCCCTTTCTTATTTATTTCAGGCAGTGAAAAGACAGTCCAAAGGAGCACCAGCCAAGCGTGACTTTAGGGGTGAGATGCAGCTCCAGCCGGGTACCTCAGAAGAAGAAGGGAAATTGCAGAGCTTAGTAAACCCGGTCCATAGGAGCGCAAAGAAAGGAGATTTAAAGTATTGGAAAAATCTTCCTTTCATTCAATATCCACAACGAGTTTCAACAGATGAGTTCTGCCTTCCTCAGGTGCCATCTGAGGAAGACAGAACTCATCTGTCGAAACGCATTGTGGATATTGTGGATAAAAGGAAGACTTTTCTAATACTTTAAATCTCCTTTCTTTGCGCTCCTCTGGACTGGGTTTACTAAGCTCTGCAATTTCTTATTTATTTGGTACTGCCAAACTGTTAGCCTATGAAGTGAAGGCAATGCCTGCCCTGCCCCAAAGTAACATGCATCCCAATAACCTTTTAAAGCAATGTATCGGATGGCCACATGAAACCAAAGTTCCCATTCTTATTTTTTTGGGACTGCCATACTGTTAGCCTATGCATTGAATGCAAGGCCTGCCCTGCCCCAAAGTAACATGCACCCCAATAACCCTTTGGAACAACTTACTTGATTGCCACATGAAACCAAAGTTCCTATTTTTATTAATTTGCTACTCACATACTGTTAGCCTATGCATTGAATGCAAGGACTGCTTGCCAAAAAGTAACACTCAAAACAATAATACTTTGAAACAACATACTGGATGGCCACATGAAACCAAAATTCGTATTCTTACTTATTTGGTATGCCATAATGTTAGCCTTTGCATTGAAGGAAAGGCCTGCCCTGCCACAAAGTAACATGCACCCCAATAACCTTTTAAACCAATATATAGGATAGCCATATGAAACTAAGGCTCAAATTCTTATTTATTTGGTACTGCCAAACTGTTAGCCTATGCATTGAGTCAAAGGCCTACCCTTGTTAGGAGTGGCGGAAGACACTAAATAAAAATAAATAAAGTGCCTTCGCCACTCGGGGTCCACCATGCGGTGGATGGAAAAACCGCTGCTAAAAGAGGCAGAGCACTAAGGCGGTAATGTGCACAGGGTTTTAACTGCACCCAGTGCACTGAAGCAAGCTCTGTATGCTCACAGAGCTGCAGGCACAAAGCATAAACTAATCGCTGAGTCTGTTCAAGGTCACAGACTTTCAGCGAAGCAGACACGGTATTAAGGGTCACAGGAGTAGCCTTAGACAGCAGGACTACTCCGTCAAGACCTACTGTAAAATGAGGTGTGTGGCGTCGCAACTGCGGACGCAGAGATAAGCTGCAACTGCAGTGCGGAAAGAACTGAGCCGCTGGCAAGGCGCTGCAATATTGCTGGCGCAATGCAGACGCTAAGCTGCTGAGTAAGATGGTGCTAAGGCGCGCTGGTGCTAGCGCTGCTACTGGCTGAACCCAAACACTCACACAATCGTATTATCAGAGGGAACGGGTTTCTTAATAAGTCAGTCACCAGTTCAAGCATCCATCACCATACATACAGCAGCAAGTATGAAAATACTGAACAGCCATGCACGCTTTTTATACCGAACGGGACCTTCCGGAAATCTCCAAGGCTCCAAGAAGAGCCAATGGGATTCAACACAAGACCTGAGCACCTGACTCCCGAACTCCAATGGGAGTTCGTCCCATGAGCATGCTCAGATGAGGGAACAAAGGACTTAGCCTCTGGAGAGAGTTGCCGCAGGTCAATCTCCTCTGCAATCTCCTCTGCAGCAGGAAAGGCACTGGAGACTGCAGAATGTGAGGATCCAGATTTCAGCAAAGGAGAGGCAGAAACCTGACTCCTAACATTACCCCCCCTCCTAGGGCCCCCTCCTCCCTGAGCCCTCCGGACCATCAACCTGTGCCCTGTGGTGGCATAGGGCACAAACTCATCCAATGGCAAGCTTGGTGTCCTGGTAGGTGAGACGGTAAACCGGGACACCTGGATGGCATCAGTGGAGGCAAGGTCACCAGGTTTGAGAAAAGACACCTGAGAGATGGCAGGAGCAGGCGAGGTAACAGAACGCTGCCGTGAATCAGCGACCGTCACCACTTTCCGCCTAGTCAGGCTGTCCTGAGCACATGAGGTGCAAGCCTGGATACATTTTTTGATGTCCCGAGCTCTATGATGCCACCAATACGCTCCGGCCAAAAGCTTCGAGATTAGCATGTAGCCCCGATGGTGAGGCGCATTGGACGCATGTGCCCATGCGAGAACCTGAGCCCTAAGATGAGGAGGGACAAAGGTCTCGATGACTGGTTCAGACTCTGACCATTGCGGGGATCTGGCTTCCGGAGAAACCACACATACATTGTGACAACCGCAAATGGATTCCTGATCTGAGTCTGTATTAAAATTGGTACGAGACACCTCCATGGGCTCAGGGGGTAGAACCTCTGGCTCAGACAGCTCAAGAGGTTCAAAAAATTTAGAAGCCGAAACAGCTCTTCGCTTGGAGTGAGCTCACTCCATACCGCGCTCCGAAAAACGGAGGTTGATACGTGAGGAGATGGAAATTAACTCCTCCAAGCTGGTGGGGATCTCTCTAGTGGAGAGAGCTTCCTTCACGTGCTTTGCTAAACTTCGCCAAAAAACAGGGATGAAGGCTTTGTCAGACCATTCCAACTCGGACGCCAGTGTCCGAAAACGGATGGCATACTGGCTAACCGAGAGTGACCCCTGAGTAAGGGCGAGTAGTTGTAGAGACGTATCGTGAGTGACCCGAGGACCGAGAAATACTTGCTTGATGGCTGTTAGCAAGTTGGCAGCGGTCCGAATCTCGAGGTCACCACGTTCCCATAAAGGTGTAGTCCATTCCAAGGCCTTGCCCGACAGTAGGGAGATAATAAAGGCCACCTTAGCCTGCTCTGTAGGGAATTGCGCAGCCAGCAGCTCCAGGTGTATTGAGCACTGGCCGATGAAACCCCTGCAGGAGGCGCCATCCCCAGAGAATTTATCGGGCAACGGGAGGCGGGTAACTGTCGGCGCAAGGAAGACATGGACATACGCCCTACCGCATCTGTGAGTGCCTGAACAGCAGCCTCTGTGGCTTGCGCAGCAGCGAGGGACCTCTCGAGGGTAACCAAGCGAGTCTCGAGCTGACGTACACACTGCAGAAGTTGCTGCTTTTCTGCCATCTCTAGCGAGACCCCGGCGCTAGTATTATGTTAGGAGTGGTGGAAGACACTAAATAAAAATAAATAAAGTGCCTTCGCCACTCGGGGTCCACCGTGTGGTGGATGGAAAAACCACTGCTAAAAGAGGCAGAGCACTAAGGCTGTAATGTGCACAGGGTTTTAACTCCACC
Organism: Dendrobates tinctorius; assembly: GCF_039654945.1. Classification (NCBI taxonomy): domain Eukaryota; kingdom Metazoa; phylum Chordata; class Amphibia; order Anura; family Dendrobatidae; genus Dendrobates; species Dendrobates tinctorius. The sequence continues at coordinate 27,075,423 of NW_027361921.1, forward strand.
CAGTGCACTGAAGCAGGCTCTGTTATGCTCACAGAGCTGCAGACACAAAGCATAAACTAATCGCTGAGTCTGTTCAAGGTCACAGACTTTCAGCGAAGCAGACACGGTATTAAGAGTCACTGGAGTAGCCTTAGACAGCAGTATTACTCCGTCAAGACCTACCGTAAAATGAGGTGCATGGCGTCGCAACTGCGGATGCGGAGATAAGCTGAAACTGCAGCGCGGCAAGAACTGAGCCGCTGGCAAGGCGCTGCAATATCGCTGGCGCAATGCAGACGCTAAGCTGCTGAGCAAGATGGTGCTAAGGTGCGCTGGCGCTAGCGCTGCTACTGGCTGAACCCAAACACTCACACAATCGTATTATCAGAGGGAAGGGGTTTCTTAATAAGTCAGTCACCAGTCCAAGCATCCATCACCACACATACAGCAGCAAGTATGAAAATACTAGCGCATGGCGGAACAGCCATGCTCGCTTTTTATACCAAACGAGACCTTCCAGAAATCTCCAAGGCTCCAGGAAGAGCCAATGGCATTCGACACAGGACCTGAGCACCTGACTCCCGAACTCCAATGGGAGTTCGTCCCATGAGCATGCTCAGATGCCGGAACAAAGGACTTAGCCTCTGGAGAGAGTTGCCGCAGGGCAATCTCCTCTGCAATCTCCTCTGCAGCAGGAAAGGTGCAGGAGACTGCAGAATGTGAGGATCCAGATCAGCAAAGGAAAGGCAGAAACCTGACTCCTAACAACCCTTACTCAAAGTAACATGCACCCCAATAACCCTTTGAACCAACATACTGGATGGCCACATGAAACCAAAGTTCTCATTTTTATTAATTTGCTATTTCCATAATGTTAGCCTATTCATTTAATGCAAGGCCTGCCCTTCCCCAAAGTAGCACACAACCTAATAACTCTTTGAACCAATGTACTGGATGGCCTCATGAAACCAAAGTTCCCATTTTTATTTATTTGGTACTATATACTGTTAGCTTATACATTGAATGCAAGGCCTGCCCAGCCCCAAAGTAGCATGCACCCCAATAACCCTTTGAACCAATATACTGGATGGCCAAATGAAACAAAAGTTCCAGTTCTTATGTATTGGGTACTGCCGTACTGTTAGCCTATGCATTGAATGCAAGGCCTGCCCTGCCCCAAAGTAACACGCACCAAATAACCCTTTGAACCATCGTACTGGATGCCTACATGAAAGCAAAGTTCCCATTTTTATTAATTTGTTACTCCCATAATGTTAGCATATGCATTGAATGCAAAGCCTGCCTTTCTCCAAAGTAACATGCAACCTAATAACTCTTTGAACCAACGTACTGGATGGCCTCATGAAACCAAAATTCCCTTTCTTATTTATTTGGTACTGCCATACTATTAGCCTATGCATTGAATGCAAGGCCTGCCCTGCCCCAAAGTAACACACACCCCAATAACCCTTTAAAACCAACGTACTGGATGTCCACATGAAACCAAAGATCCCATTCTTATTTGGTACTCCCATACTATTAGCTTATGTATGCATGAAGGCAAGGCCTTCCCTGCCCCAAAGTAACACGCACAGCAATAACCTTTTAAAGCAATGTATAGGATGGTCACATAAAGCCAAAGTTCTCATTCTTATTTATTTAGTACTGTAATACTGTTAGACAATGCATTGAATGCAAGGCCTGCTGTTGTGAGTTCATTTTCCCCTTCACTACTGAGGCCCGAGGAACTCCCTCTTCTGGTGAAGAAAGGTAGTGAGCCTGATTGTCAAACACCTAGGGCTGATGATGATGACTGGCTGAGTGGAGTTAATGACTGGATATAAGGCTGCCGACACCCTTCTGGCCTGCGGGTGATTTCTCTGTGGACTTCTAGGAAACCAGTCTGATTCCTGCTCAACTAAAGCTAAGATTTCTGCTTTGCCTTTTTGCATTAGTGTTTTGTTTTCCTTGCTTTTCTGGATTCTGCCATTCCCTGCTGGGGTAAGCTGAATCTCCTTTTGCCTGTTGCTCTGTCTTCAGAATATTCCTGAGTACTGACATAGCTTTTTTGAAGCCTAGCGTCTTCAGGGCCTTTTTTACTGTCAGTTTGTTGGCTCTTATTTTCATAGGGTTTTTCACGGATTGCAGACAGCAGCCTTCCTGTCCTTTCCTATATAAGTTAGCGTGGGCCCCATCTTTGCTCAGTCTTTCTTTCTGTCTGTGTTTTGTTCTTTCTTCTTGCTTCACCGTCATTATATGTGGGGGGCTGCCTTTTGCTTTGGGGTCTGCTCTGGGGCAGTTTAGATTTCCCTTTCTGTCTTTAGGCTATGTAGTCCTCCGGCTGTGATCGAGGGGCCTAGGGCATCGTAGGAGCCCCCCACGGCTACTGCTAGTTGTGTTGATAGGTTCAGGGGTCTGCAATCCGATAGCTGCCAACTTCTCTGGTTTTCTGGACTTAGCTAGCATTTCTATTTTTGCCTCCTACGGTGACTCAATCATAACAGCCTGCCCTGCCCCAAAGTAGCATGAACCCCAATAACCCTTTGAACCATCGTACTGGATGGTCACATGAAACCAAAGTTCCTATTTTTTTTAATTTGCTACTCCCATAATGTTAGCCTATGCATTGAATGCAAGGCCTGCCCTGCCCCAAAGTAACTTGCAACCGAATAACTCTTTGAACCAACGTACTGGAAGGCCACATGAATCCAAAGTTCCAGTTCTTATGTATTGGGTACTGCCGTACTGTTAGCCTATGCATTTAATGCAAGGCCTGCCTTGTCCCAAAGTAACACGCACCCTAATAACCCTTTGAACCAATGTACTGGATGGCTACATGACACCAAAGTTCCCATTTTTATTAATTTGCTACTCCCATTATGTTAGCCTATGCATTGAATGCAAGGCCTGCCTATCCCCAAAGTAACTTGCAAAACAATAACCCTTTGAATGAACGTACTGGATGGCCATATGAATCCAAAATTCACATTCTTATTTATTTGTTACTGCCATACTGTTAGCCCAAGCATTGAATGCAAGGCCTGCCCTATTCCAAAGTAGCACGCACCCAATAACCCTTTAAACCAACCTACTGGATGGACAAATGAAACTAAAGTTCCCATTTTTTATAATTTGCTATTTCCATAATGTTAGCCTATGCTTTTAATGCAAGGCCCACTATGTCACCATGTCCCAAAAGAACATGCCCCCAATGACCCTTTGAACCAATGTACTGAATTGCCACATGAAACAAAGGTTCACAATTTTATTAATTTGCTACTCCCATAATGTTAGTCTTTGCTTTGAATGCAAGGCCTGTCTGTTGTGAGTTCATTTTCTGGTCTACCAGTTGTGAGTTCTCCTTCCAGGCTCCCTCTGGTGGTAACAGGAGGTAGTGAGGCTGATTTAATCAGTAGAGATCTGCCACCTGATAATGAGGATGACGATTGGACCTCAGGAATCTCAGATTGGATTTAAGACAGCCAATGCCCTACTCTGGTGCTGGTGATTCCTTCTTTTTGCTCTGTCTCAAAATATTTCAGAGTGCTGATATAGTGGGAGAAGTCTAGTGACTTCAGGGTTAATTTTGTTATCAGAAGTGTTGGACATTATTTTGTAGGGTTTTGGGCAGATTGCAGACAGTGTCGTTCCTTTCCTCTCCTTTCTAGTTAGTTTGGGCCCCATCGTTTGCTCAGCCTATTTTTCTGCCTGTGTTTGTGTTTTCATCTTGTTTCACCATCAATACATGTGTGGGAGCTATCTATTCCTTTGGGGTCTGCTCTGGGGCAGTTAGTTTTCCCCTTTTCTTGCTTTAGGCTTATTTAGTCCTCCGGCCGTGACGAGGCGTCTAGGTTCATCATAGGTACGCTCCACGGCTGCTACTAGTTGTGTGGTTAGGATCAGTGATCTGCAATCTGCATAGTTACCAACCTCTCTGGTTTTTCGGGGCTTAGCATGTGCAGGTTTTTACTCCTCGGTGACCCATTCACAGCAGAATCACCAGCCATACCGCATATTCTAGGGTACTCAAAAGCAGGAAAAAGTTGTTTAAAAAATGTGTCAGAATTTTTTTTATATGTATTTTTTCCTCTTTTTCTCTGGGGCCGTAGGAGGATTTTTTTTCCATAATGGAGATTAAGCAATTGTCTGATCGTGTGGAGCAACTTGCTGCTGAAGTGCAGGGAATTTTCACCTACCTCATTCAGTCACATGCTGCTGAACCTAAGATCCCTACTCCTGATGTGTTTTCTGGGGATCAGTCTAAATTTCTGAATTTTAAGAATAATTGTAAATTATTTCTTGCCTTGAAGCCTAACTCATCAGGGAGCTCTGCACAGCAGGTTAAAATTGTCATCTCCTTGCTGCGCGGCGATCCCCAGGATAGGGCTTTTTCTCTGACACCTGAAAATCCTATTCTGACTAATGTGGATGCATTTTTTCAAGCCTTGGGTTTGTTGTATGATGAACCTAATGCTGTTGATCAAGCTGAGAGAACCCTGTTGGCATTAAACCAGGGTCTGGATTCTGCAGTGTTACACTGTCAAAAATTACGAAAGTGGGCGGTCCTTACTACATGGAATGATAGTGCTTTGGCAGCTCTCTTTCAGAAGGGTTTATCAGAGACCGTAAAAGATGTTATGGTGGGATTTCCTGTTCCCTCTGGTCTGGATGATCCCATGTCATTAGCCATTCAAGTTGATCGGCGTTTACGTGAATGTAAAACTACATGGGAGGCGCTGCCACCTTTTGAACAAATGTCTGAACCTATGCAATGTGATGGGGTTTTGTCTAGGGCGCAACGTCAGGAGATTAGAAGGCGTAATAAGGTGTGTTTTTTCTGTGGAGATGCCTCTCATACTTTTTCTGTCTGCCCTAAACGAGAGAAACGTTTTGCACACACATTTGCTGTGGGCAGTGTACAACCTAAGTTCCTTTTGGCAATTACTCTGATCTGCTCCTTATCCACGCTTTCCACTAAGGCTTTTGTGGATTCAGGAGCAGCGTTGAATCTGATGGATTTGCACTTTGCTAAACGGTGTGGTTTTTCCATGACACCTCTGCGGACACCTATTCCTTTGAGGGGTATTGATGCTACTCCTTTGGCAGAGAATAAACCTCAGTTTTGGATCCAGGTGATAATGCGAGTTACCCCAGACCACCAAGAAAATTGTAAATTTTTGGTGCTGCATAATTCGCATGATACTATTGTTCTGAGTTCTCCCTGGTTGCAAACTCATAATCCAGTTTTAGATTGGAAATCTGGGTCTGTGGTGAGTTGGGGTTGTCAGTGTGTTCTTAGGGACGCTCCTGTTTTCTCCACCTCTCCTCAGTCTCATGATATTCCTGATTATCTGGCCAATTTTTCTGATGTATTTAGTGAGAGTAAGTCTGCATCTTTGCCTTCTCATAGGAGTTATGACTGTGCAATTGAGTTGATGCCTGGGTGTAAATTTCCCAAGGGTCGGCTTTTCAACCTATCAGTACCCGAACATGATGCTATGTGATCCTATATTAAGGAGTCGTTGGAGAAGGGTCATATTAGACCATCCTCATCACCTTTAGGTGCTGCTTTTTTTGTGGCCAAGAAAGATGGTTCATTAAGACCGTGTATTGATTATCGTTCCCTTAACAAGATGATGGTTAAATATCAGTACCCATTACCTCTGATGTCTGATTTATTCTCCAGAGTTAAGAGTGCCTGCTGGTTTACTAAGCTTGACCTCAGGGGGCGTATAATCTTATTCGCATCAAGCACGGGGATGAATGGAAGACGGCGTTTAATACTCCGGAGGGACATTTTGAGTACCTGGTGATGCCTTTTGGGCTCACTAATGCCCCTTCTGTCTTCCAGTCCTTTATGAATGATATTTTCCGTGACTTTGTGGATAAGTTTTTGATCATCTATCTGGATGATATTTTGATCTTTTCTAGTGATTGGGATTCTTATGTGGAACACGTCCTGACTGTGTTCCGGATTTTGAGGGAGAATTCCCTGTTTGTTGAGGGATCGAAATGCCTCTTTGGTGTACAGAAGATTTCATTTTTCAGATTTATCTCGTCTCCATCGACTATTGAAATGGACCCGGCCAAGGTACAGGCCATTTATGATTGGGTTCAGCCTACTTCTTTGAAGGCCCTCCAGAAGTTTTTGGCTTTTGCTAATTTCTATCGTAAATTTATAGGTAATTTTTCTGGTATTGTCAAACCACTGACAGATCTGACCAAGAAGGGTGCTGATGTGCTGAATTGGTCTCCTGAGGCTGTCTCAGCATTTCAGGAGCTGAAGCGGAGATTTACTTCAGCTCTTGTTTAACGGCAACCTGATGTCTCACTTCCATTTCAGGTGGAGGTAGATGCTTCTGAGATTGGTGCAGGAGCTGTTTTGTCCCAAAAAGACCCTGTGACTTCTAAGATGAATCCCTGTGCCTTCTTTTCTCGAAAGTTCTCCCCATCTGAACGCAACAATGACGTGGGGAATCGGGAATTGTTGACCATGAAATGGGCATTTGAGGAGTGGAGACATTGGTTGGAGGGAGCTAGACATCAAGTTGTGGTCCTCACCGATCACAAGAATTTGATTTATCTGGAGTCGGCCAAACGCTTGAATCCTAGACAGGCTAGATGGGCCTTGTTTTTCACGCGTTTTAATTTTGTGGTCTCTTTTCTTCCGGGCACGAAGAATGTTAAGGCAGACGCCCTTTCTAGGAGTTTCTTTGCCGATTCGCTTAATGTGACCGAGCCTACTACCATCCTAGGTGAGGGGGTAGTTCTTTCTGCCATTTCGCCCGATTTGAGACGCACCCTGGAGGAATTTCAGGAGGATAAACCTGAGCGTTGCCCTATGGGAAAATTGCATGTTCCTGACCAGTGGAGAAAGAGTGATGTCTGAAATTCATTGCTCCGCATTGGCTGGTCATCCAGGTATTTTTGGTACCAGAGATTTGGTGAGTCGGTCGTTTTGGTGGCCCGCCTTATCTCGTGATGTCAGGAATTTTGTACAGTCCTGTGGGACTTGTTCTTGGTCTAAACCCTGTTCTCGTTCTAGTGGGTTGCTGATGCCCCTGCCGGTGCCCAAGAGGCCATGGACCCATATCTCAATGGATTTTATTTCTGATCTTCCTGTCTCTTAGAGAATGACTGTTATCTGGTGATCTGTGATAGATTTTCGGAGATGGTCCATCTTGTACCACTCCCAAAGTTGCCATCTTCTGCTGAGTTGGTGCCCTTGTTTTTACAACAGGTGGTTCGGTTACATGGGATTCCTGAGAACATTGTGTCCGACAGAGGAGTTCAGTTTGTTTCCAGATTCTGGAAAGCCTTTTGTTCCAGTCTGGGAATTCAGTTATCCTTCTCCTCCGCATTTCATCCCCAGACCAATGGACAAACTGAGAGAACAAACCAGACCTTGGAGTCTTATTTAAGATGTTTTATATCTGCTGATCAGGATGATTGGGTCTTATTTTTGCCCTTGGCCGAATTCGCACTGAACAATAGAGCTAGTTCTGCCACTTTGATGTCACCCTTTTTCTGTAATTTTGTGTTTCATCCTCGATTCTCTTCAGGGCAAGTGGAATCTTCGTCCTGCCCAGGTGTGGACACTGTGGTTGAAAGAATGCAGCAGATAAGTGGTGGATAAGTTGTCACTCTCTCAGGAAAAGGCCCAGCGATTTTCCAACCGGCATTGGACCATTGGTCCCCGGTTTAAAGTGGGTGATATAGGTGGGTGTTGTCTAAGAATATTCCTATGAAGGTTGCATCTCCTAAATTTAAGCCAAGATTTATTGGACCTTATAAGATTTTGGAGATTCTTAATCCTGTTTCGTTTCGATTGGCTCTTCCAGTTACGTTCAAGATCCATAACGTATTTCACAAATCTCTGTTGAAGAGGTTTGTTGAGCCAGTGGTTCCTATGGCAGCACCTCCTGACCCTGTGTTGGTTGAAGGCAATGTGGAATATGAGGTAGAGAAAATATTGGATTCTTGTTTGGTTAGATGGAGACTCCAGTATTTGGTCAAATGGAAAGGTTATGGCCAGGAGGATAATTCTTGGGTCTCTGCCTCTGATATTCATGCCAATAGATTGGTTCGTGCTTTTCACTGGGCCCATCCTGATCGGCCAGGTGGTGTGGATGAGGGTTCGGTGACCCCTCCTCAAGGGGGGGTACTGTTGTGAGTTAATTTTCTGGTCTACCAGTTGTGAGTTCTCCTTCCAGGCTCCCTCTGGTGGTAACAGGAGGAAGTGAGGTTGATTTAATCAGTAGAGATCTGCCACCTGATAATGAGGATGACGACTTGACCTCAGGAATCTCAGATTGGATTTAAGACAGCCGACGCCCTACTCTGGTGCTGGTGATTCCTTCTGCTTGTCAGGTCTTGGTTCTCAGCTCTGTTCCTGTCAGCTCAAGCTAAGTTTCTCTGCTAATGATCACACTTGATTTTGTTGTTCTATTCAGTTTTTGTGTGGTCAGCCAGCCCCGGCTGGGGCTGTGCTGAATTTCCACTCTTATTTATCTGTACTTGCCAATTTGCTTTTTGTCCCTTATTAAATTGGCCTCTTTTTGCTATAAGACCCCAACCTCCAGCAGAGCCGTGCGTGTACTTGTGTGGGGTCAGGAGGTGTTTTACAAGGTGGATGTAGCAGAGCCGTGTGTGTACTTGTGTGGGTCAGGAGATGTTTTACAAGGTGGATGTAGCAGAGCCGTGTGTGTACTTGTGTGGGTCAGGATGTGTTTTACAAGGTGAATGTAGCAGAGCCGTGTGTGTACTTGTGTGGGTCAGGAGGTGTTTTACAAGGTGAATGTAGCAGAGCCGTGTGTGTACTTGTGTGGGGTCAGGAGGGGTTTACAAGGTGGATGTAGCAGAGCCGTGAGTGTACTTGTGTGGGGTCAGGTGGGGGTTTACAAGGTGGATATTGCAGAGCCGTGAGTGTACATGTGTGGGGTCAGGAGGGGGTTTACAAGGTGGATATAGCGGAGCCGTGTGTGTACTTGTGTTTGGGTAAGGAGGGGTTTTACATGGTGGATGTAGCAGAGCCGTGTGTGTACTTGTGTGGGCTCAGGAGAGGTTTTTCATGGTGGATGTAGCAGAGCCGTGTGTGTACTTGTGTGGGGTCAGGAGGGGTCTTTCAAGGTCGATGTAGCAGAGCCGTGGATGTAGCAGAGCCGTGTGTGTACTTGTGTGAGGTCAGGAGGGGTTTTACATGATGGATGCAGCAGAGCCGTGTGTGTACTTGTGTGAGGTCAGGAGGTGTCTTACAAGGTGGATGTAGCAGAGCCATGTGTGTACTTTGTGTGGGGTCAGGAGGGGTTTACAAGGTGGATGAAGCAGAGTCGTGTGTGTACTTGTGTGGGGTCAGGAGGGGTTTTTCAAGGTGGATGTAGTAGAGCCGTGTGTGAACTTGTGTGGGGTCAGTAGGGGTTTTACATGGTGGATGTAGCAGAGCCGTGTGTGTACTTGTGTGGGGTCAGGAGTTGTTTTACAAGGTGGATGTAGCAGAGCCGTGTGTGTACTTGTGTGGGGTCAGGAGGGGTTTTGCTTGGTGGATGTAGCAGAGCCGTGTGTGTACTTGTGTGGGGTCAGGAGGGGTTTTACAAGGTGGATGTAGCAGTGCCGTGTGTGTACTTGTGTGGGGTCAGGAAGGGTTTTACAAGGTGGATGTAGCAGTGCCGTGTGTGTACTTGGGTGGGGTCAGGAGGGGTTTTACAAGGTGGATGTAGCAGAGCCATGTGTGTACTTGTGTGGGTCAGGATGTGTTTTACAAGGTGAATGTAGCAGAGCCGTGTGTGTACTTGTGTGGGTCAGGAGGTGCTTTACAAGGTGAATGTAGCAGAGCCGTGTGTGTACTTGTGTGGGGTCAAGAGGGGTTTACAAGGTGGATGTAGCAGAGCCATGAGTGTACTTGTGTGGGGTCAGATGGGGGTTTACAAGGTGGATATTGCAGAGCCGTGCGTGTACTTGTGTGGGGTCAGGAGGGGGTTTACAAGGTGGATGTAGCGGAGCCGTGTGTGTACTTGTGTGGGCTCAGGAGGGGTTTTTCATGGTGGATGTAGCAGAGTCGTGTGTGTACTTGTGTGGGGTCAGGAGGGGTCTTTCAAGGTGAATGTAGCAGAGCCGTGGATGTAGCAGAGCCGTGTGTGTACTTGTGTGGGGTCAAGAGGGGTTTTACATGATGGATGTAGCAGAGCCGTGTGTGTACTTGTGTGAGGTCAGAGGTGTCTTACAAGGTGGATGTAGCAGAGCCATGTGTGTACTTTGTGTGGGGTCAGGAAGGGTTTACAAGGTGGATGAAGCAGAGTCGTGTGTGTACTTGTGTGGGGTCAGGAGGGGTTTTTCAAGGTGGATGTAGTAGAGCCGTGTGTGAAGTTGTGTGGGGTCAGTAGGGGGTTACATGGTGGATGTAGCAGAGCCGTGTGTGTACTTGTGTGGGGTCAGGAGTTGTTTTACAAGGTGGATGTAGCAGAGCCGTGTGTGTACTTGTGTGGGGTCAGGAGGGGTTTTGCTTGGTGGATGGAGCAGAGCCGTGTGTGTACTTGTGTGGGGTCAGAAGGGGTTTTACAAGGTGGATGTAGCAGTGCCGTGTGTGTACTTGTGTGGGGTCAGGAAGGGTTTTACAAGGTGGATGTAGCAGTGCCGTGTGTGTACTTGGGTGGGGTCAGGAGGGGTTTTACAAGGTGGATGTAGCAGAGCCGTGTGTGTACTTGTGTGGGTCAGGATGTGTTTTACAAGGTGAATGTAGCAGAGCCGTGTGTGTACTTGTGTGGGTCAGGAGGTGTTTTACAAGGTGAATGTAGCAGAGCCGTGTGTGTACTTGTGTGAGGTCAAGAGGGGTTTACAAGGTGGATGTAGCAGAGCCGTGAGTGTACTTGTGTGGGGTCAGGTGGGGGTTTACAAGGTGGATATTGCAGAGCCGTGCGTGTACTTGTGTGGGGTCAGGAGGGGGTTTACAAGGTGGATGTAGCGGAGCCGTGTGTGTACTTGTGTGGGCTCAGGAGGGGTTTTACAAGGTGGATGTATCAGAGCCGTGTGTGTACTTGTGTGGGGTTAGGAGGTGTTTTACAAGGTGGATGTAGCAGAGCCGTGTGTGTACTTTGTATGGGGTCAGGAGGGGTTTACAAAGTGGATGTAGCAGAGCCGTGTGTGTAGTTGTGTGGGGTCAGGAGGGATTTACATGGTGGATGTAGCAGAGCAGTGTGTGCACTTTTGTGGGCTCAGGAGGGGTTTTTCATGGTGGATGTAGCAGAGCCGTGTGTGTACTTGTGTGGGGTCAGGAGGGGTTTTACAAGGTGGATGTAGCAGAGCCGTGTGTGTACTTGTGTGGAGTCAGGAGTTGTTTTACAAGGTGGATGTTGCTGAGCCATGTGTGTACTTGTGTGGGGTCAGGAGGGGTTTTGCTTGATGGATGTAGCAGAGCCGTGTGTGTACTTGTGTGGGTCAGGATGTGTTTTACAAGGTGAATGTAGCAGAGCCGTGTGTGTACTTGTGTGGGTCAGGAGGTGTTTTACAAGGTGAATGTAGCAGAGCCGTGTGTGTACTTGTGTGAGGTCAAGAGGGGTTTACAAGGTGGATGTAGCAGAGCCGTGAGTGTACTTGTGTGGGGTCAGGTGGGGGTTTACAAGGTGGATATTGCAGAGCCGTGCGTGTACTTGTGTGGGGTCAGGAGGGGGTTTACAAGGTGGATGTAGCGGAGCCGTGTGTGTACTTGTGTGGGCTCAGGAGGGGTTTTACAAGGTGGATGTATCAGAGCCGTGTGTGTACTTGTGTGGGGTTAGGAGGTGTTTTACAAGGTGGATGTAGCAGAGCCGTGTGTGTACTTTGTATGGGGTCAGGAGGGGTTTACAAAGTGGATGTAGCAGAGCCGTGTGTGTAGTTGTGTGGGGTCAGGAGGGATTTACATGGTGGATGTAGCAGAGCAGTGTGTGCACTTTTGTGGGCTCAGGAGGGGTTTTTCATGGTGGATGTAGCAGAGCCGTGTGTGTACTTGTGTGGGGTCAGGAGGGGTTTTACAAGGTGGATGTAGCAGAGCCGTGTGTGTACTTGTGTGGAGTCAGGAGTTGTTTTACAAGGTGGATGTTGCTGAGCCATGTGTGTACTTGTGTGGGGTCAGGAGGGGTTTTGCTTGATGGATGTAGCAGAGCCGTGTGTGTACTTGTGTGGGGTCAGGAGGTGTTTTACAAGGTGGATGTAGCAGTGCCGTGTGTGTACTTGTGTGGGGTCAGGAGGGGTTTTACAAGGTGGATGTAGCAGTGCCATGTGTGTACTTGGGTGTGGTCAGGAGGGGTTTTACAAGGTGGATGTAGCAGAGCTGTGTGTGTACTTTGTGTGGGGTCAGGAGGGTTTACAAAGTGGATGTAGCAGAGCCGTGTGTGTATTGTGTGGGGTCAGGAGGTGTTTTGCAAGGTGGATGTAGCAGAGCCGTGTGTCTACTTGTGTGGGGTCAGGAGGGGTTTTACAAGGTGGATGTATCAGAGCCATGGGTGTACTTGTGTGGGTCAGGAGGTGTTTTACAAGGTGGATGTAGCAGAGCCGTGTGTGTACTTGTGTGGGGTCAGGAGGGGTTTACAAGGTGGATGTAGCAGAGCCGTGTGTTTACTTGTGTCGGGTGAGGAGGAGGTGTTTTACAAGGTGGATGTAGCAGTGCCGTGCTTGTACTTTGTGTGGGGTTAGGAGGGGTTTACAAGGTGGATGTAGCAGAGCCATGCGTGTACTTGTGTGGGGTCAGGAGGTGTTTTACAGGGTGGATGTAGCAGAGCTGTGTGTGTACTTTGTGTGGGGTCACGAGGGGTTTACAAAGTGGATGTAGAAGAGTCGTGTGTGTACTTGTGTGGGTCAGGAGGTGTTTTACAAGGTGGATGTAGCAGAGCCATGTGTGTACTTGTGTGGGATCAGGAGGAAGTGTTTTACAAGGTGGATGTAGCAGTGCCGTGTGTGTACTTTGTGTGGGGTCAGGAGGGGTTTACAAGGTGGATGTAGCAAAGCCATGTGTGTATTTGTGTGGGGTCAGGAGGGGTTTTAAATGGTGGATGTAGCAGAGCCGTGTGTGTAATTGTGTGGGGTCAGGAGGGGGTTTTCAAGGTGGATGTAGCAGAGCCGTGTGTGTACTTGTGTGGGGTCAGGAGGGGTTTTACATGGTGGATGTAGCAGAGCCGTGTGTGTACTTGTGTGGGGTCAGGAGGGGTTTTAAATGGTGGATGTAGCAGGGCCGTGTCTGTAATTGTGTGGGGTCGGGAGGGGTTTTACAAGGTGGATATAGCAGAACCATGTGTGTACTTGTGTGGGTCAGGAGGTGTTTTACAAGGTGGATGTAGCAGAGCCGTGTGTGTACTTGTGTGGGGTCAGGAGGGGTTTACAACGTGGATGTAGCAGAGCCGTGTGTGTACTTGTGTGGGGTCAGGAGGGGTTTTACATGGTGGATGTAGCAATGCCGTATGTGTACTTGTGTGGAGTCAGGAGGGGTTTACAAAGTGGATGTAGCAGAGCTGTGTGTGTACTTGTGTGGGGTCAGGAGGGGTTTTTCAAGGTGGATTTAGCAAAGCCATGTGTGTACTTGTGTGGGGTCAGGAGGGGTTTACAAGGTGGATGTAGCAGAGCCGTGTGTGTACTTGTGTGGGGTCAGGAGGGGTTTTACAAGTTGAATGTAGCAGAGCCATGTGTGTACTTGTGTGGGGTTAGGAGGAGGTGTTTTTCAAGGTGGATGTAGCAGAACCATGTGTGTACTTGTGCGGGGTCAGGAGGGGTTTACATGGTGGATATAGCAGTGCCGTGTGTGTACTTTGTGTGGGGTTAGGAGGGGTTTACACGGTGGATGTAGCATAGCCGTGCGTGTACTTGTGTGGGGTCAGGAGGTGTTTTACAAGGTGGATTGTTATGATTGAGTCACCGTAGGAGGCAAAAACAGAAATGCTAGCTAAGTCCAGAAAACCAGAGAAGTTGGCAGCTATCGGATTGCAGACCCCTGAACCTATCAACACAACTAGCAGTAGCCGTGGGGGGTTCCTACGATGCCCTAGACCCCTCGATCACAGCCGGAGAATTAAATAGGCCTAAAGAAAGAAAGGGGAAATCTAAACTGCCCCAGAGCAGACCCCAAAGCAATAGGCAGCCCCCAACATATAATGACGGTGAAGCAAGATGAAAATACTAACACAGAGAAAGATAGACTGAGCAAAGAGGGGCCCAAGCTAACTAAATAGAAAAGGACAGGAAGGCTGCTGTCTGCAATCCGTGAAAAACCCTATGAAAATAAGAGCCAACAGACTGACAGTAAAAAAGGCCCTGAAGACGCTAGGCTTCAAAAAAGCTATGTCAGTACTCAGG